>NC_079462.1:35631733-36256822 GCF_026250575.1 Diorhabda carinulata
ACACAACAGCACGATATAATTAGTTTAGTGCTAAAATTATGCACTAATCATTAAAATATTAAAAATACGTAGGATGAGTCAATATATTTGACATCCCATATAACGCCGTTAATATTGAAAATAGAAAAAATTTTTCAATTAAATTCAAATTCAAGGAAAACGTGCAAAACAGAAAAAATCAGTATGATCGTTTCTATGCCAATTTGCTGATCCCAAGTCACCCATTTACTTAAATGAGCCAAAAAATTGTCATGAAAAATGTCAAATATCAGCTATTTAACAAAAATGTCAAATTGCACCGTCCCCAAACACGTCTGCATCGAAAACCCTCCTGCAAATCGCCATATAAAAACAGAATTTTGCATATATACGAATTTTTTAAACCAGACACGTCTCCCATTACCTGGAAGCACCTGACTTTTTCATCAAAACTACGAAACTTTTTTATCTCATCCCAAAAGTATCCTATCCATAGAAAGACCGTTTGAAATCGAGTTTTTTACTATCAAGAGCTCTAAAAAGAATTTCAAAATTGAAGATCACTTTGAACCCTTTGTGGTTGCGGTAAACGGTTCTCGAGATATTGCATATTTTAATGGATTTTTACAATTAGTTTAGTGCCGTTGATGTTAAGAGTAGATAACTAATAATATTTTTTTTATTTTATAATTCTTCAACTTATTCATTTATTTTAAATGTCGATGACGATACGTACGCCCCTGACACGGTGTTCGGCCCTGCCTTAATTAAAGACAACAAGCGAACGCCGCGCATCATCCGTGCTTGTCGTGGCCCATTTACTTCGGACTCTACGTAAGTGAGTTGATACTATTTTTTTAGTACAATAATAGTTAAAATAATTCACTATTTATACTTTAAGTTAATTCCTGTTTCAAATATTCTTACATAGTACATGTATCTGTATTCCTAACCTAACTTAACCTAACCTATATTCGTAAAATATATCACCCGGGTTATTAATTATAAATTACAAACTCCTCTTCACACATATCGTTCTCATTACTCATGGAAATTAATATATTATGTCATTAGCATCGTTATTATTTCTCATGAAAAATAGAATATTGCTCATTCGGACTAAAATTAATACAGATGAATCACAAAATTATTTTTTACTCCAAAAACACAAAAATATTTTTTAAATATATACACATACAAATATTTCAATAAAGTCTTTTCAAAGTAAAATGTAACTTGCTAATTGTGTTGTGCGTTGTAATTTGTTCATTTCTAATTCGAAATTACATGCTTAGAGATATAAGAAGTGTCTTTATTACAGTTTTGGACAATATCTCCTTCTAATGAATACAAAAAAAGTCCGATTTTAATCTTGAATCAAGTTTAATGTTCAAAAATATTCTGTTTTTTTTTCCTTATAGCTTCAAATTAAATTACTTGATGAATGGTTGCGAGCTGCCCGGCATTTAACCTCCAAATCTTTGCATTCAAGTTTGAAGTTGATTATATAAGTTTGAAGTTGAGCTTAATGAACTTCTAGGGGTTCTGATTCAGGATAAATAGCTTAAAACTTAATTATTGATTGAATTTTTATTATTTTTCCATTTAAATCAAGTAAACTCGCATATTTTAGAGAAACAAACACCTGCACTTTGAATGAATCAATAGGCCACTATAGGGACACACTGTATCCGTTTACAGAATAAAAACGACGATTTGTAGTTAACAATTTTTTTATTGTTAAATCACATTTGACTTAATCAGAGATGTGATTCTTGTCCCGTCTTATTATTTATAAACTTTATTTGCTGCTATGGAAATATGTAAAGTATAATATATACAGTTAAATAAACTTTGTGAAAATATTGAGTGCAACAAATTAATAATTTGAGCTACGAGAAAGTTCAGTATATAAAATTAGCTATTTCAATAATAAACAGATTACTTGGTAATTGACGCGTAGAGTATGTATCACATAATAATAGATTTTTCAAAAAGAAACAAATTTTAGATTATTTTATATCTTTATTAACCAATTGAAATATCATTAATAGAATGTTTTGAAATGGAAAAGGATTGGAGATTTGAAACAATTTGTAAATTATTGCTATTCCTTTACGTATCTTTATATTACGAAAGGAGTTTTAAGCGAACGGCTGCAGGCGTAGATCTTAACGAAATTTCTTCGCGAGAAACTATGTTTCGTATATCAAATTGAAAAGAAGACGCAGACGGATGTCACGTGGTAACGAAGTTTGTTGGTTTCGTCCAGTTCATTAGTTACTTCAGGAAATATTAAGAGAAAAGATTCGAAAAAAATACCTATTGAGCGATTGAGGCATCTCTTTCAATTTTAATTTTGATATATATTTTAAAACTCTAATAAATAAATAATTTTTTTAAATACAACATTATTCTTTCCATTAAAAACACTGTTTATCGTTTTTACATATTATTGAATATTGATTATCTGCTCCTACCAAAGGAGGTTGACACAGTCTGAACTATAGTGTACATAGTGTACAAAAAAAATCTTTTTATAACACAGGAATAAAGTAACTAATAGCACAGTGAAGCAAATAGTCCAAAATAAAAAAAAAAATGAATACCGATTGTGTAAGTTGTAGTTCATTTGTAATTTAATTTACAAGCAACAACAAACATATTCATAAATCCAAGCCACTAGAATCAGCTAAACGTAATGCTTGAAAATTTTGTTGAATGTCAAACATATGATACTTTCAGAAGACTTTATTTTATTATTCAATTTACATATTAAATGATGTACTATAACTATACGAACCCAAGATAATATTAATGGCTTTGCATTCTTTAACTGCAAAAACTTCTACATTAAATCAATTCAAACAGTTTAAAGGCGTTCTGAATTAATTCATAGTAATTATAGATAGGCGTTTCTTCCTAGCAAACAATCTGGTTTAATAAATTCCACGAATATGCCAGCAATACCTACTTGTCGAATCAAAAGGTAAAATGATGAATCCAGTAAACCTTACTTACATTGTGTCAACTCAAGGGAATAAAAACAATATCTTCGGAAATACCACACCAACAAAAACAATATAAGTGGCGCACTAAACTTGTCAACCGTCAAAAAACTGTCGAAACGAGATGAAGATAACAGGAAAATGGTTTAGACAATCCGCGCATGAATACCTGAACGCAACTGAGTGTTGTTAGCTTAAGAAGAGAGAGAGATGGTTCAAAGAAGTCTATTCACCTGTTGTTGGACAGGTGCAAAGAGAGAATGGGCACCCCTCCGTCTTTACGTTATGCGTTGAAATTGGAAATTTTTTTTTTTTTAAATAGCTAACGTAGTATGACAGAGCGAATATTTGAAAAAAAAGTATGTATGTCAGTGATCCTATTAGGAAATGGGACAATGTTGTATATTATCCATCATTGCAAGAAATATTTTAAATATGGTACGCTTAAATATATTTTCTATGTCAATTGTAATTTCAACTGACTTTTCCGAACAATATTATGATAATGAAACGTATAAATGTTGTGTAGACTATGCTCATTAAGACCATTATTGCTTGTTGAGTAGGCATAATGTTTACGTCGATGAATTGCAAATGTAAAAAAGGGAATTCTTAGAACAGAGTATAGTTCTAGAATACATTTTATTTTTGAGATACAAATTTTATTATTTAAATAGAAAATTAACGTATACATATAACCAAATTATAAATGTTTTTGATATTTTATTGCTTCAGTTGTGAAGTCTATTATATTGATTTATTGTCCAGTTATACAGAGTAAGTCACGAGGAACTTCTACCATATATATAGTAGAATTCCTCAGGGAGGATACATCATGTAGGTACTAAACGGAGTCAACTCCTCTTTTATATTAATTTACAGTGTGATTTGTGGATTCAAGGAATAATTTATCCCATCTCTTGTAAATTGGACTTCACCTGTACAGCATTGGTGGATGATTGTAATCCATCTACAAATTCCAACCTCCATCTCCAGAATATAGTCGCTGAACTATTTGAATATGATTTGGGTATAGATGTTTTTGTTTTATAAGACTCTAGTGTTAATTGTAGCAACAGTAACATAGTAACAGCGTCAATAATGTCATTTTCCCGCGCGTGATGGTTGAAACAAACTATAATGTAATAATTGAAATGCTGTGGAAACTCATCATGATAAATAGGGAATTCTACAATTTTAAAATCATAACTTACAAAAATTCCTCTTCCAATCAATTCTGGAGAAATATATTTTCTTCTATATCCTAGCCCTACTCTCTTCTTGGGCCGTTTTTCCAGAAATCTCTCGTGTGCTCCAATACATTTGTAATCTTCAAGATGTTCAATCGTTTCCTTCTTCAGTTTTAGAGCAGCAAACATATGAACGGGCTTAAAGATCGTAACTCCTTCATCTTCAACCAGAATATAAGGTACTCTACCAGACAGTACGTCCTTTGTAGCCTCAGCCGGTACTACGATTTTATAACTAATTGAAAAAAGAAATATACTTATTGGATATTTTATTCACCAAACAGCAAAACGCTGCCGGACAGTATTACTATGATATAGTTTGACAAGTAATAATATTCAATTGATATAATTTGAATGGAATTCAGTTTTACTTTTAAGTACATTCCATATCAAATATGACAGTTCAACGTTATGCCGGGTTATGTAACGCACCAGCAATATATGAATGACCGTCATGCGTGGATTAAACTGGAAGACTTTCTGGCGAAATTTTCTTCTGTGGGTTTGAAACTTTGCCCACAGAAATGTCATCTATTCAGAGAAGAAGACAAACCTTACCTAGGACAAAAAACTGATCCAGAGAAAACTGATTGCGAGTTTATAGGAAATCCCAATTTGAGCAATATTGGAATAGGCTGGAAAGAATTACTGCGTCGGAAGAAGAGAACAAGGGACAAGTATCGCGATGGATTGAACAACTCCAAGAAGATGAGTACAAGATTGAATACCGTAAAGACCATTTGCACAGAAATGATGACACTCTTTCAAGAAGAGCTTGGAAGCAAGCACTGTTACTGGGCAAAACAAAAAGATAGTCAAGTGATTGTGGTGCAGCCAGTAGAGGAGTGAAGTCGGAAAGCCGTCAACAATGTACAATTGATAATAAAGAGATAAGAACCATCTTGGCATTCAAAGAATGTGGACAACGACCCAAACGGCACGATATTTCATCAAAGAGTCTGGACATAGGAAAAGCCTAGCGAATATTGTGCTTAGAGGGGAGCTTTAGTTAACAAGCGACCTTTGGTACTTCATTGGAGCCAAATGTCGCCGCCGAATACTACCCGAGAATCAAAAAGTGATACTTTTCCGGTTCAGAAATATGATTTTACTAGGAAGTACTCATACTATTATTTCTGAGATCAACATAATCATAAATTACAGAATAATTGTGCATAAAATTTTTCATTGCCATTTTATTGTTTATGAAATTGTTTTCTTGACCCTCACTGTTTGTTTATTGTGGTGAAAAAAAATTTTAAATAGATAGTGATGATGATTTCAAATGTACGGAACTCCAACGTAGTGCTGCTTCTGTAATATATTGCTAAATAAAATCCGCGATAGAATATGAATAAACTAACAAATGTTCCATGGATTTTGGCCGAGAAATTATTATCACGGAAAAAGTTATATTAATACTACAAGATATTCGAAATTCGGTCTTTCTACGTACGCTAAAATGACAACTATAACCAAACAAGTTAAGAAATGCGTTTATTGAACAAAGTTTAAAGTTCATTAGGTATTTTGAGAACCTACGTCGCATCTATTTATGAGGGATACAGTTAGTAGCCCCGTTTTAGTAGGTTTTCAATCAAATTTGATTAGCACTCGAAACGCATACAAAATAAGGTGAAAAAACTAATTTTATGGCCCGTCAAATTGTAAACAGTGAATATAGTAAAATAAATTAATTTCACTCCTATAAAATGCAAAAATTAACAGCTTTTTGGAAATGATTGAATGGTTAATTTCGGAACAGTGATGGCTTTTATAATTGAAAACCAATAATAAAATTATCGCTATTGGAACGATGGAATTCTCGACTTTTTAGTGAAATTCTTACACAGTTTACGAAGAAAGAGAACTGTTGGCTGTTACTACAGGAAATAGTATTATTGAACCTCTATTCATTAACGAGAATACAACTACTCAATCTTTTCTACTTGTACAAGTTAATCTCACTTTATGTAGATATAACTAGAGATCACTCTTTTTTCTAGAAACATCTAGTTCAACGGTTAATCAATAAAAGATGAAGTCACTCACCATCTTGAACAGTTTCTACTATTATGACCGGCACAGTTAACGGGCGTGCGGCTGTGTATCCATCATAATTATAACTAATTTGAACACGTTACTTTCTATCAAATAAGACAGTTGTAGATCCTTTATCAGATAAAGTAATAAAATTTAAAATACATTCTTTATAAAAAACGACCTAATTTGAAGCTTCAGTAGACTTTTTTCAAAATTTAATTGAAAAGCAATGTACAAAAATTCCGACTCAAAAATAAAGCGACGTGATTTTGCACATTTTTCAATTTTCTCTAGGGGCCAAAATATAGAAGGTGGTGCTTTATCAAAATGACATTTTGTAAACAAATTGAGTAAAGAACATTTAGAATCTTAAACGTTGTGATGACTTATATCAACAAAAATTGAATGGCATTGAAGATGTTATACGTGAATCTTTTATTAAAACATTGGATAATAAAATAAACAGACCCCAAGATATTTTATGGTATGCCATTGTATGGAATATATACGTCGACTAAAAAAATTTTGTTGTTTATCAAAATACCCCGAATTGTTGAAAATTATTCATTAACATATGGAAACATAGAACGTTACAATCATAGGTTCTCAAAGACAATTTTGTTGAATGCTTCAAATAAGCATTGGGGATGCAAATCTTCAAATGAGTCTTGGAATATGTTAATACTATAAGTATTATACCGAAGAACAAAATAGTAACATCTAAATTTAGAGAGAACAGTAATAATGTGAATTACTTCCTTATTTTAGGTAGAGTTCTAGCTATGTTTAATAATTGTACCATAAAATTTCAAAACTGTACAAAAAAAGGTATGATAAACGCTTCGTCTATGAATTTATCCATTTATTCCCAAAAAATCTATTTATAAAAATCAGTGAGGACCTATATTTACCACCTTGGCCCCCTTGCTAAATCTTTTTCGGTCAGAGAATAATTTTGTGGTCTGCAGAGCAGCCGAAAAACTAGAAATTCTTGAGAAAAAAAATGATTTACAGAATTACCTAGATATTAACATCGGTAAACGCTTCATTTCTTCCTCTTCTAGTTCCTGATATTCTGGTACAGCCGCTTGGGTTGGTGAAGGAGCTCTTGGTTCAGGCGGTGGAGATGGTGCAGGTCTGCCCATAGGAATTAGAGCTTCCTGCATAGTGGTTGTATGGTATTTAGAACGCTCAGGTTTATATAGCATAGACCTGGGATGTGATGGGGGATAAACGTGCTCCGTTTTGATAGATTTTTCAAAACTGCTCAATCAAAACCAGATCTGTACAACAATGTTTCTTACTTATCATTAATAGTGGTATAAACGGTATCCCGTAAATAAGTACTTGATATATAATTATATTTTCACCTTATTTGTTAAAGATACAAACTAATTAAAGTTGCATTTGTTCTCAAAAGAAAGATATACACAATTGTTTCGTTGCAACATATTTATACAATGACTTTATTATATCGACAAATATCGCGATTGTCCTATTTCTGTCCTTTTTTCTGATGAATTTGGATGACTAACATTGAGCTGTTAATAGAAAATATATTTCATTATTCACACCTTGTAAAAACTTCTTCATCAATAAACCTTGTGAACTTTTTAGCTCTATAAGAAGAGAGTATTGGAAAAAAATAAAGATAATGCACTGAAAGGCTAAAATATAATTCGATAGATTTCAGGAACTACTCACACATTTTCATCTTTTTATTTCCTTTTATTTATCCACTCATTTCTATCTTGAAACTGCGAATACCAACAATAAAAGCAATGGTTTCTAACCAATCAAACCATGAATCACTTTAAACACAAGTTAGTACATTATCATCACAGACAGTTTATAAGGTTAAGTTAGTTTCTTATGTTTTTGTCCTATTGTAAAAAGCTAATATTAACACGTCTTCGAGATCCACGTTTCACGACAGATACTGCATCTACACGATCTCATAACGTGACATAGTAGATGACCGATAAGCAGGGACGGGTTCAACTTAAACTATTTGTTTCGACACACATTAGGCAATGAAACGCTGTATATATAAGACTGTCGATAGACACTTTACGTGCTCCAAGTTTAATTTTTTTCGGCACATTATTGCCCTAAATTTATGGGAGGAATGGTTCGATGAATTATCCAGGCCAGGCCTACAGACTTATCTTTCAGCCTTTAGAATATTATTCGGTGTTTTGTGTGTGTGTGTGTGTGTGTGTGTGTGTGTGTGTGAAAGATAATTCCTTGAAATTAAGTCCATCAGCCACAGAAATATAGTTCGGAGGTGAGTGTAAGTAAATTAACCAAAGCTGTACACTTTCTCAAAGACATTAATATATCCTTTAACTGTGAAATTTTGTAATGTATTGTCCATAAAATAACTCAAGAAAAATATGTTTAACGTTAGTATTTTATCAATTATTGTTGCTATATGTAAGAAACAGAGTCAATCTTGAAACGATCTGTATAGATGAATATACAAAAATTACGCCCACTGAATGGGGAAGATATTTCGAAAACTTCATAGCTCAGAAAAAACAATATGAGGAATTTGAAATGTCAAATTACTAGTTTATCTTGTACTAAAAAGTGTATTTTAATAGTCGTTGATTTTTGATGCCCAATAAGAAAGAAAAATTCAGTATCAGTTGATAAAAAAGTGAGTAAGTTCTAACAAAAACTGTTTAATATTTTACAAATATAAAAAAACCTTTTTCTTTCGCTCACTCTTAGAGAGTAGTTTCATAAAAATCGTTTATATCTTCATCATAGAGGATAAACAAAAAAAGGAAAAATAGTTGACGATGTAGTAACCTGAGGATGAAGATAACTCACAGAGGCTTCTTTATAGGTTCCAAAAAACTGTTACTAAGAACTGTTGAATATATAAATATTCATGAACTGAGTCGTCGCAGTATCTAGAGCACCTAAAAGATGCAAACTCGCGATATATATCAAGAGGTAACTATTGTAACCACTAGTAATCCAAAGGCAAACAATAAAGCCAATTAATACTTTAAACATAAATTACATCTAGGATATACTATATTCGGTCGGAGGAGCAAATTGGAAGACCAGGCAGAATTTAATCTAACCAGTGAAAATTGCTAGTGTTTCATTGTAATAGAAAGTGAAAAATAGGAAGTACATTTTGAATGTAGATTCAAGAATATGATTTTAAAAAATTAGATACACCCGTGATACCATGCAACTTGTCAAAATTTAAAATTTTGGTAGAAAAATGATTCATATCTATTCTTCTAATTTAATGTACTAATTTACGGGACACGTTGTATAATCATTACTTTTGTTGATAGAAAATTGTTCATAGAATCAAAATTTTATCACCGAAAACCTAGCAAAAGGAAAATATATCATCGGATACTTATATTTAAAAGTTCTAGTACATTTCTATGGTTTTTTGTCTACATACTACAATTACCATGGCGGAATAATCATAAATATGAATAAAGAATATGATATGAGACTTGAGTTACGTGAAAATGGATACACAGTGTGAAGAATCTACAATTTTCATTACATTAGTAAAAAATAAGTGTAAAAAATACAATTTGATTTCTAACCTTTCAAGATCTCCGTGAGGGGCTCGAGAGGGGGGCAAATTTTGATGTGTTTGGAATAAAAATAACTTAAAGGCACACTCAAAATAAATATTTAACAAACTTGACGTCGAACGGTTACTTAAAGAATGACAATTAAGGACAAGAATAAGTCAGATATCTAGTTCGACAATCTATTTGTAGACAAGTTAATTTTGATCCCAACCTCCTGGCAAACGTTTATAATTAATTACTACTGGGTATTATTCTCTAAAGAAGTGTAACGCTAACAATGTTCCCTGAAGTAAAAATAACATCTACATTCGAAATATACGGTTAATTTCAGGCAGTAATACAGTTAAAAAAAAACAATTATTCTTGTTTGTAAATCTATAAAACTGTTTTCGCGGCTTATTCATTCTAAAGAATGACCCATATTCGCATAATTAGAATTTAAATGAACGTCTACTTTTGATTTTTAGATTTTAAATAAATATAGAATCTGTATTAACACAAGAACTCGATTTTTCCCACTTAGAAATGTCGAATTGATTTGAAATTTGCCATAAGGACCAAAAGAAATGAATAATTTAATAAATTCAATCATATACATATATCAATAATATAATAATTTCATAAATTTCTACAATTAACCCTGCTAGGTCATCAGGAGACTATGTAACGGAATAATTGGAATCGATTTTCATTTTTCACCCACTGATCACACTTACCAAGCATCAATAACAAAACATCGAGTTAATAATTCCATCCTATCTCCGAACCAATATCATCAGGTTCAACGGAGTAAATAGACATTGACGGCGGTGTAGTGTTGTGCAAAATATCGAACAGCAGTTGAGAGGTTATGGACATACCTATAGTGAGACTGAGAATAAAGTAGGACAGAATAGTTACACTTAGGGTAAAACTTGATTGTTAAAGATTAACAAAGTCCCACGGTGAAACATTAGATGAAATGATTAGAGTGTGAAATAATCCATAATACGACCTGATTACAAATAAATGATAAGTAAAAACACTAAAAACACATGTTTGTATTTAATCCAATTTAAAAAAAACGAGGGTTCTTCATAAAGTTTCCGATCTAACAAAGAAACAAGACGTTTGTTTTTCCGAAATCTTTTCCATTTTCCAAAAAGTTGTAAAACCGTTCTGTATGTATTGTATTATAGCAGAGTGTGAAAACTATATTATGAGGAAACAAAAATGAAAAGGTGTAAAGTTGTGAGAAGTATCTTAAAAATTATGTATTGTTGTGAATATCATTTTAGTGCTTTTACTCCTGTAACCTCGGCCAATGTATAATCTAATCTAATCATAGATGATTATTGATATCAGAAGAATAATCAGAATCTGAAAACACTTTAGAAACACAAAAATGAACAAGAGTTTTCTTCCAAGCACAACCAACACCCTGTTTAGACTTCGATAAATAAAGGACGCTCCCTTATTTTGGTTCAATGATCATTCTATATAATTAAAAAAAATTATCAAGTGAAATAAAGAATTTTAGAACGGCGACATTAATTTTCTCGTCATTGACTTTACAATATGACAATTTCAATAATGAATTTTGTTTATTGCATGCAGGTTTCTTTTTTCGCAGTAAGGACTATTTAATTAAAAAAAATTCGTCTGCTAAAAATCACTTAATCAGTCCATATATACGCATACCAATTCTCTCATTTGAAATAAAAAAAAAATAATTTTCTTTGTTCAAAGCTATAGTTCTGTGTAGAAATTAC
Source organism: Diorhabda carinulata (assembly GCF_026250575.1). Lineage (NCBI taxonomy): Eukaryota > Metazoa > Arthropoda > Insecta > Coleoptera > Chrysomelidae > Diorhabda > Diorhabda carinulata. The sequence continues at coordinate 35,643,343 of NC_079462.1, forward strand.
TAACAGGTTGTTTAAAAAATTTTTTACGATTTTGTCAAAACTACCGGCACCGTTGTAATAAAATTCTATTCGAATATGTTTTGAAATCTGATATATACCATAAATTTGTTTTTACACCCGACTTTCGTAGAGATCAATAGTTCATACCAAGCAGTATTCAATATAACTTTTTGATGGTTTGATTCATTAATCAAAAATTCAAATCAACATAATTTTTTGTCACACCAAAAAAGTACTATTGGCAAAACTGGATACTGTGTACCGTTTTCTACATATTTTGCTTTAAAAAAGTTGAAGTAATAACCAGTGCTGGTATTCTGGGATTAAGTAACGACCAACGGTATATTCAAAACTTTCCAAAATAAAACTAGAATAAAGTTCATCTTGGCGAGATGTAACCATTAAAAAAAGAAAATTCAACATTTATTGGAATCAAATCTTAGTATTTATGACGTTAATTATAGTCTAACAAAAATTTATGTAAATTCATATTAACACAGAAACAGTTTTTTATGGTAAAATCTTATAATTATAAAACATACTTCGTAGCTATTCTGAATAAATAATTATCTAGTTATCGGTTATAATTCCCATAAAAATAATGATAGACTGATTTATTTGGTAACAATAATTTATAATTATTATTAATGGGACACTTAAACTAATTATTGATAACACTAGCTAACAAAAAAATATTGGTTTATATCAAATAACTTCACGTGATTTTGGTTCCAGTGTGGTAACATTTAGGATTGTGATAAAAACGCATGCTACATACATTTTTTCTGTAGCTATAAAGAACAAAAAGTGATAAATGACTCCTTTCCGCGTGCTACATGTTCCTTGTCGACTGCGCAACCGCTCCATATTGCCGTCGTCTTCATAACAGCCAAAACCAGTGTTGCCAGAGCTAGTACAATTGTACAATTTTAGTGTATTTTATACGCTAGTACATTTTTCCTTTTTTCTAATACATTTTCCTTGCGTTCGCAAATATAAAGTTATTTTATATTTTAGTTTAATAAAATAAACTAGAAATTGTACTAGATTGTAACAATAATTGGAAAATTATAAAAAATAATAATTGACACAGTCTATAACATTTTTGGAAAAAAAAATTAATTTAAACTTATGTTTATACATCTTTCTATAATTTTATTAAATTTGTTTGAAGTTTGTACAATCTAGTACATTTTCTAGTTCAATTTTTACATTCAGCTTTTAAATTGTGGCAACACTGTAAACTACATCTTTCATTAGAAGTTATCTTAAGCCTGTTATGAGATAATGAAATTATCGAATACGGATTATTAACAATGACGTCAACCAAAGCTCTGGCAAACTTCTGGAATAATTCAACATATACTCAAGCTCTTTGCATCTAATGAAAAGTGGTTAAATTTACCTAAAGCTTAAGTTTGTCCTTGTACCTTTCAGCTGCCACTGGTAATCACTTTGCAAACACATGCACAGATATCCACACGAATCGAACAATATATTTTTTCTATTTTCTTTTTTTAACAATTTTATCTATAATTTTACCAATTCAATTTTATATTTTCACTGGTTTTATGTGATAAACGTACAGTTGTTAAATGTACAATTTTTATATGGTACAGTTTCCTTTTTTAAATCTGCGTAGTTATTTTCTTTGATACTATTATAGGTAGATGTTGATTCTATTAAAGTTTCGGTGAATATTTTGCATCAATATTGATGGCATAGCTCCGTGTTTTTTTCAAATGACCTTACAATAGTATTAGCAATGTCTGTTTTTACTCAAGGAATGTTCTATATACGTTTCTGTTATTGCGTTTGATTTCCAGCCACCGAAATTTTCCACTGTTAAGGCATCATCTCCTGCATCTGCAAGGATAGTAGCCTCTGAACGACAGAAATAATATCCTGAATGTAAATTATATTTGGTAATTTTAAAAATACAGAAATTATTTTTGGCTGATTACCAATTTTGTTAATTCTAACTACTTTTTTGATACATTTTTAATTTTTGGTAATTAACAAAAAATTGTTCTAGAGACTTCAATAAACATACCAGGAATTACAAAGAATCGTTCTGTTTTTGCTTTTATATCAATTAATTTAACTTGAAATTCATTTTATAAAATTGTAACATGATTTATTTTTCAATTTTCTCATTTCTTGACAACAATATCCTCAAAAATCCACACTACCTAAAATTTTATGCAAATTACTATTTATAATACAATTTATGGAGTCTACACTCCATAATACAATTATTATCAATAAAAACACCTGCAGCGGAGATTGAGCCAACCATAGATTAATATTGATGTTTTGTATATTTGTATGGATTATTTAAACTTACTTTTCTAAATAAATATTCTTACTCCGGAGCTTCTAGTAGAAACTTTTTTACTTGCTCCAGAGTTCAATTTTTTGATTTTTTAGTACTATATCCGGTAAATTGTAATTTAAGAAATCAACGCAATTTAGTGTAACTTGAAAAGTCAATGTTACTTTTAATATTTATCATTGTTATTAACATTGGATGTGTTGTCCAAAGAGTCGAGGGCTTGTTTTTAGTAGATATTTCTTTCGTATAAGCAGTGATGACATTTTCTGTTATATTTTTTATTCCGTTTGTCAGAGTCCAATCTATGAACTTTTTGCAACAAAGTTCATATTTACTTTTTGATTTTGTCGTAATAATGTGTAATACGTCTCCTTTGCATATCTGGTGAAGTATTATTTATTGATTCATCACTGGACTCACTAATTTTTTAGAAATAATTTCTTTAAAAACTATAGGAAAATTTTGACAATTCATTTTGACGTTACTTTGAAATTAAAAAAGAAGAGTTGATGGGTACTAAACGCAAATGCTGTTTTTAACTGAAATGACCTACATTTCCATTTTCTAAATTGTGCAGATAATGGATAAACATACATGTGGATGTAGAAAAAATTATTTACTGCATGGAAGAATAAATGAAGAAACTGAAAATTTACGTAAATATTATCCTGAAAGTGATTCGTCCGGGGAAATGATTTGAAGGTGGTTTTCTGTTTCATGGTAGATGCCCTTGTAATTAGTGATCGTTGAATAAAAATACGTATGATAGATAGTTGTGAAGTTAATACTTCATTTGAAGAAGTATGAAAGGATACATAGAAAAAGCTGGGTACACACAAGGTGGGTACGATTATTGTTCAATGGTAATCAAAAGTTGATTTACCTAAATTTTTCGTAGTTATGTCACAGTGAATCAAACTAGGGTACACCATTATATCCAAGGAATAAAAATACATTTGAAATAATGGACTTCTTCCAAGAAACGTGCTCCTAAAAACGCACTGTTGTTTTCAGTCAATAAAGTTATGATAAAGTTATTGACATAAAATCATTTGTGAAAGTTTATGCATTAATGAAGGCAATTAGCAGGAATGACGTAGTCAAGAAGGCTAATTTCAAACCCTTATAATGTAACAGGAATATGGAAAAAAGACTCGTCTATTGTGAGTGCAATTACAGAATTTCAAATTTCTAGCTTTACTGAAATTTTAGAAAAACTCAATTTTAGTCATCAACTTTTAAGGGTGATATCTCGAAAGTGGTGGGCTGTGGAAATTCTTCATTACCATATAAAATAGTTCAAGAGGTATAAATACGCATATTTACTACTACTAAAGTATAATTATTGTGATAACTACTATAAGAAATACTCTGTAATATTATTAACACCAAAAATATAAATATTTACAAAAATTTTGTTAATCTATTAGATAACTAAAAACGCACAATAATAAAAAATTAGTTACAGAAAGTGTTCAAATGTATTTAAAGGTTTATGATTCATAAACTCACCTTCCACTTGGTTGATTCCAAATATACGTGTTGTGTGGGAAGTAGATATTTGTTGATGTAACATTTTAAAGTTGATATGATGAGGATATGAATTGGTGTGATAGATGATTGTTTATTCTTTCACAAGACACTCGGAAACACACAATTAATTTGTATGAACAAAAATGTTTTAGTCTATTTTAATAATCGGATCAAGCTTTATTTACAAGTGTATAAAAAGGATTTTGAAAAGATTTCATGCATTTGTACGGTTAATTAATGTTTTTAATCTCCTTACATTGTTTTTAGTCTTGAAATAATTGGAAGAGTCACTATCCGGCACAACACTTAAATAATCCTCGATTCTTTTTTCGCGATTTTTGTTAACGTGAATGGCGGACATCATATGCATGGGCTTAAAGTTTGTCACTCCGGTTTCATCTATAAGAACATAGGGCACTCTTCCAGCCAAAACCCCTCTGGAGGCGTCTTTAGGTATAACCGCTTGTAATGTTCCGCGAGATATAAGTACGGGAAATTCTATATTGGTTTTTTTTACTAAATAATCTTCTATGGCGAGTAAGTTTTGTTTTTTCATTAGTTGCAAAGGTATGCTTCTAGAGGTTAATAGCGGCGACGGATTTGAGATAAGCACTGCACTCTCTCGAATTAACTGTCGAATTCTAGGATCTGATTTAGCACACTCGGGATTTTTCCTAATTCTTGCGATGGCCGTTTTCAAAGAATAATCCCGTTCGGAAAGTTGCTTTATAAGAGTCATCCTTTTAAGCATATTGATGCTTTCTTCTAATAGAAAATCCTGTGATGGATTAGATAGATCCTCAACTACATCATCCAGCCCCAAAGCTTTAGCGAAACTGGAAGCTTCTCTTATTAATTCGGGATATGTTGATTTTTTCTTTACCTGTTCCAAATTTGAAACGAGTGTAAACCTTATCGTTTCGACGATAGATATTTGAAGAACTTTAACTGCGTCCTCTTCAGATGCTATATCTTTCAACTGATTTTCAAGATTTTCGACAAGGTAATGAACTATAATTGGATTTATTTTGAGTATTTTTGCAAAAGCAATATGCATCACATTTTCGCCGCCCAAAACTTTTTCAATACTCTCGATTAGATCGGATATCGACATTTGTTTATCGACTATCATCGCAATTATACAAACTTTTGTATCTTCGATTATTCTCGTTAATTGTTTGAAGGCCGTTTCACAAATTTCATCTCTATCCAATTGCGTTTTCATAACATTAGTTAATTCCAAAGTTAATTTAATATCATTTTTCATCGACTGCGCTAAAATTCCTCCGATAGTTGTAAGAGCGAGTATTTGATCTTTCGGTCTATTTTTAAATACATCATTAGCAGCTACAAGAGCAGTTTTAAAGAGTATTTTAAGTTTGTTTGAACAAGAATGAAATTTAATTTCGTAATCACCGGCGTTTGTACTTAAATACGACAAGTCTATGTTATCTGCTCGTACGCTATTTTTATCGCGAAAAGTCGATGCTCTTCTAGTCATTGTTAAAAGTATGTCTACCAATCTATTAATAGTATCTTGATTGTCACTTATTTTCGAAGCTATTTCCAACGCATCTTTTTCGGTGGCGTACGAAACTAAATTATTTTCGTTTTCCATATGTTGACGTCGTAAGTCTTCGAGCTTTTTTTTCAATTGGGCTTTTTTATCTTCTAGATTAGCGATAATATCGTCCATATTGTCGAATAGTTGCATTCTTAATTTTTCCATTTCCAATCTGTGTTGTTCTTGATTTAATCTGATAGCTTCCATGTCGAGCTCTTCTATTTCTGAATTGTTCAATTCTACACTGGAGATACTTGTAGATTTTTCTTCAGAATCGGAAGGTTCTTCGGCAACTTCTTCAATTATCATTATTTCAAGTGGTTCGATTGGAATATTGGGCTTCTTCTTTCTTTTCACTTTTCTTTCGCTTTCCGCCTGAGGTGGAGGGCGTTCTTCGGGCGTGGTTGCAAAAGTAAGTTGTCCATCGGCGGTTATAGCTGCTTGAGATGGTAAAAACATCGGCTCTTTTTCATCTTCACCCATAATCAAACCACTAATTAACGTCGGTTGATTGTCAACGTTGGTAGTTATTCCAGGTACATACTCGTCGCCGTATTCATTTTGTACAGTTTGTCCGGGTATGAAGACTTCTCCGTCTTCAGTCAGTACCATCTGGCCGCTTACGAAACATTCTTTTCCAGAAGATAGTCTTACTTTGACTCCACTTACCCTACGTTTCTTTTGATTTTCCTCCGGTGGTACATTTTCAATTTCGGCAATTTCCGCATTTCCCATACTTTTGATTAAGTCCGGTATTTCGGTTATAGTCGGAAGTTGATCCAAGATTTTTGGGCCGTGGCTTAGAAGAGTTTCGTTAACGTTTTTAGTCGATTCCAAGTCATCTACCTCCATCTCTATTGGAATCTCAGTTGTAGGATCTGAAATTTCGTCTATAACTTTTTTAGCGTCTTCTTCAAATTTGTTCCAATCTAAATTTTTCATAGTCCGTTTCATCATCTCTTTGTAAGCTTTCGAATTTTCCCATTTCTGTTTTTTTCTGCGTTTCAAAATTTTTTTAAGTTCCTCTTCCCATTTTTCTTCGCGAAGTTCTTTTTCTTCGAATATTCTGGCGATACTCATTGTATATTTACCATAATGGTGTTGTTTTTCTTCGGCTTCCGTTGTCGCCCCCTCCCCGCACATTAGTTTGTCAAAATTTCCTTCGAAATATTGAATTTCTATAGGAATTTTTTTCTTATCCTTAAGCTTCACTAAAATCTTATCAGTTTTTTGGGAAACCATTATATCTACGATGTCTCCATCCCTGATTGCATGCTCAAAATCTGATTCAAAGACGATATTATATTTTTTATCGTGTACTGTATACGTATAACAACCATTTTTTTCTTTAGTTTCTAGAATATTGAGGAGCAATTTATGATTTTCATTTTCCAAATCTAAGCTCGGTGTCATATAAGTGTAATCACATGATTTAAAATGAGGCAATTTTCCAAAATTTTCTACTTTTTTCGATCGTTTTTGAGCGTGGTTCAACAACACTGGAATATATCGTTGAATTTTAGCTCCTAAAAGCCATTTTCCAGTTATCCTTAAAGTACGTAACGCCTCTTTTGGATTAAGTGGTTTAAGTAGAGGTAAATAAAAATGTTTTTTAAAAATCTTACTCGCTCCAGTAATTTTGCAGAAAGATAGCACGTAATTTACCATTTTTTTTTCAATAAAATTTAACACCAGCTTTATTTATTTTTATTACAACAAATAATGTAAACGTTTACAGCGATATTAATTATGAATGAGTTTTATAAACTGATGACCGCGTCGTCACTACACTTTTTTGTATATATATATATATATACATATATATAAAACAATTTTTGTTTGTAACAATTATTATTTATATCAAACAAACAGGATTCGAATTCGATTCGGCTCGTTCGACGTCAGATACTACCATCGCCGCGTCGTCGATGTGACTGAAGTGGCGTCGTCGGGATGTTTAGCGGGCGGCGCTCTAACTGCTTCGGTTAAAATCGTTTTCCAAAGTCGTTACCATAAGTGTTCAGGACATTTTGATATTTGAGCATTCTTGTCGCACTCTTCGCTTTCTCTAAGATATCCTTCGTTTTTTCGTCATCGAAGAAAGTACCTTTCTTTATGCTATTCTCCAACTCTCTCAGCTTCTGGCTTTTTATGACTGGTTCTATGGGAACATACTCTTTGGGTTTTTCGAATTTCATATTTTTGAATTTTCTTCTCATATCCAACCTTAATTGATCTACTTTCGATTCTTCTTTTAGAATTTTTTCTTCCAACCTTTCCTTCATCCTCTTTTTTTCTTCCTCTTCTCGTTTTCTTCTTTGTTCTTCCAAAACTTTCAGCGGGTCCTCCATAGGTAATCTCGGCGTCCTAACAATAGGTCTTGGAGGAGAATCAGTTTTTTTAATTTCAATCGGAGGTCTCTTTTTAACCTTCTCTTTTATAAGTGGCTCGGGTGGATCTTCAATAACACGTCTACGAATGACAATCTCCTCCTCGACTTTTGGTTTTCGTTTCGGCTTAGGTGGAGGTGGGGGACTGTCGGAGAGTTGACGCCATCGTTTCGGTCGGTCTTCTTCGGTCGCTTCGAATTTCAACTGTCCTTCTTCGGTTATAGTCGAATCACCTGGCAAAAACATCGCAGGAGATTCTTCCTCTCCCATTACAAGACCGGGAATCAGGGTTGGCTCGTTATCGTCATTGATTGTTATACCGGGAGTATAATCGGTATTGCCGTCTTCGTTGACAATCGTTTGTCCGGGTACAAAAACTTCATTGTCATCGGTTTTAACCATCTGACCAACAACGAAACACTCTTTATTACTACTAGGTAGGATAATTTTAGCTCCGGATACATTTGATATTTCGCACATTTCCCCGCTCTCTAGATTTTTTATAACCTCTGGTATTTCTTTCATTACAGGTAATTGGCTGAGAACTTCTTCTCCGCCCGCTTTCAATTTTTCCGCTACGTCCGTGGTGTGATCCATATCGTTAACTTCCATCGGTATATTTTCTTCTTCGACGACTTCTTCTTTTTCTTCGACGATTTGTTTGGTTTCTTCTTCGAATTTATCCCAATCCATGTCTTCCAGACATCCGGATAACATCTGTTTCCAATCAACGTTATCTTCGCCCTTGTGCTTCTTCTTCCTCTTATTCGCCAGTCGCATCATTTCTAATTCCCAATCCTCAACGCCAGATTCTTTAGCTTCGAAGAATTTAGCTATGGTCATCGTTTCTTTACCGTGATGATGCTCTTGTTCAACATATTCTTTGGTCCATCCACTACCGCGATAGAGCGGAACATTTTCGTTGAACGGTGCTAATGGGAGAGTAACTTTGATTCCGTTACTCAATTTAAAAACGACTTTTTCGCTACGTTGAGCCATTATTATGTCAACAATATCCCTATCTCTGACGGCTTTTTCCATTTGGGAATCAATTACTAAAGTGCAATTCTTATCGACTACTTCGTATATATAATGTTGCCCTTTGCCCTTTGATTTGGTACTCAAAATTTTCTGTAATACGGCGTGATTCTCCATATTATCATCTAAAAATGGTTCGACGTAGCGTTCGTTTTGATGTCGTTTTATTCTTTTCTTGACTACCACCGCGCCTTTTCCTCTTCTTCGTTTTTCGGCAAGCTTCTCGTCGTGCGGCTTAAGAACCGGAATATAATGTTCTATTCGATTACCAAGAACGTTTTGTCCCGTTATTATTTTTCTTCTCAAAGCGTCTTTAGGAGACAATGGTTTCAATAAAGGAAGATAATAGTTCCGTTGGAAGAGTTTGCTGGCTCTGGTTATTTTGCAAAGTGATATCTTCACATTGATAGGCATCCTGACGACCCCGTTCCAAGTCGAATATAAATTCAGTTAAATATTTTTGTTAAACTAGTTAAGTACTACTCTGTCCACGCGCGAATCGAGCACAACAGCGATAATGAACTAGATGTTTTAAATTCAAATGGATTTCAATAAATGCGGATGATGATTGTATGTAATCGATACTTGGCCCGATTAATTGTTCTTAAAATAGCACCATGGACTGATATAATTGGCAGCTGCCATGTCTAAATAACTGACTTCCATATGCGGTGACGCCATATCCCCACCGAATCGAAAATGTTCCGATATTGGGGTGGTTCCAACCAATTGAAAGGCGCGCTTCTCTCCTTACTTAAATATTTTTTGTGATCGACGTCAAAAAAGTTGCCCCTTTTTATGCTTCTTTCCAATTCTTTTAATTTTTCACTCTTCACAACTGGCTCTAAGGGTACATACTTTGGTTTCGGCGGTTTATTTGCAGCCATTTCTCTAAGTTTTTTCCTTATTTCTAACCTCGTTTTATCTATTTTTACCTCCTCCTTAGCCTTCTTCTCCGTAAAATTTTCCACTCGTTCTTTTTGTTGTTGAAGCAAGTCTTTTTCCAGGAGCGGCACAGATAAATCGTACAAAACCGGCCCGGAAGCGGATTTTTTCAAAACCGGCTGCGCTTCGACATTCGGAACCGATAATTTTTTACCGCCTTTAGGACCTTTTGGGCCTCTTTCACGACGCTTAGGACCCATACTTTGTGTGAACTGTCGCTTCGGTCTCTCGTAAACGAACTCCTTCTTTTCTCGTTTGGGGGGCGGCCGAATAATTTCTATCTCCTCGTCTTCACTATTTTGCTCCTCCTCTAACTCGACTTCCTCCACTTCAGGTAGTTCTGGCAAAGGTGGGGAAGAATCTATTTTGTAGTCGTCTTCGGTTTCAGTAAATTGAAGCTCGCCAGATTGCGTAATAGTAGATTCACCTGGCAAGAATACAGCTTTGTTTGGATCGTCGCCCATTACCAAGCCCGGAATAAGCGTGGGCTCGTCCTCGAGCATAACAGTAAATCCAGGGGTGTACTCCTCTTGACCTTCTTCATTCGTTACCGTTTGTCCTGGAACGAAAAGTTCTCCGTCTTCCGATTTCACCATTTGTCCCGGTACAAATCGTTCTTGTTTCGAAGATTTTAATTCCAATTTTAAACCTGATACATTCGCAATTTCCGTCAATTCACCTTCATCTTTGATTATATTAATTATTTCGGGAATTTCGGGCATTACTGGTAACAAATTAGTTATTTCTTCGCCAGCATTTTTTATTTTTTCTATAACGTTTTTCGTTTTATCCATATCATCAACAGCCATAGGTATGGGCGTATCGTCAACGGGATCGTGTTGTTCTTCTACCATTTGTTTAGCGTCTTCTTCAAATTTGTCCCAATCGATATTGTCTGCTTGAGCTGCCATCATAGCTTTCCAATCTGCAGTGCCTTCTCCTTTGTGTTTTTTCTTGCGTTTGGCGGCCATTCTCATCATTTCCAATTCCCATTCTTCGACGCCGGATTCCTTAGCCTCGAATAATTTTGCGACCGACATAGTTTCTTTACCGTGATGATGGGTTTCTTCTATTTCCTTTCTAGTCCATCCTTCGCCTCTATAGAAAGGCGCATTACCATCGTAAGTGACTATGGGCAAACTTACTTTCGAACCATCTTTTAAAACGACCGCAATTTTTTCTGTTCTTTGAGCCATCATTACATCTATTATTTCTTTATCGCGAATCGCTCTTTCAAACTGATAATTTAAAACAAGTGTACAATTTTTATCCGGAACTTCATAAGTATAACACTGTCCACGTCCTTTAGGTTTTCTAGATAATAACGAAAGGAGTCTCGGATGACCGTCCATATCTTCGTCGAAAAAAGGCATAACGTATTTTTTGTTTGGCTTCTTTCTTTGCCTCTTCTTTCCTAAACCTCTTGGAGTATATTTTCTTCTATACTGTCGTGCTTGGTATTCTTCTAAAACTGGAATATAATGTTCCATTTTACTGAGGATATTCTTCCCGGTGATTATATGGCGTCTAAGGGCATCTTTGGGCGATAGAGGCTTTAACAATGGCAAATAAAAGTTGCGTTGGAAAAGTTTACTTGCCCTCGTGATTTTACATAATTGCAACATAACATTGAGCGTCATTTCGATGGATTTTTCGAGAAAACGCCACTAAAAAACTTTTTCGAAAATAAACCGAAGAGGTCAGTTCTATAGGATTTAGTCGCGGTTCGGTAAACAACTGATCAAAAAAATATACATTGTGGTGGTGGGGTATCCCTTGTACTTGAACTTATTTTTGTAGCTTACGCCAATTACATTATAATGTTAAGGAGTAGACAACCGAATTATTTAACGGTATCTTTAGAATTTCCTTTGATAAGTGTCTAGAAATAGTCATCCTGACTAATTACTTTTTAGCAGACATTAATTGTAAACTTTGAAATTTTCAACTAGTGTTCCGTAAAAAAATTCTTTTAAAGATATTAGTCATTTAAAAACGATAATATGATTAAAAATCTACTTCAATTACAAATAGTATCTAGTATTTTAATTTCGAATACCTTCATTTAACATTGATTCGACCAATTTTTATTATACTTGTGTAACGCACCTTCTAAATGTCAAGTTTTTAATTCTATTCATCATGTGACTATTTATTTAGGTGACGATTTATTGGTTGTTATTTTATTCTTGACACTAGACCTAATTGGAATAGCTTTTGTAACACGTGGTAGATAAATTTATCTCTCTTGCAGGGTCGCACAACAAATGTTAAAACAAAAATAAATCGATACACGATGTAAAGTTTTATACCAACTTCAAGGTAATATCCAAAATGCCAAACCAAAAATGTATTAGCTAATTGAGTAGTTAATATTTTTATCTGTGATGGAATTATATCATAGAATTTAGAACGTAATATCTATAATTCAAAATGTATGACAATTCGTTTTGAAGTCACCAAATTTTTCAAAAAGGTGAGGAGAAAACCACAGTCAAGTCTCAAATGATTCATAACCTCGTCACGTACCACGGTAAGAGTTCTATAAAGAACGTACATTTTGAGAAAAAAACAAGGTTTGTCGTTTCTGTACACCTAAAAAAAATTTGAAGACACTGAGCATTAATACTTAGCTGTTAAGGACATTAAACGTGTTTGTCCTGCATCTGTTTTTTAACCTTCCATGATTTAAAGTACCTCTTGAAACAATATAAATTTGATTCAAACCCGTCGACATCATTATATGTTTAGGTCTAATATGTTCCTGGTTCGTATCCCACATTTAAGGTTGACAATAATATTTAGTAAAAACATATTTTCTATAATCTAGTAACTTATCTAACTGAAAAATTAATGTTCCTACCCTTGACAGGTTAAAGTTATTTCATGACAATTAATTAGGGCATATCTAAAACTATTTTTCTGAACTTTACTATCGCGGCTTCAACTCCCAAGTTCTGTATATCGCTACGAGATTAAATGTTCAGTATTTGCTTCTTATTAAACATAAAATTTATCTAATGGGTCCTTATGAAGATATTAATTTTCTATAGCAACGGATTTCCGCTGATTTGATTGGTCCTTAACCAAAAAAAAAAATCTGATAACATTTGTTTTAGTAATTACTGATTGGTTCACTACATTTTGTCTTTGTGAAGTTTATAGAATACCAAGTTTTTCTTCTTTTTGGCGTTTCACAGATTCAAAATGATTTAATAAATGTGACTACGGCTATGGTGGCCAGGAGAGGCGTTGATTTATTACTCAACATCCTTTCCGAATGGAGTATAGAAGTGAATAGTAACTGGGCAGAAATTGTCCATTTCTAGACACGTTAGAAAGTTTCTACGATATTATAGATATTAATTATAAATAGATAGATAAAATTGCCATAAAAACAGGTTTTGGTGGGTATATAAAAACAAAAATCAAACTTCCATCAGTTTTATTTATTATATTACAAAATTGTTATAATAGAAATCTTTAGGAGTTATTTTAAGTTAATGCTTTCTTATAGAGATGGCGCTTGATTTGTAGAATTAGTAGTTTAATGTTCTATGTACATAGTTTTGTTTTTGTAGTTGATTATTATTGTAAAAGTAAGGTTAAGTTAATATATGGTTTTACCGGGTTTTTAGCACATGGTTGGTTTTATAAGATATAAGTGATAGATGATGTATATATAGGAAGATGTAAATAAAATGTATATAAAGACCTAGATTGATTTTAATCAACACTGCTGTGTAACAAATAACAATAAAAATAAAAATCAAACTTCACCACAACTCCCTGGCATTACTACCAAAAGCTAATTATAATGAGTTGTTTGTTACCTTTGAACGGCTTTCATCTTGTGACTATCCGCATGTAGATATATTTATATTATTTTGTTGAATTGTTTCTCGTCACCCCGTAATTTGAAGTTATTTGAAAAATTTTGTTTCTCGGATTTTTTTTTTCGGTTGTAACATAGTTTGCTGTCTAGTTGCTTGAATAAAAAATTAGTATCTGTCGTTAAAAGATTATTGAAAGTAATGAAAATGAATAATTTTAATTTTTGCTATGTAATAAAAATCATCAATTTTACTTTGTTATGATTGTCATTGAAACAAAAGAAATTTTAAGGTTTTCAGTATCGAATATTTCCTACACTGGCAGTGATAACAGCTTGCAAGCGACGAGGCATGCTTTGGATCACATTCTGCGGAAGATTGTCCCATTCCTGCACTAGTATGTCGCGAAGACTGAACTGCGAGCACGCTGGCCGTTCTCCTACACAATCGGCGCTGATCACGGGCCGTATAAAATAAATACTGACTTCCAAACTTTATATGTTTGTTTATACTAATCCCATTGGCTTTAATTTACATGTGCACCATTTATTTATTTATTTATTTTCGTAAAGAATGAATATACTTTTTTATATATTTTTTATGTCCATTATTCCACCTCTGAACAAACTTCCTATCATATCTTCTATAACACTGTCCACTGGAACAATGATGTGAATACATGAATGTTTAGTTAAACTATTTTTACGACAAAATGGTTTCAAATAAACATCACATTTGAATGGCTTTTCCCCTGTATGGACACAAAAATGTTTGTATAAACTCTGTTGATGGGGAAAAGATTTCATACAAATATCACATTAAACTAGCGTTCTGTGAGAAAGACCTTAAACAAATGTTACATTTAAATGGATTTTCTCTTGTGTGTACTGGCAAATGTTTATTTAAACTCTTTTTATATGGAAAAGAATTTTTTCCAGTGTAAATAGAAGAATGTTAATGAAAGAACATCGGTATAACTATTTCTCTTTACTTCAGTTCTTATTTGATACAACAATATAGAAAATAAAATTTAAAAAGTTGCTGACTCGTCTAACAAAACATGACCAATATGTGGTGGAAAAGAATGTGTCATTTGTCTTTTCATTTGAAATATAAGATTTTGAACTAAGGATATCATATTTATGGTTATTGGGTATATAAGGCTTATTACATTTTAGAAACTAGAATAAAATGAGTTTGCAAACTACGTAAGATATTTTCCTTGAATATATAAAAACAGCTTACACTTTTTATAACGCTTTTTATTTAACACAAAAGCACGTTTTTAAAAAGTTAACAAAAACCTCTTATTGGTAATTAGTAATGTTATTTAGTTTTTTTATTTTAAAAATGTTAGTCTTGCTATTAGCTAGTTCGTTGAAAGATGGTATGTCATTTTAAATTTTTTTACCTTTAATAAACGAAACCGTGATTTTATTATCTAATTTCACCACTAGCTTCTATTAAGCGTATGAACTATTCTGTGATTTGCAGCGAACAGAACTTTAATAACAACAATCCAATTATTATCTTTTAAGAGCAATATTTTTATTCCTGTGGCAAGTAAGTATTTAGTGGTAAAATTGTGTATTGACGCAACTCTAGTGGAAGATGTTGTCTCTAAATTTCTAGTAACTTAGGCATCATTGATATATTTGATACATAACATTTAAATTTTCTTTCAAATCACTGTATAGTCTTAAAAAGAATGAAGTATATTAAGTAAGGATCTCTACAGATTTGATTTAAATTGAAACTTTTAGTTAGCAAATAACCAAGAAAATTTTTTTTTCAATTGAACAATAAATATATTTATCAATGGCCCTGAAGAAATGATCATGATTTTTCTTAGTATTGTGGTATATCTGTTGTAATTTATTCATTTTCATGGTTTTAGAGATTATTGTCACATATCTGGGTTAACTGAAGATACAGATAGGGTAAGTATTTCATATATTTATTTCTTCATATTTGGATTTATTTCTATTTTAATTACTACTAACACATATAGGTCTTATAAATGACTCGTTGGATTACTATACCAAACTATATGAGTACTGCAGCTATTGTTTGAAGGAAAGTCTGATTTAAATGCAGTTTCATAACACAAAATGGTTAGGTTAGATTATTATTCTAATACCAATTTATTGGGTGATTAGGTTACTATTTTATTAGAGTATGAGGAGAAATTAGAGAATAAATATATTGTTGCTATAGTTCAAAGTAACCAAAATCCTTTATTTAAGATAAAAGTTTAAAAGTGTTTTTTTAAAATAATCATTTTTTTCAGATTTGATACTTAGAATCAAGTAAGCTAAGTAAATCTAAATTTCTTATTTCTTACACCTTTTGATATATTAATGCATCTAAATGTTCTTGATTTTAGATCTCTTCTGTTATAAAATTATTTTTTTTTGATAATTTTTAAGATAAATTTTGACGTTTAGACTTTTCTTTAAGTCTTTATAAAAATATTTTGATAAAGACTTAAAGAAAAACGAAAAAAAATTATCAAAAAAACTATTTTTAAAAGAGAAGAGTCCTAAAATCAAGTACATTTAAATGCATTAGTAAATTTAAATTATATATGGTGTAAATAAACCTTTTTTAGTTTAATATAATTAGTTTAATGTGAAGGGATACATTGGGATGATTTGAAATATTTTTGTTGGCTTGAGAGAATTGTTTGTATTTGTGGATAATATCATAATATTGCAGATAATTGTAAATGATTTGTTACTTCGAAGATTTGATTCATATCTATTTGATGGAATAATTTGAAATGAAAAATTGCTAAAAACTTATTTCATCATTAGGTCAGATACTTTTTCTAGTTATTTTTATGCAAGTATTGAAAAAACTGTTAATATATGCAACAATGGTATATCAAATTCTTATTTTTTTAAAATGTATCTTTATTTTCTATTTACAGAATAAATAGTTGATTTTATCATCCTTTTTGGTGGGTAACTTGAATGTATTATTTTTATTTGCAAATTTATTGTAAAATTAGAATTTCTCTCCATATTTTTTATTTCTATCACAACTTACAATATTTTATTTCCTGGAAATAAATTATCATAAAATGGTATCTTAGGTTCTTAGCATGATTTTTTGTTGTATGCACATTGTTTGCTTAAAACGATCTGATTAATTCAATTAATAAATGGAAATGATTTGATTTTAGCTTTTTTTGAGGAAGGAGCTATCAAAATTTGGAGAAATTCGAAAAATCTTTATACCATCCTCAAGAGAATTTGCTAAAATATATTTTACTGATAGCCAGTAAGTTTTTACTACTATATTTTGTGAAAATATTGATGTTGAAACTTGAAAACTGTAGTGACTTGCATAATTGTTTTTTGTAACGTGCGAGGAACAACCCACATTATCACCAACATACCACGTTTTTTTTATGTAAATAGCAAGCATCAAGCATAAGAGGGTAAACTCTACTATATTTATGGTGTGATATTAGGATTTAAATAATCTACTTTTGCTCTCAATTTGAAAGGATTTGATTTGATTTGAAAGGAGGTTTTGACTGGTTGAAGTCTTACAAAACCATACTATTTTGTAATATGAGAGGTTATTGATCATCTGATTAGCATTATATCTAAACACTGTATATATTATTTATCACAATGGATAGAAACTCCATTTTTAATCATTATATTCCATTTTCCAAATTTAACAAATCATTGTTGAGAAGACCTACATTTGAATGTTTTCAGCTCTGCCAGAAGAGCTGTTCAAGTCTTGAAGCAAAATATATTTGGTTGGATAGTCTCAGTCCAACAAGATAGCAAATATAGTAGTTCTGAGTAAGTATATAATTAAATTTTAATAATGATTCCAATTTTTTGCATTTAAATTAAAACAGTGTTTTTATAATCATTCAGTATTGTTAAATATTGAAATTAAGTTCTTGTGTAACAGTCATATGGATTGAATTCGTTGATAAATAAATAAGGGTGTGTTGAGGAAAACGCTTGGACACGTCGGTTTGTATTTTTAAATGATCTTTAAAAAATATACAGGGTACTCAAGAGTCACTGTGTTGTCTTCTATATACTCTCATTCAAATCATTATTCGCCCTTGCTCGTATGTTGTTATATTAATACTAAGTATTTATTGAGTTATCACTATTTAGAATTAAAACTTTTAGCTATAATATTTTCAACCTAGACATTTCAGAGCTAGTAGTACATCAAGAATGAACTGTGACGACGAAATTGATGTTCAAAGCTCTCAGCAGCTGTATACTGTTCATGGAGACTGCATAGAATCTCTTGAAGATGATATGGGCAATTTATTTGTTAATCTTGACGATGTAAGAAGAACTGGATTTGCAGTATACTCAAAAGAAGATTACAATTTTTCTATAGAGGAGAAAAGGTAAAGGCATAGAACCTATCCATTTTTTCTATATAATTACTATACCGACTTCAATTGTTTTTGCATTATATATCTATTGAGTGTATTTACTAAGTCCTTAGTTATGTAAATTTTCTTCAACATTTCTAGTTGTTCACAGGTAGCACGGCCTAGTTGAAACTCTGCTTCCTAATATTTGAATGATGATAACGAAGGTAGAATCTATTTCAGATTTTGTATTGGTTGGGCTGAGGCGTTTCAAATAAAAAAGTATTGTATCACATAACGATGACCAATTTTTTCCATATAATTTACAAATTCACTGAAAACATTTACTATTGATGGCTGCCAAACAAATATTAAACAATGTGGCTTCGTAAGACTTAGTGAATAAAATAGATTGTTAATGACTCATTTTCTGTCCTAAAAATGTTGATTGATATAAACTTTTATATTGCAGGAATATTATTTTGAACGACTTTCACCAGTATATGCTATCTCAGGCAATGGCCTATCTGTATAAAAATAAAGAACTTCATAAATTCATAAAGGAAGAACAAATTTTAAACACAATTGAACGGTAAGTGATATGAGTTTGATTATTATTATAGAATTTGAAATTTTTCTAAGAGAATCGAATAAATTAAACAATCCTAAAGTCATCAATTATAGAGATTAACTTATTTACCTATGCTTTGGTATCTTTTTACAATCATACAAATTTATTTTCTATTATTGATATGCTCTTCAACTTTTCAAGTTTAGTATGCTCCCAATCAGAGCTATTTTCAACAGCTTGCCTTTCAGTTTCAGACTTCTAATAAGCTATATGTTGGTTTCAAAAAGGCTAGACTCTCGCTCCTTCAGGCTTCTTGTTCAAAGCATCTGTTGTATATAATTATAATGACGAGTTATTCTAGAACTTGGAAGGTTTAATAAATCCACCAAAAAACTGTTGTACCCAACACAGAATATTGTAAGAATGATCACTTTTAACTTTATATGTTTTTTAGCTCAATATTCTGCAATGTACTCAAGTGCATCATCTGTGGATTTACATAAGTTTTTAACTTTGTTGATACTTGAATTGGAAGATAATAGCTGAGCTTGTTGAAAAGAATGAACTACTCGAATATGAACCGATAGTTTCTTCCAAAGTGTTGCTTTTCATTAAGTAAGCACGAATCTGCCTAGGCATTGCAATCTAAAACAACAAATTAATATTACAGAGTATTATTCTTCTATATTTTCTTGTGTAAGCTTAGCAAAAGCTTTAAAAAGTGGTTGAAACCGTCGCAGGATATCCAAATATCAGTATAGAAGTCGTTCATAAAACCTATCCTCACACTTGATAACCCATATCTATAAATTTTTTGTTTCTTAGTTTTTTCGTTTTCAAATTATCCTATTGACAGAATTTATTGTAAATCTTATCATTGTAAAAAACGAAAGCTTAAGTTGTTAGTATTTAAAAATTTAAATAGATCAATAACTAACTAGGCAGAAACAAATAATATTTTAATCACAATTCATTATAGGATCCTCCATATCCAAAGTTTTTGGGAAATCGAGAAGATTATATCAGAAAATAGTCCCGGTGAAATAAAAAAAAAATTGGAGAAATCAATCCTGTATCACTTTACGAACATTCCTCTTTTTATTGTAAATATTAAAATGTTATCTAACTTGTTTTACTTTCTATTATTGAGAATTTTTTTGATAGATCTGTTGAAGAAGAAATATGTATTGTACCATATTAGTTTAGTATTGGGCGTTGAAGAATCATTATATAATTTTGCTTTTCTCTTTTAATAAAGAAGATCTTGTAATAACTTTATTTTTTTTTAGGTGCCGTATGAAATTATTAGTAGATTCTCATGATAAACTTAATGATCGTATTGTGACTCAGTCAAACAATAATATACAAATACGTGTTCCAAATTCACCGACTCCTCGAGATACAAACAAACACATTCCCCAAGATAAATCACTTGGCAGTCCTCGTGAAACAGAACATCCTTTGGAAAATAAAAACTCATTTACTGATGAATTAGACTATGTATCAACACCGAAAGTTCCATCCAATAGTTTCACACCAATACATACTCAAAGTTGCGTCGCAATTGGGACACCGCCCGGAAATAGGTAAAAGACACATAAATATAATTTTCGAAGTGTCACAAATTCTTTTATAGAATAGACATGCTATAAAATATTCATATTATTTTAGGGATTCAACGTTTAATAGAAATAACAATGGCACTTCTAACAATAATAACCGTCAACGATTTGGTCAAAATCGAAATGAAAGGTAAAAACTTTTTTATCTTATATGTCTATGTGTGTATTTATCTTACCAATCTACCAACTTTTTTATTTTATTTGCAACCCCTCGTATATTATTTATTTTTTGGATTCTTCATGAAATTCTAAAGAAAATTCATGTACAATGTACAATTTTGTCCATGAGTTTATCTAACAATAGGGTGTATAATGATAAAAATATTCAATGAATTCAATAAATATTTATAACTTGTAATTTATAAAAATCCGAAACAACTACTTTGTAATTAATCATGCCAGGTTGTAAAAAAGGTCTATTGATAACAGGCCCCCCAACTTTACATGCTACTAAAAATAGAAATAATTTAGTCTTTCTTCCTATTCATTTTAATTTCTATGTACTGGTTTAGGCAAATATCAAGAAACAGCAAACACAAAAATAGAGGTAATGGACGACCGAAATCTAAACAAAGAAGTAATAAGTAAGCAGTAAACATTTAAATAATTTTCTTCTGCTACATTGCGATGTTTTTTATTTGAGTTTTTAGTTAATATATTCTCAGTGAATTTACATATTGTTAATATTTGTGTAGTGCCAGCAGTAATTTATATTATAATATTAACAGTAATATATTTAAATTGTATTAAATCCTTCTAACCTCACAGTAGTGATTGTTAAGATTGTCTCTGCATGTCACTGTATGTCTTTAACTTCTCTTTCTTTATTTCTCTCTTTTCCTTAGCAGAATAATTTGGTCTAATTTATATCAACGCCAATGTTGAAATGTGCATTTTTTATTCTCACCATTTGTAGATTATTTGCAGTATTTCATACTTTGATTGTAATATTGGGTATTTTTCTTTTCAGGCCAGGTACTAACAGCAATAATGAAGAATTATGGGATAATGATGAAACAGAACCAAAACAACAGTCTCAACAATTTTCCAAGTAAGTAATGCAGAAAAAAGTGGATTCTCTCAATTTGAAACATAATTTCAAAAAATTACAAGCTTTACTTACAAGCTTTTGGTCAACATTCAGACATTTGAGGATCCATTTTACAGCAATTTTTCTCATGTCCAAATTGACGTGAACTATATGATAAACGCGTTCGTATGAAATATTCAGTGCTTCAGATATCCGTTTTAGCCCAATTCGACGGTCTGATAAAATCATGTCATTAACTGCATCGATATATTCGGGGACTGACTGACTTCCCGATCGGTCATCATCTTTAATGGAAAATTTACCTCTTTTGAAGCTTGCAGTTCAATTTTTCTCGGTCGCATATGAAGGTCATTGATCACCAAGGGTATTAAGCATATCTTCGTAAATCTCTTTACCTCTTAACCCTTTTAAATACAGGTACTTGATGGCTCAGTACTCCAATTTTTCGATTTTCACAATTTCGGTGGACATCTTTTTTCTTTTAATTTATTGCGTAACTCTGGTTTCATTTTTTGACGTCAAACTTCTAATAAGTTATTGTTCGTTGCTATGGTAATGCAATATTTCATTTATATCTATAAGTTATATTTAATTTTTATATAAAACTATTTTGTATACATCGATTAGATCCCAATATGTTTGAGAACATACTTTTTATTAAAAATTTAGACCCAGAGTAGATTTGATTATCAAGTAATAAATTTTCTATTACATCTAATTTATTTGTTTTAGAGATTCTCAATTTGGTAAAAGTAGACAACAAAATGCTACAAATAATTCAAACATTGATAAAAGAACTGACTCGGAGAAATGTGACACCAAATCACAAATTAATGATACTATGCATATGGACAGTTTAGAGAAAGTTAATTTGGAAATTAACCAATCATATGATGTAAGTATAATGCTAAGTATACCCCAATATTATATGCTTTTACTATCGAAACTGTCCCAATTCATCAATTGCGTTTAATTATTATTTTTTAGTATTTCTGTATGGTTTTTCAATATTTTTAGTTTTCATTGTATATAAAATGATAAAGTTACATTTTTACCAAAACTGATTTCTTTGTTAAGCCAAACTGATCAAGAACCACAAACGGCAGCAAAAAATGTCCAGGCTCATCTTGACCAATTACAGGAGTGGCTACAAAAATTGAGGATTAAAGTTAATGAGACCAAATCAATAAATGTAACATTCACGTTACGTAAGGGTATATGTCCGCCAGTTAAGTTAAACAATACAGAAATACCTCAAGCAGATAGTGCCAAATACTAGGAATCCACCTAGACAAAAAACTTAACTGAAAACATCACAACACACAAAAAAAGAAAACTTGATATAAAAGCAAAAGAACTCCATTGGTTGATAGGGAGAAAATCCAAAGTCTCACTTGAAAACAAAGTCCTTATCTATAAATCTGTCATCAAGCCTGTATGGACGTATGGAATAGAGCTGTGGGGTTGCACTTCCAAATCTAATACAAATATTATTCAGAGATCCCAATCTAAAATACTCCGCCAACTAGTAGATGCTCCATGGTATGTAACTCACGTGGACCTGGGAGTGCCCACTGTACAAGAAGTTGTCCAAGAGAAGATCATCAAATACCACCAAATCCATTACTAGAGGAGTTTTTAACGCCATGAAACGCGAAAACACTGAAAAAAAGTTGGCCAATAGACCCAATATGGATATATGTAGTTTGAATAATTGTGCTTTTGTTTACATAGGACCAACATCTCAATAATTAAAAAATAGAAGTTATTAATGTGATTAGAAAACTAAAACTGCATTAACAAACCATGTAATAGCATAAAAACCTATATTTATTTGAAAAAATAAAAATATCTTGATAATAGAGTGAAATTTGTAATTCTATTTTACACATTTCGATGTAACTATAAAATTTTTAATTAATAGTTGCTTCTTTATTGTATTTTAAAATTTTTAATAAGATAATTAAGAATCGTAAAAATTGTATGTTTAAAACAGAACAGTAGAAAATATTTCCTATTTCAAAAAATATTATTGATTAAAATATTTCCAAAATTAAGATCTTTTATTTATGAGAATATATGTCTATATTTATTTATCATTATATTTTTTGTAAATATGTTGATATTGTATTTTTTGTAAGGTACAAATAACTGAAGTAGAAAAAAATAACATCTGCTGGGCCGTACAGACTAAGTCATTAATAGACTTAGCTGAGTTATGTTTGGAAGATGGATCAGATTTAAAAATAGTTGAAAATGTACATAAAGGACAACTGGGGTTAGCCGAATTCGAAAATCTTTGGTAAATATTATCTTTTCACAAATTTCTACTGATTTTCTCTCTGTATTATTTTTATTTGTTTCGGTTTTGTCTTTTCTCCAAAACATTGACTGTGTCTATTTATGTATAATTGAAACATTGATTCCAGAAGATATCATTCACATTCAACAAATCAATTTGAACACTACAGTATTTTAATTTACTGAATTAATATTGAGACATAGTGTCGAATTGTCCAATTATGCTGGTTGTTGATTTGTAAATTTTCGAATTTGAAAAAAGCAATCAGATAACTAAACTCACCTAACATTTTTTTCATTACCGATAAAAAGAATAATAAATCTTATAAGAATTCAAACTTATTTGCACCCAAGAAATTATTTTAAAGGAATAAAATTGCATATGAAAATTTATCTTCGAAAACGATCCTTCAAATTAATATAAATTGCTGAAATCACTAAAAATGTTTCAGTAATAATAAATCTATTAAAAAAGGAAAAACCCACGAATCCATTTTTACCATTATAACCAAACGATTGTTTAGGTATAATAATTCATTTTATTATTGAATTTATAGTCAGAAACCCAATGAAACCCATCAAATAATATCAAGTATTTATTGCTCTCTTTCTAAAATGCCAAATTGCCACTTCAATGCACCAATTTCCAATTAATAGAAGATGTAAAACAGAATTCTCGGTTTGATTCAGTTCAATCTGAAAGTGTTAATCAATTTTAATTTCAGAAAATTCAATCTTTTCTTATACTAACATAACAATGTATGACTGATATTATCTTCTGTTTTTCTTAATTTGTATCGCTAAGGTCAACAATTTTTAGGTGCAGATGTCAAGTGATGTCGCTGAAACCAACTAATGTTTTTTTTGTGGATTATGGCAATAGAGCTGATGTGAGTGAGATTAGGGAATTACCAGATAAATTTAGAAAAATTCCAGCATTAGCAGTTAGGTTTGCTATTCACAAAAACTGTCCTGTCCCAAAAACCGACACGAATTTGACAGTAAAGGTGAAGAAGAAGGTATGATACTTAATTTATTTAAATAAAGAAAATAATTGGTACTCTATTATATAGTACTGTTAGTACATTTCAGAAGTGAAGGGTAGAAGCATCACGTTCGATCTTTGCTCGACTTCTTAAACCGAATTGTTACTATGGATGAGACTTGAGTACATTTCTACGATTCAGAAACAAAGCAACAATCGATGGAATGGTGACTTTCTGGTTCTCCAAGACCTAAGAAGTTTCTAAAAATCTGCTGGAAAAGTTCTTGATTCAGTTTTTTGGGATTGTCATGGAGTAATCACGATTGATTTTTTGGATAACGGTGGAACAATAACTAGAGATTACTATTCGACATTACTGCCCACTCTACGGGAAAAAAATAAAAGAGAAAAGACGCGGAAAGCTATCCAAAGATGTTTTGTTTTTGCAGGACACCGCCCCTGCGCTGAAATCTCATGCTGCCATGAAAAAAATTCGTGATTTAGGGTTTGAATTACTAAAACATCCCCCTTATTTACCAGATTTGGCTCCGTCCGACTATCATCTCTTTCCTCAACTGAAAAAAAGTTTATTTCCTACAATTCAATTTGTTGGTACAATTTTATACCTGTGAAATTTTTACTCAAAATCATTGCAATATTACCAATCTCTTAGAGAGGATATAATTTAAATTTATTATTCAGCCTATTAACTATATAAATATTTGTATGACTTAAAAAAATTTTTTTCTGCTTTAGACGTCCTAATGTCTCTTTATTTTTTAGTACAGCGATGATACATACGTTGTCGAATTGGATAAAACATTCAAATCTACATCTACAGAAGAAGACAACTCTAAAAAGTCGGCACTAGAATCTGTACCCAAGAGTAAAATGTCTGCTCAATCAATAGAAGAATTTAAAACTGAATCAAAAGAAAGGTGCTACGTTGATCTACCTAAACCTTTGCTTAAACTAAAAAATAATGATAAAGTGATGTTATTAGATATGGTAGGTAATAAATTTGCTGTCAAAACAAAAGAATGTGCTCAGAAAAGCAAAGAGCTGCTTGAATACATCAAAACTATTGATAAATCAAGTAAGTAAATAGAACACGTTTTTTGCGATCTAAAAAAAAAACAAAATCGTTTCTTTGTGCCTATTTTGTAACGAGGCTAAATGAATTGTTAAATTGAATATGGTATTCTTCATTCACCTGCATCTTAGTTAATTTATAGTCAAAATATTTTCTCTCAAAAGTCAATTTACAAAGTGATCCAAGTAAAAGTAATCACATAATTTTTAATTTCTAATTATCTTCCATATCATTTAGAAAATTATAGCGTAGAATAGAGATTGTTTAGTATCGTAATTTGATGTTTGATAGTATGCAGTGAAGATCTGCTGATATATGTGAAAATGTCATGATTATATATTTTTCTGATTTATCTACACTGTATACTTCGAAATTATCTTTGTTAAATGAACAAATTTTAATGTTTATTGCTTGAGTATCAATATGTGATTAGGGCGTCTAAAATGTATGTCAAACACTGGTAGGGCCCGATTCTGAGGCAGGCAAACATTTTGCTGAACTTATTGTTAGTGTAGAAAAGTTTATTATTATTAATTGGCTATAAAACATTCTTTTTGAAATTAAACTATTTCCACTGCATTTATAAATTGACAATAAAAATTTTTACATTGCAGGTTTGATTTTGAAACAAGTGGAAGTAGGTCAGATGGTATTAGCTAGTAAAGATGGTCTTCCTGATCTATGTAGAGCTGTTGTAATTAAAAAACAATCATCTGTACAGGTTACTATAGAATATTTAGACTATGCGGGCAGCGAAAATTTGTCGATTAAATCTCTTAGAAATGTTGATGAATATTTAGCATCACAACCTATTACATTATTGCTTACTCCTGACATAGAAGTTATAAATAAAATTTCAGAAACTGGTATTGATTTTATTGTGGCCTTGATTGAGAAGAAAGAAAAAGCAAACGTGGTAAGTAGTTGTCATTTTTGTGTTTCTGAAACTCTAACAGCAGCTCAGCTTTCATCTGACTTCAGACTTCAGAGAATGATATTTTAGTTAATCTAATTTGCTAAAAAAATTACAGTTCATGTCATACTCTTTCATCTAATAAATGATTATTAAAACTTCCAGTAAAAGTGTCCTGTTAGTCGTAGTGTACAATTTTGCAGAAAAGCATCTCCAATTGTATATGATATTGATATCAATCCATATTTCATAATGGTTGTTTGTTTCGTTCATGTATTCCTGTTATTGGGTATAAGATTTAAACAAATATATATTAACCAACCATGAAATAGCACAAAACATACATTTGATTTTGAAAATGATAAAGCCTTGAATACAGAATCAAATAAGAAGAAAACCATTATTAGAGATATATGAATGTGAGAAGTTAAATAATAATAAAAACCTGATCACTAGTCACGGTAAAATTTATAATTCTATTTCATAAATAATTTCAATTATTATTATTATTCTCCAATCCAGAGTCCACAATGGTCAGGAGTGATTCAATTTAATCATCAGACTCCATTTTTTTGTTGCAGCAGTGATCTTCACAGAACCCTTAACAGGATTGGTTAATTCGATTAGACAATGCTCTTATATACTCATTATTTGAACGTAAATATATCTATTTTTGATTTATTAGAAATGGAAAAATATTTTGTTCAAATCAATAATAATTACTATATTCATATTAACTTTGTTCGAATTTCATTGTAGGTACTCACCAATGATAATGCTTTTGATTTGAAATTAGAAGATGGATCGCTTCTTTCACAAAAATTATTAGACTTAGAGAAATCAGAAGTACCTAACGATTCAAACAATTCTCCAAAAATTAATGAACTCGAAAAACCTATGTCGGTGGAAGCAGCAATCACACCTCTGAAATCTGCAATTCTGGAAGTAAAACCAGGTAAGGTTTTCAAATATAATAAATAATTTGAAGTTGTACATCATTCTTTTTGTCCAAATTAGATCCGTTGCTTTTCACTAGCTTTTAGAATTTTCATGTTGTCTTTCGATTTAATAATTTAATGTCTAGATAATTAGACGCATTTGAAGGTTTTTTGTTTTGTACACCAGTGACTACATCTACTCCAATATAAATATTAAAGCTAACTATCATCCAAACTTTATGTCCAGTAAATTATTGATTTAGTGTCTAACTCTATTTTATTTATGTTAACAAACTAACTTACTGAATTCATTTTTTAGAATCAGACAACAGTATAATTACCTTATGTGACATGGATTACATTAAACCAAAAATTGGTTCAACTGATACTTATATCTGCTATACACTAAAAGACTTATCAGAAGTAGTATTGATTTCATTAGACGAAGATTCTGTAAGTTATTTGGAAAGTATTTATAATCTGGTGAGTCTTAGTTATGTTAATCTTATAAACTATTTTCTTGGCAATTGTTAGAATGGTCATCTAGATCATTCTATAAACCGCCAGATTCATTTTATACAAACATATTGTTAAATTTATGCCACTTACTGGAAGTTATAGATGACTAAAGTCATTGAATTGTTCAGGAATGTCGACAGATAAATCCAGAAATTCTAATTAATATGTAAAAAGATTTTTAAGCTCAATTTTTTTAAGGATTTTATTGAAACCAATGAAAATCAAAAACTCATAAAATCATTCATTACTGTTATGTTATATGATTATTATGATTTTCTAAACATCATTTGGTTACAGGAAATCAATGATGATGAACCATACGAACCTGAAGTATCTGAAATGTGTGTATTCTTGTATAAAACACCAGAAGAATCTGAAAGTAAGTAAAATAATTTTAGAAGAAGACTCCGCATTATAGAATATCTTTCGGTCACTGTAAAATATGCCTTAGTACGTTTAACACTTATATTTACATTACATTATGTTTTAAATAACTCCAAAAGAAAAAAAAATGAGATGATTGTGGCTAAGTGGCTACATTAAAGACATCACATGAGCAACATTTTTAACCTCATGTTTATTGTGAGTAGTGCAACCATCTTATCGGAAACAAATCCTATAAAACTAATAAGAAATTATTGTACTGTAGGACATATTTGATTTTGTATAAATTTCAAATATCAACTTCCCATTAAATTTCTATTAATCTGGAAGGGGTCTATGATATAATTCCCTAAAATTCCAACTCAAAATTTAAGTTTTTGGGGATGCCTTTATGTTTATTATCCTGGGCACAATATTTTATAGTGGACAGGTTATATTCACCGTATATCAAATACTACTTAAATTCATTTGTAAACTACATGTTTATGAAAAGAATTTCTGTAATTCATCATAATTTTACAAAGTTGCATTTGTTTTATATTATCCTCAGGAATAATTTTCTGACAACGCTAAGCATTTAATTTCAAAATATTCCAAGCAGTTATATATATGCTTAACAATGATCTTTGGTTTTAGCAGCAGCACAAATCTCGAATTTCTTTATTTTACATATCTTCATTAGAATCTCATTTGGTAAATACCTAGTGCATATCCTAAAATTTTCAATACAACCACATTAATTAATTAGAGCTTCATTCTTTTCAATCACTTTTTCTAATCTTTTTCATGTGAGTGAATTAAACTCGGATAAATATTTCCATTTAAATTACGGTCTTCCCACGCTGTTTCAATGGCCTTTCTGGGACGAAAACCAATCCGTATTATTTTAAATATTTCAGCACATTTTCCAAACCACATAATTAAATCGCCAATGAAGATATGTTGAACATTAAACATTTTTCTTCATTAAATTACTTTCGAAGTAAAATAGATAATAAATTAACAATACACTGAATTGTAAAGAGAAATTGAGTAGTTGTACAATAAAACTCGTTTTAAATATAATAAAATTATTTTTTAGCTGTTTGGTATAGGGGTGTTGTATTGGATAACGAAGGCAAATATACCATATCAATGGTAGATTTTGGAATATTGGTTACTACCACTAGTAAAGACATAAGAAAATTCCCTGCTCATTTGAAAGACATTCCTATGTTAGGAATTTTCTGCAAGCTCATAAGTAAGTTTCTGATGTTCAAGATACTCAATTATTAGTATAAATATGCTGTTTGGACGTGAAGATTAAGTAGAGGTCATTACAGATAAATGTAATTAAGAATAAGTGTAGACAAATAACACTACAAACTAATTATAAATAATGGGAGTC
Organism: Diorhabda carinulata; assembly: GCF_026250575.1. Lineage (NCBI taxonomy): Eukaryota > Metazoa > Arthropoda > Insecta > Coleoptera > Chrysomelidae > Diorhabda > Diorhabda carinulata. The sequence goes on from NC_079462.1 coordinate 35,673,111, forward strand.
ACGAGATGTATAAAAGTCCCAATTGATTATCAGTGAAATAATAAATTTGAGAGATCATCTATAGGGGACTGCTTTCTTACTTCCAGTTGTGTCCCATCTTAGCTACTACATCGCTAAGCCTACGATCTAGGAACTAACAGTAAAAAGTATACCTTTAATTGTCAAAATAAAAATATTATTTAAATGGAATGAAAATAAAAAAGGAGAATTATTCAAAATGTACATAAACAAACCTCTGAACTTGAGTTATCAAAACGCACCGCAGATAATGTAGATGTGGATATTTGCAACCACAACCTATAATCTTAAAAAATATAGCAAATAAGTGAATACATACAAATGAAAATTCACTTCTATAAAAGTAGAAAAATGGTATTTTGTCGGTTTTATAATGAAATTAGCTCCTAACTTTTTATTTATTTCGTATTATGTTAATATACTTGATTTCATAATTATGAAACAATGATCTTTGGATGCTTCCATAAACTGAGATTAAGTCTTTGTGAACCACATTTTCAGTTAATTATTTCATTTTCAGATATTCCGCATACTCCAGAAATTCTAAATGAAATAAGGAATATAGTACAGGAAGGGGAGAATGTCGATGTTACCATAAAGAATGAAAATGATTTAACATATGATGTAGAATTACCAAAAGTTTATGAAGAATTGAAGAAACGAAAGCTTTTGTGAATTTTCATTTTTGTTTTATATATTTTGACTTTGCATTTGTACCGTAAAGTGTCTGCTATTAAGTTTTATTATTCATTTGGAGAAATCCAAAGAGGATGAAAAATTAATATTTTCTTTTTTTAGTAAGCTTTTTTTTGTATAAAAGTTTTTGTCATTATTTTATTTGAAATCATTTTGAATTTTTAATGATTCCACTTTTTTAGTTTTAAAATATGAACATACTTTGTTGAATAGTTTGTAGATATGTTTTATTTGTTACTCCATATTTTTTTAATTCACAATTCACATCTATATGCAGTAGGTTCTTTTGCTATCACACATCTCCATTTATTTTACTGTTCCTTCTAGTGATTTGGCGTAAAGTTAGATTCCATAATAAATGTATTATGCCATTTCGACACATTTTTCCAACAGTGTTGGCTTTAAATAGAAATTAATAAACTTTCAATAAGTAGAGTAATTCCGGGGGAGATGGGCTAGTAACTTTAATGCTTTACTGGGAAGAAATTTTTTTGATTAAACCTTGAATTTATAAAGAGAATTAAACTTTATTTATAACTCTCATCAAAAATCAACGATGAATCACTTTAATGAATTAAAAAAATAGAATTTTAACCTTTTAAAACAAACTAGGACTGGTCACCACCCCAAAAAATTCGAGAGTGATGGCTATAGTGGTCTGGGAGAGATCTTATTTTGTCTTTATTGCGCCCCAATAACCATGTATCGCACTCAGCCTCTCCACCGCTTTGATTGTCGCAAAACTCTTTGGGTAAACTAATACAATCATATTGAAAGTAGAAGCAGGTCTTGATTGTTTACATTACGTATAAACTTTATGAAGGTACCCGGGTACCTCGTCACTCTGATAAAAGTATTTTATTTGTGACTCACATAAGGGTTACATATCTTTTAGTTTTGGGTGTACATATCAAGACCCCGGTTTGACGAATGTCCATGTACAATAGTTGGTAAACTGTAAATGTAACTTACTGGTATCTTTGGCTGACTATTTTAGTAAAACAATTCTACAGTTTTCACAAAATATCAACTGTCCACAAACATAACAAAAATAATCAGATCTCGTTTATCCTTTATATTTGAAATTTTAATAACATCTGAAACGAGATAATATAGGACGTAAGTAAGAATTGACAATATTAAATCAAGGTATTTGAAAAAAAAATGATTTGGTTGAAGAAAAAAATATGAGAGTATTTTTTATAACATTTTTAGATTTAAGGAATGTATGTTGACATATATATATAAAATATCAAAAAAAATGTTATGTAGGCGTGAATGTATGTAGATATTGGAGTGTCCGCGACCCAAAGGATCAATTGTAGCCCCCCTTCCTTGCTGCGATACTAGAGGACCCAGTCTTTACAGCTGATCTTTTAGTCCCACTCCTCTTAGAAATTTCAGAACGTTGTTTGACTGTAGTTCAGAGATCTGCGTCTTCTATTTCATACGCTCCTAGGTATAGTGCTCTGGAGTTTTGTAGTGTTTCACACTTCGAGAGAATGTATACATTTTCGACATTATACATAAATTTGTACACTGATAGAAACTGATTGTTTTGTATGTTTTATCCTATTTAAACCAGCAAATAATTATAGATAATAAAGAGTCCATTTTCAACAATTATTAATATTGTTATTGATATAGATTTCTAAATTGATATCTTCAATAAAATCATATTGATATGAAATATATTTTAAAAAATGAATTGTTGAAAAACAAAAATTCTTTGAATCAGTATATAAATTCCTAATTTCAAATCCTGTGCTATAATGCGATAATAATTCCTTCGTTATGTGCAGAAGTCAAGATTCAACTCTGAAGGTACTGTGTAAATAATTTGCAAGGTAATCAAAATTTATTGGGATATGTATAATATAAAGATTCGGAGATAAATGGTTTTGATTGAAAGTCTATCTTAAACAATTGTGTATTTTCTATAATTCTTTATAGGTATATAATATACTACATTTAGGTTATATTTTTTTAAGTTTTAATTGTAAAAGTGATTTTTTATTTTGTATTTAGAAATAAAAATATGAGAAATTCCAGATTAATCTTTCATTCGAATTATATATTAGTACCTATATTTACGAGGCTTAGCCCAAAAGTATTGAGCCTATGTTTATATATCAGTGGCAAACTGCCGAACGACCACTTGCAGCAATACTGTATGTCTACGAAATCGTTGATAAGTTTAGTAATTGACTGAACGTGTTCGAGAATCTGTTTTTTTATGTAAAAAGCAAGTTCTGGGCATCTGCAGGCGAAATCTGTGATCATGATATACGTCTGCCTGTCAAGTATGTCTTTCAAATACTGCTTTAGGTGTAATTATGCTAGACAGCTCAAAATAGCATCTGCTGTGATAGTATCGGTAAAAGTAACGGTCAGCTACCTGACTCTGTTAAAGTTTCTGGATCGTCTATAAGTCGAATTGCTCTTTTCTATATTGAGTCGGGCTTCTAAGGATATGCTAGGGAGCCGAGCTATAATTGTGTAAGCAATACTCGTTGGACGAATTTGGGCCTCGTATAGGATTAGAAGCTGCTGAGGGGTATATAGCTTTTTTGTCTTTAAGAGGGCTTAAAGTGTTTGTGAAGCTGCCTAGCTAATTTGGCAACGTGACTAGTCCACGACACGCATAAATACGATATGCTTATACACAAGCACGTGCCATCTCTCCCGCATAATGTGACATCACAATCGAATTAGATTGTGAAGTATAATGTATTCTGTATATCTGTTATAAAGTTTGATTTTAATTTAAAAAGTAATATTTGGTACAAATATTATTTATATATGGTTATTGAATTAACCAGTTAAATTCCTCGTTCTTAAGGTGGCGTGTTGTTTACAAAGAATATAATTTCCTGCCTGTTCCGTAAAAAAGAGAAAGAGATATAGCAAAATTATTGATTCATTCAATATTATTTCCGTTGTGGGTATATTAAATTTATTTTTTTGAGCGAATCATATAGGTAAATAAACAATGTTTCAATCCTAGATATTTTGTATTTTATGGAATTAACAGATATTCAATTTAAAAAACCAAAAATTGCAAGAATCAGAACATAATTCAAGGAAACTATCAAACTGTCAAATATAAGAACATGAAGTTTCAAAACACTGAAAATATGTTATTATTGAATATTAATATTCAATATGTTTTTACTAAAGTGAAAGATAAAACACCAATCAACAAATTGCCCAACATAGTGTATGAAATACCTTGTTTAAATTGTGACAAAAAGTACATTGGTCAGTCGAAAAGGTCACTGATCAGTCGGATAACTTCCCACAAGAGTGATAGCAGATTATATCCTCATGAATGTTCATTAGCGACTCATGCCTATCATGAAGGACACAATATGAATTATGAATCTGCCAAAGTTTTCACAACTGAAAAAAACTACAAAAAACGTCTATTTTTAGAAACAACATATATTGCCCAAAATGATCAATGCATTAATAAGAAAACTGATTTAAATGATATTAGTGTAATTTATGCATATCGTTTAGATTTTGAAAAAACATTCTATAAAAATTCAACACCATTAACAACCAACTAACCTCACTTAACCTATAAATTTCAAATTCACCTATAACGACCAATAAAAATTAAACATCATTCATAATATAACCAATTAAAAATTAATAAAAAGTCCTATAGTAACCAGAATCAATATTTCAATTAATTAATATTTCTATCAACGTCAATTTGAATATAGAATTTTGAAATCTATGAATTTAAAATTTTTATAAGAATTAACATTAACAAAATTTTAATTAATTATTGTAAGTAGAAATTTTATTATTTTTATACAAATTTCTAATATTGTATTTACCATAATTTCAGTCCCAGATGATGAATACATAAGTATTCGAAAGCTCGGAAAATATATTAAAGTTAGTCCACTTTGGTGTTTCTTTACCTCGTTCCCAATATATGAATATAACTCATTCACCTCACATATGACTTCATTATCCAAATAATACCGTATACCATACAAGTGTTGTTTAGATTTTTGAAACAGCCGGTAATCGCTGGGTGCCAAACCTGAAGAATATGCTGAGCTAATTCAAAGTCTGAGCTATAGAGGTGGAGAACCTGTGACTGGGTGCGTGATTCTGATGCAAGACTGCAAACCTTTTTTCGAGTTTGCATCTGTTAACATTATCAAATCGGCAGTAAGCGTTTAATGTACCAAGTATACCTGCATTTTTGTCAGTAGGTACACGACTGTCTACTAAATTTAAACTATCGTTTACCTATAAGCAATAGCTTAAAAGGTTGCTGTTGGATTAATTATTGAAGGTAATTTTTTCTCCTGTCACTTATTAAAATCAGTACATTCCACTCAAACGTGAATAATGGGATGGATAGTTGCCTACGTAATAGGTTTGTTTCCCAGGTAATAATGTGATTTAAATGAATAGAAAGTTCTATCCTTCTGATATTTCGTCGTCACGAATCATGAAAGAACTACATCGTTACAATAGAATTTTTGTATGCAACCCATCATACAAAATATGTATAAGGAATTGCCTATTGACAGTCTTCACAATCAGAAATAATCTTAGTTTTATAGGCGTTTTAAGGTGATAATTTATTATGAAGATGTATTGTTATAAATATAGCTTTTCTCTGAATGAATGATAAATCAACAAATAACACTTAGGGAATTTACAACGACAGTGCTCAACTAACTGTTGCCAAAACATTAAAATTAATTGCCTGAAAAATATATTGATCATAATAAATGTTATTTTGTGTTGTTGCTTATATAAATATAAACTATAAAATGTATATTCATTTGATGATAACATTTAATAACAGCGGAAATAACAAAGGTACTAAATTATTATTAAAAATGTGCACAGAAAAGTTATTAGAAAATTATATTTATTACCTATAAAGTTTGTTTATATATTTACACCTGCAAATTAAGAATAATATTTCGATATGGGAACACAATAATAAAGCGACTTGAACTATGATATGACAAAGTTTACCTAGATAAGGTTTTAAAGACAGTTCATGCATGTGAGGCAACGGATATTAGTTTGAGTAGTTATTATACAAACAAATGTTTACACACAAGTTTAAAACAATAAATATAAACTTATAATGAAATGAATTTATTTTCAGTAGCAACAATTAACAACAAAAAATATATTATTATTTATAAATACCTGCTGCTTCAATTTATAGATCTGCACAAAATAGTTAGATACCTTTTTGGCATATATCATGACAAAGTATTTGTATTGAAGGGGTAAATAGGTAGGGATTTCTATTTGGATATAGCCTCGACAAATATATAGTATGGAGAAGGGCCAATTAACGCCACAAATGGAATGGAAGTGGCGGAAAAATATAAGTTATCAGGTCAGAAGTATGGATCATAAAAAACTTACAGACATATAGCTAAAATGGACAAGTTTGATTCACTGATCCTTACTATCAGCTCAAAACAAAGCAAAGACAGTAAACAACTTCACCGTCTTCGCATTAAAGCACATCTTGGAAGTAATTAGATATTCACAGACAATGGATACACATATTTGAATATAAAAACAAGAAAATAATTCTATAAACACAAATATTTCACTTTTCTCGAAAACTGGATAAAAGGATACTAGATTTAAATTTAGATTTAAAAACCAGATACCATCTACAACTTTGTAGCTTGAGGCAATACTCCAAAAAATTGAAACAAAGTATGCTACACAAAAAGATCTGCATCACTTTCGGATCCCTCACAAGGCAACTTCTTCAACAAAACTGAAAGAATCATTTGAGCGATCAAAGATCATATCTTTGCAAAACCATCTGACAAGAAGCACATTATAAAGGAAAACCTCAATAATATGAAATAACGAATCTGCAATCCTGCAGAAGAAACTGAAAGCATTTACCGAGAAAATAAACAAATATCAATCCACGACGATATATTGTGACACATGAACTCCAGCACTATCGTACCCATTGTTGTAGGAACCTTTGGTTAAATACCCAAAAAATTATAGGAAAGTCTCATAACAATAGAGATTAAATAAACATGGAATTTATTGGAGTCTTGTAGCATTGTCAGGTGGATTAATAGCCTGAAATAGTTATAGTGAGTTAGCAGCAAAATTAAAGAACATTTTAGAAGACTTCATGATACTCGTTCATGATAGGGACTCGATAAAAGTCGCGTAAAGTGTTTATCACCAATTTGTATTGATACTTTTGTTATTGTATTCATGGTGTAAAATCTAACATGTTACTAAATCATGTTCCAAAGATTATGATCGTTTTATGTGTTCATAGAACAACAATATATCAAATGTATTTCTGACAGATACACTGGCAAGTAAAATAACTCTACGTTTGGTCCTGATTGTCATCAAGATTTCAAGTGAGTAACCAACTGATACGTTTTTACATCAGACGAAGTTTTGATTATTCATCCTTCTCAAACCTATTTTGTTACGCATATTAAGAGCTCGAATAGACTATTAGATATTAGAGGGAAATTCTTAGATCTAAATATTGACAAGCTTTAGTAACATTATAATTGGAAGCAATCAAATTCCAAACCTTTTCGCGTTAGTGGTGGTTGTAGAACTGACTCCTGATTAATTTATATAGACTATAGACTTGCAAGGAAACCGATAGTCAAAGGAATGATAAAATAGACTTTTATACGAAATCTACCTGCCAGAAAGCGTCTCTTAGATTTCTGTATGTGTCCCGATATAGTACTCACTTCAAATACGATCATTGTGTCTCTTTAAATCATTTTTGAGCTCCTATTTTCCGTTGGAATTATAATTATTCAAGGTAAAAAATAGAGATTAGGCACTATCTGAAAACATGCATATATACTAAGTATTGATTATGGTGAACAAACTAATTTGTATGGAATTCGATTGTGATAGACAATTTCAAATCAGTAGCTAGTCAATTTAAAATAATAATGTCTCTAAATTGTCTACGAATCAACAAGGCACCTTTCCTTTCGTACCCAAGGTCTACCAAATAAATCAGTCTTGCCAAACATGCTTCGACACGATATATCCACTCACGAAAAAAATATAAATACGCTATGGTAGAATTTTGAAAAGTTGGTGCTGCTTCATAAAATTTCTTAAATTATTTTCGATACTTTCTAACATCAATTTCTTTCTGCAGAAGTTGTACTTATAGGCATCAGGCAGTACCTTGTTCTTCGTAAAGCGAAGCAGCGATATTAAAACAAAATCGTGGAATCAGCAACTGATAAATAAACGACTAACTATAATCGAGTCACACGAAATAATTTGGAAAAAGATAAAGGCTGTTGTTATGAAGCATAAAATGAGAAATTACGTTTTATCTATGTCAATTTGAGGAAAAACTGTATTCTCAATTCATCATTATACTAATACAGTAAAGTTTAGATTTTTCATTAATATTTCAAAAATAAACGAGGAAAGTTTCTTAAGTACGAGGCCGTGGGCAAGTCCAGCAACACCACTGTTTTAATATAAGCAATAATCACGTTGGCATTAACTCTTAGAATAATCTTTAACAGTTTAGATTAGGTCTCATACAGTTTTCATTACGTATATTGAAATTATAGGTATTTAATAAGCGTATTAGCAGTTACCACTGTCCAATATAGAAGTATACATTTCAAATAGTTTGTAATTTTCAATTAGTTTGTAATAAAAATATATTGGTAATTTTATATTTTTAAAAAGTAAAATTTTCAACTGACATGATTCATTGATAAACGTATTAGGCTGCGTTAGCCTGGAAACTTTTCAGACAACCCTCGTATTTTCTTAAAAAACAAACAAAAGAAAGTGATTGTTAATTATAAGTCGAAGAATTATTCTCGGCAAAACTAAGATTCTCGTAAATCGGCAAAAGTGAAACTCCAGCTTTAATAAGCACCAAATGTTTGAAGGTCAACTTAGTATTTAAACCAACATTTTCGAAAATATACATGTGCAAGTACGTATATGCGTGTGAGCATAAGAATAGTGTGAAGCAAAAATCATTGAACGAATAAACCAAGTTGTTTTTTTGTATTCATAATTGGGATAATTCTAGGTTTGACAAATAACTCTACTAATTCTATAATTATTTGATAACGACTGATAACGATAACGCTTTGCGAAATGATTAACTCAGTTAATATGAAGAATATTTGTGAGCTGTATAATAGAACGATTTCTATAAATACTTAAATTAATATTTGTATAAAATCAATCAACCAATCACCTAAAAAACATACAAACTTTATGAATAAGTCATTTGTATACATATTATTCTATTTTTATAGAATATTCAACATAAAACTTAATAGCTTATTTCAAAATTATAATAATGAGCGACTAAAAACGAATTCTTGTCATATTTGCAAAACTACGAGAATACTAAACAAAGAAAATCTGTTTGATTTTCAATATTGTCTTTATTGTATTTTTTACTAGGTATAGAAGTATTATTTCAATTTTTTTTCATTTTCAATTATTATCTAATAATTTTTATTATAAAGTATTCAATTCTCCTGAAATAATTCCAGTGATGGCAGCATCGACCGTCGAGATTCTTGAAACTATGATTGCGTCCACTGGCCTCAGGTGGAGCCACGGTCGTAACCAGAGAAGCTGTGCAGTGACAAAATGGCAATGGAATGTTGCTGCAAGAAGTGAACTTGTGAAGTGTTGTCGTTACATTTTCCGTGGAATTTCGCCTAAATTTTCACTAAATGTGGCCTACAAATAACATTTAATATATAGTGAATCGTGTCGGTGTTTGTGTGTGTTGGTTTTGGATCAATTTGTGCGGTTTCTTTGCGAATTATGTACCATATACTTTTAACAATAGGTAAGCCATGTCTTATCGTTCACCTTTGTATATTTTTTATGAATAGAATTTGATTTATCGATTAGGTAATGGTTTGTTAAATGCATTAGTTGATGATTTGCTTAAAATAATATGTATTTTTATTCATAAATGTTTGTTTATCGGCTTAATAATCAAATGTCTTTTGACATGTCAGATGACTTGAATCGTTTTTATTTGTTTTTTTTTTATTCAAGTTTTAATGTAAATACCGATTAATTTTATGGTATAAATAAATTGTTATGTGAAATGAACGAAGACAAAAATCAATTTTTCGACCGTTCCCCTCGTTTCTATTGATGAAAAAATTTTTATAATTTGAAGTTTCATTAACTCTATTATCTTGATACCTGCCTTTCAGAAATTTCTGTGTTTCTCCACTTATTCAATTTTCTTTTGTTATTTTCAATAAGTTTTTGAAAGGAGATTTAAAAGAGGAATAAGAAATTCCGCGATGAAAGTTTCTTCTAATTTATCTTTCGTTAACCGGTTAAAGTATATATTGAAGTGTGGTGTTACATACAGGAAACTTATCTATATATTATGTACGTATGCATGTGGCGAACAATGCAATATGATATTGCACAAAAACGTTGGTATGCAAAATCTCGCTGCCAGTTAAGGGATACCTAGATTTTCAGATAACAAAGTTGAATGAACTGCATGCACACTGCTGAAAATTTTTCCTTTTTTTTTTTGTAACTGTACACGGACTTCTTCAAAGATTAGTACCTAACAACTTTATCTCGAAATAAAATCTTTGAAGGAGGCTGGTACCCACTTTCATAAAATTAATTACTTATTCTCGATTTAAACGAAAGAAGGTAAAATAAAAACAATAGATAACGTGTAATGCTTTAGACCACTGTTATTAAAGAAAAACTTTGTCACAGTTTGTTGTAACAGTTACGAGCCCCGTCCCATTTCAGTTGACCCAATTGAAAAAAATTACTAATTATCGCTTTTTCGTCTATTTAAAAACGGCAAATTGTTTCGTTTTGAGCACTTTATATTTTCTATATACACTTTAGATACTTTTACAGAAGTTACAAGTCTTAACATATGTTATAATCACAAACCCAGAAAAAACAAAAACCAAATGTAACTTTTAAAAGTTACCATTGCGTAACATATTTTTAATAACAGCCGTAATTCTTTGTGTTTATTAAATTCTGGCAGTATTCGGGAGTAAAATTATCCCAAATTTCTTGTAGTCTTTCTTTTAATCCCATGACTGCTCTAACTAGATTTGCAAGCAACTGCCAAAGTGTTTCTATTGGTGATAAATCTGGACTACTTGAAATCCACTCTAAAAGTGGAATATTGTTGTCTGAGAACCATTTTAAGGCCTCCATCTTACTGAAAAATAAAGGTTTCCCAGCGGTTAAAGTTACTCTTGTTGGCAACAATGATTCTTCTAAAATATCCAGGTACTTTTCAGTATTGACAATTCCGTTTATGAAATGCAGTTTTCCCACTCCTCTTGCAGATATCGAGTCCCACTCCATCACAGATGCCGGAAATTTTACTTTCCGCTTCAAACAATCTGGATGAAAAGCTTCATTTTTATGTCGAATAACTCTATTTCGATCGTCACCCACGTAAACTTCAAAACGAGACTCAACACTCCAATGTATACAGCTCCACTGTTCAAAATTCCAATTTTTATGCTCTTTGGCCCATTTAAGTCTATTTTTCTTTTGGATTTGAGTCAATAATGGCTTTTCTTTAGCCTAAGTAAACAGAATTTAAATTTAGAAAAATATGCTTTAAGCTAAGGTGTTACAAAATTCACCTTGTATGTCCGAAATCCTAATTTTTGAGCCTGTCTGTGACATGTCGATCTTGAAACCCGCCTACCCACTGCATTACTCCAAAGTACACTTAGTTGACCATAGTTAGCACGTCGAATTATTCTTTTTAACGTTCGTTTATATTTTTCTGACAATTTCTTACGTACCGGCGTTAGGGACAATCGAACCATTTGCTTTATACAACACTGTATTTTGACATGCTTGCAATTTTCTCGATTTCTGAGTTCTTTTTCCCATTTTTAAATAAGTTTATTATGATTAATCGAATTTTTTGATCAATAACTTTTCCTCTACCCATTTTAAAAATGATACTCACCCCTTATTACTTCAAAAATCTATCTGTCACTTTGTGAATATATGACTTACACAGCCTCTACTTTATTATTTGCGTATTTTAGACCTAATGAAACTTTGAAGACAATTTTGGAAACGATGAACCCTTGTATATGCATAAAAAATTTCCATCGTATTAAATATCATTCGAAATATTTGACAATATTCATCCAAAACCTATTTTAGACGTAAAACTAAAAGTTTAAAACATTTTACTAACAGCTACTTTTTGGCATAATCTAAAATAGGGTTGGAATTAGGCAGAGGCACTAATAGAAGGTAAAAAGGTACCTGCTAAACGCAAAACTTAACTGTATAATCTACTACCTAAGTAATCCCTACACAATATTTCAAGACCTACATCTATCGACACCGAAATCGAGCCGAACTGGACGGAATTCCCCATTTTATTACTCTACACCTTTCTGAAATAGACTATAGTTGTGTTTTATCATTTTAAATTGATATTCATTCCTTTTGTCGTCTTATCAGATTGTTCATTTTGAATCCTCCATTAACCTTATTTACATTTTTCATTTGATCTGATCACACTAATAAAAAAACTCCAAAAAAATTGATGTTATTTTCCTACCAAGAACTTTGTTTCATATACAAATATATCTTGTCTTGGAAATACATGATTTTCTGCATATTTTTGAAAAAAACATGCTGCTCTCTTTGACCAGCAATATTTGTTCGTTCTATTAATGCTCTTCTGTTAACTTCCTTTTTCTATTTTAATCCCAAATATTTCATAAACTCTAATAAAGAGGTACTTCTTAATTTCCTTATTTTTCAGTTCGTCATTTACGATTCCCTTGAAAAATTACTAATTTGTATAGCTAAATATATTTATTCTATTTTCAATACTTAACGGGCTGAAGTAACACTAATACCAATTTTGTCTACAAGTTTAGGCTTAAATGATTACTTCATGAAACGAAAGACTCGGTACTTCTTTGATCAAACTTACATTAAAATGTCCCTCTGAGTAGTGTTAAGAAGTTGGATTATTTTCCTTGCTTTTTTAACGAAACACATCGTTTTTACAGATATTTTCATTCATTTCAAATAGAAATGTCCTTAAATAGATGTTAACTTTCGTATAATACCTCCTGAATAGATAAAAGGGGCTTAGTAGGTCCGCTGTTGTTTTTTTTTTATTATTTTTCAAAATATTCAATCAAAAGTATAACAAACACCTGCGCTCGTGAATTCTGGAGCAAATTTCTGGAAATAATTGTTGGTTAATATGCCCGTACAAGTATAATGAGGCACTTGATTGATGGAATTTTGAAAAGTTTTACAAATTGTACAAAATTACGAATACTATTTACAACTAATAAATAGTAGGATAAGTACAGTAATCTGCCCGTCTCACAGCATTTTTGGTTTTGGGGAATGTCAAAAGTTTATAATTTGATGATATCCGTACTTGCCGATGTAAAAATGGATAAAAAGTCAACTTAGCTCTTTAAATGACTGATTTTGATAATAAATATACGTTGAATCCAAAAATTCGCTTAAAACAAGACGTTAAACAAAGCTCACGTCGATTTCAACTTTTAGTACGGTCAGTTAGTTTGGTTATGTCAATTATATCGTCGCCTCTTTTTACGATTTAATTTAAGGAAACTATTACGGTTGTCCTTGTGAAGAAGACAATCGATCTTATGTTGTTACGTTTGATTTCTGTTAATAGAAGAAGATAGTATGTAGAAAATATGTGTTTGACAAATTGTAGATTGAATCACGTGATGATAGACATCCACCGTTTGTACTATAAATATATTCATCCTCTCAAATAAGATAAGATTTTTTCTCCTTTCCGCAGAATTTATTCTTGGATTTTTATTAATTTAATTCGATAAGTTTCTATTGTACCATCGTAAGCATTGTAACAATGTCAAACTGGCAGTTTATTATCAAAAATGGAAAGAAAATGAAATTATGGATTTGAATAACAGCTGCCAGATAAATCGAGGAAGAGGTATGCGGAAACGTATCAAATTTATAAAATCATTGTTAGTTTCATGCTTAAAATGATAACTTCCTATGAGTGTGTACTACTGAATATACAGGGTTTGTCCGGAAAGTAATAGGACTGATTCGATTTAAAAAAATTTATTGAGCCAATCGTTACAATTCTTTAAAAACTTTCAAAATAGGCTCCTTCTGCGTCGATGCAGCGCTGCCAGCGCGATTTCAAAGCATTGAAGGCGTCACGGAAGGCATTCTCCGGAATAGCCTTGAGAGCCGCGGTGCGTGCTGCTTGGATCCCCTCTGTCGTCTCGAAATGCTTGCCTTTCATCGGCCTTTTCAGGCGAGGAAACAAAAAAAAGTCCGGGGGGGGGGCACATCTGGGCTGTAGGGCGGCTGCGGAAACGTTGGAATGCCGACCTTAGTCAGGTAGCTGTTCACAAGAAAGGCGGTGTGAGCCTTGTCTTGTCGGACCCGATTGACATCTGGGCAATCAAACGAATACTTAGTCGACGGTCTGTGTTCAAAACTTTGCGCACACGAGTCACATTGTCGGTGTTTGTCGAAGTCGAAGGTCTTCCAGCACGGTCTTCATCGGCGACCTCTTCTCGGCCCTCCAAAAAGGCCTGGTGCCACCGAAACACACCACTTCTTGCTAAAGCAACATCTGGGTAAGCCTGCTTGATCATATCAAACGTCTCTGTCGCAGATTTACCGAGTTTCACACAGAATTTAATCGCGTACCTCTGCTCTAACGAACGCTGCATTTTCGGCTTGCACAAATCACAGAAACACGTCGCGCGAAAATGCCTGTCCTGACTCTACAGGTGCTCGGAGACAACTGACCAGCCGCTCGTTTGTTAGCTAGGAACGCCCTCTACCGAATCCAGTCGGTGCGCGCACGCTCTGAAGTACAATCGCGGCGGAAGAAAATCAGTCCTATTACTTTCCGGACAAACCCTGTATGATATTTTTAAGTAAATAAGATAATGTTTAAAAGGGTATAAATTATTGCCACCCAGCGTTAGTTGACTTACAAGCCTTCGTCAAGGGCAATCGATACCTTTTTAGTAATTCGTCCTTCAAGATGCGTTGTTTATTTTTTGGTAAATTTAGACCAAAAATCAATCGAATTTTACATTATTTCTATATCTATAATATGATTTTCACATAGAATTTTCCCCAGTAAACAGTAAACAATAATTACACATAACTTACCATTCTGAATTTTATAAAATGTACGTCAGTTTGTCGCACAATTATATTTTCTCTATATAGAATTCTTCATGACTGAAAAGTTACATTCGATCATGACTCTCCGAAGAAGTTTTACTTGCAGTGAGCTTTTTATTAATACGGAGCATATTTTCATTGTAACGTAGAGAAAAATTGACAAAAGTATTTCTTTCTTACAGACTCTCCGTTTTTTGTTGGAATTACTATAGTTACCTGCACAATTGGCCAGGAAACTCGTCCATCCGATAATTTTCATGTAACAAAATTTGCTTTGAATCGAATATTGAATTTCTTTCTTTAAAATTGTGAGTTACTCTCAATCGCTCTACTTTATATATTCAAATTCCGAGGGATGAAACCTTTTTGTTATTCAAATTGTTCTGATACATTATTCTGAAGCATTATTAATTTGAGATACGAGGTATGGCTATTAAATAACCGAATAATCTAAGCAAACATCTCTGAATTTGGTTATATCTGGTGGTCTTCTCCCAAATTAAAGTAGCTAGTTAAGCTAAACAGTTTTACTGTAGCAGTCGATTCCAGTTAGAGCGGCGGGAAGTAGGGAAACGTGGAGTGAAAACATTGTTTTGTCGCTATGGCTTGCGCTGGTTTACGCTGCAAAATTCTTAGGCATTTGCGGCAGTGCTGCTTTGAAACGCGCGGTTCCACATATCGAGGGATAGTGTATATCACGAGATCTCAAAAACAAACGTGGACTGGTTGAAATAAAAATTATTTTTTTGTGATGATTTATTTTGATTCTAGGTTTCTTTTGATAAAAAATCAGTTTGAAGTAACAGGTGAACATAAAGATAAACCATGACCAAAATCATAAAAAAAGATCTGGACAATATATATATAGAGAGATATATTTAGAGCTTTGAAAAACTGATCTGTCACGGTAGTTTTCCTCGTAAATCATCTGCATCAACATCATCTGCATGATCTTAATACAATGAAACATAAAAACAAAATAACTGTCACTACGAGAAAATCAAATCAAACCTTAAAGCTGCCGGATTGACGTGGATCAGCTGTTTTAATACATTGTCTAATTTCAAATATATTTCACACTTGGTGTATCTTCCATTTTCGAATTTGATCTATAATTGTGACAAAATAAAGGAAAGGCATGCATGAAATTTGAGAATTTGATCAAAATATGATTTCCTTGGATTAAAAATCGATCTTTTTTCGCATTTT
Organism: Diorhabda carinulata; assembly: GCF_026250575.1. Classification (NCBI taxonomy): domain Eukaryota; kingdom Metazoa; phylum Arthropoda; class Insecta; order Coleoptera; family Chrysomelidae; genus Diorhabda; species Diorhabda carinulata. The sequence goes on from NC_079462.1 coordinate 35,689,281, forward strand.
GCCCAAATAAACTTTGCTTGTTAAATAAAATTAAATCTGTTCAATCGTTTTTGATGCGAAAATACATCAAAATAGAATTTTCCTGGTTTCAACATAAATTTATGTTCGCTGGTCAACTTTTTAGGACGAAATAATTTTATTAAAATTATAGTATAGCGAATTAGAATCGTTTTTAATGGATTTTCTTGTTTTTTTTTTATTTCAAAGATAATAATTCCTCAATTTCCACTCGTATTTCGATGTTCGGAACTGGTTTGTGGATCTAAATTATTGCGATAAATAATGATTGTAGCTAATTGTAAAAATAATATTTCAAACGCGGTAGTCGGGCGTTTTGCCAGCTTATTAATATAGCACCTTTGCGGCGTTAATCTATTTACTAACTGTCTCCTTCAGCACTAAATGATATCTGTATTTCAACAAATTATTCATGCGATGTTGAAAATTTTAGATATTCTGAAATATCGTAACTTCAAAGAAATTAATTTTGAAATCCAGGACAGTAATGCAAAAAAATTTCATTTAGATTTGTCTTTCTGGTCATATTTTTTTGTTGTATTTTTGGTCTAGGTCTTTCAAATCATTTGTGATAAATTCGCTTCCTTCTTGATGGAATACGTAGATAGGTTTTGGCTAATTCCACTGCGACCTTTTTAGATCTAGATTACATTCATTACACTTTCTTACGTTTACTGTTGTAACACTATCGAAGTGCTATAGAATGTGTTTTGTGGTTTCTTTCTTGCTTTAGTGCGAATACTTCTGTACCTATGCCTTCCTACGTTTTGAGGTGTATTTATACCAGGTTGTTTCTATCTGTATGGGCATAGCCATCTTCTTGGTCTAATTATCTTAAGTTTGTTATTAAAGTTATCTGATCTATCACATTATGGGTCTGTTTTGCGTGTTGTTGGTTTTATCTTTATTAATCAGTGCTATACAGATCGGTCGAAGTCTTACGTGTGTGTGAGGATGGTAACTTCAGCAAGATTTCCATTGCAGCTGAAAAAGTGGTTCTCACAGACCCCGCGACACATTAGCATTTATCTGTCATTTTAAATTATTTTCCCGGATGGACTATCTGTCTCTCTCTATCTCTATTAGAATTTTAAAGCAGAAGACGTCTAAAACCAAGAACATTTAGAAGCTGTAGAAGATGCAGTTTTATTCTTTCTATCGTATTGATGACCTTTTAATCTATTTTCTGAATATTGAGAAATCTGCCTTATGTATCGGGCCATATTCGCCATTTCCCGTCGTTGACAGAAAAAAATATGGAAATATACCACTTAGTGGTAGTTTTTACCCTCGCGCTGTCAACCCTCAAGATGGATTCTTTGATTTTTTGTTTTGATGTGTCAATTATTACAACTGTACAGAAATTTAGCTTTCATTCTTGCGATTTCGGTGACTGGACTATAGTCTACTCCCGAAGCAAAAAAATACCGGAAAAGGGTAAAAATTACAGGTTCCTATAATGGTTCGTTTCCGTTTTCCTATGACAATCCTCTACACGAAAGCAGAAAATTATATAGAATTTAATAATTAGTTGAATAATATATTCATATTTTTGGCAAATGATATTAATTAACAATGAATTTAACTAAACGAAGGATATAATAGACTGGTGTATAAATATTAACTAATATTATATGTAAATATATTATTTTCAAAGTTTAAATATTTGTCGATCTTGTTTACATCATGATTAAAGTGATATACTTGAAAACAACCGAAGCAAGTGGCTGATACGAAACGCAAACATTTTTTTTTTTTTTAGTTTTTGTTCAAATATTTGAATTTTGCGGAACTTTGATCATAAACGTATATCTGAGCTGTTATGTGTAATTTAAAATACTTTTTTTTAGCGTTCCGTACAAAATTTTTAGGAAAATGTAGTCGAAAAAATGAGATGAAAGTGTTTCAGGTAATCATCTTAAATTTTATTGTATTATTCTATGTAAAGAGACCCACATAAAATAAACATAAAATTATAAATATTTGTTTTTATTTGTCTATCTCAAATCTTAAGTAGCAACCCTCGTATCGGTAAAGTATTTTAAAAAAACGTCAAAATATTTAAAATAAGTAAATGTATGACTTGCAATTTCACCTACTACTGTACACTAACTCTCGACCGATTCAAGTTTCCTCAACGTGAAAGAGAAGAACAGACATTCTTCGGATTCTACAATATTTCAACGTTGGCTGTTCTCATATTTAATTCAAACAGAAAATACGCGACTTTGATGTTTTACGTATAAATATCTTACATATTTACCAACGTGTAGTTGTGTCAAATGAAAGTTACGATTTTTATTTGTAACAAAATTTGAACAGACCAATAAACACTATGGTGTACTCACGACTTGAATTGTTGGTAAATACCGAGGAAGCTTGTCGATTAGGTGCCATTAAACGAAATTAAGAATATGACGAATTAAATTGACCCCCACTGTCAAGGACGAACTAGCTTGTATTACATGATACAAAAGTTTCTTATGGTACCGAAAATTATCCCACCTCAATTTTAATCCTTAAATTATTCCATCGATGATATAAGTACGTGTTGCCAAGTGGCAATCTTGTGCCGTATTGTTCAAAAAATGACTACAAATTATTTTTTTATATTCTCTAATGAAATACTATTTGAAAAGTTCTATGACTTTTTGGAAAAAAGTTTATATTTTCCCAGATATTGTTTCTAAAGTGTCTACAGTTGTAGATCGTGAATCGAATCTAAAGTTTGGCGGATACGCCGGATATTTTTCGTTTCCGGTAAAATCTGCCATTTACACCATGCGGTTATTTCTTTGTGACCTGTTTACATTATGTTGTGACTGTTTATATAGAAACAATTTCTAAGAAGGCCTAAATAATGGATGTAAATAAATTATGTAACAAGTGAATAGTTTAGGGTGAAGTGAATATTTTAGTGCAAGTGTTAGTGTATAATTGAATTACGTAGGTAAGATTACGCCGTGCATATAAATTCCTCCCCCTGTTTTGTAATCAAAGACTTTTCAAATAAATAAAAACATTACAATATTATAAAAAATTGTTTTGTATATATAATTTTTAACTGTTTATTGTACCGGTGCGTTACCAACTTACCTTGAAGAATCGCTATCCATCTCCGACTCACGCTCCGTTTTAGAATTAAGCATTAAAGAAGATTTAGAGAAATTCTAATTATATATTGGGAAATATATTAATGAAAAATACTGTGTATATCGAATGCCTTGCATTTACATGCACTGAGAGCTTTTGCTCGAATATACACATGGAAAAATGGATGAAATCCTCAATATATTGGATTTCACGCGTTCTGGATATAAAATGGAAATATTTATACTATAATGGAAGTAAGTAAATACGCGGTTCGAGCCTTGCATAGAAAGAAAGGTCATAAATAAAGAAACTATGATCATTTTTCAATATATTCTCCCTACATTTCCATATATGTCTGACTAAAACATTATAAACATGTTATGCATCTTTAGAACCTGTTTAATTACATCGTCGAAACATTTTCATGAAGTAGTAGCCAACAACTTTTTGGCATGGGCTCTCCTTTCCACTCCATTGAATTTATTTGGGATGTCAGATCATATAAAAAAACCATACCTCCATCACAGGTTAAAATCGATCGAATTACACATTCTTGGTCCTCGCGGCAAAGCTCTAAAAATCGCTTACATTCTCCTCGACGCTGCTTTTGCACTGCGCTGAAATTCGAGTTGAATTTTGCTCTAATTTTTGTCACATTTAAATGCTCATGTAGGATTCTTGAAAAATTTGTTTTGGAACTGCCTGGCCTGGTCTGTGCTGCAATTTGTTTTGTTTCACTTAGAACAATTTCCGTCACAAGACCTCCCGCAGGTGGGACATCTTCTAATTATTCTCGTCCCTAGCGAAACAACTCAGACCAATTTGTAATTGTTGAAAATGATGACACAAATCACAGTAAACAGCCTCCATTCTGTTTTTGATTTGTATTGACGTTGTAAACCTTTTTTATTCAAAAACAGGGCGAAACTCAATTGGGACATTTTTCGTAACAACTTGACTCAGTGGTCCTTCGACCCTATTATAATAAAATAGTTCGAAGCAGCAAGTTTAAACTTTATGTAAAGCTTGTTGAGACTTGTCACTGACGCGTACATAAAGTACTGGTTGTTAGAATTTTTCTAACTTATTCGATACTCTTCACATGAAATTATGGGCAGTTTTGACCGGTTTATATAACATCATAAGTATTGTTATTTATATTCTCGAGTAAGGTACGAAGTGCATTAATATTATGGCAAATATCAGCCAAATATCAAATTCCAACAAGATTACATTTCAATGTGTCATCCCCAAATTTTGAATCTTAACGAATAGTCCGTCTCTGGAATCAAGACAATACTTCCCACCATACCAATATGAACATAACATTATAAACACGCTGATAATTTTATGAAGATCAAATGAACAGTACGGAAGATGAAAATAAAAAATTAGTTAGTTTGGAGACTCCCAATTCCCAAACGAGGACATGTATCGGAAAAATTTATATGAATTACTAACATATAATTCTTTGCTCACGACTTTTTCCCATTAATCCAGAGACACCCAGTATATAATCCAGCCAAATGCCAAATAAAATAACTATTGGAGGTTACATCATAATCTAGAATTTGCTAGAGAGACATATAAGTAGTAAATTAAGATGTACTTTCGAGGCTGTGGTAATTTTAAAGTAAATTTCTTCAATGCCGAATAAGTTGGGAAAAGAAAAGTAGGGAGGCTGGACGGCGTAAAAAGAGGACCCAGAATTTTTGAAATAGAGAATTGAAAGGTAGCCGCCAGCGAGAGAGACCATCTAGTAATTTATTGAATGTGTTCTGGGTAGTCAATCAAGTAGATTCTGGTCATTCCCATATTTATATCTTACAACATTCCTCACGTAAACTTGGCCATAAAATCTAGTATTATAGCAATAAAAAGTTCCGATATAGATATCAGTATAAACAAAAGTACATTTATAAAATTTTGTACCACTTTTGTGAATTGTGAACTGTCTATATGCCATAAACAGGCTGAAAATTTGTTAAGAGGTGAAAATAACGGGGAGAAAGTAAGTACACCGCAGTCCAAAGATTATATTTCTAAACATTTTCGTTATATTATACTTGGATGATTCATACATTCTACTTACATATCGATCTTATCTTTTTCTAGGGCTCTGTGTAAAAAACCACGCAAATACTTAGAAACGAAGACTTCCGAATCTTCATCCCCATATTATTTATTTCAACCGCATTGATCCAACTCTCTTGTTTGTTGATCATTAGACAAAATCTAGTTCGTTTTCCTTTACTTACCTAAATGCATGTAAACGTACACAAACATAGTCAATACTAGAAAATCCTAGAAATTTTATTGGATGTTTACATTGAAGTCTTCGAGAGACGTTTATTTAGAGGTTAAATTTAGATTTCGTGTTTTCCAAGTAATAGGCTAGTAAAATATGATCAATTACAATCACTGTCAATGCAAATCATACTCTAATATTATTTAATTGGGTACTTCTATTTGAGAAACAGTATGATGTTATTTTCATTCTAAAAATTTGCCGAGAGCCAAATCTGATGAATACGGTGGGTGGTCATGCAATTCGAAGTGCAATTAATGATGGAAATTTTCTTTCAAGTGCGGTCGATTGTTCGCTATTTTTCTCTTGATGTTTTATACTCTCCCGCCACTTTTTTACCTTTTTAAAGATAATCAATGTACACAATCCCATGAATATTCAAAAAAATAGTCACCATTACTTTTCCGGCCGATGAAACCTTCTTTGCCTCTCGTATTAGGTCCCCCTTTGCCACCCCACTTTCTTGATTATTTTTTTAAGGGTTGTTACGATGCCATCTTACAAGCCAATAGAATGTGGAGTGTTTCAAGGCTCAGTACTATTTTGTTTTTTCTGTTTTTCAACGACATCAGCAGGAAAATATGTGTTTTTGCGGAGGATAGTTTCTCTTGGAGGAACCCTGATGGCACGGAACTTCAAAGGACCATATCTAGCAAGCTCTGTCTACAGATTTTGAACAATTTTTTGACAATAAAGCATATTTCTTCTTCTTCTGTTTGGTGAGGCTCGTCGTCAGTCAAGCTGATATGACAACGGTCGAATTCGTGATCGTAAATGATGGTGCAAAGTTTCCGCACACAGTGCTCAACTCCTCTTTCATTTGCGAAAACAAATTGCCTTTGAAAAATAAATATTTATTGACGATAATTCAAAAATTACTTATACGATTGTTTTCCAGCAACTAAAAAGTCCATAATGGTTTGGTTTTCGCAAAAGTTGAACCATCAATTTCAAGTATTGTTTCATTTGGTTTTAAAATCATTATTGGTTTGCTTATTTATCAAATTTATTGCGGAAAATGAATAAGAGGTCTTTAGCTAAACTGATGATTAACAATCGTGTGTATTTTGGTGATTTCTCCACTGGTCTAATTTCTGGCGAATTTCTTCCTAGACGAAACGCAGACAGACGAAGGCTGATGTACCAGTGATTATTTTTATCGTAGTTATGTGTGAAGTGAAAATACTTAAACAAAAATAACATACGTAAGAATGTATCGTAAGTCGCAAGTAGTAAGAAAGAAATTCCAATCATATATAGACCTTTATTTATATTATCTGAATGTTTACGAGTATTTGTAATTTTTCAACGAAAATCTATTTGAAACGTAAAATGTTGGTCAAAGTCGAACGAACAATGTTTTTGGAGAGTAGATTTTTCCATTGAACAGACTTTTAATCCATTTAGTGATATCTATAATTTTATTCTTTATAATTGAGCAGAAACATACCTCGAATACAAAGCAAAACATATTACTATAGTTTATTTAAAAAGTACGTGGAGAAATAAAACATAATCGTGCAGACGTTTTGTCGCCTCTCGAATTTTTTTTGGGCTTTTTTGGTATATTGTGTGATATGTATTCGGTTTCTCCCTAACGCCCACAAGTTTTAAGAAAAAGTTTAATATAAAATATGAACATTCCAATTTATAAGCGAACTTGTAAATAATTCATTTGGTTTTCTTTTGTCGTTTGTATTCGCCAGGAGCGGTTTCGCGATTAAGTACCCAACAATAGTCCTCCAGCATATTTGGTTAGGTTCGGTAGTACTACATCAACATAAAACTAGTTTTTTGTTAGCAAGCATTTAACTTTGACAGTTCAGGATAATAGGGTCAGTTTTTGGCTAGTACCAAAGAAGCGAATTTCGATGCGATAAAAACTGTTGTGCCCAGTGTACTGAGTATCCTTCCTTCTAACGCCACTGCTGCGCAGATTTGTTAACACCCGAATTTCTCATAGCTTTGCACTGCACTTCATCCATTTTTTTGGTTCATTTATTAATTTTTGGTGATTATAAAATCTTATACATTGATTTAGTGTCCCGGATTTCTGTCGCCCGGATTCTGCAACCCTGGTCCATACTATTCTAGTAACTTTTCGGACTTGGTACATATTATGAATATTCCCAATAACTCACCTGTTACATGACAATAAGCTTTATTTATTATTGCACGTTGGGATGCGGAACATTATAAATTCCGTCCTTAACAGATACATTTAGTACAGGAAATATTTGAGGATGTTTCAGACAGACAACTACAGTGATATGATGACTGTCGGACAGGAATTTATGAGGATCGTATTTGTTGGGCCATTTTGTTACATATTTGAACGTAAAAACATTATTATTATTAGCATTATTAGATTCATACCGTTCTCGAAAATGATGGATACTCAGATGTTCTCTTTTACCAACTCTACATTACGGTACAGGTATAAAGCAATATTTTAATAAACCTTTTTCTAGGTTATGGACTAAAAGAAGAGGCTTTATTAATTGGCTTAATTTAGCGTTCTGGGAATAGTATATGAATGCAGTATAATAACCTTTGAAATTTTTCGAAACGTTGGATATAATTTCGAACCATGACGTCGATGGACACCATTTTTAACACCTATTTCATAAATTCAATATTAATTCATAATATTATTTGTACGAGGATGTATTGATATCAAGTTAGCCTAGACCAGTTCCAGGCATAAACAAATTATTGAGTTACCATAGCAACAAACAATAAATTATTAGAAGTGTAAGTGTAAAGTAAAGTCAAAAAAGTAAACCAGAGCTACGCAATAAAATAAAAGAAAAAAGATGTCTACCGAAATTATGAAAATCGACAAATTGGGGTAACAAGCCATCATCAAGTACCTGTATTTAAAAGGGTTAAGAGGTAAGCAGATTTACGAAGATATGCTTAATACCCTTGGTGATCAATATCCTTCGTATGCGACTGTAAAAAATTGGATTGCAAGTTTCAAAAGAGGCAAATTTTCCATTGAAGATGATGACCGATCGGGAAGTAAGTCAGTCCCCGAAAATATCGATGCAGTTCATGACATGATTTTATCAAATCGTCGAATTGGGCTAAAACGGATATCTGAAGCACTAAATATTTCATACGATATATTTCATATAGTTCACGTCAATTTGGACATGAGAAAAATTGCTGCAAAATAAATCCCCAAATGTTTGAATGTTGACCAAAAGCGTGCAAGGGTAGAAGCATCGCGTTCGATCTGTGCTCGATTTGAAAACTTTTTAAACAGAATTGTTACTATGGATGGGACTTGGGTACATTTCTACGATGCAGAAACAGAGCAACAATCGATGGAATGGCGACACTCTGTTCTTGCCTCAGTTTTTTGGTATTGCCAAAAGATTGACTTTTTGGATAATGGTAGAACAATAACTGGAGATTACTATTCGACATTACTGCCCACACTACGGGAAAAAATTAAAGAGAAAAGACGCGGAAAGCTATCCAAAGGTGTTTTGTTTTTGCAGAACAACGCCCCTGCAAACAAATCTCATGTTTCCATGCAAAAAAATCGTGATTTAGGGTTTGATTTACTAGAACACCCCCCTCATTTACCAGATTTGGCTCCGTCCGACTATCATCTCTTTCCTAAACTGAAAAAAAGTTTAAAAAGTCGTATATTTTCTTCCAACGAGGAGGTCTGGTTTGCAGATCAAGAAGAAACATTTTTTTTGAATAGTCTAGAGACGTTGAAGGTTCGCTGTAATCAATGTATCCAATTAAGAGGAGAATATGTTGAGTAATAAAATATTTTGACATAGAAATTTTTCAATATATCCTCGTTATTTTTGATTTAGTTGATGTTCGTTTTATTACAATTGAGCAATCACGGAATTGGCAAAATTATCTGATGTTGCCGTGGGGTAAACAAATGCTTGTGTCGTAAGTTTTTTTGATTTGTGAGTTTATTTCATCGATTTTAAACCTTATTATTTATAGTTTTTTGCAAAATTGCTTCTTAAAAAGTTTCTACAAAAAGAAGTGTGGAATTTTCTCCCGCAATGAGGCTTTGTCGGTTTTTGTCCACTATACAGTGTTATGCTTAGTGTAGGCAAGCGGTAAATATAATCTGAAACGCAAGTAAATTAGAAACTTGTGGAAAATGAGTTGGATTCTGACTAAAGCGCTTTGCACCTAACGAAAAGGGGTCCTAGTATCTTTAGACCGCAACTGGGTTAACATTTTACAACATACTCATGTTTGAAAAACTTTAGAACACATCAATGGAGATTAATGTCAAAAAAACTCCCGTAACTTAATCACAAAATTAGTACAAGTGTGCTAAATTTTGTAATAGCTTGAAATGTTACCTGTAGTCTAATGTCCAAAAGAAAAACTTGGAAAAAACTCGGTTTCAGCTATATTATTCACACTGAAATATATGTAAAATGTATCTAAGGACTTAACACTATGAAACAATACAAAACAAGTGTCACTACCGGAAAAACCAAGAAAAACTAACACAGGTACATACGAGTGAACAATTGTCTACTCCACGGCCGCAAGTTTGACGTAATTATAATATTGTTTCAAACATACTTTTGAAAGAATAAAACAGTAGCGAATCATGAGTCCATTATTCCATTATTGCAGTTTGATTAGATTTTTTCTGCAACGACGGTGTAAATGTTGCGAAAATCATGAAAAAATATTACAAGCGAATACTCCCTCTAAATGTCTTTCTAATGATGTGTCACACACGGTATACATATTATCTATTCAAAAATAAGTAGTTGAGGAACGGAAAGGAAAGGGGTTGACAAATGATAGATGTCTATATCGTGACGATGTGATATTTAGAAACAAAATTCGACGAAATACTGCAAAATATCAATGTGAATATTTTCTGTTGCACCTTCTGTATAATTTTAATGATTATATCAATTTTGATTGCAATCAAAGAAATTACAACTTAATATAGAATATATCCTAAATAAATCCATTTACGTAATTATGAATGTAATCACACAAAGCGGAGGCATGTGGGGGAGCCGAAAATATGGGGCAATTTACTTCTATAGCAAGCTGTATCCCAGAGGAGCCATAGAAACTCAAAGTGAGACTCTAAATTAATTAATGACTTTTGGAAAATCGCTCCAGCTAGTAATATCTTGAATCTCAATCTAAGTCTGATCTGTGTTCGTTGTTCAGATCGGATGGCAGCAAACTTTTCAATCTTATTGTGCCACCATTGTCGAGCACTAACTGGCTAGCACATTGGGATGCGCTGACACTCTTTTACTATATAAAAATCGTTTTAAGGTTTCTCTGACAGATTATAGGGGGATTACCCTGGGTATTGGAGTTACTGTATGCCGTATGTCCATATGGTTAAGTAATGTATTGCTTTTCTTATTTATTTAAACTATTTCTAGCGGTAGGACGTATTTATACTTACGTAAGCTAAACTATCTACTATTCACTAAATTATCCACTAACGCTTAATACTACACTTATCTAATTCTTAACAAATTACTACTTTATATCGATGTGTTAGGGATGACATCGAATTAGTATTTACTGAATTCTCTGAAAAATAAAAAGGTATTCCTAGAAATTGGTTCTAAAAAATAATATAAACGAATCGCCGCTGTATATGTATATAAAAATATGTAGAAAAAGAATGAAACGGTTTCTGAGAACCGGCGCATTCGCCAAATCTTATCATAACTTTATGGTGGGCGGGTTCGTAACAGTAAGTAGAAGACGAACCATTCTGGGTGTTTAATTGAATTAAACTTACATTTTGAAAGAATTTATTTTCATGAAATGGATAATATAACTGTAAAACTTTCTATATATTTGTAATTCTTCATAAAACTCTGTCATTTTCAAGGAAAACATGTTTAAAACTATGTTATTACGGAAAAAAGTCAATAGATGGCAGTGGATTTATATTTCAAATTCGACAATTCCATATAAGATCCCACCAGATCCAGAATGTGATGATTTGTTTGGTATTTTTAATGGCATTAATTGATATTAGATAGAAGTTGATCGAAACCTTTTGAGGGTTTTGAGGTATTTTATTCGAAATAAATATTATTTGCGCATAGCATTTGATATGAATTTTAATGAAACATTCATAATTTAATGGAAAATTGCTGAAAATGATCATTTCCTCTTGAACATAAAATTATTCTTTGCCCAAAATTGATAATAATTTTTGTAATGCATCTTCAACACCCCCTAAAGATAGTAATCACATGTATTGTCGTCCGGTGAATGGGGAGGCCAATATTGAGCACAATTATTTCCTCGTTAAATCCACTTTGGATATTGGCGGCTTAAGAAGTGTCCAACAGTGACACTAAAATGAAGAAAATCCAAATAAATTTCGCCGGTTTGATAAAATAACTGATCTGATCAAAAAATGATAGGTAAGACCGAGTGATAGGTGGTGCATATTTGTAATATCTCATCAGTTTTTTTTTTTTAAATTAATATCCTGACAAATAAATCGACAGAGATTCACTCGCCGAGTCTTGAGATGTAACATCTCTTGCACTTTTTGGGCAAATTTGAATAGAACGTTCTCGATTAACACTATGAAACTTTCCTGTTTCTCGAGCCCCCCTTCAACATTAGAAAATGTCTCTCTGTGAGTAACCACTCGATTACTAAACCTCCTTCGATATTCTCCCACGTTTCTTCTCCACTTTCCTTCACAAAAAACTTAATGTATCAAATCATAGCCAACTCTTGGATTTTGATTTTATGGAAAATAAACTGCGAGAATAAAAAAGTTACAAAGACACAATTTATCTATGGAATAAAAGTCTCATACAAATTTGGAATTATTGAGTTGAAGGGTTGAAAAGAAATCAATTTTTTAAAGTTTTGGGGTATATTTTGAGACCCTTTAATTCCCCGTTAATTTGTATAGAGGTAAATTGCCCCCGATCGTCAAATTTTTGGGCTCCCTTATACGCTTCTACTCTGTGTCGGGTCTTATGAGTATATGAAATTGCATTTTGCGTCCAAATGATTCACTCTATAACGATTATGACCACACCTACAAAATATTTGAATAAAAAAGGGGTAGTGTATGATCCCGCGTTTGAAAAGGTTTTCAATAATCAATCGAGCAAAATAGCAGTTTTAAACAGTGATAACAAAACAAATCACTTTTCATTAATGAAGCCACAGAATGAAATAATTCACAATAATTATAGTCCAAATACTATACTCAATATGAGTGCTGCTCTTTTCTTTAAAAATATACGCGGCGTATCGTCACAAACTACAACTGCTGCTACACATTTGGTGTAATTCCATATTTTTGAAATCATGTTCTTTGTTGTCTTTAGAAATTAAAAGATTCCGTAGTAATTCACGTAATGTCCCCTCGAAAAAATATCTCCAATTATTCCACTATTTATTGTGGCCAAAGGACCTTCTACAAAATGAAATTATTGTCGGTATCTAGTTAACCAAAATATATTTTAGCTAAAAGATAACTAATAGACTAATCTATTTAGTATCTCATCCGCCCCGTGGTTAGAAGAGATCGTTTAATTAATTCTAATTTATACTCTATTCGTAAAGTACATAGGGTAATAAACGAACGAATTCAGGAACATTCGTCGGAAATAATTTTCGATTAGTCTAGAATTACTATAAATGCTGAGATGCTGACCAGGAAAATAGGACGTTTTTGGAGGGGCGACATTTACACCAACGAAAAGACGTTCCAATAATTCTCCACTATCAATGATTTAAAAAATTATTAGTTTAAATGTACACGATTGTATAAAATACGATTAACCGAAATTCTCTACTGTACAAGAAACAGTCGACCGATGTTCCCGAATGACTGGAGTTGGAAAGTCATTGCCACACCTCTTCATATTGAATTGAGGCCAATTAAGCAGTGCTGACAACGTATAAACCTCAAGGGTGCAAGATGACCTTAAAAGTTCACTTCTCACACTCCCATATAAAATATTTTCCCAAAAATCTGGGTGCTTACAGTGAAGAACAAGTTGAAAGATTTCACTAGGATCCACATGATATGGAAAGACATTTCAAAAGAAGATGGGATGGGGAGAAGTGAGAAACCAAAAAAGGAAACCAAAAACGAATTCAAAGAAGCATCAAAGAAAAGAAGAAACGATTTTACAAGAAAAAGGAGTAAACATGAAGCTGCGTATAAATTTAAATAATAAAAATAATGGTTGATTGGTGTGAATAAATAGTTGACTTTTATCATTATTGTATTTTTATTATGTAAAAAACTATACGTGATGGAGCTGAAAAAAATGTATTGCAAACCTGTGTAATTAAGCAAAATCAAAGTATGAAAAAAGTGTCACATTTTTTTTCAATAAAAAATATCGTCATTGGAATTGAAAATATAAGCTTACCATTGATTAACGTGTCTCACCAAATACCGTTTCGGAGTTAATTGTTGTGAATGCCCTAAGACTCTATTAAATATCAGCACAAAAATTAACGTAAATTTACAAAAAATTACCGAGGAGCTAAAGATTTTACAGGAGACTGAAATGTTTTTTCCGCCATTTCGGCCATCAATCAATGTATCGGTCAATCCGATCTCCAGCCCCCGGTTAAAAACAGGTTTCTGCGAAACTGTAAAACAGCTTTCATTAAAATTACATTTTTATAAACTTGAAATTACTTGCTCGTGCAAAAATGAATTGTAGAATAAGTCCGCAGGGATAACGAAATATAATATTATATATTTTACCTTTCATTCAGAAGATTATGTAAATATTTTTTTACCAAATTCCAATAATACTAAAATAAAAAATTAATATTCGTTAATAACGTGGAATCTGTTATCCGGATTTAAATTGATTTTTTGTCATTGGTGTATGTATTTATTGACATTTCATGTTCCTGTTTCTTGTAATTTATTTAAACTGCTTTTATAGTGGGGTTAAGTTATATACACACGTCTCTTATTAATATATTTATCAACTAACAATAAACTAGTCAAAAATTACTGCACTATAATATACTATAACTAAAACAGATAATATTATCCCAATATTATTAAAAGACCTCACGAACTGTATATATTGTTTTTATGAATGGAGTAATCATTCTACTATGGAATAATGAAAAATGTAATCAGTAGACATTTCCTTTTTCACACTTCGTTCGTGAAAACAAAATTTTTCTAAACGTCGATGTTAGAAACGTCAAAGTTCATTTTGACAACCTGGTGCCCAGTAAGCGGTATCTCGGTAATTATACACTTTCACGGTCACCTGGTTTTTTGGGGCTCTAGAAAATCGAAAAATGGATGGATTTTAATGATCTTGGTCTCAAAATGTTCCATTTTACGGCGGATTTATAAAAAAAATTAGTAGAAATATAGCTGGAATGAAAATTTCTCATAGTTTTACTGTTTTAAATCGTAAAAAAATTACAAAAAATTATCTCATTATCAGGTAAAGTTCTTATATTTTTTTTGTATTCTACATAAATTAATAAACAATTTAAAAAGAAATCCAAAAAGGATGATTTTTTCAGTTTTTATAGCTTAAAATGAAATCGATGAAAAACAATCAATTTTCGTGAATAGTTTCGTACTATATTCTTCAATGTTAATAGTTTTTGGACCATTAAAAATCGAAAAATAGATAAATTTTATAATTTTGGTCTCAAAATGTTCCATTTTACGACGAATTTATGAAAAACTCGAGGGTAGTGGCTGAATTTGCGGTTTTCAATAGTTTTAAACCTTAAATAGTAGAAAAACTTTTTTTTTTCAAAATATTCATTTTTTTATGTAAATTGCGAAAAAAAAATATACGAACTTGATTCCACGACGTCAGAAACAGTTACGAAGGATTATATGTAGAAAGTCATTTTTTTGCATTTAAAGTTATGAAACTGTAAAAAATATTTATTTTTTTTTAATTCTCGTATTTTTTTATAAATCCGCCGTAAAATGGAACATTTTGAGACAAAGATCATTAAAATCCATCCATTTTTCGATTTTCTAGAGCCAACCTAACCTAACCAAAAAGGGTAATTATACACTTTCGCGGTCACCTGGTTTTTTGGTTAGGTTAGGTTAGGTTAGGTTAGGTTAGGTTAGGTTAGGTTGGCTCTAGAAAATCGAAAAATGGATGGATTTTAATGATCTTGGTCTCAAAATGTTCCATTTTACGGCGGATTTATAAAAAAAAATAACGAAAATTAAAAAAAAAATAAATATTTTTTACAGTTTCATGATTTTAAATGCAAAAAAATGACTTTCTACATTTAATCCTTCGTAACTGTTTGGTATATTTTTTTTCGCAATTTATATAAAAAAATGAATATTTAGAAAAAAAAAGTTTTTCTACTATTTAAGGTTTAAAACTATTGAAAACCGCAAATTCAGCCACTACCCCCGTGTTTTTCATAAATTCGTCGTATAATGGAACATTTTGAGACCAAAATTATAAAATTTATCTATTTTTCGATTTTTAATGGTCCAAAAACTATTAACATTGAAGAATATAGTACGAAACTATTTACGAAAATTGATTGTTTTTCATCGATTTCATTTTAAGCTATAATAACTGAAAAAATCATCCTTTTTGGATTTTTTTTAAAAATTGTTTATTAATTTATGTAGAATACAAAAAAAATATATAAGAACTTTATCTGACAATGAGATAATTTTTTGTAAAGGACTATTTTGCGAAACCGTTTTTTTTACGATTTAAAACAGTAAAACTATGAGAAATTTTCATTCCAGCTATTTCTACTAATTTTTTTTATAAATCCGCCGTAAAATGGAACATTTTTAGACCAAGATCATTAAAATCCATCCATTTTTCGATTTTCTAGAGCCCCAAAAAACCAGGTGACCGTGAAAGTGTATAATTACCGGTAGCTTCAGAGAATAACCGCTCATTGGGTACCAAAGTTGCCACAATAGCCAAATAAGTCGTAGCTAAATTATTACGCTTGGGCAATAACCCTTCAAGTCAGCCCACATCTCCAACGCATTTCCTTTTATAGGAGTAACAGTAGAACATGAAACATATGCAACTCTGTTTCTGCTTTTTCGGTTTTGTCTCCGAAGACTTCTTCGTTTCGGGCCCGTTTGTGTGTGTAGATGACATCGTTTTCAAAAAAATCGTTCATTAACAACATCCCAATGTTTTAGGCTTCGATATCGATGTTGAAACATCGATGTTTATGAACGTTTATTTCGTGTACAGATGGCGGGTTGAGGTGAGGAGGAGTATCTCATATCAGAGAAAATTTGGAAAAACTCCAAAAATGGTGCTAGTGCAGACAAAATGTATTGCCGGGTTGAAAAGTTTTACTATAATTTTAGACTGAAGCAGTTTATTGTCTTCTCTTTTATACACTGAAATTAGTTTTTAATGACCTACTTACTTGAATGGATACCATAAAAAATCGTTTCGTGTACTTGACATATCAACCATAAACTTATTAATATTTAATAATTTTTAAATGCCGTTTGTTATAGTAGATACTCTATCCGGATTGACGTTGTTTGCATTTGTATTTAAATAAATAGGCTTCAATTAATCAAGATACAATGATATACACTCGAGGAGCACGTTAATCGTTTGATGACGTGATAAATAACTTGAAAAAACTTGGGTTAAGTTCTAATTTTGAATATAATTTATTGGAACAATACGTGCTTTCTTTTATCTAATTGCGGCGATGAATGAAAGTTAAAATACGGCGATGGCTTTATTTCACAACTTTATAATTACCTATCGGATTATGAGTGATGATGTATGCGATAAGATAAAATGAAAAATACCATGGTGTTTATATAATAACATTATATATTGATTCTAATGATAAAAAATGAAAGTTTCTATTATAATAGAACAATGAGATTAAATTGTGAATGATTGCCAATATGGACAGTTAGTTATATTATACTTTCTTATGTTGTTTTATATTTATTGCACATAAACTTATCTTTCCAACATTACGTGTTCGAATTTTTCCGATTATTTTTTAGCTTCTTCTGACGTTGCATAGCCTACGAGGATGCTCCCAAAACTACCTGGTCTCGTATAGAGATCGCGGAGTTGCCACTATAGTGTAAAGTACATTATGCTTCAAGTTTGAAGACGTTAATACGCGCACTTTCAGTCGATGATCATCTGGTACCTCTTTGTGGATTTTCTTCAACATTTCTGGAATTGTCCCCTCATTCAGTTGACCACTGCGATGCTGATCGTCGCAGGTCGTTTAAACTCTGCTAGCCAATATTTTACTGTTAACAACGGAGGAGCAGTCTCACCCAGGGTAAAATCTAAATCAGCTATCATATTGGTTGCGCTAATGCCTTGGCAGAGTTATTATAGAATTCTAGAACTGTTGCGCTATTTTTTTCCTATTATTATTCACATTTCATCCATTGTTTATTCGTACATTTCAACTGTAATTATTTACTTTTATGCACCTTTCAAATGACCCTTTTTCAGAAAACATGCCAATTATATTATTTTAAAGGTTCTGAAGTATCCGTTCGTTGAGAAACAATGAGAGATAACCGAACCTAACACAGGGTGGTCTGCATCATCGGAAAATATATATCTCGTTCTGAAATTGCCGCTATAACACTTTTGGTGTCTTAGGAATAGATAAAAAAATTATTTCGGAGTTGATTGCTCGAGATTGATTTTGTTAAGAGCTTTTTTAGTGTATGGTATGTAGATAAACGACGTTAATGTTGAGTAATGTAACGGATAAATTAGACGTCACTAAATAAAGATAAGAGAGTAAATTTTTGAAGATAATAAGAAAAGGAAAATACCAGGGGGATACGATATTAATTCCAAATTGTATGGTTGAAATGATTAATTATTCTATTTATTGGAAAATGAATAATAACATCTAATAATGTTAAAGAATTCCTATGAAAGCTGTTCACAAATATATTAAAAGGAGTAGAGTGTATTTTAGCCTATTTCTATAATATGGTTCGACCAAGGTTAGTAGTTTAGTCGAGTAAACATTAGAATGATTAGAGTGATAATTCTTATTGTAATTGTTATATATCTCTTTTTAGTAAATCCTCTTATTTACCTCAAAAACGATGATCACGGCTTTTCCTTAAAATCAAACCACTAATTTTTTTGTTTTGAATCCCGTACAGACTTGTGACATATTGTACTGTTCCAGGCACAGAAACTATCCTATCACATGTATCCCAGATGAAAAAAAAGCTATTAGAAATGGAGGAAAGCTCCACGTTAACCCAATCTTCATGCTTCTAAACTTCAAAGAACTAAACCATTGATGAATTAGTAAAAGAAGAGTCACTGTGCTATATTGCTATAACAAAAAGTGAGCGTCTCCCATTTTAGTTTGTGGTAGTTCTTCTCTCTTATGACTCGAATATCATGTTTCGCTGAAACCTCACTATTATGTCGCCAATTCTATAATTAATTCCTGTTTCAGTTTCAGTTATGACAAATAACTCATAAATATTTCTTTAAAATAAACTACTTAGAAAGATAGACCGACCACCCACCCACATTGATTTGTGGCCGTAAATCTTGTACGTTTGCAAACTGAGTTTCCTCCTTTTGCAATTATTTTTAACTAACATAGAAACAGTGATTATTTTTCAATATATTCTCCCTTCATTTCCATACACTTTTCACAACGTCTGACTAATTTTTCTATGCCGCTATAAAAATATGAGTCAAAATATCCGTACGTAGCTTGTTTAATTTCAAAGTTGCTGTTAAATATTCTACCCCTTAACTCGTTCTTCAGCTTTGCAAATAGTAGTCGGACGGGGCCAGATCAGGACTATATGGTAGTTGTTTAATCTCTGTGAAGCCACATTAATGTACATTAAGTTTGGTAAGCGAAACAGTGTAGACTGGAGCATTGCCTTAAAGCGTTGCGTTCACGGTTGTATATCTTTCCTTAAAGTTAATCATTGTTTAACACAGACTCTTTTTTCTCATACTACTTTATGAAATCTCGTTTGGATGTCGGATTATGGCCATAGATTAGAGCTCCATCGCCTGTTGTAAATGATCGGATTATCCTTTTTTAGTCCACGCAGCAAAAAATCTCTCGACATTTTATGCTTTTTCACTGCGCTGACAATTCGACAATAGACACCGGCCACATCGAATAATTTCTAATTAATTGTTTTCTGAAGTAGTCACCGTCACAGGACTTCCCGCACGTGGCACATCTTCCGGCGAATCTCATATCCAGCGAAACAACCTGGACTTAATTTTAATTAGTAAAAATGATCGACACAGTTCACCGAAAACAGCCTCCATTCTGTTTTTTTGTCATGGTCGGTGTTAATCCTTCTATAGACTGAAATTTATAAAAGCGCGAAACTCAATTTGAGACATTTCACAGAACAATTTAAATGAGCTCAACTATAATTGAATGGATCGAAGTAGCAAGTTCAAACTTTGTGTAAAGCTTCAGTATATGAAGCCAAGAACTCATGGACCGCAATATGTAAGTTCCTTCTACATGTTCGATGCATTGTGTAATTCTATTTTGTTCATATGATTTCGGACAATTTTCTTTTTTTTTTTTCATTTAGATTCTCTTATTTCTCTCTTCACAGACAGGATCCACATGTATCAATAAATTCAAGATAGATTCCTTTTTTCCTGCAGAAAAGTTGTTCACGCACTTCGCCATCACATTCTTTGTTGTTTGTTTGTTTTTTTTTTGCTTCTCCAGTCTTTTCTATTATTATTTCACGATTCATAAAATTGGAGCAAATTAATAAGCAAAGTTTTGCATTATTCAACAAATTATACACAATTATATATCCTTCCGCGGCATTCAATCTTGATCAAACAGCAACTTACAGTTAAGAAATTACCATTTTGTAACTAAGGTGTCACTTCACCAACTCAAAAGGTTTAATTGCTAACTCTTCAATATCAAGGATATGGATTATTCATTTTATTTTTATGCTTTGTTCGATTGATTTCTTATAGCAAAACGAGACGTCAAAATTGCTACGAAAGTTTCGGCAACTATCGAACATTTTAGAAGAATGTCTCTGTCCCGTTTTTTCCTTAGACTATACATATATGCACATGTTTTATGCGTAATGTTTCTTATAGTTCTGAGAGGATAAAAGGGGACGTCCCAAACTTTTAAGGAGTGATAAATTGGGAAAAAGTCTCCTACGTCGATCACTAACATTTTTATTTCCTTTGTAGGTACCGAAATAAAATATTGATATCTCTTTTTTATGTGTCTGGATGCGAATTCTGAGGATTGTTATTTTTGTAACAAATCGATTGGCTCGGGGTTATTGTAACTGTGATAACAAAACATGCTAAAAAATTGCAAAGTAACTTTTTGTAATCATAAAAACGAATTATTCCATCACCTTTTCAATTATTGAGATGCATTATATCCATTTTTTAATAGATGAAGATAAAATAAGGTAAATGTTTAATATTCGTAGCATCTTCGTAAATGCCACAAATTAACAGCAGCAGAATGAATGCAATTAATATGGCAATATTTGAGTTTTTTCGTGTGTTAAGAGTTTGAAATTTAAAATATTACGTAAGTCATTGACTTGGGTTGGGAATGAACGTTTTGTAAACGAGAATTTTTGAATTAACAATTAGCCATGCGATTTTTAAAACTTTGCAATACATTTTGCAACATCCCTTCTTCTTATCTCTGTGATACTCCTATATTTTAATTCCTGAATATTGGCTAGTTATAAACGACGTTATTTAAGTCACCCCGCAGGAAATAGTCTAAAGGATTCATGTCGGGTGATTGCGCGAGCCATTCGATAAAACCACGATAAAACCAATCCATCTTCTGAGAAAAATATTATTTAGGTATTGCCTCATCACACACGAATAGTGAGTTGCGGCACCATCTTTTTTTAGCCAATTATTGTCGTTTGGGATATTGTTATTGCCTGAAAAAGTTTTAATAATGAAGTTCTTTTTTGGTAATTATACACTTTCACGGTCACCTGGTTTTTTGGCTCTAGAAAATCGAAAAATGGATGGATTTTAATGATCTTGGTCTCAAAATGTTCCATTTTACGGCGGATTATATAGAATATAGAATATAGTACGAA
Source organism: Diorhabda carinulata (assembly GCF_026250575.1). Lineage (NCBI taxonomy): Eukaryota > Metazoa > Arthropoda > Insecta > Coleoptera > Chrysomelidae > Diorhabda > Diorhabda carinulata. The sequence goes on from NC_079462.1 coordinate 35,710,814, forward strand.
ACTATTCACGAAAATTGATTGTTTTTCATCGATTTCATTTTAAGCTATAAAAATTGAAAAAATCATTCTTTTTAAATTGTTTATTAATTTATGTAGAATACAAAAAAAAATATAAGAACTTTATCTGATAATGAGATAATTTTTTGTAAAGGATTATTTTGCAAAACCGTTTTTTTTACGATTTAAAACAGTAAAACTATGAGAAATTTTCATTCCAGCTATTTCTACTAATTTTTTTTATAATTCCGCCGTAAAATGGAACATTTTGAGACCAAGATCATTAAAATCCATCCATTTTTCGATTTTCTAGAGCCAACCTAACCTAACCTAACCTAACCTAACCAAAAAACCAGGTGACCGCGAAAGTGTATAATTACCTTTTTTGGTTAGGTTAGGTTAGGTTAGATTGACTCTAGAAAATCGAAAAATGGATGGATTTTAATGATCTTGGTCTCAAAATGTTCCATTTTACGGCGGATTATATAGAATATAGTACGAAACTATTCACGAAAATTGATTGTTTTTCATCGATTTCATTTTAAGCTATAATAACTGAAAAAATCATCTTTTTTGGATTTTTTTTAAAAATTGTTTATTAATTTATGTAGAATACAAAAAAAATATATAAGAACTTTATCTGACAATGAGATAATTTTTTGTAAAGGATTATTTTGCAAAACCGTTTTTTTTACGATTTAAAACAGTAAAACTATGAGAAATTTTCATTCCAGCTATTTCTACTAATTTTTTTTATAATTCCGCCGTAAAATGGAACATTTTGAGACCAAGATCATTAAAATCCATCCATTTTTCGATTTTCTAGAGCCAACCTAACCTAACCTAACCTAACCTAACCAAAAAACCAGGTGACCGCGAAAGTGTATAATTACCTTTTTTGGTTAGGTTAGGTTAGGTTAGATTGACTCTAGAAAATCGAAAAATGGATGGATTTTAATGATCTTGGTCTCAAAATGTTCCATTTTACGGCGGATTATATAGAATATAGTACGAAACTATTCACGAAAATTGATTGTTTTCATCGATTTCACTTTAAACTATAAAAACTGAAAAAAATCATTCTTTTTGGATTTTTTTTTAAAAATTGTTTATTAATTTATGTAGAATACAAAAAAAATATAAGAACTTTATTTGATAATGAGATAATTTTTTGTAATTTTTTTACGATTTAAAACAGTAAAACTATGAGAAATTTTCATTCCGGCTATTTCTACTAATTTTTTTTATAAATCCGCCGTAAAATGGAACATTTTGAGACCAAGATCATTAAAATCCATCCATTTTTCGATTTTCTAGACCCAAAAAACCAGGTGACCGCGAAAGTGTATAATTACCTCTTTTTTAAATGTAATTGAAAATTCTTACTTGGATTTATATTATACTTAGGTATAATACTATTTTCCAATAAATCTAAATACGCCGGTCTATCAAGTTACCCTCCATGAAAAAGGGATCAATTATTTTGTCGTCTATTATTCCAGACCATACATTCAGTTTTTCGGGATATTATTTGTGGGATTCACCCATCCAACGAGGATTGTTACGTGACTAGTATCTACAGTTATGCCGATTTACGTTTCTATTAATACGTAATACAAAAAGTGGCCTCATGTCAAAACATTACTTAAAAACTTGGATCGTTTTGATTTAACATTTTTCGATCATTAGGTCTGCAAACTTTTCACGTCATATCAAAATCCTCATCTAACAACTCTTGTACCAACGATACTTGATATTTGAATTTTTATTATGAATTGAGATACTTATTACCTGGGTCAATTGTATACGAATTCATCTCATTGAATGTCTATTTCTTAGTTTTTATCAGAAAGGATGGTTTTACCCCTAAAGAGCAAGACTCAGACATCATGTTTGTAAACCTGATGAAATAGGTAAGATGATTCCAAATTTTCAAGGAAATCCGCTATAACTAGAGTATGTATATAGCTCAAAAAACTATGCTACAGTGCATTTTCAAATAAACTATACCTAACGAATTTGTTAAGAGAAAAATAATTGACAGAAATGAAAGAATTGAAAAATGCCAAATTCATTTCTCACCCTAATAAGATAAAAATATCAAATTATTCAGTAATGTATTCTCTAACTAATATGATAAAAGCAATTGAAACTTGAACTTGTTTTAATTTGTGTTACAAATTTAACTTCAACGAAGTTGGATACGTTTTTAAAATAAAATTAATAATACTCCCAACTTCGCTTTTACGATGTGCAAATCCCAACAACCCGTTTCAGTAAAATAAACCTTAACTTAATTACATTGTTCATCCATTTTATACCAAAATAAAACCAGACTCGTAAAAAACTTTTGTTTGTACGATACATTGTTAATGTACGGTTTTTTCATAAATTTGAATGAGCGTATCGAGTTGAATAGTTACGATTACGCTATCAACAAAAACCTCTATAAACGCCGTGTTTACATAATCGAAAACGGTATTACTCTTCTTTGCAAACCAGCCAAGTCTAACCGAGAAATATTTATTTCTAGATTAAATTGAAATACTTACCTGCTTTTAAGTAGGTACAATTACTATATAGGCATGAAAATATAAATTTTATTATCTGGATGTTGGCAATATTGAGTCTTGTGATCGCGGAATAAAGAGTTTAACCATGGTTAGAAATAAATTTATATTGATTCTGAATTATTATTTGTTAAAACCATATTTTCGATGAAATGAATTTATTAAATTTCTAAATTTTCTATCAATCAGATGGGAGTGACTACACTAAATAGTAATCGTCCTCCCGAGGTCCAATTAACGCCATTTGCTTCGTTTTGACTATCAGGGGACCAATAATTTTATTCTGTTTTAATTTAAAGACCAAAGATTTACAATAGAGAGCAGATTTTACAAAAAGTACAGTTCACCAAGATTTTGACACAAAAACTTCAAAATCATGACTTATAAAGTCTGTTTTTATTCTAAATCCTATACAGAGTACTCCGGGACTTGATGATGAAGAAATTCGGGAGCTAGTAGATAACGTGAAAATAATGCTGTGACCTAAAAAAAAATTCTCATACGTTTGTAAGTTATAGGCGTTTAAAGCTGCGAAATTAGAACATATTTGAGTATATTTTCTAAATTATACATTCGAACATCATGAATTTCTAATGGATAATTACGTATTTTCCAATCGATTTTTCAACAAAAAGGTTTAACTCGATAAAATTTATGGTTTAGGAGATATGTGGATTTTTAGGTCGTTGTACATTCCAAAGAAACCGTTCGTCATGCAGAGACTGTAGATACTGAAGAAAATTATTATGAATTGTAATTATTTATTTATTGAAAATAATTACAGGAGGTATTACATCGTATTGGAAGAGCATTCCGATATTCTGCTTCATAGTGTCACAATGAAAGTTCATTTCGTTCCTTGTATCTACCCCGGTGTTGAATATACCGAACTTTTAAGATATCAAAAAAAAAAAAAAAAAAATGAATCCATTGTATTTAGTTCAGGGGAACGCGGTGGCAATCCACTTATTAGGATGATTTTTTTACAACATTTGCTTACTTGATACTAGCCTACTAGATGAAAAATATCATTAATCTCTTCCAAGTTTTTCTTTGTGTCAGTAATATGATCTTCGATAGTACATAGTACAAATTTTTATTTATTTCCAAGAAATTTTTGATTATGTATTAATACCTACTCCTTTTGGGGATATCTTAAAAGCTTGTTATATACAATTCCGATAAACCCAAGAAACGAGATGATCGATAGGCTAAACTTCGAACATTTATAAGTTTTTTTTGGTTTTATTTAGTTGTAAGCTAACCAACTAAATATTTCCACATTCCGGTTTTTCCAAGTCGTGTGACTAATTAAGAAGAAAAAAGATTTTATTCGTCAATGTCTTCTGCCTCAGTTTCATCAATTGCTTCTTCATTTGTGCTGAATTTTTTACCGGCGAGCAATTTTATTGACATTAGCAATTAGCCTGTAGTCACTGTGGGACAGATCTGAACTATACAGTGTACAATATTCTATGCGCATTCCAACATACTGAAACCATAACCTTCCTAGCTGACTGTTGTTCCTTTGGACGCTTCGGAAGTGGTTTACCGGCTGCAGTCCACTCAGATAATGATCGTTTTGATTCCGGAATACTTCATCCACGTGTAAACTTGGCCAAACACTGCTCTGAATCATCATCACGTTGTTGTTTTTGATTAACTGTCAGTAAACGCGGCACCCATGGTCCATTGTCAAATGTTCATGCATAATTGTAACCATACCGCCTTCTGATATCTTTATTTATAGACTTTTTTTGTTTCCTGGAATAACCATATCAATTTAACGTTCACGATCATCGGGGTCTGTAGCAGTAACACTTTTGAAGCCATTGCTAAGCTGGTTTTTTTTTTCATTAAGAAGCAATAAAAAATTAACACACGAAATTGTTGTGAATCCATTGTTTAGAAAATAACAAAAGTATCAGTTTTTTTGTGACTAATCGAATGTTATGAAATTTTCCACACAGTCTTTTGAAAGTTGGTACTTCATAAACGTCATATGGATTTGACAATGGCAGCGCCGTCTATGTGTCAGTCACACGACTTATTGCGTGTTGTATTATCTGTTTATTCTTCTCTTGAATGTGTCATTTATCAATTTTCTGGATAATTATTTCCTTTGAAGGCAGTTTTTACTTTTTGAATAGCTAATCATCTAAATTCAGGATCTGATAGTTGGATAAATCTATCAGCCAAACTCATTATCACTGATCTTTATTGTGACAATGAATGATATGAATATCTTGAGGATCTAGTTGGTTTTGTATGCCTTTCTGTTCTTACGTTATTGTTACTTTTATATAATGTGACATCAAGAAAATTGTTTTGTGAATTTTAGAAGGTTTATTGGTGGGAAAATTTGGTAAGAAACAGGTATGTCAAGTTAATAGGTTTGAGCTTACTTTCAATGTTGATTTAGTGGTAGTGTAAACAGTATAATACTAGGCCTTGGTCTTGGTCATTGTAAAGGTGGTCTTGCTGTTGCTTTTCCAGCAATAGAAGACAGAGAAGAGAATTATTTGTGAGTAAGTTCGAGGAATGGATTATTCGTCGAAGAAGGATGCTTTTAACACTGGCTCTCCATTTTATTATGATTTGATAGTTTCTAATAATCATACTCTGTGCAACAAATATATATTTTGATTTTGATTGATTGATTTTGTAATGCTTTAAACCTTTATCGATAGATGGGTGATTCCGTTCTAACTGTGATTTTTTGTATTCAAAATTTCAAGATTTTAAAATTTAACTTTTCTAACTTTTTTATGCATATTATTCATCTATTTTACTGTAAAAATAAAACTCTAAGAGGAATTTACTACAACTTCAAAGTATCACGAGCAAGACACAAATGTCGGATTTTGAGTTCCACGGTACTGACTCATTTATCCACGGTACTGACATGGTAACTTAAGATATTAAGCAACAAGTGCATCAATTTTCCTCAGTTTGATCATAAACATTAGAATTTATAAGGTAATTAGTTTAAATCATTTGTTACGACAAAAAAAAATTAATAATTTATCGGTAAATTCTAGGAATGGACATGACACGGTACTGACATTCAAGTGATGTAGTATAAGTTTTCTTTAAGTGGCAAGTTATATTGTATAAAAATAATGTTTAAATATCTTAAGAATTATTCAATTAACACAAAATTTTTATTAATTGATTATTAATTAATGACTAGTACAAAAAAACAATACAGGACATTGAATATCACAGTTAGAACGGAATCACCCAGATATACTCTCCCAACACTTTCTATACAATTTGAGAATTGGAAAGTGTAATTATTAGATATTTTAGATAAGCTAACCTTATAAGCAAAGAGTCATCTAACAGTTTTTAGAAGTTTGACAAACTTCACAAACAGCTCCCGTACTCAGAAACGTAATTCAATATTGTTAAATTGGAATTCCAGTAGCGAAATTTTAATTTTTTTTTTTGGCCTAATTTAATCTCGTATGAATTTCCACCCATTCGTAAAGATTATCTCGCATTCATGCTTGGAGTGCATTCTACGGCGCATTTTTATTATAAGAAGCAAATATAGGGAGAAAATTTTTAAATCGAGAAGCATATTATAAAAATTTATTAATTTTTCGTGAATTTACTTATTCTTCCGAGTACCATACTACTACATTCGGAGGATCGCAAATTTAAATTAAAATAGTGGAAACTATTGTTGTTTTTCTTGACCAGAGAAAAATTGGAAGGTGGCAACATCTATATTTGACTTAAAAAAATCTTATATCGGCTTTCGCAAAGCTATGTGTTTCTTAGTATTGAGCCCAGTGTAAACCATGTATTTCTCGAATTGAGAGCAACTTTTAAAAGTCTAGTTCTTGCAATTGCTAATGTCATACTGAAACTGCTTCGAATTATTTAAAAAAAATTTATTTCATGTTACATCCTTATTTAATAAGGACATCGCCAGTGGAAAGTTGGGTTGCAAACAGAAAGGTCTTGGGCCCCATGTTGGATAAAGTCCTTCTCTAAATAATTAATAGGGAAGAGCAAAATCATGGGAGACCCGAGACCCTGCGAATTCCACGTCCTTTTCTGTTAATTTTCTATTTTCTCATTATTCCAATATTTATCGACAATTTATTCAATCCGTAAAGTATGCAAGATATGATTACAGGTTCCAAGACTTTGCTACCAAATCTATCAAAATTGGGCTCTCGAAATTCATCCTACGGAAAAATCACTTTGATTTAAGATTTATTATGTGAGTTGTCCTACTTTTCATAGTATCTTTTTATGAAAACATAAATAGAATTATTCAAAAATATCAAATCACTTTTCCAACAAAGTTACATCGTATTTTGGAATAAGCGGCTATGAATGTGCCGATATGGTCGCTAAGCAAACGTGAAAAAAATATGTTATTCCGTTTGTAGAAAACATTTCAGAAGCAGAGGGAAAGTTAATGGTTTGGGATAAATAAAACGAGGGATATCTTTTAAATTCCACTATATTAAACGTACAAAACGGCAGTTTTTTTTTTGTGAGCATCTTTTCATATTGTGAAGATTGACCATAAATTGATAATGACAGATGTCCTTTTTTAATGTTTGATAATACTTTTAGCGTAAAAACATCACGTGTTACAATTTCTCGAAAACATTTTTGATAAATAAATTTGTTGATTCGAATTGAAGTTAGGAACTTTGCCGTTCGAGATATTTTGGAATAACTGGAATGAGAGTTTTTTACCATTTTTCCGCAGCTTTCTTAATAATCAACATCGAGTTATTCCAATTTAATCTGAGATTTTTCTTCATGTTATGCCATAAGAGATTTGGACTATTGGACTTATATTTTAAAACTGGGAATATTGTTTTTTCATCATCATTCATAATACCTTTCCCGAAGTATAAGGTTTCCACTGCACTAGCTAAGATGGGTCCTCAAATCTAATTTTAACTTATTATAACGCTTTTTTAATTCCAATAATACATTTTCTATCACCCACTCCAATTCTGGCTTCATAAAACCAAATTATGGAGCAGCTCTATTGGTTTGGAGACTAATTTGTGCCCACGCTACTTTTATTTTTGCTATTTTGCCTACAAAATTTTTTATAATTTAAAAGAATTCCTCAATTATAATTCTTATACGCTGAAATGAATTATTTAAAAAATTTTAAAACAAGAGAATCAAAATTATTCAATTCAATTCAATTATTTATTCTTGGTTCGACTTATCTGAAGTTGTACCGTAATCATCGAAATCTCGGTTATCGCACGGCGAATTTTCTCCGTCATTATCATTTGAGTTTTTTGCTCCATTTTCGTTCTCATCATCATTATTATCGCATGTCTCTTGTAAAATATTATCAATTTATAGCGGAGTTGCGTCTCCAACAAACCATCTAGGTTTCAAGTGATTATTCATAAACTAACCAAACTGATACGGATTAAGTTTAATACAGTTCGCTCCACCACATGGAATTAAAGAATATCGTTCGCAAAACTTGTTTGAGCGACTATCCGTATGGTGGTATTGAAATTGAATATCATTAACAGCCGAAAAATCTATTTCAAAAACTATATATCGACATTAAAAGACGTGAATTCTTGAGGAGCTTCCATTTTTTTCCGAGAAAAGATCTGCATCATTCGTTAACGACGCGGACATTTTCACTGCACATCTCCATAGTATAATTGTCATTTTTAGTTTTTAGAAATGTAACAATTCATTAATCAGTTTTTAAAAAGCAAATGAAATTTTTGATTATGTTTTAACATGTATGAAGCAGTTTATTGCGCGACGCAGCGCTGCGCTGTCGTATCCTTGTCTCTTGCACAACAAATCAGTTGTCAGAATCAGAATACATTTTTTTTTTTTTAATTTTCGCTTGTCATTTTTAATCAACGCGTGAGGGAAATGATATAAATTTATCTACCTTTTCTCACCTGGTTGCAGGTAAGTATACCAAACATAGAGAAATATTGACGGTTTCAGCTTACGTCATGTAATTAACATGAGAAGGTAAAAATTATGAATAATACAGTTGCTCATTAATTACTATTAATTGCAGCAGAATTATGGTGGATTTTTATAAATTAATATTATTGAAATCAGCCTATAAAAAAAGTGTTTCATCTGATTAACAGATGAGGTATAATATAATTTTCTAATCATCCCGGATCATAGACTATAAAGACTGCATAATTATACGTCTAATCGCTTCGAAGTTACAGTCGTTCCAAATTAAAATTTTCAAATTTGACTAAGATTACCGAAAAATAGAGAATAAAGATGATCGTAAAAGAACTTATGATGAAGTAGCTTAGTTAATAATACCAAATTCCTGAAGCTACAGTTCGTGAAACTTTTTGAGAAAGTGGATGAAGTAGAACCGTAAATAATGATGAGAAATCGTAAGCGTTATGCAGAATTTTGTTGAAAATCTTTATGCATCCGTTTAAAAAACTGTATTAAAAAGTTTCATCCTCAACGATCACATAATGGAATTTTTTTAAATCATAATACGATAATGTATTGTTGACAGTCTCTTCACAGAATTTGATTCTCACAAAATCAAAATCAATCAATCCAAGATTTCCAGTTAATATCTTCAGGTTTCTTTATGGGAAATTTCGTAACTAGTTCAACACAATATTTCTAATAATTAGGGTTCACACCAGCAATGAAAATTTAGTGGTCCAAAAGGACCACCTAAGTTATGATTTAGTGGTCCAAAAATATAACGTGGTAGACAAAAGTAAAAAAATTAACATATGCATGCTACACACACTTTTATACATATTTTTACGGCATATATAAATTCTTTTATGCAAAAACAGCACAGTAAATATAAAACATAGGTAGGTTTTTTTAAAAATATTTTGGGCGACAAATTTGTCGACGATGTGTATGATTTTGGCGACATTTCTTGATGATTTGGCGACAATTGTCGCTATGTCGCCATGCTGGCGTGAACCCTACTAATAATAATATTAAAAAACGTCTGATTTAATAAAAAATATTCATTTCAACACAACTAATTACACTTTGCTTGGGGTGAGGTATCACATGCCTTAATATTATGTCCAAATCTTGGACATAATAACATTTTTAATTATCTTCCTTCTATATTGTTACTTAATTGAGAAATATTGGGATTCGTTTTAACATTATTCATTCTGTTTCAATTGAATTGATCATACGTCTGCAGTTTTTATTAACTTGACTTTGCTTTCATTTCCAGCAGGAGATTTGATATCAAATTAAATTTGATATAATTGAATTCTTGTTGAAAGACATTCTTTTTACGAGTATATGATGAGTATTTATTTCAGAATTTGAAAAAATGTAAAAGGAAATATAGAAGGAATTCATTTAGAATTCATCCAATATAAATAAAACTTGGTTTTCATTTTTGATCGCTAAATATCCAACGCCAACATTTCGGGAGCAAGTACAAGTACTTAATTCTTAGTACTCCATCGGATCTAAAAAACTTCTGTTCACTTTTTCCATTCCATTTTTCTTTCTAAACTTAATCTTCTTTTAAGTTTATACTTTTAGTCCTTCTCCGATCGCTTTTCAGACCGATGAAACCATTTTTGCCTTTTTCGAAGCAGAAATCCATTGTCTCGAATGTTTTTTTTTTTTGTTTTTGGAATGTAGTGGTGGATCCAGGTTTTATTGACAGATGTGATTTCGATTCATTTTGCTTGAGTACATCAATACGATCTGAGAAATGTTTCTTCGAATTCGTTATTGATCCAAAGTGAGTAACCCAACGCATTTTGATGTAGCGATAGCCTCTTGTACCTCTTTAACATTAATCTGATGGTCGTTCAGTATCATTTAATTTCAAGATTTCTTCATAACTCAAGTGAGAGAAAGCAAGAAAGGAGAATAGAACTACTATAACAGTATAAAAGCACCAAGGTCTATTAGGATTCAAGATCTGTTCAAGACTATTTTTACTCTTCCTGTCTGGTCGGTTTATCTGTGATAAATGCGTGATGTCCGTTGGAGTGGGATGGATAACTAATAAGTTGATGTCAGAGTGAAATGTTAATATAATAAAATAAAAAGGCGTAATTGGTAATAATCCTGTCGCACATACGAACATCCAACACATATTGTAGGTTGTTTGTACACCCACAGATAATCGCTCGCGTCTTGCGCTGTCACAAGTCAATTAAATATATACGATTGGTGTAAATATAAGGAAAAAAGAGCATTATTATAAACAAACACTTATTTGCTTCAACTACTTAAGCCAATGTCAAAAGTGAACTGATCTACTGTAATAATATGTTTGGAATAATAAGAAATCGTGATCATTTCTTAATGTGACGGACTAGGTAGGTATAATTTGACAAAGTCCTGTTATGGGTATATAAATATATATATATATATACGTTGTGTTACACAATTTTAGTATTGATCGAGAATTCTAAGATGTTATTTGTCTATCAATTAAGATTTCCAAAATATAATAATTAAAAGAGCTATAAAAATAACTCGATTCAATGTAGAAAATATTCGTGATGGGTATAGAGGCAATTAAATGAAGTCAAAATGCTTTGAATAATTATTTATTTGCTGAAAATGTGGAGTTTCAATTTAAAAAATATACCTACGTCAGATTAAATTGATAATTAGAATAATTAGATGTATTTTTCTTTTACAAACTGTTATCACGGATGCTTTCAAGTTTATACAAAAAGTGAAACAGAAACGTACGAAACAAAGTGTTTTATACATAATTGGATACGCTCAAATCAATTCTGGACACATTTTTTCTTCTCTAAAGCTAATATCGTACCAAAAGTCGCGTGAAGCCATTCTATGCCTTGTTGTTGAGTAGGGCCTTTCTTAAAATGATAAAAAATAATCGAGCCTTCACGGGCGATTTTCAACTTTCATTATCAACTTGCTAAATCATTTTCTAAATTCCCACTGGCTTTGTCAAGGTTCACAAATGCAGTGGTGCCACAACACATTAACGCCACCAATTGTTTGAACATAAAAACTTGAAATGTAACCTTCGCACGCCGCTTAGCACAGTTCTTTCTACGAGTATGTACATTTCTTCTTTTCTTCTCGGGCATTGCATCAGAACTCCGTATTCTCTTCTACCTCATTTTCCATAGTTTGACCGTTATTTAGTTCTATACCATCTACCTGGTCAATACAATGTGTTGGTCTTCCTAATTGTAACTACCTCCTTCATTTCCTGCCTCTTCTTTGTTGGCTCATTCTACTTATATATCCAAACTGTTTCTTTTCTATTTTAATGATTCATTGGTTCTAATTGCTTTCTAAAATATTATATCATTAGTAGGACAATCGGAAGGGAAAAAAAATTGAGGTGTAATAGTTTTCGGTACTCATGCGTCGATTCATCCTGGACTATTCGAAGTGCTTCGTGCGCGACCAACTTTTGCTGAATTTGACTCTTCTTGAAAGACCATACAGACAATTGTATCCCGTCGCCTCTCATGATCTTATAGACATCTTTGAATTTTTCAGCATTTCTTTGCACCAATGGGCACGAGCTTTTTCTGAGCGATTGTCAAATTATGCGGAAACAGTGCGACCACGATTGAATTTTGAAAATCAGGGAAATACAATGGTTCGAGATGTGCTTCGTCACCAAAAATTAAATCGAGTCGATCAGTACACTGCAATTTAATTCCTTTTTTTGACCAAGATGAATGTTTCAAGTATCGGTAAACAACTCTAATAGCACTCGTTTGACAACACGTTCCGAGTACGTTCACCATTAAAAATGTCAAATTTTATGATGGCAGTGTCAGATTTGACATATTCACATCAGTGTTGCCGTACCTCAACACCCTCATATTCGGCCACAGTTAAACATAACTAGTACTACTACAGATGGGTTGAATTGTTAAATTGAACGCAACCAGCTTTTTAACAAAACGAAATACGATTTATAGAAAATGTGAAAAATTTTCAGCAAATAATAAATTTAAAAACAGTTATTAAATTCACATGAGCTGCGCATTTAAGAAACACAACAGTTGAAAGCAAATCAGACTTATATATGTCAGTGATAAGAATTCGAGCTTATCTAAGGAAAGCCGGGATGGTTGTAGTTTTCGACTGTGGTTAAGTTGCGGAAATGACGACGCCATTAATGATGTGTCGGTGTAGTAAATTGTAGTTGAGTTTTTTGTGCTTCTGATATGGTCAAACCTGCGGCAAAAATTAGAGAAGAAAACGGAAATACGGCAGGGAACTATTGGAGAGCAAATCTGAGCTTATGCTCTAAAATATACGAAATATCGCTAAAGAAAATTAAAATTTTGTTAATGCTACATATGAAAAGCAAAGTTAAAAAGTTTTGAAAAAAACTTTTCCAGCAAATATAAACACGATTTAACTTGAATTTACTTGAATTTGTACCAACGTTTCAACACTTTTTGAATAGAGTGGAAGGTCGACAACAAATCAATATCTCTAATAACTTGAGTGGCTTACATAGAAGCGACTAATAACTTACAATATTTAATCAAGGAAATATGGGAAAATACTTGACGAAAAATGTAACATGCCGATTTTCAGGTTAAAAGTTTAGAGGAAATAAATGAATTGAGTTTAATAGATAACCAGTTTCTAAATCCGTGGCAGGCTAAATCAATAGTACTCACGTGGTTTGGTTAAAATTACAAACAAATGAATTTATACTTTCGCAATTTTTTGGAAGGTAGTGTTGTTGATTGACAATAATTATTAATGTTGCAAGATTCCAACGACGTAACACTTCTCAATTCAATTTCTGTTGTATAAAACTTATTAAGAACAACCTTCATTTTCATAGATTCCATTCCAAGATTACATTAGAATAAACAATTTAATTAAGCCCAATACCCGCGATTTTTCTATTTGCACATGTTTCGTTATAATATTTTTCATGTAGTATAATGGAATAGCCTCATTACAGGGTGTTGTTCGCTTCGGTGTCATTCTTTCTTCTCGTAAGGCCGATGTCCTTGGTTGTTGTTATGTGTGGGAGTACATATACCAATATATAAGATATCGAAACGTATTTTTTTTATCGTTGCGATTTATTCAGGTTTAATTATGAGGTGTAGGCGGTACAGAGATACATAAATTAATGTCGAATCAATAGTTTTCTGACAGCGGGGTCGCTGCGGAACAATAAATTACAATTGAATAGGAATTATAACAAAAATAATATTTCTATTATATACCTGGAATTTTCAGTTAAACTCTCTATATATAATTACTTCGTGTTTTAGAAATTGCGGTCTCTTTAATGGTAGAAAATAATTAAATTTGTGCCGATTGGACATATGACAGAAGAGGTATTAGAAGGATCTAATAGTGGCCAATATTCTGCGACAATTTCATGTTATTATACCTACCCACCTCATGTTTATTGATGGTTTTCTTCAACCAAGTCACATAGACATGCTTGGGATCAGTTTCAAAAAGCCATTGACGACGCTATCTGCGAACAGTAGGCATACAGAAGTTAAGCAATCGTATAAAATTTATTGAACAAAATGAGTCTGATTTTTTGCATCGTAGATGAAGCATGGATCCCCACCACTACATTTATAAAACGAAAAAAGTGATAATCTAGTGGCAGCTAAAAGGTACACGGACAAACTTAAAGCTTCACGTGAAATTAACCCATTTACATTAGATGAAAAGAATCCTGCTCATTTCTCGCCAGTTTCCATTATTCTTGCTTTTCAGATTATACTTACCGCTTACCTACAGCCATTTCCCAATAAAACTGAGGATAATAAGATCTAAAATCTAGCAAATAACTTCACAAACCACACATAAACTAACGGCAAAAGCATGTGTTTACCCCACCGAGGCCATTTTTAAACGGGCATCAGCTGATTTTGACAATTCATTAGATTGCACGATAATATACACCTAAACTGTAAGAGGAAGAAACTTAGATCACTTAGAGACAACAAAATATGCCTTTACTCTCAGTAAATTGATGTCCTGTTCTTATAAGCAGGAGATAACCAGGAGATCCATACAAAACTGCTTTTCTCAAAAAAATTGAGAAACTCAAGCCGAAAAAAGCAATACTCGAATATAATTCGAACAGCAGTCTGCAATAGTTACAATCATGAATCGATTACGAGTTCATTCAAATTGAATGTATTCTGAATTCCAGTATTATTTGTCAACAATCAAGGAAATTTAATTGCTGAAAAGAAGTAGATTATTTGACTATGTACTGAATCGGACATTTATAAAGTATTCGTATATATTTTCTACTAACAGCTAAATTGTATATTACATTACACAAAAATTTTGTTTGCATTGTCGTTAGTTTTTTTTTTTTTTGATGAAAAAATTTAATCGTAAAGAAATAGCACAAAAAAATTAAGTTGCCGATGAAAAAATCTAGAACGAATGAAAAGAGTTATCGAGAAAATAATTACATAGTTTGAAATAATTTGAACTTATTTCGATATATAATTTCCTTCTTTGGAATTATTTTTTATGCTTTTTTTTATCTCTGTGAATCAGTGCAATGATCAGTGAGATCCATTGGCGTACTCTAGAAATACGGAAATAAAATTAATTTATTGTTATAATTTATAGGAAAATTTTATGCTCAAGTAGAAATCCAATTAAATCAATTAATTTCAAGTTATCTGATTGAAGACAACCGATCAGTACAACATTGTATTGAAAACAGAAATTATGGAATTAAACATACCAAAAAATACCGTTTACAGTAAAAAATTTATATGGACAGCATTTATGGACTTTTGCAATTAGACAAACGGCTGAAGGATTGAGCTGTGAACATGAGCAGAAAAGATGGTAAAGATTTCAAAGAAACTACGGTCAAAACCTTGTGGAAGCTAACATTTCCGAGAATAAATTGTCACTGGAAATCCGAAAAGAATTACTGCGAAATAGGATTCCAAATTGGACAAAATCGTCTGCCGAAGCGATTGGCTTGAATACCAAGGAAAAAAATTAGTAAACACTCCACTAGATCGACCGCGGTTAGTCCAAAAGTAGTGTACAAATACAAGAGCAAGAGCTTATAAGAATTACGGGTCACAACAATGCCAACTCATACATATTCATCAGTTATAAAAACTAACAAGTCTGCCATCTTCACTTAACTTTTCTAATTGTTTTTTGTTAATTATAATACCTGCGAATAAATTGTTTTCGCTCTGTATTTTTTTTTTATAATTAGAAAAAAGTTTTCTATCCGAATAACCCTCGAACATTGATAAATCCTCAAAAATTTTATAGCAACTTTTTCAAAATCTGTTAAAAGATTGAGAAAGAAGTGGATGGCAGTGCCTAGGCACTAAAAAGTGATTTCACTGCCGATTTCTATCAACCAATAGGCATTAATGTTTGAGTTTGAGATATATTTCAATTTTTATGAATCGTTCAATATTAAAATGAAATTATTATTTTTTATTTCTCATCTTAGTTCCTATAAATTTGTAAAAAAGTCAGATTCAAATACAAAATCATGACTTTCAAATCATTAAAAATCTTATGACCACTGATATGGGAAAGAATGGAGAACGAAAATTCTCGACGACTAACTACATTAAAACGCTGGGATAAGAAGATTAGGATCTGATAACTTCAGCGACTATCCTAATGGCCGTCTTCTCCAAATACTTTAGATATATAAAGAAGGTTTGAAAATTTCACTTTGAAGATAGGAACCACATTAGATGGCTTTCCTTTATCTCTAAAAACGACAGTATATAATTCAATATTTAATGAATCTTATTTAAAATTATTGAGTGGCATTTTTCCCGTGAATAATAAGACTTATACCTTTTTTTTAATTCAATCATATTAACCAATTAAACATTCAACTCCATCCTCATTATTTTTAATAAAATATAGGTTTTTATCAATTTTTCACATCATATTATACTGAAGGAACATAAAAAGGAGGAAAGTGAATCCTAAACTTATGATTTTTATGTTTTCTTTCTAAAAAAAAAAAGGCGAATTAATATTTCGTGAAAGGTAACATATAACTTCTTAATTTCACATATCGCAACAGGATCACCATATGAGAGTTTCATTATAACTTTTGTATGATTCAGAAAGATGTGCATTGAATCTCTTTTTAATTTCTATTTTAATATGTGTTAAACCGAATATAAATATAGTTATTTCGCTTTAGTTAGTAATTATTTTTTTGTTACGAAAAAATAAGCTGACACAATATTATTGTAAAATCCTGAGCTTTTTACTTCTTAGACATTAGTATGATATGTTTTGCTTTGTAACCCAAAATATTTTAATGAAGAAACGTCAATTTTATACATGTGTTTTGAAACTAACTTTGTGATATTATTGTATAAATAAAATAGATATGTAATACAAGTGATTTTAACAAACAAATAAATATATAACAATTGATAACTAGGTCAAGAGAACGAATGAAGAAATGACGAAATTAGAAGACAAGATCTCTGAAATGAATTTTGGGGGAAGAAATTCAAAACTACGCTTGGAAATTTAGCTACCAAAAGAAACACACCCGTGGAAGGAAGAAATTTATTTCTCTTATACAACCTCAACTCTTTTCGTTAAGTTAAAGAAAAGGACGGACCCTACTAAAGTCTACATTTTCTTATACTGAAGGCTAAATTAGTTTGACAAGTTTCGGATGGAATGCATCAGTTACACAGTACCAGCGTTGATTTTACGTCAGAAATGAGGTTGACGTAAATTGAATTAAAATAAAACCCACGTTTTTCTTCAAGATTGACATAATTTATTATGTTTTTTGAAATACTGTGAATAAATTTTCCAGGCATGACGTAAATGAAACAAATATATTAAAGAAGTTCTATTATTTCATTGAAAAGAAGAAGATATGCTGCTACAATGTTCTTTAGGTAACAAATAGGATTATGAATAATCGGGCAGGTGTTTTTTTAATATTTGGAAGGAATAAATATAAACTGAATGTTCATTCTACAATAGAAGAGAAAAAATCTCGAGTTATAATAATATATATGATAACAGTCATCAAATATACTTATTTGAGGGGATTTATACTGTTTTTAATGTCGTTAAATTAAGACTATAATAATAACAAATTAATTTTTTCATTACCGCACATGTCTCAAATTATATTAGAGCATAACAAATAACTCGATAACTTTTTCTTATACAACCTTTTATAGACATTCAAAGCATTCAAAGGATATGAGTATCACAGTAGCCTATAAAACATAAACTGGAAGAAAACCCACTCAAACCCATTTACAAAATCCACCAAAGTAGGTATATTTATATATCTACTTTGGATAAACTTTTAATACACATTAATGGAGTGGAAAAGTTCCCAAACATTAAAGAGTCAAATTTTTTTGAATTATACTTCGTTCGGGAGAAAACGATGAAAATCTAAGCTTATAGAGAAAGATGAAATTATTTGTTGCAGGAAGCAATATTTGAGAGAGATTCGAAATTTAAGAAAAGAAGACAAATTTTTTATTCGGATGGAACAGGATATTTTGTAAAAAAATTTCCAAATAGTGAATCTAGCCCCTTAATTATTACTCATATTGGGTGATACGAAAGCTGTTCGTCAATTGTTGTAAGTAAGGCAAGTAAGGAAACTGATAGTTACTCCTTATCAGAAAGAAATTACTTATTTTTTTTAAATATATTAATCAATTCCGGCGCCCTGTAACAGGTCGGCGTCTAAGCCCTATTAAATAACAATTCCGCGTGAAATATTTGTTTAAATTTAACCGTAATAAAATGCTTTATATGCCTATTGAAAAGTGTTCGATGGCCGCTATTAGGAACTACTAATCATTCGAGGAGATATGAATTGAGAATGTTTTGGGTGTCTTGATATCAGACATAAACTAAATCTTGAAAAATATATGGACATAGTTTCGAAAGAGCAGCCAAACTACACAACCATTATATATAAATAAAAGATAGTTTGTCTGTATTTCCTCTATAGAATCTTAAACTATATATTTGATCATGTGATGATATTTAGCAAAGTTATTGTGCATGAGCCAACATCTCAATTCGAAAGAATCTGTCAAAAATTGGCGTACCCATCATTATTCTTCGAAACTATCACGGTAGTGGTTGAGGATTTTGGACTGTATGATTCGAGGTTATTTGGTTTCCGAAAAGGTAATACTGGTTTAAGACGAGGTTGGAAAAAGTAATTAAGTAATAAGAATGACAATGATATATCATCTAGACCGGAATTTGAGTCTTTAGGAGACTTTAAAGCTTCGGAAAGTTCTGCTAATGAAAAGGGAAGATCAAGGTTTTCAATTTCGTGTCCGTCGTTGTCAAACGGCCTCCCTTCTATATCTTCTTTATATGTTTTAAAGTCGTTCATGTAATTCTCATTGTTCGAATTCAATTTGTATTCTATGTCTACAATTTCTTCTCGATCGATAATCATTTTTGGTCAGAAAAGGGATTTACTCCCGATATTTTCTCAAGATGAAATAAATTCTTTCCAACAATCATTCCTTTTGTTCGTAAGAGTGTACCTGCTTCTGCGTTTTTTAATTCTTTTATATTTTCGTCGGTTCTGTGTAGTTTCAATCTAATAAAAGCTGCTTCATACAACAGTTCCAATGATATGGCGAGAACCCAACAACCATTTTGATGATTTATATTTTTGTATGACAATGACTGAAGGTTTTTCCGAGTCACATTGATTATCTTCATGTTATGTCTGCGTGAATCTGTAAAACATAAAATAACTTTACTAGTGAAGAATGAACAGACAATTTTAATTCCAATACAGTTGGTATAGCTTGAAATAGTTCAACAATAAACGAAATGTGACAACGATGCAACCAAAAACCGTCTGTGAAAAGTACACGCATCGTTGAAACACTTGAGTACATACTCGAGCCACCAATATCTCGAGTGGTCCAAGTACTCGAAACGCCCGAACGATAAACACGTGGAGAAATGCACGGGGTGGTCTCGTTCTTGTTTTCTTATCCATTCTCGAATTTATCGAAAATAGTAGGTAGGTATATAGTGCTTTTGTCGCCTTCGGTGTGTTGTTCAGGCGATTGTAGTGTCGCGCCGGACGTTCTATGGATAAGATAACACGCATACGATTTGTCTAATGTCTACACCAGAAAGAAAACTTCGAAATTAAAACGTTTTTGGAACGAAATTGTGAAAGGGACTATTTCAAGCGCCCCTTTGTATTTTATGGTTTTCGACAGCTTTACCTTCATTTATCTCTAATATAATGGCAACATACTTTGAAAAGATAATAATATTTATTTGGAAAGAACGATAGATCTAAATTCTCTTTTATTTACTTCAGTTTAACGTGCCTTGTCAGTGCTGGTCATTGGCACAGAAACAAAACATGTGAAAATCACATGAATTCTGTTCTATGGGAGCTTTGAGGAAATCCAATATTTTCTTGTGGGTTCAGTTGGTGTATGGTACACTATTGTCTGGAATCAGTGAGAATGTGCTTGACGAATATAAGAACGTGACAATTTTGACAAACAGGACGACACTCTGAGAACATCAAATAACTTTGACAAAGTTTGGTGTGGTTGACGCGGAGTCTTATTGTTGTAAAAGCTTCTCCTCTTATGCTCCATGTTAGAGGTTTCTTAGGCGTGGAAATCTGCACGCCTAAAAACTGTTAATTACATAATAATGATTTTATAAATCCTTAGTACTGTGAGTCAGAGCAAGTTACCTCGATCTGTATTGTTAAGAACGTTAAAACAGCATGACTTTTGTGAGAAAGAACTTGTTGTTGTAGCATTTACTTAATTGCATGTAATGACGTTCCCGATGCTTTGAGATCATTCTATATTCCTATATATTGATCTTACTTAATCATTTCACGATTATCGGCACCGCAAGATCCTAAAATTTGTAGTAGGACATGTTACACACAGTTTTACAAACTTTAACGAATTTATTTCAATAGAATAGAAAAATAGGTGCAATAGATCGTTGATTTCGATTGACCTTGCTACGTAAAAAAATGTGATTTTTCATTTGTAGTAATAGAAAAAAAAAAAGAACCTCGAAGATGGGGAAATTTCAAAAGATTAAATACTCCCGGTACTCTGGAGTTATTTATCATTTCAATTTAATTTCAAAATTCGCGCTCCATAAAACCATTACAGACACACCGTTGCAAATAATAGCGACGAGACTTGAATCAAGGCGATTTATCAAGAAAAATAGGTCTAAAAAGTAAGAAATTCAAAGGAGAAAACAAGTAATTTTCTAATTTTCCGGTTAATACCGCGACGAATATGGACTTACATTCCCTCCGCCCGCAATTGTAAGTACAAGAACGTAATTGCTTACTAGTTTCCAATTATTGAGTCTCATCAGAGTGATACAGCAACCTCTCGAACGGAGTCTCTAATCCGAATTAGTTAGAGCTGCTATTTGGTTTGTGTAGTTAAACAAAACAAAGACAATAATCATTCGGAAATTCACGGTTGAAAACCTACATCGACTCGTAGAAAAAACAAAAATGTCGTACGATTTTATTACCATAACAATACAGTTATGTTTACTGGTGTTATTGACAGTACAGTATTTGACATTTACAGTGCAAGGCGTAGATAAAGAGATTTATGTATTTTGTAACTAGAACGTGATTTATTATTATTATTATGAAAAAGATATTTATTTGAAGATTTCCATTCCCTAAAAACTATTCAACTAAGAATATTACATTTGTAAAGACCGATGTTCTGGTGATTGTTAAATGATACTCGTTACTCGAAGCATTGTTCCCAAATTTTTGTGATATAACCTTGTCCTGGAATATTTCCTTTAAAAGTCACTGGAAAATAAAGTTTTAAATAGAGAATTGTTTTATTTTTCTATGTTTATTTTCCCTCAAAATAGTTTGTATGCGAAATACGTTGTTCAATTTTAGATTTGGTTCCATATATTATCTTAATATTCTTAATCCCGTTTATGTATTCTCTATAATGTTGTTTTCAACAAAATATACAAAAGTCTAATACAAATTTATTTTTATATTGCTTATTATATTCATGAAATACTACGTCTGGTTAACATGTAATAAAAAGGATTCAAATCTTTAGTTTCCTTCATTTACTTTTGACATAGCACTCGAAATACTTAACTATAATTAAAATACCAAATCTGGCTTATGTACTTCTGGACAACATCTTAAAAATACTCTTCATATTTCCTACATGCTGATTTTTGTTAACTATAATGAAAAAATCTCAACGATGGCGGTCTGACATCGATTTATATCCACATTTATTTCAAGACAATTGCACATATTAGAAATATTGTTACATTGACTAACTACTGAAGCAAAAAATGTTTTGAATAAGAATATTATCTCTTTGAACTTGATTTACCCTAGTCATCCGTCCCGGCATAGTACTAAATAGAATTTAAATATATGTATGCGTTACATACATATATTTTATATCGAGAATATGTGATTTATAAATCCATTCAACTTTCTTTTGCAAGAAATAACTACCATAGTACTCACAAAATACGAAACATTACACTTGGTACAGTATGAAATAGAAATCGAAGATCTTTATAGTAGCTAAAGCCGTCCACATCACACTCTTTAATAATTATTTCGAACAATTGCGAGAAAATAATAAAGTGAATTTAAACTACATGCATATTGCCGTGAACTGTGAACGATATAGTTATATTTTTTTGAAATCTATCTGAATATTTTTCAATTTATATTCTTATTAACTTACATTTCCTCTTATGTGCGGAAACCAAAACTTTTTATTACTTTTTTCCAATTTCGCCACTCGCTGTTTGTTATATATTTTTTTTCTTAAAAATCTTTTACGCAAATCCTCAAACATGGAAAGACTTTAGCGCAACAACATTTCCATTTAAACGATTTTATTAGAATTTGTGTTTACAACCAGAAGATTAAATCGAATAACACATTTACCTACATAGATTTATTACCCTTCAGGGCTTTAACTACATATTTTCTTATTAAATCGAGTTGCCTCTTCAGACAGATTATTATCCGAGTAATTTTGTATGATAAAATTCATTTGTATACTTTGAAAAACATTCAAAAGATACTGATATATTGTTTTTGTTTCAGGTTAGGAGATAATGTAATATATACAACTATTAAGTATACGTAAGTTTTTTTTATAGATGTGCCCAATTAAAGTAGTTATGTCACAGTATGATGCGAACGTCGTAAGTTAATAATAAATTTGATGAAAAATGTGCAATCAACTATTTACAATCGACGCATAATTTTTGGATAGGTTCTAATTTATCGATGTCAAATCGTGAGAAAAACTTGCAGGCTTTGTGATCTGTCCGGTTTTATCTCCTTTAAAATTTTGAACTGTCTCTGATTTGTTGGACTTCATGGTAAAAATACTGACGTATCATTGTGAACATCGTTATTCTACAATGAGCTTCAGGTCATTTCAAACTGACAAAAAATTGTTAACTGCAATGAACCATTTACAAATTTCTGGATAGATTTTAATCTATCGATGTTAAATCGTGAAACAACCTGTAGGGTTTATAATTTGTCCGGTTTTATGGTTGTTATTTTATAATGAACCCCACGATATTTTAAAGTGGCGTTAATAAATTATCGATATCAAATAATGGAAGAACCTGCAGGCTTTGTGATCCGTCCGATTTTATCACCCTTAAATTTTGAACTGTTTCTGATTTGTTGGACTTGTCGATCTGTCGTATAATTATGAAATTTTAATCTGATGAAAAATTATGAACTGTTTATAAATCTATCGATGTCAAATGGCGAAAGAACCTGCACGCTTTGTGATCTTTCCGGTTTTTTCTTTGTTGATAAATTCCCTGAAAAACTCTCAGGTTTGATGGGTAGGTTTTCAAACTCCTCCGTTAACCATCTGGAAATATATATATGTATAGTTTATTTCAGAAAAGTATGGAGTAATAAAACCTCATTAGGTATGCAACAAAGTGAACCAACGAATATTTAAACCATTTTCATAGTTTGGTATTGATTTCATTGTAAAATTCTATCTTTTTATCAAGTGCAGGTAGTACCGCCCGGTTTGGGGTCAATATATGGGTTTAGCCTATTGTTATCCATTCACAAACACTGAAAATAGTGTGCCAAAAGCGTGCCTGTAGGATAATTGTAAAGAGGAAAAAATTTTATTTTAAAAGAATAAAAATTAGGCATTATGTACATAGTATTCGCTAATTTAATGTTTTCTGGAAGTAGTTATCGTCTCAGAACCTCCAGCACGTGATTCTTATCTTCAACGAAACATCTTGAACTCATTTGTAATTTTTCAAGTAGTCGTTCAAGTTGTCCTATAATAAAATGGATGCCAGGTACTCAAGAACCCCTAATAGGTACATATTTTAACAAATTGATTGATAATTCTAAATATTCATTTGCATAATCTGAATATTAATGAGGTAATAATTAAAAATCTTAGCATTTACAATGATTTAGAAAATGTAGTAGTCAGAAAAAAATCCAATGCTCAATAACAAAGATTTTGGCGAACGCCTCTTATGTAAAAAAGAGTATCTGAAAGTGTTGGAATAAAAAGAAAATATTTACACATACCTTACGGATACTTATAGAATATTACTTTCACAAGTGGAGAAGCTGAACGAGATTTTTTTGCTTAAAGATATTTTCTCAATAATTCGAAAAGTGGAATGGAATACTTAATAATGTTTGCTTTTTAAAGACAGCTTCCAAAAATTCTACAAATAGCCAAATATATCTGTTATTTATGTATTTCATCAATGTTTTGATTTATAATTGAATCGATTAATTAATCGTGTAAAAAATTGAATTGTATGCCTGAACAAAATATCTAACAGAAAAAATATCCAATGGGAAACATTTTTTCAAACTATTTTTCAAATTATATCCAAGTTTTCCTGGAAATAATTTATCATACGTAAACTAATGATACAATGCATTTACCAATTCCTCCCAAATTTTATTCTAAAAGATCCAGTGCGCTTTGAAGATGATGCTGGAATCTCAATAAATCGTACCCGCACACGTTAAACACTGGTTCGTAATAAATAATAACTGAACACTGCAGGTTTACACAATATTAAGTTACAGTATTTAGACGTTTGATTGAAAATTTGAAATAACTAACCGTTATTTCCAAAGAGTACTAGCTGCCTCGGAATTTTTGGATCTATAGTGAACCACATTCAGAACCTACAATCAAAACGAATTCAAAAATTCATAACGTAAATTACAAATAACTGTCGAATACAGTGAATTTTTCATCTATAATATGAAGGGTGTCCATAAACTCTTTTACCAAACGAAATAGATTCTGTACGAGGGCGGTCCGATAAGTACTTAGCAGCACCACCCTGTAGCGCGAGGATGGCAAGAGTTTTGTCGTAGTTTTGTTTTAATTGGATGTGAATGCGGATTTATCCTCGAAAAAATAGAAAAAATATTGGTTGGTGATTAGATCCATGTTTTTGAAGGAGCGTTGGAATGCTGCGTTTGATGACTTCTCATTTGATGTCCACTTTCAACAAAGTGTTCAACGAGTTTCAATGCGGTCGTAATCCGGTTTTGGATAAGCCACGTCCAGATGCGCATTTTTGTTTTTAACAATTTAACAATTAAAGTGAGTTTAGCTGGTTTTACACGTCCATATGCTTTGTTTTTCTCTTTCGGATAGTATAAAAATACAAGTTATTTTTTAATACGACATAAACATCAAACAGTCAAGATTTGTATGGAGAAAAATGAACCCAAACCTAATGTGTCTGGACCCTGAATTAACTTTTGTACTGATCGTATCCCAAATATGCTTGATATCTGGTACTTTATTGTTCAAGCGGACTGATACGTGCTCCTTCTGAATGTAACAGCTGCTATGCGAAAAGCACATTATCCGTAAGTAAGAATAAACGTTATAAACGCAACCTTGAGCAATTAAACGCACTCGTAAACATATTAGATTACTCAAACTACCTACAAACTGGAAACTCCAATGTAAATCATAAAAATTGCCATTCCCAGCGAAGCTCGACGCTACCTCGGCCATCATAAACCCATAAAAAATCTGGACGCGACTGAGAAAACCGGTTCTTTTTCCCAATTTATTCGTAGATAAAATAAAGAGGTTAAAGCGATATAGTTACTTATCTTGTTGAATAAATATAAGATCTAATGTAATTTGTTCTAGCTGAGCGATATATCACTCCAAATTCGATGATGAAGTCCTTTCCGACCATTTTTTCTGTCTCTGTGAAAATTAAACGGAATTTCTTGAAGAATTATTAAATTTCCATGATACTGTGGTTATTGTGATTTAAATTTACTAATTTAATACCTACTGACGTTGTAAAACTAGAAATAAAATTTGATATTTGTATTGGAAAGCAAGCGTAACCGAATAAAAATGGTGAAATCTAATGTTTTCATTTAATACTAAATTGTTATAACAAAATGTATAAAAGTTTCCCTATAGAGAAAAGAAAAATAGATGCTCCCTGGCTATAATCTAAGACAGACATTGAATTATTCATAAAAGTCGAGTTATTGGGGATGGTTCAGAATATTTCGATTAGACGGTACAAAGATACGTTGATATAAGTTGTGTGCTTAAAACTGCTTGCCTATGTACGGTTATCTCCGTAAAATAGTTTGTCACGATCGAGAATGTATGTCCCAGGATGGAATAAACACACAAAGAATTGAAGCTTCATGTCACACCAATGTGTGCATACTTCCGTAGGGGTAATGTAAGGGAAACATACCCCGACTACGTAGTCAGAGAGAGAGACACATGCTTTATTGTTAAAATTTATAGACAAAAGCTCGTAAAAACTGAAAAACAAACATAAAAATAATATAATATAATATAAGTTGTATATAAGTCCATAGCAAAAGTAAAACAGTACGTAGCATGCCTGTAATTAAGTATTATTATTAGAATAGAAGTCGGTTACAGAATAGGCACTTTTCAGTAAATAAACCCTCAAATTATTGCGGAATGCGGAAAAAGGTGATGTCGATTTGATTGGTTAGTTGAGTACCAATGGCGATGTTAGTGTACGAAAAATGAAATCGACAAGTTTCAAGACTTTTTAGATGAATTTGTAGACTCTTGTAACTTTAGAGATTCAAAAAAATTTTTGGTTAGGTTGAGTTAGGTAAGAACGAATCTAATCTAACTCTCTTAGTTATTTCGAGCCATTTCTTTTGAAATTATACGCCATTCAGGCGAATTTTTTATTTCAGTACCTTTTTTTTGGTCTAATTAAAGATGTAGATACACTTTTTCATAACTCCCTTCCTTTTCATTTCTGCAATAAACGGTTGCATATTTTTAGCCCAAACCTCCAACACAACATACCAAAATCCACCCATTTGCTGCGGCATAATATGGAAGTCTTACTTAAAATAATTAAAAATCTAGTAATAAATAGTTTCTGAGGTATACTTCTTTTGAATTAAAACTATACGAATTTTTAATTTGAATCAGAGAATTCGCAATACTACAAAAGACGTATCCCTGGTGGATCAAATTAACCCCATCTCCTGTCTTCAATCAAATTTTGTATGCTTCTTATGCACTACAATAAATTAAAGTTATTTTTAACGATATAAAAAATTTTATTTAAGGTTATAAAGTTTTTTAAAAAATTGATTTTTCACTTCCAAGGTCAGCAGTAGCATAATGAGCCAAGATCGTAAAATGCCGTAGAAATTTAAGTGTTTTGTTATTGCTACTTCTGCTTATGAATGTGACGCCTTTTTTTTTATTTAAGTCGGTAGTTGTGACATTTAGGGTTTTGAGGTAGCTCTATAAAATTAGGTAGAATTTTTAGTATTTCTGTAGTGCTTCTGTATCGACATTATATTTTTAAATTATCGCTCTTTTTTAAGGCTTTTTTAAAGCTCTCTAAAATTAAGAAATTCCACTTAATAGCTATTGACTTAAGGGGTCGTAAGCAAAGGGATTAGCCGTTAAAAAATTGATTTTAATATACAAAACAATATGTGATCCTCCCCGTCACAAGATTTAAAAAATATTTCCACATTGTTTAGGGAATTAAATTGAAACTTTAAGGGTTTCTTCGCGTTCTAATAATTGCCAATTAATAATTATTAGTTATATAACTTTAGTAGGAACTTAAATGTTTACCGTTTCTTCACCCTAGTTGCTGTGAATCCGAAATAATAAATATTTGTCACTTTATTGTGTCACTATGTGAAAAAAACTTGAGACAAATCGATTTTTATTTTTAAATTGACAATTTACAGTATGAAAATATTATCCCCCTACAGCACATCCTCGTAATTATAAGCACCCCTCGAAAATTCTAAATAAGTAAGGGGATCTTGTTGGATTTTAGTTCTCTGTTAAGCAATAAAAAGTGTTTTTAAATTTGGTGCAATCAAAACTGAGAAAATTAATTATTAAGATGACGATTCTACGTGTTCCAACCGGGCAGTTACCGTTATAGGAACGATTCTGTTTTGCGTTCCAATCGACTCAAATATCGTTGGTGAACCGTTTCAGAGACGGTCTTTTCGATACTTAGTTCATAGCAAATACTGTTAAAAGAACCGTGCATAACAGGAGATTGCGCAGAAAATATTTATAAACGCTTCCAGTAACCGTTCCTAGAACAGTCCCGACTATCAGACTGGAACAGACCTGTCGTCTCTATCACAAAAGAAACTTAATAAAAGAAGTCAGTTTGCGAAATTTTTAATAATAAATACCCTGATCAACACGTTTCGCAGTCTACAGTTAGCAAAGTTGGAAAACAGTGAAACTAGACATGTTAAAAATATTGAAAAACCGGGTAGAAATGTCCAATTTACTGATAAGAAAAAGTTAGATGTACTTCTAGGGATTGAGATCGAGACAACTCGAGAACTTGCCACCGATAATGATGTAAGTAAATCATCTATTTTAAGGGTTTTGCATAAAGAAAAATACAACCCTTACAATGTTCAGTTTGTTCAGGAGTCAAATGAAGATGATCCTGATAAAAGGCAAGAATTTTGTGAATTGTTGGTTGACAGAATGATTTTCGACAATTTAATTATCAATAACATTGCTCTGTATAACAATTAGTTAATTGTTTTTAAGATAAATGATAAATAATGATTAAGGACACAGAGAGGCAATTGCGGCGCATAAAAAGTTGGGTTACTTTTAGATCACATTGTGTATTAATAGCTTCAACAATTGTGTATTTAATCTCACACGACTGCTACTTGTATCGGCAACTTCAGACCTTTTGAAATATCTCGTTCTAATCAACAATGAAGATGATGGCTGACATTGAAATTAGTTTCATGAAATTGTATACATTCAAAATGGTATTTATGTCTTGAATGTGTATTATCTAGCATTGATCGGTGAAAAACCTTGTTCGTATCTATAAACTACACAACAGTATTATTTGAAACGAACTGTTTGTTCGATTAATTGTTTTGCTCCGATTTCTCCCTATAACTATCGACAACTTATAATAACAAGTTGAACTTGATCTCTCGGAATATTATTAGAAACGTGCTGACTGGCAAAATGTAATCTGCTGTAGTGCGGATCATATTTCAGAAGTAGAAGACAAGGTCGTATATCTTGATAATTTTTTAGGGATCCTAACATGTAAACTAATATCTTTTTCGGATGATAAAATTATGTTAACACGTTTTTTATACACCGAATACTTTGAAAGATGTCAGGAACATCCTATTATATCTAGAAAAAAACAGTAAATCAAATTTAAAATATCCTTATACATCCTAACACCTCCAACTTGAACAAAAATTCGTCGTACATTGGAATATATCATTTCTAAGCACGTGAAAAATTATATAAAAAAAACAACTTGAAATTAATAGTTTATTACATACATTGATCTTACATAAGTAAGATCAAGAAAAACTTTGTCCTTATTTCGTACAGGGCTATTTAGGGTCTTATCGTTATCGAAGACAAGCAAATTTATTCTTCAAAGCATAATTTATTGAACGACTGGAAGACCAATAAAACCATACAAGTAGTTTCTTTATTGTGTCTATCTGTAATTAAGTCCATAATAATCATTTTAAATATTCGTTAAAAGAGAAATAAAGAGAAACGAAATGTTGTATCAATTGTAAAGTATCTGATGGTACTTTTAGAATCACTAATGAATGAAAACTGCTGTTGGGCCAAAATTCTTCTCTTCCCCATATTTCTTTTTTTTTTCAATATATTTAAGTATAGTCACTGTTATCAACTGCTTCTGTTTTTTTGACAGGCTGTACAAAATTTAAATCAGTTTTTCCATGTCATCTTAAATATCTATTTTGTATTGTACCAGTAAAACACACAAACATACTCTAACTTTTATTGCCTTTATTGTAAATATATAGAGGCACAAAAAAGCCCCTAACAAGAAGAAAGGAAAGCATTGATTCAAAATATATATTTGGGGCTAAAGTCAACATTTTATTCAATAGATATTCCATTGCTTAAGGTGTAAGATTACGTTACGTTAAATCAGTGATTCCCAAAGTGGTCCAGGTGGATCCCCAGAGGTCCACGGGAAGCTATACAACAAGACTGTATTTGAATTCTATAGTTATGGTGTAAATGTATCAAATAAAATCAAATATGACTGTATTGGATCCGCCTTCCAAGTGGTGTTGACTGAATAAAAAAATTGATTTGAATTATATATTTTCTATATATTTATATTACTTTAGTATATGAAACTTTTAAATCAACCTTAATTCTCATAAGACTAAAAAATCACTGTCTTCTGGATCGTTTTTTAAATTAATAACTAGTTGAATGTCTTGATAAGCCTCTGTAATTCTCGTTGGAAATATTTATCTATTTTAATAACATGATTGCACCTTTTTCCCCTGAGTTAATCTTAGAAAAAGCAAATTTAACTAGTTTTTCGAAATCCTCTAGTTCATAAGTTACATTTAATTGCCTTCTTTTTCCTTACGGTACCTCAAATAAGTTCTAATGGATTTAAATCAGATGTTTATGGGAAGAAATGCAAGAGAGTGAGATTACATATGGAGTTCGTCAAATTCTATTCTAATATAATTTGATTACTTCACATACTCAGGTATTTAGCTGTTAAAATGGAAATAATATTTTTTTTATTAGCCATTCAAACATTTTATCTTTCGGTAAATTGCTGAATTAACTTTCACTGAGTGAAGAGGTACATTTTCACAGAAGATTATGGAGTTAGCAGGCAGTTTATCTCATTATTATTTGTCTTAATTCATTGAAGAAATCATTTCAGAATACTAATCTCCATTTGATACCAGTTTTTCGAATAAAAAGTTTTCGATTTCTTTGTGTTTTCCTTAATTTTTTTTAACACTAACTCAACAGTTTTGTGTTTTATAAAAATCGTGTACCGAATATCTCCCATTTGATATTGGATTAGAGATATAATGATTACCCTTTTGACTCGTTTTTTAAATGGTAAAAATGCTTGCATTTAGCAAGTGTTGCCCTTTTTGCAGTCTTTCAGAAAATTTAAACTTTAAATACAGTTTAATACAGCATAAGACTTTGTTATTAAAATATGATAATTAGGAAAAAACTCCCATATAATGTGGACTTGGCAAATTAAATTCCAAGACGCTTACATCTTGGTCTAGTTCATCGTTATTATTTTTGGAAAACTTAAATAAGTTGAATATTATTTCTTTTGCTACTTCTTTGTTAACCACACGCTTTTTTACACTGAAACACTTGTCCCTCGCTACGCTGGAGAATTTTAAGATCTGCGCAATAAAAGTTTAACTCTTTTTTGCATTAAATTAGCATTTTTACAATTTACTAGAAACGGCGGATGTTTATTATTTATAACTATTATATACATAAAAGCGTAATAACAAACTCCCCATGTATAAATTATTTGTCGTGCAAAATATCTTTCAGAAAATACAAGGAATAAATTTAAAAATTTGCTTCGAGAATGTTTTAACTTTTTTCTTATTTTTATTTTGCAAGCAGGTCGCCTCTATTACTTAGGTAATTAGTGACAAGAATTATAAATGGGTTTTATTCTGTTAAGATGTTGATGTCGTTTAAATATTTACAAAGATTCTGGATAGTACAATTTTTGCCGAGTGTTGCTAAATAAATTGTTTTTAAAAAAGCAAGTTGATGATTTAATTCTAGTATTAAAAGTAATGACTGGCTGAATTATTTATTTATTTATTCACAGTGAAATGTATATTAACAATTAGAAAATTCTGTATATTTAACGTTAACTTGTTTTATTGACTAAGATTTACAATGAAGTCCTCAATGTAGCAATCAGCGACCGTTGACGACCTCCATCATCCGTGTCGTTCGATTGTCGTCAGAACCGCTCCCGAATTCGAAAGTAATGAAGTTGAAAATCTTCGAAAGCAGTTACCAGTAAAGGACTTCGGATCGGATGATTGTAAATAAATAGCGATGTCGGCCGGCAGCTTACCAAACGTGTTTACTCCAACTGGCTGGATAGTGCATTTATTGTTAACGCGTATCTACTTCACAAAACGAATTTTCTAATTCGTTTCTATTTCATCCAACTTCAAACTGCATAGCTCTTCACGGCGACATCTACTAAATACATTATTGCCACTTTTATTATTACCATTTAATTCAAAAATTGATCGATTTGTTCTCTTATGAGACGTTTCGTCGCTTCTGAAATTCAAGTTATTTGTGATATTTGTTAATGTCTTTATTAATCTTAATCGGCAAACTAGCTTTTATCATGGAATGGTTGCACCATATTGTTCAAGATTTCTACACCTTCGATGTTTCCTCTGAAAAAGCCAAAAATTGTTTCAATTTCTGAGACAGCAGATCCACTGTCGCTCTGTTCGCTGCCTGTTCGATATCCAACGGAACAACAATGTCCGGCTTCATTTTCGATTTCATCACTATTCATCTTTGTTGTTGCAGTACAATAAATATTATTAACGGAAACACCTGACTTTTTACAAATTTGAATAAATGTTTGAAGGTTGTCATGACAATATTTCATGACACTCTGATATTATTAAAAAAATAGATGAAAATTTATGAAAATATAAATATCTATTTGTTAGTTGACTTTTATTCCGTATACAAACGTTTCCTGGTGATGATTTAAAGATAAATCAAAACACTAATTTAAATATAAGTTTTATTTACCAATCCATAATTTCTCCCAAGTAAATTAATCTTTTTTTCTAAGAAATACATTTCTTCAAAAGTAGTGTTCATTCTGTGGAAGCCATTAATCATAATTTTTATTGGTAAGAATGTTTATTGATGTAGAGTTAATAAGATTTTCTTAAGCCTTTGTTGCGGCGATGAGGTCATGAACCTTTTTTAAATATAAACAGTGTAAAACTTTTGGGTACTTTCGACAAGGCACCTTTTAATCAGCGAAATAAATTTTACAAATGCATGCTATGATGTAAATAAATTTGATCATTAATAAAACGACTATAGATTTAATTTTCGGAAAGAACTCTGCCAATCGCCTCAATTCCAATTGGGTTTTTACGAAACAAAAATATTTTACAACTTTCTGCATAATTTTCATCTAAAAAATAACGTTATGCCGATTAAAATCGGACAATGAATGTCAGAGACCGGCAAAAGCTATTTCCGGTCCCAGTTTTTCCATTTTTTTCAATTGCTATTTGATTTCGTTACTATGAGAACGTTGTGATTAATTGTCAAGTGAGAGTTGGTTGGTTTTTAATATGTTGTTCATGTCAAGCTTGTTTCATGAGTTGAAAATATGGATATTCAGGTTTTGGAATGTCCGTAGTAGAAATTGCTATCTATTCCAGATAAAAATATCGCATCAAAGAAAGCGACTTATTGCCAGTTAAATCAGAAGCCTTTCACGAATAGTCATACGAAGCATTTAAAAATTTTAACATTCACAATTTCATTGGATAGTTTGACCCCTCATTAATTTTGTAATAAACAGAGATATAGCATAATTGTACGTTATATGATATTCAAAAATAATTTACTTCACACTTTATGATCTGCTAGCATAACTATATACCAAGTTGGCGAATTTGAGACAGAATTGGATAATTTAATGTACACAATGTGCAGTATCTCTTGATGATTCATTATTGTTGTGTTGTGTTCGTGTTCTTTCAATTATGTATAGTGTTGGTTGTGGTTAATTTTTCAAAATGACGTATTTGTTAGTCTCTATTCTCATATCTTTGTCAAAGTGAATGGCTCATCGGGCACGAATGAATGATTTATATTCAAAAATTTAGTATAATTAGACACTTGATGCTATTTAGAGAGTTCTACTTCTAATTACAACTTATAAATAGTAAAATTAACATTGCAATCTTCCCGTTTTACGACATTTTAGCTTCCGAGTTGATGATGTGTTATATATATATATATATATATATATTCATATTAATCGATGTAAATTTAAATAAAGAGTCAAATTAGCTATGAAAAAAGCTGATTTCACCCATAAATACACGTTAAATCCAAAAATTCGCTAAAAAAAATACAGTAAACAAAGCTCGCGTCAATTTCAACTTTTAGTACAGTCAGTTATTCACATTAAGTTAACTATATCGTTGTATGTAATATGTGTATCCATATTATATTGATGGCATTAACAAGATTAACACTTTATCAGCTATGTGCTACTTTAAGAAAAAAAATTAGTATCGCATTTCTGAATTCGGGATTGTTTAGAATATACTGATGTGTTTTCGCTACAACAATTAAAAGTTTATTTTAAATTCAATGTAATTTAATTAAAACGAAAAACGAACTAACTACAGTTTTGTTATCAAACATTTACATAAACTCAGTTGTCGTTCGGTTTGTTTATAGTTCAAACAAAAATAGTACAGAAAATCTTTCATTTGTAGTTTACAAATTCTTACCATTCAAGGAATATTAGTTCCGAGTTCCATACATGATCTTCGAAAGCAAATAATTATCTAGACATTTTGATACTGGAATACATTCGAAAGACGTATTCTCTATTAAATTTTATCTATGAATACATATATACAAGTAACAATAAAGAACTAGAAATAGGCGAGCTTATCACAATAAATACGTAAAATGAAAATATGGGATCGTGCATACGAACAATTTATTTATGTTTAAAAATCGGTAGATGGCGTGTTTTTAGAATATAATATATTTTACATATTATGTTCGTGCCATATACACATATATGCGGTAGTTTCGGGAACTAATTACTTTTGGGTTATAATCTTCGTTAGGACATTGTCAACCTCTTCAACAAACAAATAATACATTTATAAATTTACATGTTCTGCCATTACATATCATAAATAAATTGGCATCTTCTAGTTTTGTTAGTGGTTATTTTTTTGCTAACACTTTGGTATTATAACAAGATCGCACAAACAAAAAATAGTTCTAGCGTTCTAACTGTAACAAGTTTGCCGAATTCGTTATTTCATTTCGCTCGTTATTTACAAATATTACATTACATATTACAATCACTATTTTTGCTATTTATATCACTACTCAAATTTGTATGTGTAGGAGTTTTAATAGCATTCAATTCACTCAAGAATAGAATTTGAGCGAGTAAATAATTTTATCCATAATCATTTGAAGAAACTTCAAAATTTTATCTGATGTTATGATTTCACTATTGTATTATTCTATTATGATCCGATGCAAAATTTTATATTTATAAAAATTTAATTTCTTCTTGAGTTTAAGTGACTGAGTAAAAGATTAATAATTTCAGTAATTTGAGGTGACAACGTATTCTGATATCTTTGTCAAAGTTCATTTCATAATGCCCGATGAGCCATTATGAAATGAACCAGCAGCTTAACAATTTTACAAATCTGCGGTAGGTTATATGGGGTATCGTCTCAAATAAATTTACCATCGACGCAAACAAATCATTTTGATATTTTTATGAGGTTCACTTTTTTAATACTGTACTAATAATTAACGATCATTCGATTATTGGATGTATTGTAAATCTATTATTATCAAGAACAGTATCAGGATGGTATCAGAAGTACTTAGCCTGACCTAAAGATGGCAGTAGTTGCTTGTGAAATACTACTGTATTCATTGGATTTGTAAACATGGAAAAATTGGTCATCGTTATACTTATACAATACAATACTTTGGGTGAAACTGCTTCTTCGTTATCAACAGTAAAATATTTGGTAGCAGAGTTTAAACGAGGTCGCACGACCAGTATCGCATTGGTCGACAAGATGAGATGACGACTCCGGAAATGTTGAAGAAAATACACAAAATGGTACGGGATGATCGTCGACTGAAAGTGTACGAACTCTTTCACATATTAAATGGAAATTTCGACATGAGAAAGCTATGCGCGAGATGGGTGCCGCGTTTATTCACAACGGAACAAAATCTGCATATTTGACAATGTTTTACAGAAATATAGACGAATTTTTGAGCCG
Source organism: Diorhabda carinulata (assembly GCF_026250575.1). Classification (NCBI taxonomy): domain Eukaryota; kingdom Metazoa; phylum Arthropoda; class Insecta; order Coleoptera; family Chrysomelidae; genus Diorhabda; species Diorhabda carinulata. The sequence continues at coordinate 35,746,880 of NC_079462.1, forward strand.
TTTTATAACCATGAAATGTGGGTCCACTTCCTTCCCACTCGAAACAAAAGAACAATCAAAACAATGAACTGAAATGGGAGAACCGGCTCCAAAGAAGACAAAGACCGTACCATCTGCAAGCAAGGTCATAGCATCGGTTTTTTGGGATGCGCGTGGGATAATTTTCATTGACTATTGACTATTCACTATTGAAAAAGGAAAAACTATCAACGGTGAGTATTATGCGTTTGAGCGAAGAGCAAAAACTGCCTCATTTGGCTAAGAAGAGAGTGTTGTTTCATTAAGACAATACACTACCTCACACATCGTTATTGCAGTGACCAAAACTAATGAATTAATATTTGAATTGCTTCCTCATGCATCCTATTCGCGAGATTTAGCCCCCTCGGATTATTTTCTGTTCCCAGACTTGAAAAATGGCTCGGTGGTCAAAGATTTTCCAAAAATGAAATTCTTATCATAAAAGAGTATCGAACTATTGAAAATCGCTCGGAAACTTTTATGGAGCTAAAAGGAGACTACGTTGAAAAATAATTATATTTTGTTCCAAAATTTTTGTGTTTTTCTTGTTAGGCCAAGTACTTTTGGCAGATGAGGTAATATATCGTAAGGTAGTTCGGCTAAACGGTAACGGACTAACGAAAATTATATTGAAAAAACTTTGCTCCAACTAATGCAAAGTTCGACATCAAAATGTTTCAGAAAAGCAAGATCATATTGGATAGTTATTATTTTTCTCTTTTCGAGAGGATTCACTTTGCTTCGTTTTTTTTTTTAATGAATTCGCAATCTTGGGACAAAATTTTGATTTGAATTTTGAAATATCAAATCAAATCCTCTTGGACCTTCCCCTACATTAGATGAATCTACTGAAGACAAGACAGAAGTTGTCATTAAGGAAAGCAGAAGGGTTTGCATTGTTCGATCCTTAAGAATTAATAAAAAAATTCAGGTTTATTTCAAGTTGTTATAAAATACTTTGACATAAAACAATCTTAAGAGAAGATCTGGACATATCTTTGATATGGACGTGATTCACGGTTATAACATATTTTAACGAAGAAAAGCTTTTTATTCATCCGTTTAATGACAGGCAAATATAGAAAACGAGGGTTTGCGGATGCTATGCTCCCAGGATATTCGGTGTACATCTCGGAGTAGTCAGTCCATGTTAATAATATCATAGTTTTATAATGAATTCAAGATTAATTTGTTATCGGTTGCTTGATGACCATGTTTCTAATTGCGTGGGGGATGATTTAATACTGTGTTGAACATAACACCATAATTATTTGCTTCCCAAGTCTCTAGGACGTAATTTTGCAATCTCTAAATAGTGTTTTCCCAGAGAATTGAAATAATCCGAGATGAAACCTCATTAGCTCACAGGTTGAAGAGATGAAAGATGGAACATGATCGCAACTATAAATAGTGCAAGTTTAACATTAAAGACTTTGGAATTGTGTTATTTAAACCTTCTGCTATTCTAGATGATGCTTTTTCGACTGAAAATAGTACTGATAATAGTAAATTAGTAGATATCAACATAAACAGATTTCTGCTGGTATTTCTAAAAGTTGTCCCGATGCTTTAGCTGATAGTAATTAACATCATTGCTGTAGCTAAATATTATATATCATCTCGCCTGTTCCAGTTGGGTCTAATGTTTTCCATTCCACGAATGAGCAAGCAGCTTGTGGAAATATCAACTGCAGATACGAGATTTGCAGAATGAAAGAAAAAATCGGCATGAAAATCAAAAAAACGAAATTATATTAATAAAAATAAAATGAAATCTAAAATAGAAAAAGGGAAAATATAAAAGTTTCCAGCTTATCTTGAGACGAGGATAATGGAACTACAGATATTGGATGACTCTTTCGATGATATGAATGACGATGATGAATCTTACACTGGTTATGCGCGAAACAATGTGACTTGTAGGGGAAGATGTAGGGAAGATGATGAACTATTTCTATTGTCTCCATAAATTGTGAGTTTTATTTTTGTAGTTACTGCTGTTTCTCAATATCCGTTCCTAACACAATAAAGTTTATTCTTGAAAAGTTGATTACATTGCACCAAGTTCCGTAAATATTTTATAATATCATGACAACATAATAGAGTCCGACTTATATAATTGTAAAGCAGTTTAATTTGTCAAAAAGGAAAATGTGATGAACCACTTACCACGCATTTAGACTCATAGTGAATTAATAATTCAAGACTGTCAACTTGTTACCATAATCCTATTAATAGAATCGGTGAGAATACACGTTTGTGGATTTCTTTAGTTTATTGATTTGAAGAAGCCACGTAATTTGAGTTGTGATCATTTCAATGTGATAAAATCTCATTAGTCGATTTAATAAATTACAAAGGGGATTACGACGGGTTTATGATTCAACAAACTATTTCAATTGATCGATTATTGTCGTTCTATTTATATTGACTAACGTATATTTAGATGATTCACCTCAAACTCACCCTAATTTTTCAAGATCAATTCTTACTTGTATATCAAACTCCAAAAATACTCATTATGATTATAAAAAATGTTATGCAGTCGTTTTAAATAGTAAAAAAATGGTTGGGAATTAGTGGCAGCTTGAAATAAATGTAAAGATGAAATCAGAACCAATAAATTGGGAAATTTCAATTACCCTATGTGTGATTTTGCTTCGGAAAGGACGTGTGAACAAGTAGTTGATATTGGAATTTGTTCAAACCTACGAGGAATGGCAATTACGTTCATATCAATAAATCTCTTTAAAACGAATAAATAAATTGAAAGTACAATCGTACAATTTTGCAGCATGCAATTTTCAATGTTTACAGAGGTCGGAAATTGAGGAGTAATTTAGTAAACCTACTCAAAACACAATTTTATAAAATAATATTTCAAATTCGTCTTTTTTCCATACCTTGTAAAGTTTTGTTTATAGTCATTTCCAAGTATTAAAGAAAGTACATCACTCCCCTACAGAGGAAAGCAGCTTTTTGTCAATGTGAAACTTATAAAATTTCAATTTTGCCAGAACGAACAGATCGTCCTCAAATATCATAACAAACGGGGGGCCGTTTCCCCCATTGAGTTATACTTGAATTCCTTTGCATGTTTTCCGAATTTCAAATTAAATTTAAATAGATTTTATCTATTTTTTTACTGAAATCTAACACTTAACTTAATTACAATTTTTGTAATCGTTGTTTTCTTTTTGTTATTTTGCTTATAATTATTTATTATTATTAATTTAATTTCTTAGTAGATATTTTGATAGAGACATACAAAGGTGGAAACACCGATGTTTTACCTGTTTTTAAATTCAATTTAAAAGACCTAAAATCGAGACAATTCAGCAACCAAAATCAATATTCTAATTTTTTCTGACCTGATGAACTGTATTCGAAGTTGGTGACATTTATGTTATATGGCATCATAATTCAGTTTGATTATATTGTGATGATTCATCTTCATCAGATGTTTTATGAATAATTTTACTGTTGACATCATCTTGTGCTATATGAAATTCGTCCGAAATTTTACTGGAACGTTATCCTCCAAGCTGTATAACTGAATTATAATAAGCTTCTGAATTTGCTATCAACTGAGCGGCAGTTCGTCGGGAAACGGAAACCATTTATGCTTCTGGGCTTTGTTGTTGATATTGCGCCGATAAAACATCACTGCTATCAACATCCCGACTAGAATGTTTACCTCATTTTCCTGAAAAATCATGACATTATTTATCAGGTTAATCAGGTAATCGTAATTGGAACAGTCCAAGGCAAATCTGATGAGGACTATGTAAAGTAATCCGGATCAGAACCTTATAAAGTAATTCTGATGAGGATCTTATGAGGCACGTATGCTCACGACCATATAAGGTAATCCTGGTAAGGACCATATAAGGTAAATCTAAACAGGACCTCATTAGTAATCTGCTTTACGTTATCAACAGGTCCTTGTCAGGTTATCCTGATCTTTATCTTTTTACTAGGTTGCGTAAATACCTGATGAGTTCGTTATCGGATCCTCACAACAAATTCTAGTCGGGATAGAACTTATACTTCATAAAGTGAATGGTGTGGGAATTTCTGACATATTCTTTGATAATGAGTTTCACTTATTTTCTTTCTCCAAAAACACGCTGTAAGAAGATATTGAAACTGAGATTCAGCCATTCGCAGAAGGATTCTAAAATCATCTGGAAAACTGCATTTTAATGATGTATTAACCAAATTGAAGCTCCTAATATTTTTGTTTATTATCTCTCTCAATTTTTTTGAGAAATGATAACGGCACAGCTTTCAATAACTAGCTCAGTCATAATCGACGTTATGATGTAAACTTAACTTGTGAAACATAGTGTAGTAGTACGAACGCAATATCTTGTGGACTCTCCATTTATTTTACACTTTCGTATGGGTCACGATCTAAAATAATTTAGAATTATTAGTCACTCTTGTGAATCGCGCCCTCGAGAACGCGCCATTATATATATTAGCTCTATCTCCTTGTGAAATCTCACAAATAGTGGCATTCCAACTCCACAGTGCAAAGTTATATATAAAAGTTGGGATAGAATATTTCAGCGGTGAATTCTGTCATTATATTTTTCTAGGATGAAAAAGGAATATTATATCATTTCCTTTAAGTTAGTTATGATAATACTTACGTCTATTAAAGAGAAATTAAATGAAAAGACGAAGTAAAAAGAAAAATAAACATTGCTTTTACTTTCCAAGTGGATAATTGATGGTTTAATATTATAAGAAGGGGTCTTAGTACATTATATAACATATAAATTGATATAATTATATTCTTTTAATAGAAACCTAATTCCTCCCTGTCGAGGGACGACCTTGGTATACACGAGAAATCGGAATAAAGCTTATTTTTGTTTTATCCCGTATTGTTAATTAGATTTTCCTCTATTTGTTTTCGTCGCTATTGTATTCCATCAATAGAAATATCCTGTTTTCTCGACCTTAATGAGGAAAATATTCAATTAAGTTGTATAAAGATTCACCAGACAATAATAGTTTCAGATGTCATAGGGGTCCTTTCTAATCTTAATCGGATTAATTTTAGTTATTTTGATCTGCTTTTCTTGAGAACGTTTCACTTACTTGAAGAAGAAAAAAATAGATCAGGTTCTTAAATACGATATTTAACGAATCGACTAAAGAACAAACACAAACCTGTTTTATCCAACAATACATTAAAACAATTGTTTGGAAAATAATGTTATATATGAAATTAGCTGTGGCGATTTTGACGGAACGTATATTGGACAGACTAAGAGATCCGTTATTGTCCGGTTTAAAGAGCACATAGCTCATTTAAAATTTGGACGCACCGGAAAATCAGGTATTGCTGATCACGCCCCCAGTCACAATCATGACATAAATAGTAATAATGTAAAATTGTTGATTGATGTAATATTAGCTTAAACAGATACAAAGAACCAATTCCTTACAGCCCGCTCTATAGTTTAGTAGTCAAGAAATGAATGTCTAGTCTCCCGCCAAGGAGTTTTTCAAGCTGGACTTAATTTTCGCGGGCGAAAGTTTATTGGAGGGAAAATTTATTGTGTTATTGTGAGTGTTGGTGTAGACAGTGTATTTAGTCCAAAACTGCAGGAGGAACGATAACCAGAATTTAAATTGAGTACTTTAGAATAAGAAAAATTAGAGAAAATAAGAAAATATTAGTGCAAAATAAAATATTTGCATTCAAAATCGAGAAACGTTTGAAAATTCCTGAAAAGTGCTTGAATGTGTATTAAAAATTTATTATTTATTGTAAAAGTGATACATTTACAAGGTTTAGTACAGATTATTTGAAAATTTTATCAAAAATTATTTCGAAACTCAAAAAAGTTTTCCTATCCTTTCTTCTCCCAACTTTTTTAGTCTCTTTATTTAGTATACAACATAGAAACATTTTTCTATCAAACGTCAATTTCAATATTGAGTTTTGACATCGATGAATTTAATGTTTTATAAAATAAATAACCAATATCAAGACGCCGCAATTCTTCGCTAATTATTTCCCTGACGGTGAATACATAAGTATTTGAAAGCTCGGAATATATTAGAGTTAATACACTTTGGTGTTTAATTTTGCCACATTCCCACTATGTTGACGTATATATATTTATATATACACGAAAAAGCGAATTTTTAGAAATTTCAATTTTATTTTTATTTTATATTTTAACAAGTCAAAATTATTGAAAATTCCTATAGTAACCAGAATCAATATTTCAATTAATTCCTATCAACGTCAATTTGATTATTGAATTTTGAATTCTATGAGTTTGAAAATTTATGTAAGCATCAGTAGAAAATCTTAATTAATTATTGTTTATTGTTCGAGCAAGTTATTATTGTTATACATTTATACATATTTCTCATATTGTATTTGACCATAATTTCTAATTCAGTCCCAGAAGATGAATACGTAAGTATTCGAAAGTTCGGAAAATATATTAAAGTTAGTCCACTTTGGTGTTTCATTTCCACGTAAAATAGTGCGAAAGATAAGAAGGACGTTGGTATGTCGGTTTCATCCGAAAAGTGCTAAAAGGTATATTGGAGAAGAATTAGGTTAATTGTATGCCGTTACAATAGTTGGAAGGTCATAGAAAAGGTAATTTGGATTTCCATGAGTCAGGGGTTGGTCAGTTGAGCGGCCAATTGTTTTATTGAGGTAGTTGTTCTTTAAAACGTTCGAGGGATGGAAAAGGTCTTGAATGGAGGTGTACATTTATAATGTATTTCTAAGTGCGTCGCTCCCTCGTTAATAGAAACATTTTTTTTGAAGGGTGATTTCAAATATAGCTCTAGATCGAATTTCATTTAAAAAATTGAACTTGATATTTTGTTAATGTGGACTTCTTGTATTTTTACTTGGCTTCAGTTTTCAATTTGGGGTTGCCATATGATATTTTTTGAATAGTTATGGAGTACTGACAGGCTTAAATTATTAACGTCTCATTAGGTATCAAAATAGGGCTTTTCATTTTAGTAAAATAAAAATAATGATTATACAAAGTGGAAACTTTGAATAGACCAAATTCTATTTTTCATATAAATATTTATTTTCGTGGCATAGAATTATTATTGAAAGGTATTATTTTGAGTAAAAAAATTCACTCATGTAGTACTTTTAAAGTAAGGTAAGGTATTTTTTAAAACTAACCAATTAATCAATTTAAATCGATATTTTTTATTTACTAATTAGGAAAAATTATAAAAGTAGTAATTATCAGTGAAAAATTATTACTAAATACGTTGTAAAAATAACTTAATTTCAATTGTAATATCAGGTCGCTGTTGATATATTCTAAAAAACGCTAGATCGTAATTTATTTTATATGTATAAGACGACTGCTACTTACTTTGAGATATGGCAACATTGATGTGAATATGTCAAATCTGACATAGCCATCATGAAGTTGGACATTTTAATGGTGAACGTACTTAGAACGGGTTGTCAAACGAGTGCTACTAGAGTTTTTTGAAACATTCATCTTGTTAAAAAAATGCAAATAAATCGCGAACATTTTCGTGCCATGATTTTTTTATGACTTTCAACGTGGATTAAATCAACAACAGTGTGCTGATCTGGAGCTGTTGTGTTTCCCTAATTTTCCGAATTCAGTCGTGGTCATACTTCGCTAAAGGATAAATTTCGGAAAGGTCTTTCAAAATCGGCTGTGGCGCCAGAAAAGATCGATGGTGTGCATAAACTGATATTTGAAGATCGTCATGTGACATACCGAGAAATTCAAGTATACTTGGCGATTAGTTCTACTCGCAAACCTCAATGTTGCTTGAACATTTGGCTATCAAAAAGGTTTGTTCATTCAATTGAAAATTGTTCGCGCCCGATGCACTTCGAAACACATAGTCGCCTGTTTTTTCGGAATAACTGGACATCGCTACCGTTCCATTTGCGCCACGTAAAACGGTAAATTCTAAATTGTATACCAGCATTTATTTGCCAGAACTTAAAACTATTTTCCTAACTCTTCCTGTTACATATTTATTATTTTGCTGTTTTCAAAGCTTCTTTTTTGGGTACTTTCTTTTATATATGTTTTGTTTCTGATGCTTTTAGTAATGGTCCAATCTTGGATGAGGAAAAATGGTTTTGTACACCAGAATAACTTGGAATTAGTTGCCTGCAGTTTCGGTATCTAATATTGTGACCTTATTTTTTGAAAAGGGCTTTAGATTTCTACGTCCATAGGCTACAAATTGTGGTAGCAATGGAAGGGAATCAATAACATGACAATAAGGGTTATATTCCTAGTGAACAATTCCTATATAATTTGTGATATTTTCTTTTTTATTCACTGTATATTTATGCTCTTGCCATATATTTATGATCATTTCGATTTATTGATATTTCTTGTTATATGCTTTTGACAGAAAATCAATTGTAGGTTTCTCTTTTTTTAAAAAAAATGTCAATACTTTATATTATCATTTTTATTTCCAAAGTAAATTTTGTTTTTCTTTTTTTTATTATTGTATATTATATATTTCTAAAGCTTTTTTTAGCAAATATATTTCGTATTTTTTTAATTTCAATATCTTCTTCAATTTTATTGGTTCAAGTTGTCTACTTTCTTTATTATCTACTTTACAAATTCCACAAATCTCTGTAACGGCCTTAATGATTATATCTATGTTTTATTATCGGAGATTAAATGAAATTAAATGAAATTTTACCTAACGTGTGCTTCCAACCTAAATGAGTTCTACTGTATAATGTTGTGAGGTGGGTGTACTTAACATTCCAACTACTCCATAAAAACTGTTTTCATATTAGGTACAACTGGTTTTTAATTGCAAAACGTTTTTGTGTAATTTCAAGGCGATTTTTATCACTTTTAAATCGCAAGCCAGGAATCTAATATTCAAACTATTGAGATTTGTTTCAATAAGTAACGGATTTCTTAATTGCTTTGAAAGATTTTTATATTTAGTTAAAACAATTGTCTTTCGCATAAAAAATTATTCTCGTGTTTTGTTTTATGCAACTTTTGCGGATATTTCAGAATGCCCCGAGCAATGATGATAGTTTCCAATAAAATTATAAGTTATATTCAAGATAGTTGCTAAATTATAAAATGACGAAGGCAAATGATACTCAATACATTCAACATAATATTTATGTTCTTCTAGATACCAAGATACCAAGATGGGTGGTCACTATTAATATTTTAATGATTGACACAAATTATTTTCCTTCACCTTCGGCTAGCAATACACTTAACCCATCATTGAATCTGAATTCTCTTAGAATGCTTTAGAATCTGGTAAGGTGGATGTGGACAGTCAGGAAGACCTTTAGCAGTAAAAAATTCGTCAAAAAATCGATGAAGAAAGTCCTTAACCTCTTTTTCGGGTACTTTTCTTCGTATATTTTTGTAAACGTTCCAGTACGCCCTTACAAATTTCAGAGATTACATTAGCAACAATTGTGGAAAACAATTACCGTGACCTTAATGTTCCATTTTTATCGCCGCGTGAGAAAAGTCACTGCATTCCCATTAAGAATTTTGGGCTCAGGATCGTAACTTATCATTTTTTTTTGCATTGTACGAATCCTTATGAGTTATTTACTAAGTTTTAGAATAGTTAATCCTCTGTGCAAAGATAACAGTAGTCCAAAATATAAGAGGTAGATTTGAATTCTTCTGCGTTTCCGTTCTTGCAATTACTTCTTAAACTACTACATCACCTACAATTTTGTTAGTCCGATACTGAAGGCATGGTCCTAGTATCCACTTTTGCAGTGTTGTTTTATACAGTATTCCTATGATAAATATAGAATGTAAGGTACGTCAATTAAAACAAAAAAAAAATATGATATTTTCAAGGTTTCTTTTATCACCCTCTAAATATAAATTAAAAAAAATAATAATTATTATTTAATTGAATGAAACAAAATTTTGTACGATTAATATACGGACCTAATCGCAACTTTCTGTAATTAAGACAGCAAAGTGATAAAAATGTTTCATCGCTCCACCCTACTGTTAATCCTTCAGTTTTATGAACGAAATAAACAGTTTTGTTACACATTATGCACATGAAAGGATTTTTGTTCAATTATACAAATGTAAGTCATATTCCTATTCAAGTTTCGATCTCAACACTAACTCAACATGTTCAATTTCAACTGTCTCGTTTAAAAACTAAAATATGACTTTTCTATTGTTTCATTCGACTCTGCATTACCATATATGTAATCTACCGACTCGACTGTATAGCTTGCCATATTATATTTCAACACCTTAACGAAAACGAAAAAAACTAATTACAAGAAATCATAGATCATCTTTAATTACAGAAATCTAATCGCATAATCAAACCCCGGGAACTTCTTAATAACTTTTTTTTATCGATTTGCCGAGACAAAGCGACGTTAAAAATACGTCATATGACATATGGTGTTACCCGTCGAGATTTGGTACAGATACTAACTCGCCCGTTCGGAGTTTCGTTGAATAAATTAGTGAATATACGGTAATTTCACAAATAATCATTAATGATTGTATTATTTATTACTTTCAATTAGATACAACATAGCTGTTGAATTTACGAGGTTGATTCAAATATAAGAGTTTCTACATAGTCTCCGTCATACTTTACACACTTTTGCCAACTCTCCGGAAGCTTTTGTATGTCTTTTTCGTAAAAATCTCTCGGCTTATCACGTTACCATTCACGCACGAAGGATTCTACCCGCGCGGTGCTTTCGAATCTCTATATTTTAATGAACCAAATAAATAATAGTCGAACGGCGACAAATCCGGGCTACAAGAAGGGTTTTTCAATGTTTCCCAACCAAATTTGTTTGACGTTATAATCGTAAGTTGTGCTGTATGCAATCTAGTATTGTCTTGTAGCACTATCTCATTGCGAATTAAAATATCCACTCCGTAAACGAGTGTTTACTCTCCGGAATATAGTGGTCTACCCACGTATCGCCTGTGATGAATATTGGGTGCTATAAATTTTCTCCCTCCTCTTCATACCGAAGCAAGAGACGCGTACAAACTTCTCATCGTATGAATTTCTGCTCAAAATTCAAAAGTGTTGGCTCTCATCTGGCTGAAATTTTGCGATAATCGAGCCGTTCATGAATAATTTGCTCGATACGAAAGTGGTAAGTTTTCTATCACTTCCCGGCTTTTTCGAAAGCGGAAGATCATTCATACACTTGAGTCTTGAGGAAACACTCATCTCCAAATTGCTTGAGTAATTTTAGATAAATTTCCGCGGATACTGATACATCCCTCTCGCTCATAGGTACACTAAAATAAATCGACGTTACGCGGTCCTGGCTCTTCTCTATCCATTCTCACGGTACTGATTGTTTGGTTCGTTTATTCAAAAATTCCGGTTTGTATTTGAACCACCCTCGTAATAAATATTTAGGGTTATGATAAAATAATGCACAAAATTCATAGAACCTACAATGTAAAACACGTTAAACATTTTTTTATAAGAAGCACTACTATAGGAAAATACTAAAAATATCGCTCAGTTGTTGAAATCCTGCGAAAAAGAATAAGGATCAATATATCTTCCTCTGACGACTTTCGCCCAAGCCAAGTAGCGACAATTGTGTCGATTTACTTTACCACTTGAACCAAAGATTGCCTTGCCTAAAAATACTAAAAAATGCCATAAAATTTCAAACTTCTGTCCTGGATCATCTCCCGAAAGTTGGAGTTGAACATTGTATTGGTGCAGTTTTTCTCCATTAAAAAACTTTTGTACAAACGACTAACATTTTGTTGTAAGGCAAGCTCTGTTATTGTTGCGTGAAAGTTGTCTGACACAGCGGAATATGTGTCTATTTTGGAGCATCCCTCATGCTTAACGTTCCATTAAATTTTGCAACAGTTCTGCTTACTGTGCTTCTAGCAATTGAAGGTATAATGTATTTTTGAATTAAACACAACGACTCACTTATATCAACCACAAAGTAAGCATCACATCTGGTTGAAATTTTTGTAAAATTTCTCAACGCGTGTGCAAATATGTTTCTCAAGTTATGTAGATGAGTTCTGACATATTTAGGCTAAAATGGTTACACAGAATATTGCAATTATTGCTCAGTAGAGCGATCATGGTGTTTGGGAAGTTGTTAATTAGCCATTCGTTTTTGTACTTTTGACAGTTCAACAATAAGTGTTTCACGTTTAGATTTTCGTTACAAGTTTCACATGTTGGTGTGTCACTTTGATGCTCCCCAGCCTTAAACGATTCGTTTCCACCAAGATGATTGTCCTGCTCAAAATAAACTATTGTTATCTTGTGGCCACTCAAATCACCAGACTCATTTCCAACTAATTTATAAACACTATTTTCGGAATTTACGCATCAGAGTATTTTTGTTCAATAGAAAAACTTCTAGTCCATTTATTATAAATCTCAGTTTTGGAAAGTGTAGTACGATCCATGAACAATTATTGAAAAGGTATTCTATGTGCATCCGCGCTAGAAAACAGCAAATAATGCAGGATCAGATTACCCAAGATCGTCGATTAACCGAGAGAGATTTATTAGAAGCCTCAGGCATCTCATTAGGAAGTGCGAGCAATATTTTGACTGTAGTCTTGAGTTACAGAGTGGTCAGGGCTTTTTAAAATAATTGTTTTAATCGCATTGCTTTGAAGGAGATACTAATTTTAACGATTCACGAAAAATTTTTGCAACATTGTGGTAGAGAGCTGAGGGATAATAGATAATAAATTTTGATATTATTGAACTGTGAAATGGATATTGTTTGATGCAATGAAATGTTATTTCTACACTACAACTACACTCACAACGACAATAACAGTAGTTTGTTTAGTATGAATATAAACAAAGATTTGAAAACGTCAAAAATAATACACTTTTGTAATTTGTTCAATTTAACCATCGACATCGTTGCCATTGACTTGTGAATCAGTGCATTGTCTTGGTGAAATAGTGGTTTTTCCTTGATTTCTGCATTCAAACGATCCAACAATTATGTAGTATTCGCCATTGATTGTCTCTCCCTTTTGGAAATAAACAATATTATTCCATGCTAATCCCAAAATACTGAAGCTATAACCTTCCCAGTTGATTTCCTTGCCTTTGGACGCTTCGGACTTGGTTCACCGGTTTCAGTCCACTCAGATGATGTTCGTTTTGATTCCGGAGTGGAATGATGAAAAAACCTTTCTCATGGTCAAATGTTCACGCATAATTGTTAACACACTGTCTTCTGATATCTTTACGGCTTCAGCTATATTACGCAATTTCAATTTACGATAAGATATAACCAATTTGGGGCCTTTTTTATTTTTTCTGGAGTAACCACCTCAGTTGGATGACCTGAACCATCATAGGTGTCTGTACGACTATGTTTAAAATCAGCAAACCAATAACAAATCGTCCTTTTCAATGAGGCAGAGTCCGAATAACACTCAACTACTATTTACCAAGAACACAACGGAAGAGGGTTACTTTAATACATTTAATAATGCAACTAGACACAAAAAACAGCAAAACGAATGAAAAATATCTCATTGTAGAACCAACCACAGTCTTTTTATGACACAATATTCCTTTACTTCTATTAGATGCACGATAATTTAAATATTCTATTACGAATAATACACTAACTCCGTATCTGTCTTTATTAAATATGTATCAAAGATATCGTTACAGTAATAAGGATGTGTAATTACCTCGGATTTTTTTTCCTTTTCAATAATTTTATTTTCGTTGGTAACGGTTGGTGGTATATCAGGTGCATTATGCGTTATTGATGAGTTGAAAATTGACCTGATTGAACGTCAAGATGGGTGTCAGATTGGCGTAAAACACTCGGGATTTATTTTGATAAATTGATCTTGATAAAAGATTTTTAAATGTTATTCGATCCTTAGGAATGCGTATAGTGTGTTTATATGAATTAGTCGTTCAATTGAGCAGCAGTAACAATATTTTGTCCGTTGTCACATCAAGGACGACACTTTTTAAAAATGTTAAAATTTTTAAATCAGACCTGATTCTAGACTCAGACAACTTATACAGTGTGTCAATAAAGTAAAGCATAAAAAATCATGAAATGGATGAATTTATCATGTATTCAAGGAATAAAACTATGATTATAGACACAAAAATTTTTTTATATATGAAATACCGTCCGTTTTTCTTGATTTGCAGATCATATCACTATTCGAATCAAATTGTTTATATATTTATGCCTCTAAATGCTCTTGATTGTAGCTATAAATGATAGAAAAGAACTGAATAATTAAAGTCAAATTTATAGATCTATTTTGACATTTTATTCTTATTTTGATTTTCATGATGTCGGTCATTTTATTCATTAATAAAAACACGCAAATTGTCAGTGTCAATATTATGTTTTAATAAAGATTGAAATAATATCGGCTGCTATTTTGCCGGTTACATTCTTTCATACTTGACACAGCACCGGGTATTTCTTGACGAAGTATTGTTCTTAGTTTATTCATATAAACTCGACGCTAAAAACATAAATCAGCCGGAGAAAGGTCTGAGCTGTTGGGAGACCTCCTCTGAGCGAGATCAACTTGTTTGGGAACTTTTCTTTAACCCTTGGGTAAAATCTCGTTAGATGTATGAAATGCATCTATGCTCTATTGTTGAAATCTTCAACATGTAACTGGGGTTGATAAAAATCTAGTAGCATTCTTACGTAGTTACTGAATCGCTGTGCACCCTTTCAAAAAACCATCACTTTTGGAGAATGTGTAGTGTTTTAATTTAGGATCTCCCAAAATCCTCGAACGTAGGCTTTGTCCAGGGAAAAAATGTTATTTAAATTGACGAAACCGCTTCAACATAGTATTATTTTTCAATTCTTTGCACCAACTGTTCCTCAAAGGAATGTTTTTCATTAATAGTAGTAGCGGTTGCTACGAAGTTTTCAACCCATGATTTGATAGGACATACATGTGGACACTAATTATTGTTGGGTAATTGGTAAAATAAGAACGTGCCTTGTTTTCTCCTCAAACAATCCATTCTAACTTTTCCAGAAACGAGGAATTTTATGTCCCATTTTGTATATATTTACTATTTTTTTGTGAAAGTTTTTTAGTTTTTCACTATAAATATTGTCTCCATTTGGGAACAATTGCCGCTGAATTATCTTAAATCTCTGCAGTATAAGATATCGACCTGAAACTAATTAGTATTCAAACAAAGAAGTGACGCCAATATAATTAAATTGTGTCGACAAGTTCAAAAGAGGATTTCATTTCAAAAAATAATCAACAACCACGACGCTAATGTCTAATATGGACGTACAAGTTTGTGGAGAATTTTCTCTCAGATAGAATTTAAATCGATTAAAATGGAAAAAAAAAATGCAACAATTGAATCAAACCGATCAAGAATGTATTTATTGTTATAGAAATAAAAAAGTATAGAAGGGATAATCGATCTATTATCTATCTTGTGAGACACGATATGGATTTTAGATGCATTATTATAAATCTTAGAGTTGTGGATGGAGGAGAATTAGCACAACGGAACAGCCTAGCTCCGCTGAGATGTAGGCTCTCCTGATTCAGAATGAATGTCTCCTCGATTCCAAACGTCTCGCCTGAAAGATGCAGCGGAACTGATCATTTAGGACCAAGGTTTGAAGTTTGGCTCAAATTGAGTCGCACAACACGTACCCCAGAAGTGAAGGGTATATCGGGGATGCGACTCAAAAAGGGCATAATAAACGGTTATAAAAGTTCAGTTCCTTGGAAACTTATCTGAGAGCAAAACAGGCAAATCTAAATTTTCTAGATAAAGCGACTCCCATCCAAAAAGTTTTAGAGATTCAAAGACATATTCCACACATTTTTCTCGAATAACTCAGGTACTAATAATAAAAAGAAGTATATAATTTAATATAACATAATAAATCAGTCCGAATTGAATCGTTATTTGAGAAAATCACTGGTTGTGGTAGAGATTTATTAAATTTCAGTTGTTTATATCAAACCGGCATTCGAAAAACATTCAAGCGTTGATAGTTTGTAATTTAGTTCCAATCGATTGCCTACAAAGTCGTTTCTGTTCTGTATGATTGTATACTACTTGAATTGGTGATTGCAGTAAGTACCTGACATAGTACGATACAACTTTTCAACAAACAAAAAATCAAGCATAATGATGTATCCTATGCTAATTTCAATTAAGTCAGTTGATATTAAGTAATACGCTACATCGATTTAAATCAATTTTACATAAGAAATGATCCGAACAAGTCAATTCTAATGATTTACGGATAAAAAAAAAAAACAGTCATTGTGGTTCCATGGTCCATTAAACACTTTATAAATAATGAAGTATTGTTTTATATCGTGTGTGTTAAAAAGATTGAATTAGCTTTCTCTATTAGCTATCCACTAATTTTAATTTCGACTGCAACAATTAAGATGTTAAATATAAGGACCGTTTGAATATTTGTTTATATTTATATGCGGAAACATTGAAGCGTGTCCACTAGATACTTTTGTTTGTTACTGTAAGTGGGACCGTGATTTGTACATTTGTCGATGTTTCCAAGAGTGATTTGTGCTTAACTTATTAAAAGCGTATTTCAAATATAAATAACACCATATAAAAATGACTCTTTAAAATGATAGTTAGAGAATTTATTAATGTAATTCTGTATTAAGGAATTGCGCAGATTTTCATTAATTTTCACGTATCTACACTGATATTTTCCTCTTCTCGTTGATTAAACCATAAACTGAATGTTTATGTACATGTTACTTAACTTATTGACTTCACTTTTGTGCTTAAACGCAATTAATTAAACTTTTGGGGAAGAATTCACAATGTTTTGATATAGAAACAAAGAGAACTCTCTATGTGTAAAGTGTTGGTACAGTTGCGAAACTACTGGCGCGACTCTATCAAAATTCGGGAATTTGTAACAAAGCGCTATTGAGGGCGCCATCGTGTGTAAAGTGTCCTTGTTATGGAAGTGTAATTTATGAATTTTACCAATAAATATTTAACATTTATGAGGTATTAATCAATTTATTTATAAAGAAATTAACTCCTTCAATTGTTTGTGAACGCAACGACCTGTGAATATTTGAATAATTGACAGCATTTTAATAGCCAGATATTAAAAAACTTCATCGTATGCTAATATTGGTTATTGTAGAATATTCTTTTAGTACACAAAGGAAAATTAATAAAATTTAGTCTAATAGCACGGTGTCCAAGTACAATTAATCCCAAACGAATGATTAATCATGAGCAAGACGTGGTCTTGATATTGCAGAAAAAGCATCGTTAGTTTTGCCGTTCAAGACGTTTAAACATGTAAAATGAATTATTTGAATAGCTTCGTGTTAGACAAATGAATTAGTTTTGGAATTTCTAGAACTGTATCAAGCGGAATCGAATCTATGGAACCCCCGATTGCACACAACGCAATTTCTTTCTTACGCCTAGACATCTTAACGTTGGCCTGATGCTTAATAAAATGACCTTGGCGTCAACGTGTGGGCACTCTCTTAAAACGTCCAACGAATATAGTTAAGTTGATCCAAACGTTGGATCCAACATTGGCCTCAATCAATGTGTGGAGCCGACGCTATGCAAGACCACAGTTAAGAATTACAAGACTTACTTAAGACTAAAACCAAGCATGCAAAAATCTTGCGGTCTTGCGTTTTTTTTGCACGACAGAGTTTAGTTTAAAGCTGTAGATAATGTTGTTTTTGCTTCCGACATTCAAAGTCTCCAATACTCCAACACAATATTTCTAACAACATACGTAAAAATTAGTACGATGAATAATATTTTTACGTTTTGTACTGTACTGTACTGTACGTAACTGAGAATTGCCTTCAGCACACTCACACTATAATCTATATATTTTGTCCAATCAAAAATCAATGAAATCTGGGGTTCTGGGATCTTGGACTAATAATAAATTGTTCTGTTTAGACGTTTTAGATTAATTGATTAATGTAATAGATGTAATAGTAAATGTAATAGATACTTTTAAACAAAACAGTCCATTTATTGAAAAGGTTATTTTCCAAATTAATGGTAATTTCTCGAATGACAAAGAAGAAGCAGAAACAATAGCTCTTAATTCATGCAAATTGTATTTCGTTCTTAGAAATATGTAATACTAAAATCAAATTATTATTATTATTATTATTATTATTAGTTTGACCGAGCAGTTTTTATTGTAAGACCAAGTATTGAAGAAATATTTACATTACTTACCGACATGAACTAGACATGTTGGTATCGGTTGAATAATTATAATAATTCCGTGGTGGATTCGTAATTAGTACCCAAATAAAAAACTACTTATCTATCTGCTTTATATCTGCGGCAGTTTGGCGCACGGCAACATAAATGATAATTACTTTCGTTTTTACTTGGAGGAAGGTCATGCGCATATATTGACAACGTAAAACAAATGTGAATAAAACCTGTCTATCTCCTTGAAGTAATTTTATTTATTAGTACGAATTTAGATTAATTTTGAAGATTTCCATTGTATCACTTAGTTTTTCATTAATAAGCTTCTAAACAGTGGATTTTTTTTTACATTTTTTTCTTCAGTTTGCTACTTTGTTTGTTTGTTAGTAAGACAATTTGGATTTGAATTTAGAAGAACCTCAAATCAAATTGGGTAATTTGAAAATAGGACCAACACGAGTTTAACTCTTCGGTCAGCAGGTACAACACGTTACAATGTACAAATACGTACCGTTTGAACGTTTGTTTCTGTATATTGGGTAGATTATAGTTAATATTAAGAATGGAAGTGTCGGAATATTAAGCGTGAAAGTCTGCCACCTTTAAGGAATTATTTAATTATGATCATAGAAACAAACAGCTGATAACTTTGTTTTTTGTTGGTTACCAACCATCTGCCCCACATACTACCATTCTTTGAATGCCTCTGGGCATGGTCTAGTTACCTAGGCTAATATAATTAAATTATAGACTGTAGACATATTTTTTTGATGTATATATGTTTGAAACGGAAATTTTCTCGTTTATTCGGTCGTTATCTATGAACAACTGAGGCTTAATACATAAAAATAAAATGAGTCAATACAAAAATCAAAATAATATATCAACAAAGAAAAAGAAAAAATGATCTCGTTAAATAAAAGTCAATTAAAGAATAAAAACACCAAAATTTATAAATAATTTAAAAAATTCAGTATTCAAAAGCTTTTTATTTCAATTTAACCAACCGGTAGGAACACGCGGTTGGTAATTTGGATTTGGAAAACTTACCTATAAAACTAAACAAAAACATGTCTCGTACTACAAACAACTGCGAAAGAAAATAGAGAATAGAGAAACATTTCGCACAATCATTTTCTTTATCTTCTGAATCGTAACTCGGAATCGTCAAAGACTATGACTGTTTCTTCAGTCGATTCTTCCCTGACTTCAATTTTTATCTTTTTCTTGTTGCGTTGTTTTATCATTAAGTTTCTTGTTTTATTCAACAAGAGTTGGTTGATCGGTTTATAATTGCAATGGCAATTTTCTAGGCTCTTTAGCATTATGCTGGGATCTCTAAATTATTTTCATACGGAGAAGTTGTCAGTTCAACAGCTTTTTCAGCGCCTCTGCCCGCGAATTGTTCCTGGCTAATAAGGAAAGAATATTCAGGCTACTTTTGAATTAATCTTACTTTGACGGTTTAGGAGCTAGACATCTTGGAATAGAAAATATTGAGGAATCATTTTGTCCACCACTGGTAACATTGGTGACCAAAGCTTTAGCTGGTGCTAAATGGTAAATTTGTTACGATTTACAAGTCAGGTACCATTTACATCAAATAAATTGCCGATCGAAATACAGCTTCTGTTCATGTTTTTTCTTAATATAATACTGCTTTTCAATTTTCATGGTTCGTTAAACATCGATATACATCAAACAACAAAAAAAAATAGTTTATCAATCCAAACACAGGACGTTTTCAATTCATTAAAAAACTGTCTATATTTTCAATCATGGACGAAAGTTTTATTTCTGTTGACGGACATTTGTATTACAGATTTTTTTATTTCGACGACTTCTATTGAATGAAATGGAATGGAAAATTCGCTCAACTCCAGCCCGTTCGAGAGAGTAACTGAAGCTGAAATTAGAACTGAAATCCTCAAATCCATTACTGAAAATATGTTAATAAATGGGTTGTGCACGTTTATTTTGACACTGAGACGGCAACAGTCAGTCGTTACATATTTTAAAAGTTCTTTCATGTCAAAAGAAAATTAATTAGCTAACGTGGCATTAAGAAGTTGTTGTTTGTAGAAATATTAACTACATAATGTTAGCACCAGGATGTTTCACTATTATCTACATAAATATTAACCGTATATATAGAGCTATTCACAAATATCCTCTTTATCTATCCATCTTTCCTATCTTGAACTTGTTTTTAGGTAAATGGGTTGTTACTATGTTGTTGATATGTTTGAAGCAATAAAGAGAAAAAGTTCATTAGCAAACAAATCTATGATCGAACTAACTTAAAAAGTTACCAATTATCCCTCAACACCAAGATGAAAACCCTGTCAGAAGTTTGCCGTTTTTAGTCTTTCTACACGGATCGGAATGCTGGATCGTAAAAAGAAAATAAATACATGCGAAGTCTTCTGCTGGGGTTGAATATTGGCAGTACTTTAAACCACTACAGATAAACTAAAAATAAAAAAAAATATATTCAGAACTGTGGGCGCAGAGAAAATCACGAAGTTTTATTGTCGGGTAATGTGAAGAATTACTCTGGAAAAACTTAGTAAAGAAGTAACGGTTCTAGGCAGAAGATCGAGTCAAGAATCGCCCCCTACAAAACTCATTACCGAAATCAGTATATGAAATTACGATGCTAAAAATAGTGATAGGGTTACTAAGATATAGGCTGCCGAAGACAGCCATAGTTAAATTAAGTAGTATCATTATTCTTAGATCCTATAATTTGAAAGTTACTGCTGCTACTACGATTAGTTTCCTTCAAATTTCATTTAAATGTCTGTCTCTTTACGAATTCAAATATACATCCTTAAGAAAAGACTGCGAACTAATATCATGCCAGTTCTTTTGTCACGTTATGCACCAAGAAAAAATTCGATTCAGTACGTAACCTTGTAAAAGATCTTAGATTAGAACATTAGAAAACGTATTCTTTGTACGTAATCGCTTTGTTGCCATCTAAATAGTATTTCATTATAATTAAGTCTGCAGTTTCGGTACTTTGTCAACTACGGTAATTCGATTATTTTCATACACACGTTGAGAATTGTATATTATAATAAACTTCAATCCAAGTTAATGTTTGGGTATAATAATTTTTTCCCTGAAAGTATCCAATTAAATTTGAAATAATTATTTTTTTGACATTTGAAAATAGCTAACAATGAAACACCTTTAACTTAAAGCTTAATATACTTCGTCATTCAAGCTCATGCTTCAATCTTTCTTTTATTTTTGGGCTTTTTATACGTCTGAAGGCAGTTAGGTATGAGTTATTTTCATTAAAATGCCTTTTTTAAAAATACCCGATGCACATGCACTGGATAAGTTAGATAATGAACGAGTTTTCAGAAAGGCTGTAGTATCTCTGCCTGCAGTTATTCCAAAAATACTTGAGAACGGGTTAGAACAGTTCGTTGATGTTACTTACATCAATTTTTTTCATAATATTGGACTAAAAACAAGCTGGTTATATGAAAATGTTAGAACTGGTTAAAATACTCTAATTATCAAGACTGTTTGGCTGATGTTAAAAACTTGTCAGTAGTGAACGATGCTGCAGAACGAGGCGTTAAAATAGTCACTCCAAATATTAAAATTTAATCTTTTTTGTTTATTTTATAGACCAAATCAACTGGGAAAATTTCTTAATTTCGATTTTTGTTTATTGTTATTTTGATAAATATATGTCATTTTTATTGATATGATTTCTACAATTTTTCGGAGGTTACTGTAACGGAACGGTGACGTCCAGTTATTCCGAAAAAACAGGCGACCATTTTCTTCAAAGAGCTTCATCTAGTTTTGTGTTCATATGGATAGATCCATGATTCTTCGCCTGTCATGATCTTATAGACGTCTTTTAAAGCACCGCGATTGCATTTTTTCAGCATTTTTTTGCGCCAATCGACACGAGCATTTTTAAGCGATTCCAATCATGCGGTATCCAAAGTGAACTAACCTTTTTAAGAACCAAATGCTCATGCAATATTGAATGTATGCGAGTGAAGTTAATGCCCAAATATACCTTAATCTCTCGATTTGTCCCATGACGATCCTGCACAGCATGTTTTCTGGCACAACTTCTCATTTTGGACGACCCTCATGAAATTAATCTTGTAGCGAAATGCTATCACGATTGAATTCTAAAAACCCGTGTTGTTGGTTTAATTTGAGTCGAAAGTGGTAGAAAATCATCGCATGAACATTTTTTGAATAAGATGAAGATTTGATATATTCACATCGGTGTTGCCGTATCTCAAAACAAAAAGTAGCTTAATTAATCTGCAAGCCAACTTTTACAGTTCGAATTTTAAGGATATTGGCCAAGTAAAATTATCAAAACATTTCTGTCTTTCGATTTGATTGACATTTTTTAACCTGCTGCTATCAGCATGAAAAACAATTTATAAATTTAATTTATTATAATCACGAATATTTTTGGGTGGGTAACCCTATCAACCCTTTCATTCAATAAAATATCATTTTCTACTGTTGGAAAGTAAAGGACGTTCTTGGTTAGGATCTTATATTGGGTTTCCATTCTTTAAACGGACTTTTTTAGTTAGTGCAAGTATTTATCCAGCAACACAATAAAAAATTCATTAACTTAAAATGAGTGCTCTAAAAGAGAATTGTGTAATGACGGAAGCACTTAACTTTTAAGGGCTTGAGTATTGCAGCACTCGTCAATGTTCATTAAATCTTTGTGGTGTTAAAAATACTCAACAAATATTTTTTAGCATAGCTGCTTTTCTAATTGAGATACAAATGGCAAATGGAGAATTCAGCAGAAAATTGTGCTAGCCTAAAAAATTCTTAACAAATACATGCTTTCATGGTTCAAATAAATTTATTATTTTCTCAATATCATATATCAATGTGTATTTGTAATGTTTCGAATTATAGTTTCTTAGTAATAAATGTTTGTATTTGTTTCAGGTGAGATATTCACTGTTGGCAAACGCCTAGAATTCTATTTTTAAGGAAAACTCCTGTACGAATTTTCTTTTCTTACATTTCAGCTAATTTGAGTGACATATTGGTTATTTCTTATTAGTATTCAGTTCCAAAGCAAACATTAATCTTTCTCGTATTTTTCAACAAGTCACGAAAGACATCTAATTTATTAAATTGATATTTTTTTCTTGAGAATTACTCTTAAATGCCTCGCTGAAGCTATGTCACTGCTTATGACGAATAAAGCAAAGCCATAAGACAAACAAGTAAAAGTTTGCCACACCTTTTCGTTCTCTAATCATCTGTAAAATCTCATTTTAATTTTTTGAATAAATTACCCATATTTCAGAGTAATAAATGTCAAGTTGCGTACTAATTAACTTCTGAATTCTAGTAGTGTTAGCAGTTTTTTTATTAGCCAATACATACAATATTATTGAATTTGGTTATTAAGAAGTGGCTGGTTTTATCAACTTGAATCAGTCTGGAAATATAAAAAGAAAATGAGTGGAATTTCTTTTAAAAAAGACGGCTCATTTAAAATGCATTAGAAGATAAAAATTAATATTCGGTACAAAAGGATTTTAAAAAATGAACCAAATAATAGATGTTACACTAATTTTCTCCAGGCTTTTCATTTCCTAACGTTTTTGTTTTAAAATTGTGCTTTCCAAAGATTTGTTTGGGCGTCCTACTTTCCTAATTTCTTGGATAGTAGTTTCACTGCTGCACATTTCAATCCATTCCAATCCACTTACCAGTCCGACTTGTTGAATGTTCCTGTCAAAAAAACCGTACTAAAAGCATTCGACGTTTTTGTTTTATTTTGCACACATGTAGGTACATGTATATTGTCCTGGTTGTTTACACTTGTAGTATTTAAGTTCCCTCTTATAAAATTTTTTTCGCACCAAAGCTTAACTTGCCAGAAAATATGCACTACCGCTGTCACTAGGCTCGATTTGCTTATCCAGTTTGGTCTAGGTACAAAAAGATGTGGCTAAATTTTACTTGTTTGAATTATGGCTTTGCTTTATTCATCATAATCAGTGACATAGCTCCAGCGAGGCACTTAACAGTAATATCTTCTTAAGAAAAAAATGTAGACAGTAAAATTTAATAAATTAGAATGTCTTTCGTGACTTGTTGAATGTTAGCTCTTTAACCTCCGGATTCGCCGGTAATGGTTTCAAATCCTGTACACGCTGTTTTTTTTTGGCAAAAAAATAATCTTTGTTCATACAGGGTGCTTCTATATTCGACCGACATTGGTCTACTACAGAGAAATCTCAATAAATGATTAATTTTGATATAGGAATACGGGGCCTAGTTGCTGAGATATATTGAAAATTTTAAATCAAAATCAAATATTTCCCATAAATCAAGAACGCCTTTAAATTTTTTTTTTTTTTTTGGAAATTTGGTAACCAATATGCTCCTTAATAAAGTAATATTTTGACATAAACAAAATTTGAAAAAAATTTAACCAGTGGCGCGCTGTCAGTGTTATTTGTCATTTTTATCCCCCTATTTTTTACGCCACTGAAGCAAATTCTATTTTTATTTGTTTTGAACTACTTACGCTTAATCATTATTCGAAATTAAATGAATAATTAATTAATTTGTAAATTACTTACGTGCTTGCAGACTTTTGTTTAGAGACAAATATCTATAACACCGTTCATTTTAGCTCCATAAAAGTTTTTTAACTAAAACCATTCAGGCAATTTAAAACTAAATTGAAAAAATATCTTTTTTCTCTTAATTTATTGCGTAGCTCTGGTTTAATTCTTCAACGTCAAACTTTACACTGTCACTTCTACTAATTTATTGTTTATGCATGGAACTGGTCTAGGCTAACTAGATATCAATACATCCTCGTATGTTGATTACGGGTTCACGTTTGCTTTCTTTGCAAAAATGTTTGAATAATAAAAAATAACTATCGCAAGAATATGAACTTGAAAACGAGTGGAAAGAAACCGCAGAAAGCTACCCTACGAATTTTATTCGCCACTTTGGTGTAGTCATGTTTCGCGATTCTGCCGACATTATTAAACACGAGAATAATTTTCATCGTTGTAGGAATCTACTATTTTCAACCTCAAAAAACATATCAACAATCCCTGGAAATCAACTATTTAATTTTCAGCTCCTATTACGGGATGAGTCAGATTGTCTCGAGTTTTCACTGCTTCGCCGGCATGTTTGAGGGTGAGGGGTTGAGGGAATCCACTACTGTCCATTAAGAAAATACGTAGCAACAATTTGCAGTTCGGCTATTTCTCTTTTATGAGCAAACCTCCCATTACTTAGTATCCCATCTTTCAGCGTCTCCTATCTTATAGCAAGTTGCATTTAGAAATAATTAAGCGTTGAGCATATTTTACACATTTCACTCTCCAACCATATTATCGAAAAGAATGGATCTAGCTTCTGGGAAACAGTTGGGGTCAAACAGCGTGGAGGGAATTTTATTGGGATCAATAGAGCGGAACGTAAAACTGTTAGGCATCGATCGAAACGAATGCAGAATTTGTTTATATTATTATAGCTTTCCAACAAACGAACTCTTCAGTTTCACAATACTCCTATTAGAGGCCGTTTTTCCTATGTGGTAATTCGTATCAGGAAATTATCTTCCATTACCTTCAATGTTCGTCGTCCTTAGAACTGGCCATTTTTAAATTTATTTATTAATGAAGTTTTCATTTACCATTAGTAATCGAGCCCTAGTTTCAATAATCTACCGAAGACTAATAAGTAATTCAACTATTAATAATTATTGATTGCTTGAATTTTATTTTCATCTATTCTATCTAGTAGGAACTCCTTCAATTTATCTGAATACGTTGTCGGGTTTATATTTTCAAATGATTGGGCACGTCATAATTATAATCATAAATTTTGCAATTCACCGCACGTTTCTAGCACTCATAATAGCGCCGATACAAATTTCTGAAAGTGGAATACTTTTATTTCTCCGTACAACGCGCCAATCGCTTGCTTACGTCACCAGCGCCGATCGAGTTTTATCCGACAAGCTACAGCAGCATCCACACCACGTTATTTTGTTTTACCCTCTTATCGCGACGTGTCGTAAAGTTGTATTTTTGTCGGGAGTCCTTAGAAATATTGTATTAGGCCAAAATGTGCTATTACCACTATAACTGCACCAAATAAAGTATTTTTAAGTATGCCTTAGGAAGAAAAGTTACGGAAAAATAATGTAGTAAAATGAAAAGGGACAGTAAAAGGAATACTGTTTTATCAAGTACAACTTATCGGTTTTGTTGTGAAGATAATTTCCAGGTACTTACATTTTTTAAATAGCATATTTAAAACTTGAAACTTCCGACACAGGGTAGCTTGACGTATTATTGTAACTATAATGTTATAGAAAAAAGGGGTTTACAGGGGCTTTTAGGAACTAATAATTTTCAAAATTCACGCTTAACATGGAGCAAATTTGATCGTAAAAAATAAAGATTTTCATATACTTTTTTCAATAAAAAATTTATAATACAAATTTTATGTAAGTTGGTTTTTGCTAATTATCAGGCATTAACTAAATTAAATTAATAAAATCTAGGGGTAGTTTTAGCAAACAAAAGTATTCCTCTATTTCATTTCAATTATTTTGTGATGAGAATCAGACACTTTTTTACTCGAATGCCTTAAGTCCAACAAAATCGAAGTTGAATTTGCTCCAAATTAAATGTAATTATTTTTGTTCAAATTTTAACACTTGGTATATCAAAATCAAGAGAAACTATTTTGGGTAAGTTGACTGAGGAACAACTAAAGAAACGCGGCACCATTTTTATCAACTAATCAACTCTGTCGTCAAAATGGCGACAAGCCACTCCAGCCAGTAGCATTTGGTCAAACCGCTCTCCTACACAATCGGCGCTGATGACGTAGTATTTATTTTGAACGGATCTCGGGCGGCATAAAATAAATCCAGACTTCTAAACTTTGTTGTATTTATTTTCGTTAAAAAAAAATTTTCCAATCCCGTTGTTCGATTAACAATTTGGAGCGAGCACATGTCTTTCAACTTATCTTACAACTACTTTCTAAAGAATTATATCGGAGCAAGTTATTGTCTTTATCTGTTTCAGAATGTTCCCGGCTATTGCATCTCACTTATAACGACAGTATCAATTTCCAATTTACTCGTTTATTTCATAGCATCCTGTTTTTCTTTTCTTTGAATCATTGTTTTTACATTCCAGTTATATTCAAAGAATGCAGAACACCCATTTTGTACATCTGGTCCGTCGGTGTATAATATCAATTTGATGACACATAATTAAAAATACCAGTTTACCGTAACTAAGAAGTAATTTTCGTGTAAACATAATAAAACCGCAACGGCTTTGTATTTATTTATTTAAGGACTTTCTTTAATTTACCAACTCTGTATTAAGATGTTGAGCCATAAAACTGTTCAATATTTAACTTACGAGTCGCTGTTATAGAAGGCAGCGAAGAGGTATATTTTTACTAATATAAGTTTAAAGTGTTTTAGACGCGGTAAGCTTTAAAATCATATAATATTTAATTAATATGTTGTGTGGTGTATTACCTCATTTAAATTTATTATAACTTTGTTTCAATTGGCTTTTTGTAACGAGCTTTATTTTACACGTTAAACATACGTTACGAATAGTTAGTTATTCATCAACTGCCAATACAATGTAAATATTCTCGATGAAAATATGGATTCTGTTGCGTTAAATCGTAGAAATATAAGAGGAATAAATATATTAATTTAGTACACAGGGGTATTGCTCCTCACGTCATGTCTAATTCATCCAATTCAACTACGAGTAGTCCAACATCTACTTGACAAATTAGTTCCAAACAAATAAAAATATTTTGTTGTCTAGGGAACGAATAAAAAATAATGTGAAATATGCGAACTGGTCCGAAATCAAATTATCTAATGGTTTACTTACTTACTAAGAGAAAGAATAATATTAAAATCTGTTAAAGGAGGAAAATGAAATATTACTTATGAGAATCAAAACAGCCGAAAGAATAAAGAAATAAAATAAAAAAAAAAACAATACTTCAGGAAGAGTAACGACATACGAATATTTTGGTAATATTTTTTCAAAAAACAAAAGGACAAAAATCGACTAGGTAATGAAAAATAAACAATGGCAAAAATATATATGTTGTTGAGAGAAATTAATAAATGAAACGACAATATAAAATTAAAAATCGTAAGAAACCAATCAAAGCAACAAGCGAATGAATAAAACCATGAACAAGAACACGAATGAAAATAGAAAGTAAAACAAATGAAAGGATTTTATTCTACTTCGCGTGCCGTGACCGTTATCAATCGTCGAATTCCTTATTTGCTATTATATTGAGCATCATTGCTTCATTTAGTGCTGCTCGGAATAGCTGGCTGAATATTTGATTCCTCGAATCGAACCTTGACGAATATTTTTTAACCAAAATGTTGGCGGATCTATAC
The DNA here is from genome assembly GCF_026250575.1 of Diorhabda carinulata. Taxonomy (NCBI): domain Eukaryota; kingdom Metazoa; phylum Arthropoda; class Insecta; order Coleoptera; family Chrysomelidae; genus Diorhabda; species Diorhabda carinulata. Next base: position 35,775,654 of record NC_079462.1, read on the forward strand.
TTCTCGTACCCTTTCCATTACATTGCATTATCAAGTGAAGAAGATCGTTCTTTACAGGAGTGCAATTATTCTATATCGCTTTTTCGACTCAACTTATCTTTAATATTCGGCGATAAGACTACATTTTAAATGTTTCAAACGGTTGAGCAGATTTTGTGCGACCGTCCATGTCTCTACGCCTCTTATGTAGATCAAAGTTAAAATCCAAAAGTTGGAACAGTAAGTCTTCATCTTCCACTTAAACAGCCAACACCAGATTGCGTACAGCGACTGGTTTAAGGAACATAATACAAAATATAATATAATTGAAATTAGTTTATTGAATTATTTCCAGCAAGATAATTTAAACCTCCCGAATATTTCAAAGCTTTTTCTTTTACATACTTTGCCATCTTCCCACTAGAGATCAATAAAGTTCGACAACCTCTACCACAACATATAATTATGTGATATTATAAATTTATATAATTTTTGTTCCTATGCCTATGTCCAGCGCTGTCGAAAGATGTTAAAATGGAATAAAAATACCATCTTACCTAATTCCAGTCTCAAATAAACTGCTTTCTTCACACCTTGTTAAGCGGCATGTAACATCAAAAGAAAAATTTGCCGCCCTTTTCAAATGTCGTCACACTAATATTGGATAACCTTCACCTAACATATATAAATATTTATTTTGCTAAGCTTCAGAGATTTTGGTTATATTCTTATTAGACCGGTAATAATTCTTGACAAATGTAAATATTGGTGGCGTTGTTGCCAAAAGGAAAACTGTATAAGAGTTTCAAGATAATCACGCGATGTGGATATTCATAAATATATAGATTTTGTTTTTCTCCATTTATATAAAACTTCTAGTGCTTAAAATTTGAGTTAAATAAGGATACTACTCTAAATTCGTGGAAGAGTTGATTGGTTGACCATATTTATACTTTTGCCTCCATATATACCTTGCCTTTAAGGATCTAATTTTGTAAAATTCTAGTGTCAATTGTATTTAGGGCCAAGTTTTCCATTATTTTCCTTCTTAGCGTAGTGTTCGGGAATATCTACTCTATAAAAGATCAAAAACAATCGACATCTAAATTTGCATTGTCAGCTGTGGTTTTGGGGTTGGTGAAGAAATTTTTCGTCCATAATCTAAATTTTTCTTCTCCAAAAAATGCTATGATGTTGGAATATTTTCTTACATAATCGCTATTTTCAATCAACGCAACAAAGAGTTCAGTGTTCAGTCAGATATTATCGATGAGGATGTCTTTGTTTTGGTCACAGGTATATTGATAAATATACCAAGTGTTTCTTTCACAAATTTATTCAGTTTCTTTGGTGTAAAAGTCATAGTTTTTTTGGTCGATTGCCTCCAAAGTGGCTTCTTAAAAACGTTGGCAGCTTCATATACTTTTCCACATGGATATTATGGTGAATATTTGGTTTGTGAATATTGCCGATACATTAGGAGGAGTTAGCATTGTGTGGAAGTATAATACACTTTCAATTTTTTACGGAACTTCCAAATTTGATTGTTAATTTTACTCGGTGATTTATTTCACTCGCTGCTCGTGATAGTAATATTCACCTCGTGAATAATAACCTTTATTATACACTCGTGAATAATAAACTATTGTTTGACATTTGACGTTTCGAAACTTTCTGAATTCAATTACGAGCAGAATTGAGTATATATCATAATTTTTATTTGAATTCACAACAATATATTAGTCAGTTATGGTACAATTTCATATAATAAATATTTTGATATTATTGAAAATTAAATATTATCGTGTATGTAAATATATTTAACCGCGCACCGTTTCCAGATTTTTCTGATCTTGAATAAAAACTAAATTATTAGTTGCTATACAAATAATTAATCAAAAATTCGATATTAATTATTATTTTATGTTTAAAACTACTTACAAATACTAAAAAAATAATATATTAGTATGCATAATTTATGGGAAAAATATATAAAAAATTAATTAGCTTCACTACGGGTTCATATTATCATCATATTCAGCTTTAATAACAATTTATCCACCACGTAATTTCAACCTACACATTTGCATTAAATAAGGTATTTGTACAATTTTTTTATTGGAAATGTTTTGAATTAGTGACGCCATAATTTACAACATTCATACATCAATAGGTATGAAAACACATTATGTGTTGAGAGCTCTAACGATGATTATGATTTTCCAAAAATTTTATTCTTATGTTACGGCCAAACTAACTGTTTATCTAATATATAAAAATTTAATTTAGGGATGTTTGTGTATATATTATTATATTGAAATATAAATTGGAGTGTACCGATTTAGTGAAAACCATTGTCCCTTTTTCTTTGCCTTCTTTCTGTACTCAGGTACCTGTGACTTGTGATACTTTTTGGCCGAATTTGAAGTTGATACTACCTTGGTGAAACTGAAGATCAGATAATTAATTTAGCTCAATTTACATCCCCCGATTTTTTCTACGTATTAAGTATTCCGGGATTTGTTGATTCTAGTGGATTAAAATCAAGATTCATATAAAATTCATATGAGAAAATAGGAATTACAAACTGACGAATATAATATTGATTATCTTTCTGAACTGTTCAGCGATTGCTTTTTGTAACAATATCATCGGCAAACGCTTAATGAAATATTATTCAAGTTTTACGTGGTGCTTATGCTAGTTTCAGTTTTTATTGCTTAAATAATTCAAATGGTTCCTTTGATATGAACATAATTTGATCCAATCGAATCAGTTACATTTATTATGGAAGATTTATCAGTGGCTGTTTCAAAGATTATATATACTGACAACTGTAAAGTATATACACTATAAACTTTTAATGAGCGTAATTTTAAAAACCACATTTCTGGCTTCACAATATGTATACACATGAAAGTTGTTTTTCTTTGCACTTACTTGATTCCAAAAATATCTTAATAACAGTTAGTTTTCTTGTTTCATATCATTTAATTTCTTTTTTTATACATTATTATAACAATAACCATATACTTGGTACGTATACTATTTCCCAGAAACAGTTCTCGTTAGGTGAATCTAGTTTTTTAACATCGTTTGCCGTACGGTGAGAATGAAAAAATGTAGACCCGGCCAACAGGTGAACTTGCCTCGAACAATTGTGAAACTTTGAAATTTTTTAAGCATCTTCTATTATGACTGAGTGTGATACACGATTTTTTCAGCGATTTTTATGCGATTGTTGACCCATAACGAGTCGATGAAAAGAAATAACCGACAGAGGCGTACGTTCTACAAAAATACAGAAGCAAACTTTAATGTTAAGAAAGTAACAAATCATCGATAAAATTAGAATAAATTTACATTATGACAATATGTATGGAAAGTTTTGTTGTTTGTTTTTTTTGTGTTGTCTATCATTTACGTTTTCGGTTGTGACATCGGAATATGGCGAAAATTACAATCCAAAGATATATATTTATATATTAAACAAGGGTCCTAATATAAGGGCAGGTTATTTCTACCGAAATAAGACGATAACCAAATGTGTCTCATCAAAATATTAGTATTTATGGTATGATATACAGTAGAAAATTTTTTTAATTGCTTATTTTTGATTTATATGGTTAACATCGATAATATTTAGCAAAACTTTTTTAACTAAAATATCAATATACTGTTTAAGTTAGTTGTATTTATTAAAAATTGCACGGTTTTGATTATTTATTTGCATTAATTAAACATAGATCCGTGATATTGCTTCATTATAACAATGATAGGATAAACAATAACAATATACACAATCTGAAATATAAGTTGAATCACATGCTGCTAAAATAAGCCAAAAATCGAAATCGCAAAATAAACCAAATTCTACTAACAAAGTCAAAGGTACAGTTAAGAAAATTAGGTTATCTTTCGTGTCCGGGTGACCTATTTTTTATTGGTCTGATTATTACGATGTTTCCAATGGTAACTGAAGAATTGTACACCTAGCAGCACGTATCTCGTCACCAAGCTATATCCATCTAAATTCGCTACATCAGTGAACCCACTTGCTCATGGAGAACTTTCATCACCAAATGCTCGTTATAACCGATCAAGACTTTCTCCACCTAAAACCTTGAAATAATAGTAGTTCGCTCATGTACACGCTATCATCTTGAAATTCAAATTTTGACAAATCCGATATTTTCGATGGCATTTATTCTGTCATAGAAGTGACGAAAATGCAGTGTTGTCAGCTTCAACTCCAGATTCGTGGCCCTTGGTTCAAAAAGTTTCATTTTAGCGGCTCTAAAACCTCCTAAAATTCTCATGGGCTCTATAAATTTCGTGGTATTATAGAAAGATGTGTGAATGACTTTTTTTGTGTGTATTTCAGTAAGTTCAATTGAGTTGTTTTTGCTCCCAGAATGTGTGGTTCAAAATGTGATAATAATAGTTTGATAAATATTTTTCTTTTATTGACGTTTTGTTTATCGGAAATTTTTGGAGACGCTTTGAAGGAACGGCTATAATAAGTACATACATAATTACCTTTTTGATTAAAAAATTATTTAAAAAGATTTCAGAATATTATTATTATTCGATAACATGGACATTTGTCTCTACGCTCTTATTTTCATAATTTCTTATTACTAAAAGAAAAACGATATTTTCAGAAAGAATTTCAAAAACACTCAATCTAATCTATTAGATGCAAAAAAGTGAAGAATATCCTGAAATTTACTAGGTCTCTTTTTAAAATTCTCTCTGCTATACGCTCTTTACTTTGTATATTCAAAGGTCATTAGGGTAATTACCTTGATCATTACACTCCTTTACATTATATTTCTTACGTAAATGATAAATGATGATTGACGCTATTCGTTAGGGATGATTCCCCGTATTATATTCTTGATTGACAAAGGGTTATAAATTGTACTATACAAATCTACTACCACACCTAGTTGTTTTGAAATTAATTTCAATGTGTCTATTAGGCTTTTGTATATACATAAGGGAATTCTCGTTTCAGAATCTCAACTCTCGCATATATACTATTGCTATATTAAAATTTTCTTGTACCTCTGCTTTTTTGTACTCATACTCTTTCCCTTTGAAAGTATTGATAATGATTTTGTTATTTAATCAATGGTAAAAGCACCATATTTATAATATTTTATGTGTTGATTTAAATTGGTTATAAAACCTCATATATGTTTTAAACTATTCACAAAAATCACATGCAATCAATTAAACATCAGTTTAAACAAAAATAAACTCAATTAGTAACCGATGGCCGTTTTTAGAATAAATTATTACCAGGGGATGAAAAATAGGTGCTTTATGTTAATTACAAGATTACAAGCACATTGATTGTATAAAGGAAAACTTTGTGACCCACGCCAAATTCTGCCTTTCGAAAAGGTTTGATTTTATGTATTTAATACACTATTAACACTACACTAAAATTCACAATTACACTGTCTGATGCACGTTTTGATAACCAAGTTATCGTATGTTTACCTTCGGTCCCTGAAGAAGATAACTTGCTTATCAAAACGCACGTCGGACAAAGTAATTGAGAGTGTTAATGTGGCTATTATAGCGGTCCCATCCCATATTTATAACAGGTCTTGTTATAATATGAAATAAATTATTAAAAAATATTCAAATTTAACTAATTTATTCAATAATTTGAATGCATCAGTTTAACTTTGGCGGTAGCCAATGTAGATATAATATAGAAAATATTTAGATTTTTTCAAGGTTTAAAAAATAAAACAAACATACCGGGTTATTGAAAAACTTGGGATTTTACAAAGTTAATGTAACTATAATATTGCATATTACGAAATTCTTACACAAAAAAATTTATAGAGATATGGCAAGAATATTAATTTTCCTCTTGTATTCAGATACATAATTGTGAATTATTTTATTATATTAGAAGTGAATCTAAAAGAACCATGTATTTTTGGCATCCATGGAAACAAAATAGTTAGGTTCGTCAAATGGCGTACATTGTAAACAGATGATTATTTTGCGCTTTCCGATATCAATCAACGAGGATAGTTTAACTGAAGAAAACACAAAAATTTTTCAAAAAAATATGTCTCCTTTTAGCTCCATACACTTTTCACAGCGATGTTCAATAAGTTTGATCACATCACCTCTTCATTGTTGGACAATTTAGGACAATCGAGCCACTTTTTTGAGTATAGGAACAGAAAATAATCCGATGGGGCTAAATTTGGCATTGTCTTGATGAAAGAACAGACAAATGCATCCAATTTTGCATGATTGCTTCTTTCAAACGTTGAAATAATTTCGCATAATATTCGCCGTTGATAGTTTTTTCCTTTTTCAAGATAGTCAATGAAAATTATCCCACGCGCATTCCAAAAAACCGACGCCATGACCTTGCCCGCAGGTGGAACGGTCTTTGCCTTCTTTGGAGCCGGTTCTCCCTTTTCAGTCCATTGTTTTGATTGTTTTTTTGTTTCGGATATGAAGTGATGGACCCACGTTTTGGATTTTCTTCAACATTTCTGCTACCCATTATTTTACTGTTGATAATGAAGGAACAATTTCACCCAGAGCAGAATCTAGTTCAGCTTTTATATTGGTTGTGCTGATGCTTTTCAAATAAAAGTATTGTATCACACAATTTTTTCCATGTTTACAAATTCACTATTGATGGCTGCCAAATAAATACTGTATAGATGGCGTCCTTTCCAATACAGTGATATTTTTAAAGCTACTACCGCTATCTCTAGGTCAGGCCAGGTACTTCTGGGACCATCCTGGTACAGACATCATTTTTTACAATAATTATATTTCTTATGGTATATACGATCACCAGACATTTTGGAGGAAGATAACTGGAGTCACATTTTTTTTAAACCTTTCGTTTATAATATTTTCATTTGTGGTATTTAGTTTGTGGTTTCTATGTGACGATTTGTGTAGTAAGTCCACCATTGATGGACGTTCCATATATCCACATTCTCGTCATACTAACCAACTCTGAAACCATATTCCGTTGATTTAGCACTATAGAACAGGATTTTAAATCTTTTCTATATTGAGTCGTTCAAAAAGTACAGAATGTGTCAACCTATGTTCCACTTAATTCAGATTTAATGTAAGGTTGTAAAATTATAATAATCAGTTATTAGTCCATATCCATACAAAATAGTCGTACTTTATTGGTGACGCGTATAATATTTAATAATTATATATTTAATGAGCTTGTTTATAACCCCGTTTGAAATTCTGATATCTTTATTGCTTTGGCGTTAAAATATTTTACAATTAATAAAACAGGTTTTTTTTATTAATTGGCAAGTGCATTTATTAAGTAGGTATAATATAAAATCGTGTTCAATTAGTACGACAATTTTATCAGTATATTTATTTATTAACATATAATTACAATAATAATTATGAACAGTGAATAAAATTATTATTAATGTTTCTTTGTATGAAAGAATAAGATTTCCTAATGAAATTAACCCAACTATTACTATTACAAAATAGGTAAGTCAAATATTTTAAGATGATTTTGTCGATTTCGTTTTTAAATCTGGATCTGTTTCGACACCAAGAAATTTTTTCTTTTATGGAATTTGATTTTATATACTTTGGTTTGGAAACCGATTATATTATAAATCATTTTTTTAACTTTAAATGTTAAATTTTTGAATAAAAAATATCTACGCCGCTGGGTTCAGAATAATTTTAAATAGCTGTCACTGAAATTTTATGAAATATTTATTGATAATAATGCAACTTTTAGCAAAAAGTCTTTAGCCGTTTTCTGCATCTATTCTGCGCATTCAAATTGATATTTCCATCAAAAATAACCAGGCGTCCACAAATCTGATTGTGAAAATAAATACATAATCGCATACATCACTTTTTACAACGAACTCTCCTTTTATACAAACCAGTGAGACCGTCGTCCATTAGGTAATCTCACCTTCACGGCTGTTATATCCTAAATAAACTAGTTTTTTGTGGTTCATCAAATATTTATAGTTGTTCTTGTGTGTATCGAGAGATTTTATGGCCTTCCTAATCAAGACACGAGTCAACGACGGTATTATAGGGGCAAATTCATTTCATTCAAGTTTCTTTTCTTTGAAAATATGGCAGAATTCATAGAATATTTATATTTTATTTTATTTTATTTTATTTACACCACCCCACACCCCGAGGGTCAATTAAAAGATGGGAAAGACATACATAAGAGTTAACAATTGAACGATTCAAGTTGTAAATTACAAATAAACAATGGTAGGTACATTTAGGTGAAGTGTGAATAACATGCATACAAAAATTATTATTTATATAGTATTTATTCTCAAAAGAACTAGCAATTCTGAACAGTCACTTTTATTCATCACAATTTTGTGAAGGAATATTAAGAAGAAGGGCACATACGTCCAGTTGTTAGATTCTTCAAGTTAAAGCGTTGTACCATTGTGTTTTGGGGTACTCCTTGTGGTGGATAAATATTGTCAGACCTAAACCACATATATTTATCATACATTTTGTGAATATTATTTATTTTTCTGATATGAATTTGGTAGCTTGGGTCCCATAAAAGAGAAGTATATTCTAGTTTTGGAAGAACGAATTTATTAAAAAGTAAAGATATGGTTTTAACTTCGGTAAACTGCCTAGAGTTTCTCAGTATGAAACCGAGGTTTCTAAAGATCTTTGAATTAATTAATATGAAGTGAAAGTTAAGGTATTACAATTTGAAATGTTGATAGGATGTGCATTTTTATCGCACCAATCACAAATTGTATCTATCTCAGATAGAAGTAAGTGGCAATCATCAATATTCGATATGGAATGATATAGCTTCAGATCATCTGCGTAAATGAGAACATTTAATCCTAAGACAGTCATTTACAAATATTAAAAATAATAGTAGCCCAAGTACTGAGCCCTGGAGCACTCTAAGAGACGCGTTAATTTCTATGGAGTTAAAACCATGGTAAGTAACTAAGTTCTCTATTCGTGAGGAATGACATAAAAAAGTTGGTAAATGAATCAGTTGAACCAATGTTGGTTCATGTCATTACCCAAGCGATCAAAAACTTTTCTAAAAATCAACTTGACCACCGCTATCCAATTGTGTTGCCGTATACTGCGTTAACAATGTTTTCAAAATGCAAATAATGAAGTATCACAATTACTACTTCATATTTTTTACAAATATACGAAATTTTATCTTTCACAAGATGTACACGTAATTATATTATTTTAAAAGCTGTATAAAATATCGATTGTTTGAAAGACAAATACCGTTAGTTCGTACATTACCTGTTATTTCGCTAGAGATTATTTTAGACCCATCCGTAACCTACCATTGGGTTTTCTATGATCACAGGTTTGTCGAATTGGTGCTTTATACTATTTATTATGTAGAAACTGTTCCTTTCCATAGTGCAGTGCTTAAGGCTTATAAAAATGTTTGAAAGTACATACCTTGTAACATTTATTGAATTTTAAAGTCGTGCCACAAATAATATAAATCTCATCAACTCAAAAGTTTACTATTTATATTAAATTTTGTGTAGTTTCTCAAATTTTATTTACCTTTTGTTAAGGTTAAGCAAACAAGATGCAATATATATATATATATATATATATATATATATATATATATATATATATATATATATATATATATATATATATATTAAAAAATATGGGAGTGGGATGATTAGTCCCCTATATATTCTGGCAGTATTTCAACTTAGATTATCGCAAATATTATTTAAGAAAATATATCAATACATTAGAAGTTACGCAAACAGAGGTTCTATCTCGCTTTATGCTAAATCAAAAGCAAACAAATCTGGCATTCATGAATTATAATATCGAAATAGAGCTTAGTAAAGGGAAATAAAATTGTGTTTATTTTAGTGCTATTTATATAAGCCATTTTTGGTGCTTAATGCTTATTCTCACCGACTAGTTTTTTTTTTCGGAACATTACAGGATGATTACGGATGATGCCTTCAAGAAAAAATATTACATAGTATAATTTTGATGTTTCTCTGTAATAATAAAAACTCCCATATAACATAAAGAGTTTTTGGAAACTAAAACTAACTAAAATTTGATAAAAGAATATGCCAGGTGAAGATTATTTAATTGGAATTGTAATTTTTCAAGCGATCATTTGCTTGTTGAAAACATATCAATATTACGTAATGTCTTTTTCCCACGTCCGTTATAATATTTACGTTTTTTTTTTTTTCATTCATTTGCATTCATAAAGAACGTAATTTTTGAATCGGTTAAATAGCGTGATAAAAAGTACCGAAGTGGCTCATTTTTTCATGCTTTTGCGTTAAAAAAAGTGCCGTAACGTAATCATCTTTCTCATGTCAATTTGTTTCTCCGATAAACTGTCACACTTTTATTTCTCGATATTCGTTCAAGAAAATCCGTTTCGTGTCTAATTAAAAGTAGTGTATGTAGTATTATTATTAGTGTTGGAGAGTAATAGAGAAGATAGTTTAAACTGCACACCAGAAGATGTTGTTGAATCGGCAACTGCAGCGACTATGAATCTTCTCCCTGAGAAATCCAGAGAGCAAGTATTTAAAGGAATATATGGAGTGGCGTACTAAAAAAGGCATAAACGGCTTCACAGAAAGAATGTTACTAGCTTATTTTGAAACTAAATCCAAAATGTGAAAGTCTTCAACACTTTGGTCGACTTACCCAAAACTGGAAGGCACCCTAATATTAAATAACGTCGTAGACATCAGTAAATACTCATTGCATATTTGAAAAATAAATCAGTTTTCTATAGACCTAGAAAATCTAAGACATGATAATTTCTTTTTGCAGTATAGAAATGGAAAACGCAAATCTCAAGCTGTAGGTATCAATACATTTTCAAAAATTCCCTCGCATATCATAACATATTTGAATTTACAAAAAACAACAATAGGCATACATTTCGATGCTCTTCGGCGTCTCTATTAGTGGATTCCGGTGGTTATATAATTCAATTCAAGAAACACGTTGGGTGGAAATCCAACACAGTTGCGGAGGGTTTCGTAGACGACTCGATAAAAAACAAAATGGATTCCGCAGTGAAAATTTTAAGAGGAACAACTAGTTCGACTTCAAGCAACATTGTAAATGTTCACGATCCTACCAACAATCCAATAAGTACTAATACAACTATAGACGATGTTATTTATCTTCACTTCAAATTAATAATGTTCACAGTTGCATTTTTAATATTACTATTACGAAATAAAAATTGATAAAAGTTCTGTCGAATTTTTTTTAAGTCTACGGGCATAGAAAAATTTTTCTATGAAACTCATGAGTGAAGTAATTTTTTTTCACTCGTAGGAATTGCCGGTCAAACCGTCCTACTCGTGACAAAAAGTATGCCTTTACTCACTGACAAGTACCCATTATGTCCAAACTTGAGCAAATTTTTTTTACGTAATATGACGCGTATTTCTAACATTTTTTGCATAATATACATCATCTGGAGACGAGGACTTATAGTTTTTCGAAAAGCTTTGTTAATTGGACAAATAGGAGGTTTTCAAAAAGAAGCAACTTTATTGATATTTTCATCCACGGAGTGTATAATTGATATAATTGTTTATATCAGACCCTCCACATTCGTGAAGAAATTACTTTCTTTCAATGGTTTGTCAGAAAAATCCGAAAAAATATAAAAAAAAACAGCCTTACTAGACGATTCCTTATAAGATGTGTTCAAGCAGAGTATAATTGTAATTAATTAAATACTACTAACAAGATTTGTAACTTTACAATTTTGCTACTTTGAAGAGGTAAATAAACCCGACATCTACATATTTTTCGGTAAATATCTGGAATAGTTTAAATAAATTTCATTCAGAATTTTATTGTGTAATACCTAGAATTGCTGCTATTTAAAAATGTGGTCATTTACTGATCGAAAAGATAACTAAAATTTATTAACATACCCGTTAGATGTCACTTTATTTTTTTCCAACCTCGCTTTGTTGGATGTACACATACAACTTTCCCATTGTAAATAACTTGGTATTACATATTCATAAACAAGAAACTATTCGAGCAATACAAGGGTTTTTGATGAGTTTCATTTTTTCCTTTTTTAATTTAACTTAATTAATTGTTTCCTATTATAATAATACCGAATTTTTTTATTAAAAATATTTTACAATAAACTTTTATTTTATAACTGTTGTTACCAAATTCCTTCACGTTCTCTCAAAAATCTTAATATTTCTTAGTCCGGGAGCCAGTTGGCCTACAGTTGACCATCAGCTTGAAAATTTTCAGTGGGTGTAGTCGCAATAGTCAGCCACACACGTGCACTACACCCATTGTAAAATTAGGGAAAATTAAAACTTCTTTGGTACTTAAATTATTATATAAACAAACAGTTGTAGATTGCATGTCAGCGGCTTTCCTTTCATACATGTAAAAATCTGCTTGGTAAAAAATAGCAAGAAAGCTGAAATTTGGGTAAGTAATAGTTAACCTTATCACTTCACGAATGGCTTGTTAACATAAATCGTCGTAGAGTGAAAGTTAGAGTAGGCAGAAGGCGGATCTAGCTACAAGTTCACCAAGCTACAAAAAAACTGCAGAAAATCTGTAACATATAACTTTTGACTTGGTAATTTATCTAGATGCATGTTGTGCGTACTCGACCGTTCTGTGGAACTAGGGGTAGGATTACGTGATTACGTTTTTAAACGCGAAAAAAAATGCAAAATGAACGAAAGATGTCAGGAAACAAATTTGCTTGATGCTTACTTATTGAATAAAATATAAGATACTCAAAAAGTGGAGTACATTAAGTCGCTATAGTAATCTTTGCACTTGAAAACAGGAAATCGCCGCAGATATATCGGAAAAGCAAGAAAGAATTAAAAGATTTTTATCATTGGGACTATGTGTCTGTTTATTTATGACTTTTCGATAATTCTACCTATTATAAGTTATAGTGATTATTTGTTTGATCAAGTTTGAAACGACTTCATCAAGCAGAACTTAAGCATTTAAAATGGCTGACATTTTTCAGCAAACTTGTGACACGAGATTGCAGATCCATTCACATATCAACAACGAAGCAAAGCGAAGAAAAGATATGACTTTATTGTTTTCCATATTCTTCTTCAAGATCAATATACCCTCGCTTTTGAATCAATTTTCGAAGCATTTTTTCCTTTCTGATGGAGGTATCTTCAAACCATGCGATTTCAATGCATCAACCGTTTCTTCTTCAACCGCGACTCTGTTGTTTCCAGAGTTTACCGTTATTAATAAGAGACTGGTAACTGGCGCATCCGAGAGTAATGACCAATTCATTATCAGCACATCGCTAAGGAATCGATCAGTACCTGATGTTCAAAGAGCTCACAGAAATACGAGGAGTAGCTGTGAATGGCTTGACATTCAGAAAAAGACTTGAGGCAGTTTACCTAGAGCCAAAAAGCCTAGCTACGGGCCCCAAATTAACACTGCCAAAGAAGTTTATTGGACTGACCAACAACGGGACTCCTACATGGTAACAATAGAAGATGACGAGACTACAAAAGACACAGGACAAAATGGAATATGTGTGTATGTATGTAGAGTAGAAAGCGATTTCAAAACTATATAGTTACTCATTCTCCATTCATTGTTTCAATTTTACTTTCACATTTGTTATTCGGCCAATTACAACAGGAAGATGATATAGTTTTATAAATTCATATTAAAAAAGCTTAATAAAAGTATTTGCGTAGAAGCACTTCTGTTGATCTGAATACATCTCTGTCACGTTCTGCCACTAACTAGCTCTCCCATCTGTTAGTTATATGTATATTTCACATTTCTACATTTTTTAAACTAGGGATTATGTACTACCCCTAAAATATTGCGGTTATGAGCTATAATTTATTACCGAAGACTAGATGGTACCCATAAATAAGTAGCTAAGAATATATGGACGAAATATACAATCGTGCAGTTATACAACTACTTTGGCTTAAACCTTAAATCTGAGTATCTTCAACCATATCGTTTCCGGGTTTACCTGTTTTCCGGAATAGAATTAACAAAAATATTTCGTTTTATAATATTTATACATATAAGAATTTTTCAAATACGTTTCGATCACATTTAGATTGTATTTGTTCTCATTAAATAGATAGTTGTTTAAATGGTGAGATGTAGTTCTCACTTGAAGTTTCGAGGGAGTATGCATGCCTCACCAATATCTGTTGAACTTCATTAACTCACTAATAGTAATCTATATTTATTATCACAGTCTTCGTACAAATTTTCAATAAAACAATCCAGAAATAAAATGAATTAGGAAGAGGAAGATCCGTTTTCTGGTAACGACATTAATAATGCATATCAAAATGACGATGAAGATAATGAAAACTGGAGGAGGAGATGGAGTCGAAGCACAGCAGATTGATGCAGAATTTGACCAAGTCATTGATAAAGATGCTCCACAAAGCATCGTGGAAATAGTTAACACGATATGTAAGCAATCATATACCTGATTTTATCTCTAAATAAAAAAACGTGGCAGGATAAAGGCAAACAATATTTTCACAATCTTGAGAGAGCAAAATGAGAAATCAATTCAACATAAACTTATTAAACTTCAACTGTGTGATAAATTGAATGTTTGCCTTTTTTCTTTCACGAAATTATGATCAAGTAGTTTAACAATATAAAGTTAAAGAGAATTTAAAAGTCTTTTCGAAAACTATAATCCGCGTTCGGGTAAAAACCTATCAACTGATTGCAGATCCTAACCCAGAAGGAGACTTAGATCACAATTTCCGAACGTCGCGTTCAGTTTTAGATAGAAATTACAAACTTTTTTGTGCGTTAATTCTTGTACGATATTTATTTAGTTATAATAGATTCTAAATGTTTAATAATTATTATTGAACAGTTATCAACGATTTACCTACTCCCACCTAACCTAAACTGAAACGCCGAAACGTATGAAAACCGCAAACTTCAAGAACCTACCTACGCTGCTCATGAGAATTAATAGTAGTCAGTCATTTGAAGGGAATAAATAACTGACAAATGAAACAGCCCATTTGCTGATCGCATTTACCCACCGGTCTACCAGGATAGAAATGATCATATCATATAACTGGGACCCGATCGATTCCATCAGTTCCATCGAGTTAACCCGATCATAGTTTTCGAAAAGTTCTTTTGTGGACCAACAGTGTTGTCGAATTTGTTAAACGGTTTATTCGCAGAATTTCTCTATAGGTTCACATTAAAGACGATTTTTCTGGAAATTAATGGTTTTTCCCACTTCTGACACCAACGTTAGAAAACAGTTTAATGTTTATGGTTGGACATGGTGAGAGTGGATGTTAAAGACAGAAGTGATTAGTGCGGTGTCATCTACACTAAGTTGGATGTAATTATTATAGTTTCAAGGACGGAGATTTCATATGTATGAATGAGGGGTCATGATGAATCTTGTGGAATATTATTACGTGGAGTGAATGACTAAGCAAGAAAGTGATAAACCTAATGCGATGGATTGATAGATATAAAGATATATCAATTTGATGGCTGGAAGTGGCATTTGGTATAACCAGTTTCCTGACAAGTCTGGCTGTCAAACTTAGTCAAAAGTTTACTGAATATACAAATTAAAACGTTGAACAGCGTCTTTTAGTTTATATCACCTTTTAAAAATACTTACCCTTTAATTTAAAAATCTTCAATGGTTATTATTATTATCATAATGATAATCTAATAGATTTCATATTAAATCTCAAAAATTTTATTTTCTTTACCTCGCTTCGTTTCCATGTTTTTGATTTGATATTTAAGGTAATTAAGCAACTCAAATCTTTAATAGAAAAACACTTAAAAAGGATTTCTAAAATACAATTTTGATCAAAAAAACATTCCTCTAGTCACAATAAATTGAATAATATGTACATGGATATTTTTTGCTCAAATACGTATTTACGTATTTTCAACGCTTGATATTGAGGATTAAATTTAAATAGATACTTTTTCTCCATCAATTTATTCTGAATACAAGAAAAAAATATCACAATAAGCAGTACTAGAGTACAATAAAGCTTTTTCATATCTGAACGTCAAAAATGCTTTCAATTTTTTGGTATCAATTAAAATATTCTTGCATCGTTTTTGAATTTGTTGACTAAAGTAAAAGAAATCGTTTTTTTGTTTTGTTAGAAAAAGGTGTTATTGCAGATTGCAAATTTGGATATTTGATTTAACGCTGTTTTTAAATAACCTTTAACCTAAAAGGTCACATTTTGGGCTAAGTTCATCATGCAAATTTGTGTTGTCGCCGAATCAGAAAACGACCTACAGAGACAACTCTTCCAGTTCTTTTTGGTAAGCCGCCAACTCAATATGAACATTTCTATCAGCAAAACCAAATACCTTAGAATAAGTTATGCAATTCTGGGCATAGACGTATCAAGTACCCAGTTAAAGACCTAAGAAGCCAGATTAACAAAGCATCAGGATACCTACGAGACTTGTATCAGACCCATCATGACGTACGGCACGAAAGTCCGCGAGGACACCAACAAGACGAAACAAGTGCTGAGGGTGGCCGAGATGAAAACATTGAGATCAATAGTGGGGAAAACAAGAAGAGACAGAGTAAGAAATACGGATGTCAAAGAGCAATGCGGGATACAAGACATTGTGAGATGGGGAAGATAACGTAAGAGGCAGTGGTACAACCATGTAAGACGGATGGACTAGAACAGACTTCCGAGAATAGTCCTGGAAAACAACCCGCCCGGCTCAAGGCATCCCGGGAGACCACCTAAAAGGTGGAAAGATAGTTGGCAATCCACCTCTCAGGAAAATATGCAGAGGCAGCTTCAGAATTAACAGATCGACATATCTCCAAGAAGTAGAAGAAGAAGACTATAAATATATTGATTACTTAAGTCATAAAAAACAATCTTCTGTTCTGTTAGAGAGATTTTTTTATTAACTATTACGCCTTTTCGATTTTATCTACTATAATTGACCTTCCTTAATTATATTGAAGTGGTATTCTTTTCACCAATCCCTGATAACCCGTTCCCGTTTCCATTCCGTTTCCCAATTTAAGTTGAAGTCGATATCTTTTAAATCGGAATAACTTAGTACAAATTAACGCACGATTCCCCACGCATTCTAACTAATTTAAATTAATCTTTCCAAAAAACGTATTTTATCTAATTAGAACTAGTTTTCAATATATTCATTTTCAAGTAACAGTTCTCTAGTTGAAACAAAGGCAATCAGTGAAAACTAGTTCAAACTAGATAAAAAAAGTTGGTGGTGATTTGGAACGGGTTTCTGTAACATATATGTAAACGTTGATCTACTGATTGTTTCAAGTTGAAAGTAGATTATGTTGAAAATATAGCATTTTATAAATTCGACCGAAGACTTTTCAACAAACCTGTTTGTATAATTTCCGATCTTGGGTAAACAGCTCAAGATACAGAGCTCCGTCCAAGAGTAGCACATATATACATCAATATGGGTACTTTGATAATTCAAATAAGTTTTCACAGTGCCGTTCGTTCAATTCAAGACAACAAAATTTTATGTCAAATATAACAAATAATTGTAGTTTATGGCTCAAGGACGAAAGGTTGAGTTTATTCATTCATTCGATCATCAGCAAGGTATTTGTAGTATGTATTAGCTATCAAGTAGAGTTACCGAAAATTACATCAACGGCAACATAAATATCAAGGAAGTACAAGGAAGCAAAATTGTGGAAATAAGAATAAATGTACCATACAAAGTATTATTAACAACATTATGGGAATAACTACCATAGAAAATGCTACTTTTTTTTTTGATGTAACAGATAAAGAAAATTCACCTTTAAATTTTAATAATATTTGGTGTTTTTTCAGCAAAAAAGTTCAATATGATAATATCAGCGGCAAAGACAAAATTAATGGTTACTTCCAAGACACCGATCAGATGTAAGCTTGTGGTGGATAACAAAATAATACACCAGGAAATGAAATTTAAATATCTGGGAATCGAAATATGTGGACACGGGCACGTGGTGACGGAAGTAAGAAACCAAGTTACAAGAGCCTCAAGAGCAGCAGCCTTATACCTAAATGACACAATCTGGTGAAATAAATACATTCGAACTGAAGCAAAAGCCCGCATATACAAGACCGCAATCAAACCTATATTATCCTATGCAGCAGAGACCCGACCTGAGACCTCTAAAAATCGTTTATCTAATATATAAAAATATAATTTAGGCATTTTATTATATTATTGCATTAAAATGTGAAGTAGAGTGTATGGATTTAGTGAAAACCATTCTTTCTTTTCCGTTTTCAGATACTTACCTGCCTCGTATACTCAGATACCTGTGACGCTTTTTGGCCGAATTTACCAGTGAATTTAAAACGACCTTAGTGAAACTGTAGGTCAGGTTATTAATTTGCCCCAATTTACATCTCCTGAAATATATTTGACCAACAAATATCGAATTTATCTAAAGAAAATAACCATCTTTATTTAAATAATATGTAAATATTTTTGAAGCTAAAAAATGTCTTGGTCTAATTCCTTTGTGATTTGTTCGAATGTAGACATGACAATAATAAAAGAATCTAACAACGCCACTGTACCAGAAGCGAGCAGTAGTCCTATCCAAGTAAGAATAATATGAAGCCATTTTACCTGTTTTCTTGTGAGACCCTTACCTGATGTAAACATTTTGTAGTTTCTTTAGTTGGAAACCGACAGTTGTCTGAATTTTAAACGTCTCCCCGGAATCCAGCCAGCAACAAGAGAGAAACTGTCATCGTCATAATATAATTAAATGCGGCAGAAATGCTCGTTTTCGGAATTTCGTAATCCGAGATTTTTTATAGTCGGGGGAGCAAGCGGTCATATTTTTTTGGTTTTTCTTTTTTTTTATTGCGGTTCGTTTTTGTTTGATTTTCGGGCCTCTTGTGTTTGTAGACATTTGTTGTGTCAGATGGTTAGCATTTATTAGCTGAACGAAAATTTATTATATATACGATTGACAACGTTTTTTTTTTATGATGTTGTTTTACATTTTAAAAAGGCGGCTCTCGTACGTTTCAAAGTATTTTACATGATAACTAAAATTACATTTTACTGACATTACGAATTATTACAGAGTCTGTATAAACTTGATGACTACTCAATTTTGTTAAATCAAATGAATAATTTTTGATGGGATCCTCAATTAATATTCCAAGTAAAACGAAAGTTATATTTATCTTTGGTTGAGACTGTGAAAAAGTCAGTTAAATGAATTGAATTTTCACCTTCTACGTTGTTAGGAAATTTATTGATGATTCTGAATTAAATGCATATTCTATAAAAATAATCAATGCTTCGTTATTGACGCTTGTCTAAGCATCTAGCTACAGTTCCTATAACATATTATAATATATATTGAGTGTCTGAAGTAAAATGTTAAAGCTTTAAAAGTATTATTTTAATCCAAAATATGGATCGGTATGCAATATAAAAATAGATATTATAATTATAAATATAATTTAACTAGAAATCAAAACATAAGCATAATATAAATAAAAATCATCACTACATAATATATGCATGTGTTTGAACCAATAGTCGAACTATTTCGATTGTGGTTACGTAAAAACACATGATTTGAATGCATCGACCGCTTCTTCAGATGTGCAAAAACGTTGCATCGCCATTTATTTTTGATTCGCGGGATTAAGAAGAAATCATTGGGTGCCAAACAAGGACTATACGACGGATCACCCATCAATTCGATGTTTTGACTGTTCAAAAAGGTTTTGGTTTGATTTTTTCGAACACTTCTGGCAAACAAATGCTGGTGTACCGTTCAGAATTGTCCGTTGCTCTAACGAAACGGTGGCGTCATGTCCAGTTATTCCGAAAAGACAGGCGACCATTTGCTTCGAAGTGCTTCGTGCGCGAACAAATTTCGTTGGATTTGGCTAATCTTGAAAGACCCGTTTGGTCGATTATTGTTTTATTCCGGGTTCATATGCGTAGATTCATTATTCGTCGCTTGTCACGATTTTATAGATGCAATATTGAACGTATGCACAACATCGACGTTTTCTGTCGCAACAGTCGATTTTGGACGATCTTCACGAAATTCTTCCTGTAGCAAAATGCACGGTTGTAATCAGAAAACCATCCAATCACGGTGGCTCGAGATGGTGCTTCATCACCAAAAGTCGGAGCGAGTTAATCGACACACTGCTGTTGGTTTAATCAACCTCGAAAGTCATAGAAAATCATTGCACGATTGATTTCTACTTTTTGACCAAGATGAATATTTCAATGTATTTGTAAACAACTCGAATAGCACTCCTCTGACCACGTTCTGAGTACGTTCACCATTAAAAACGTCAAACTTTTTTATGGTAATGACAGATTTGATATATTCACATCAGTGTTGCCATATCTCAGAACTTAAGTAGTAATTTTTTGGCTTTTTAACTATAACTAAGTAAGTTTCGTTTTCGATAATCACAAAGTTTCTCTTTATTTATACTTATAGTATCGAGAACTTTGACATAATACAAACTAATCGTTATGACTCTTGAATTTCTACTTAGTAAGAATGAGAAAGAGTGAATTAAAAAACGTAAGGTTTAAGAAATAATTCTACGAATCTCTCAGTAAAAATTTCAATAAAACTCACCCTCCAATATTCATTATTCCTATTGAAATATATTATTGTCAAAACAAGAGCGTGTAGGAGTACGTTCAGTACATACAAATAAGAATTTTAAAATGATAATTTATTATTCTAAGATGCCAAGACACTAGAGCCACACTGAATTTTTAAGTACCACAAGTAGTGGGCTCTGTCTGCATTTAAGTTTCTATTATCACAGAGTAAATAGTGGTATATACGAATTACCACCTAAATATGTATTTGTCAAGATAACATGTGCGCGCTATTTACTATGTCTTCAAGGTCAAGTTACTGAACAACATGCGATTGCACGAGCAACTGTGTTTCACTGGTATACCTAATTTAAATGAGGTCATCTAACGCTTGGTAGGTACGTGTTGGTAGCCCATGTTCTTTGATTACTGTTGAAATTATTGGGAGAGTGAGGTGTATCACAGAAGATCCAAGATGTATCCATCAAGATATTGAGACAATTCTTGGTGGAGATCCGTAACACCAAATTCAATTTAAGATGATTCTTGTGAAAGAAATTGCTCCTCGTTTGGTGTCGTATATTCTTGAGGCAGAGCGAGTAAGAGTCGCGCGGGAATCGTTAGAAATAATATGGTGAAAGATAAATATCGTTTAATTATATTCGTACTTTCCGTGTGTGGATTCACGAAGATTGATCAACACCAACAATGGCGAAAAATCTGAGGCCTGTCAAGAAACTAGTGTACCCAATTTTCTTCCGTAGAAAGATTAGTGAAAGCAATTAAGTTTAAAACTCAACGTATATTGTACAGTTACTGCAAACTGGTTCACCACAAAATGTTCACTTCAACTCTTGAATTGTAACAGTCATTGAACATTCACTCTCTATTCACGTTGTTCTACGATGGATTAGTTTTCTCCAAATGTCAGAGGAAGAAATATAACAGGAATAATTTGATTTTATATACATTGCAAATATTTATTTTCCGTTGGATTTCTCTTAATCCTTTACTAAGTCCGTATGCTGTAGCCCCTTCATATTCTCCGTACGGGAGCGGGAACAATTACCACCATTATCGAAACTTTCTATTGAAAGCTATACTTGTAAAATGAAAATAAGTTTGTTGAAGTGTTTTCATACAAATCCGTATGTTCCGTAAAGCTATTTCCGATACTGTGTAACTTCCAACATAATTATAATATTTGTAAATGTAACAAAAAGGTAGGTCATAAGTTGAACCACGTTTCTGGAGACTTAAACCAAATTAAAATTGATTCCTACAAATTTTTAGAGAGTTCCTAGGAAAATATAAAAAAACTTTGTAATTGGTATTGAATATCCATTTAATTGCTACAAATACAATAAGACATTTGCCATTTAGAATATTTGATAAACGCTGTATATTTTATAGACTTAGTAAGTTTAGATAGATTTAATCGATCGATCTCATGAAATCTTTTCAATGGGAAACTCTAGATCATCCTCCCTACAGCGCTGATCTGCCGCCCGGCGACTTCCATTTGTTCCTGCACTTGAGGAAACACCTGGGCGGTCAGCGTCTTCAAGACGATAACGAAGTCAAAACAGTTGTGATACAGTGGTTAACAAGAAGTCAGGCGGCAGAACTTTATGAGGAGGGTATTCAAAAACTGCTGCCACGTTATGACAAGTGCCTCAATATTCACGAAAATTATGTGGAAAAGTAGATTAAGGTACAGGCTTTCACGTAAAAATAAAATTGAAGCACCTTTGAACCAATACGATTTTTTAAATCTGCTTCAAGTGTTATGGGACGACCAAGTTTGGTTAAGGGCATTTGAGAGTTTCTCGATTGTATGAAATAAAATTACTTCCACTAGTGTCTTTAGCATGTCAATCTTCGTGATAGATAGAAATCAGTGATATCCAAATTACCAAATTTGTCCTCAGAGAACCATCTTTGGCAAGCACTAACATAAATTTTTGTCGGTTGCAACTATTATGTTGTTATTTTCTCGAAATACAAAAAGCATACATTGCCCGATATGTTATTATTGTATTTCAACCCAAATTGCAATAAAAAATGTAATATTCAATTATTTAAAAACCTTAAATATCTTTGAGACCTGAACACAACTATATGACAAATACCAAACCAAACTTTCAGGTCCCATGAATATAATACAAAATCTTTTAAATAATTCCTTGGGTAGTAGGTAGTCTGGAGCATCAGTATTAACGACGATGGAGCTGAAATCGCCACTGCATTCGTCTATACACTTGTATGTTAGCTTAATTATAATTGGGGGAATCAAAAACCTTCTAATAAAATATCTTTCTATTAATAATAATGATGATACAAAAGCTCACTTGCCAAATGTAAATATTAATTGAAATATCACATGTACAATATCCTAAGCTAGGCTTTTTCGCGCAATCTGAAAAGTACTATTATAGAAAGCATCGATTTTCTGAAATTCGTATAACTTATTTCCGTACCCCTCCATTTTATCGGATATCTATATACTCCGCATCCGGAAGCTCATTGCCAATTGGTGGTTTTTCTTTGATCAAAGGGAAGAACAACCTCAACACCCAATGTACTCAGATGATTGATGAAAGTTTGTTTTGGAAATTAAAGTGTATCTCCCAAAATAGCGCGTAAATTTATTGTGTAAACAGAAAATGTCAATTAAAAGGCTACCTCAAAGACAGTCAATTTATATTTAGAAAATTGTCCGACCCGCGTCTGCTTCCTTTCTATTTGTTGTTGTACGGTTTTTACAACTTGGAGATATTTCTAGCAATATATTTTTGTTAAATTTACTGCCTCCGGAGATATGTCATTGCTTGGGAATTTTCTATTAGAGCGTCTACATTCAAAAAGGGATCCTTAATGGACGGTAATTTGTTCAACTCTACCAATTTATATAGAATTACAAACGAATGTATATACGCCCGCTTTTTTCCGTGTTTACTTTTCTAAAGTGTTTATGAACATCTTGCATAAAACATTCTATGTTGACTGATTTTTTTATGTGACGCTAACATCACGACACGGTAGGTTACATATAATGGGGAATGAATCGGAAAAAAAAACAAAAAAAAGACGAATTATATTAGAGACAGTTTCTTAAAAAGGGTGGTAAACAAAAATAGAGAAATTAAAAATTACTTCATTACACAAGCCAACTCAATCCAAATGTGGTGTTAGTTCTCTTTCTATCAACCATTATTTTAGAGAAATATACTTTTTATTATACGAGGTGTCTATAAAAAATCTTTATATACGCATACCATATATTACTAAGACCAAACTGAGCCGATATAATACAGACATTTTCAAAAAAATACTAATAATGAAAGTGAACTAAACAAGTAAAACTATTTATTCATTAACTGTTATATAGACTCAAAGTTTATTTCAAAGAGTAGTGAAGAACGATTACTTCGTGTGTCGTATATATTAATTCGCTCTAATGATAATTTAGAAAGCTCAACTTTTCATGACAATGAAAAATATATCGTAATACATATGCTATTGGCATTTGGATTTTGCTCTAACTAAACTAGTCAGTAAAGACTATCCACCATATATATATATATATATATATATATATATATATATATATATATATATAAGCGGTTCCTTATTGGGAACGTGGCAATGAAACACCAAAGTGGACTAACTTTAATATATTTTCCGAGCTTTCGAATACTATGTATTCATCGTCCGGGAAATAATTATTTGAGATTTGTAGGGGCTTTAAGTTATATAAATTCTTGTAAAAATTTTAAATTCATTATTCAAAGTGACGTTGACAGAAATATTGATTAACTGAAAATTAATTTTCAATTAATACAACTATATTCGTAACATAAAATATCAATACGAGGTCTTTGGACCACGATACCGAAATGCGTCAAAGCCCCAGGTATGTCGCTTTGTTGATGAGCAAACATTATTTTTCACGTATTAAGCTTGTTTCATAAAAAAAGAATAATTAATTTCCAAAAGGATACCGTGCATACATTTAGAAACACACCATAAAGATAAATAACTTTCAATGCGAATTTAAACTTAATGTGGATTGGAGTAATTTGAAATTTAAGATTCAAAGATATTTTTGAAACTTTGTTTGATTTTGAGATTCTTTATCTTCTCATAATTGAAATTAGTGTCTGCAAAAAGCCATTCTTTTATAGTTACACATCTCGGGATTATATATTTTTTTTAATTTATGAAACTTATTGTTAAGCTACAATCAATGTTCAACTAGTTAATAGATAATCTGTGGCAAAACCGGACAATACATAATGGTCTCATCTACATATTATATTAACGCCTATTAATGATTGATACATTAATTATACTATTATAATCACTTTACGCATTTCTCGATGAAAAATTAATAAATCGTTATATAAGGAATACCTTTATAAAATCGGTTCTACCAGTCCTACCATAGAAAAACTTTTTTGCAAAAAATAGTGAATTAAGGAGGACACAATAGACATAATAGATAGTTACGTTACAAGAATCATTATACGATCATTATGTTACTAGTGATGAATATTGTCAGCCGTCAACAGGGTCTGATAATATTGCGTGTATCATGATTTTTTATTCCGACGATTATTTAGAAATTAATTCTTCGTTGCAGCTATGCAATTTAGATAATGTCAAATGATGAACAGTTTTTTTTACTGAACATTATTTATCTTGACGTTTTTTTTTTTTTCGTTATATATACGAGGTGTGTCCAAAAAGTTCGATGAATGGTATTTGAGAAGCAACATAACAGAAAACATATCTTTTATTGGCCTTGACACTTTTGACAAATGCAGAATAGATATCACATTTCGTGGAATAGCTTATACGCCCCCAAAATATACTCTCTTTAGAATTCCTCTTCTTCATTCGAGGAAACGAGTACGATAGATGATGGAGAACAGTTTACGCTGATCCAAGAATTGACGCACGGAGATTGCGTTATTATGCAGCAGAACCCACTGTCCATTATTGCTCAACTGTAGCAATTGTTTCAAAACTTCCTCTTAGAATGCATTGTTTGCGGTTTGACTTACACGAACGAATTTCTGATGGAAGATTTCACCGTTGTCTTAAAACTATCAACATTGTCTTGATAATGGACATTTGACAGCGAAACAATAAGTCAAGGGAAAAACTGTTTGCTTTCTGATCGTCTGATAGCATGTGTGGAACAGATCTTCCCCTTATCCAAATCCTCGCGGGAGATGTTTCAAACTGCCTCAGTCAAATAACGTATCATTTTCAAATAATTTATTCCTGATACCAACAAACAAAATTTATTAAAGAACTAAAACTAAGAGGTAGATACAAATTTTTTTAATTTGTAGTTAAGTAATTATTTATACTAATGTTAAATGTGCAATTTTGAGCAGTGGTTATTTGAATATCACTAGAAGTGATACCAACGCAATTTTCGTGATATTTTCATTAAGAAAATTAATTCAGCTGGTATCCCCTGAAAGTACTTATTAACTTGGGTGACTCCCATATTTTGATTCGAAATTTTTAGCTGTTTTGCTAGTGATTACTGCCCTTATCTTTGCATAAAGTAAGAATGTCTCCTCCAGAATTTGCTAATAAACTTACCGAGGTTCTTCTGAAACTATGCACGGTATAATTTATGGCACTGTCAACAGCACTAAACATATTTATTAATATCATTTTCGAAATAGCTCTATACATTATCCTGCGATCTTGAGTCGAAGTCTATATAGTCTGTATCGAAATTTTTCATATATTTATACAGCAGTCACCTCTAAGAAGTTTGACTGCTAAAAAAATTGAAGGAATACATACTTTTTATGACCCCAAATTTATAATTAACATCTGTAGGCCGAAACACGTTGGGTGTTCGAAATTCGGCTATAAAAGGAAAGGCTTCTATTTGTTTTGTTTATTTGTTCTAGCCGAGATATTGTAAATAGATGATATCTAAACAAAACAAACACGTCGTAATGAAGTGTAACCGAGACACAAATACAAAAATGTTGATAGAACTGACAGCAAACAGGGACTTGAGATACACACACATTTTACGTGCTGTAGTGTAGATAAAATGGCGTTGTCTTTTGTATATTCAATATATTTTTTGACTTTCAGTAAATTAGAAGACTCAAGTTGTTTTTGTTTGCTTTCAAATTGGTTGCTATGCTTCTAATAA
The DNA here is from genome assembly GCF_026250575.1 of Diorhabda carinulata. NCBI lineage: Eukaryota > Metazoa > Arthropoda > Insecta > Coleoptera > Chrysomelidae > Diorhabda > Diorhabda carinulata. The sequence continues at coordinate 35,802,538 of NC_079462.1, forward strand.
TTCATTTCATAAAGATGTTTTCGCTTTGCAGAACTAAAAAATAAATATATAAGAAGGTATCGTTACCTTGAGCTCTGCAATACTTTAACAAGGCGACAAAACCAACAATATCTATAAAATGTTGAGTATATCCACCGTATTTTCGAAAATAATTTAATTGGTGTTTGTTACACAAATAGACACAGTAATCCACTATTTTTTAAATAGTTCTGTAAACACTAGATTCCTAGATTTGATTTTGAATAGGTCGTAGGCACAATGCATTGATAAAAAGCCTAGGCATTTCACAAATAACCTGAAAAAAGTGATCCTTGCTTGCATTATGAATAAATAATTGAACGCAATTTGACAATGTGTGGGAGACAACGTATATCATTTTGTTTGGTTATTTTGAGGCATTTACAATTTATTTACATATTTGCATAGCTTTATTTCAAAAGAAATACATAAATAAACATTTCTAAAATTGAACAAATACCTTATTGAGTAGATATCTGAGCATAGATATCACTAAATATAGGTATATTTTTTAAGTAAGTACCATTTTGGAATTAAAAAAAGAAGTGCAAAGATATCGCAATAATTTTATTTTTACATGAAATCCTGTACCTTAATCTACTTTTCTACATAATCCTCATTATTTATTTGGTCAATTGAAAGAGGAACTTGGCGCACAGCCGACAAATTTTCACAACAAAGATATCTGGAAGATTTCGAAGAGGTGGTAAAAGTGTGTATAGTGAGATTATCTAGTAAAACTATAAAAAAAAAAACAATTCTGTAATTTAATAACAAAATTTCTTCCATCATAACTCCGATTTAAAATTGAATCACCAAAAATCTCTCTCACAATAATTCAGCCAATGTTATGAACTGACGGAAGATCAGGAAGGAAATATTTCTACGTAGGTCAAGGCTGCGTATCCTCTTAGGTCTTCAACCAATAAATTATAAAAATGGCTTTAAAAACAGTAACAGATGACGCAATCTCAGCTTGAAAATATTAACAAAATACAACTTGTAAATTTTTTTCATGAATTCACGTTGAAAATGCACAGATTGGGCGCACAATATGCACTGATCAACCGCCTTAAGTGCCGTTACAGTTAAAAACTAATATCTTAAAGACACATAATAACAAAAGAAATTTTGCGGTACTTTTCCATAACAGCTAAATTCAAAATTTAATAATTGGGTTTTCGCTATCGTATCGTTCTGCACCTATACCTCAAAAGATATTTTGTGCACAAGGTTTCTATTCAAGCATTCCCGATTACATACGTTCATTATTAGCAGTTCTAATTGAAAACTAGTGAGTTATTTTTCTCACTTCGAATAGGATGTATCTGTTAATTGGTTAGTTTCTGCTTTCTAGCTGTATTGATTCTAGAATCTTTATCTGACCTATAAAATTTTCTTATTTTCATCTTTCTATCTGCATAGGCGACGCTTTTTTCATTATAAGGTGAAAAATAGTCGGGTTTAATAGCGCCTCTGAGGCTGTAGTTGGGCAGGTTGACATAGTGCCTGTGATATTTCGATTTCTTAAACATTAAAATTTGTATATACTTTTTATCAAATGCAATATTTCACCATAAATAGAAGTAAAATACGAAAGTTCCACTGAATCAAACATTTTATATCTCACTTTTAGTACAAAGCTCTCTTCTGTAAATCGATCAATTTTGTCTCGGTAGTTTCCCCCAAAATTCGGTTATTTGGAAGCCACCTTGCAACATGTTTTATTAATAATTCATGATGTATATATAGACTGTCTTCGCTTGTTAGGACACATCGATCGTAATTTTAACTACTTAAACATTATTCAGTGCTTAGGAACTAATATATCAACATATTCCGAAATAATCTACCGCACAAATTAGCATATTTTGAAAACTATATTCCCTAATCTCGAAGTAACCAATATTTAATCCAGTTTCAAAATGTATCTTTCAACAAAAATGGAATAATATGAAATAAAAGAAGTAATAAAGTATTGTCCATATTGTTCTTCACGCATCATAATGTTTACATAGCACAAAGTTTTAGTAAGAAGGAACTAGTAATAATCGACAGCAGCGGTTTGACGAAAACGTGACTTTTTAATGGTGTTCACAGCCGTTTTCATTCTAATATGTTGCTTACTACCACTACCTTACCATTGGCCTAGCCTAGAACTGTAAATTCAGCTCTGATAAGTCTATGAAGAATTTTGTCTATAATCAATGACCACAGAAGGGAGGATAGAATTCCTTTTTGCGGACAGTCCTTCTCTGTAGAAATGGTAGAGGTGTCTCTGTTTATTTCTCTCGTTACTATACTCTGTTCTCATGATTCTCGGCATTTATGGTTCCTGAGTCGAACAGTAAGCCTTTGGAAGGATCTATAGATTGTTCCATTTGGTTATTGAGGTACTCAATAAATTTCTTTCAAATGTGCTTTGGCTAAGATTGAACTCATGTATTCCCTCCCCGAATTATATTCGAGTCCTTCTCTTATATTTCCCAATTTCCTTGAAATAGTTGACTAGAACTGTTCGATAGTTTGCCCAATCGCCAGTATTCTTTACGTTGTTGAACCGCTTTCTTAACACAATCCTCAAACATCTCAGTTTCTTTCTCAGTTATCTTTGATTCCACTGGACAGTTGATACCCCATATGCTACTTTAATTAAGTTGGACAAGTGGTTGGAGGCTTCATCTAGTTCCTATACCGTCTCTATATTATAGGTAGTACATTGAAAATTTGAAAAATGTATTAAAACTTGTGGTTCAAAAGTTCAAAAATAGCGATATACAGAGTTGAATACGCCACAATAGAGAAAAAATGTTTGTGTTGCTGCTGGAACTAGTGATTCTTGTTCAAACAAACTGCTTCAAAGTACAAATAATATTTCTCGTGGACAATATCAAACGGATGGAATTTTGTGAAATGATGGAAAGACAAAACTAAAACGATTTGAAAAACCAGATTGTATGCGGATGAATCTCCGTTTCAGATACATCGTTCACTGTGGGGTCTCGGGAAAGTAAACACTTGAGCACAAACATAGCATATCCGGCTAAAATTATAGGTATACACTGCCACACAAGATTTTTTTGATATATGTACATTTTTAATTATTTTGTTCTAAATTTTAATATGAGTTTTTCAAATAAAACAATTTTTCAATGTATTAATAATAATTAATAATAATATTAATACTTATATATGTTTTTGAGTGAAACGAAACGCAGTGGACAGGCGAAGTATTTACAGAGTCGGAACCGAAAGATCTTGAATCATTTAAATTTGAATTGACACCTACACCAAACAAGTCCCCTCAAATATTGTCACTCGGAATTCATGCTACAATACTAGAGATTACGTTCTTGTGAAATTTTCAACTAAAAATGTAAAATACCGTTATGCTGCCGTAATTAATGAGATTGATGTCGATGAAACCACAAGGCAGACAGAATAAGACATTTCAGACGTGTCATTTGATCAAGTTAAAGCATTATTTCCATTGAGGTACCTCCAAAACATTTGATTTGAACGCATCAACCTTCCTCAGATGTGGAAAAACGTTGACCTCGCAATTTATCTTTGTTTTGCGGGAATAAGAACAAATCATTGGTTGCCAAACTGGAAGTGTACGACGGATTATCCATGAATGTTTTGACTGTTCCAAAACGTTTTTGTTTGAACTGATATGCGTAGATTCATGATTCGGTGTCACGGTCTTATAGACGTGACGTTTTGAAGTACCACGATCGAATTTTGTCAGGATTTCTTTGTACAATCTTCTTGACAGCCAAATGTTCATGCAATATTGAATCTATACGCCTCAATCTCACTGTATGTCACACGACGATCTAGCAATATCAGTTTACGCACAATCCCGACGTTTTCTTGCACTATATCCGATTTTGGATGGCCTCACGAAATTCATCCTGTAGCGAAGTGCGACCGCGATTGAATTCGGAAAACCAGCGAAACATAATAGCTCGAGATGGTGCTTCATCACCAAAAGTCAAATCAAATTGGTCGGCACACTGCTGTGATCCACGTTGAAAGTCATAGAAAATCACCGCTCGAAAATGTGTGCGATTTCATTCCATTTTTTGACCAAGATGAATGTTTCAATTATCTGTAAATTACTACAATAACATTCGTATGACAACACGTTATGAGTACATTTAACATTAAAAATGTCAAACTTTGCCATAACTCAAAACTTCAGCCGCTATTTGAAGTACAACAGTCCTCTGAGTTACGTAACAGTCTTCTGTCACGGTCAAAACAGTCCCCTGTCATAATTTCTTGGAAAATCGCTAATAACTAGGAAAATATGAATAAATTCAGGAAGCATCCTTACCTAACTAGAATAATAATTAATTTTCTTCGAAATAGAACAAACATATGCTGTTAAAATATGATTTATTTTTCACTTATTAGTAATTTAAAAATGTGTCTCTCTGTGTTTTTAAATAGTATTTTATTTATGAATCCTGGCGAATCTCATCACGATAATCAGATATTTTGATCGAAAATGAATTTGATCGTTCATAGTAGGACAAAACCTAGGCAAAAAAGTCGTTTACAAACATAAATATGAAACTAATAAAAGCGTGTGTAATGACCATCGTATAATCTTGTTGTAATTGACGTTACATTTTACCAATAATTTATAAACGACACATCCATTTTTATTTTCGTAGAACCATTCTATATTAATAATATTAATGATTTTTAATAAGTCACCGCACAAATATTTGTCCCTAATTTAGCGAAAGTAAAAAATAATTAATATAATTCCAAATGTTGAGCAATAGTTTAATTTTTATCAACTATTACTTTCGGTCCGTCACATTGAAAATGTAAATTACATAATTAGCCATAATCTTCGAAGGTTATTTAGTGCATAACTAAAGACATTGCTCGTTTATCTAATATCTACATATCACGGCAAAGATAAAAAATCGATCTATTTTTTATGGACGTTAATTAATTTAAAGACTGTAATGATTTATGTAATAGAATAATCAGTAGACTAATGGTAACTTATCGTTCTTATTAAGTTAAAATAAATGAATGTGTCCGATTAGAATGATTGAAAAAAAAAAAATAGAAATAAATGTGTATCGAATATATACAGATTGTGAATTGAAGTTGGTGGATCTAATCGGTATACATTAATAAAAAGGATTCGGTGGTATCCTTTGTCAAGATGGACTAGTAGAAAAATTAAACAGACTTTATTACAACTATGTTTAAACTATCTACTGCTATATCGCTGCTGTATGGTTCGGCTATTTCTTTGATTCAAGCAGCCTTTGTGACAGTTTTCCACAAGAAGAGTTTGCAAACCTGGTAGCTGATGCAGACGAAACTGTTTTGGAAGACAATGCCAAAAAAATACTTCATACAACGGAAAAGTTCGCATCTAAATTCAAGTCAGCAAAAAGTGTGTTATTGAACCAATTAATAGATCTTTATATCTTCGTGCTTTAAAAATCAAATGAAGGACTCTTGCCAGTGTTGGCGTTAACAAAAAAAGAATCTAGACCTTAAATCAGCTATACTCATCCACGCTAACTTGAAAAAATGTATCCAATTATAAAAGTAATACCTTAACCTCCTAACATGACAGTCTCTAAGCTTACACGAGACGTACCTTCCAACTCTTACAGGATAATATGTGATATTATCCTGAAATTAATATTATGCAATGTAGGGAGAAATTTGATAAAGGAATTATTGGAAGATGCCTTATCTATTGGAGCCATGCTGGAAAAAGTTGTGGCCTGTTTTGTCTCTCGAAAATGGCAAAAAATTCAAGCTTGAACTGCAAAATTTTATACTAAACACACTGTTTATTACTATTACTACACTCAAAATTACAATGACATGGATTTTTGTAACCAAGTTATCGTCTACAGAGATCGAAGGTATATTGAAACTCACTAACTTGATCTATCTATATACATTGAAGTCTGTCTCTTCCCGCAAGAAACAATTCCAGCGGGTAAACCACTTCAGTGAGAAATTTCACATTTACTTCCTAACTAATAAACTATAAAGTGGACTGTGAGGAATACTAATTAAACTATTCCTGCAATTAACAATCATAATTCTTTGAAAAGCATTCAATAATCTATTGTTGGATACAATTTTACATTATTATTATTTATTCCAAAATTATGACCGAAGGAGTTCTTGGTGATGTATAAACCGAACATTAACAGATCGCTTCGTTTTCCCAACATACATCTTGTTACAATGCTCTAAATTATTGTTTGATCATTTTTTTCGTTTTTATTTTGGAAAAGGAACTTTTTAAATTAGAAATATTTATAGACATAAAAAATCACCATGAGAATTACTGGACCGGAAGTTTCGCCGACGTTTTTACTTGTTGAGTATAAACGTCAAAAACCGAAAAATTTTAAGGCCTAATTAGGATTCTCTGTATATAATGAATGCACCTCATGTTTTTGAGAAAAGTTCGAATATTATTGTATTATATTTGATGTGCTCAAAAATTGTAATGACCATAATTAACCAATTAAATCCTTACGGCTTCAGTCCTTTTTATTGCTCAATCACTGCACTAACAAAGACTACTGAAGGTAACTTATGATGGAGAAAATTGGCTTTATTGCTTGTTGGATTAATCCCTAATCTAAGAAAACTAAACGCTGAATTTTATTAGCTCCACGAATCAATTAATATCATTTTAATTGCGTTGGAGCTTGACTTGGTGCTGAAATACCAATACAAGATTTTCTGTAGAACTTTGATAGCGTAGAGATTGCTGAAGATGAGTTTTTCAAAAGTGAAAGTAATATTGACGACTTTTTTATTCGATGATTGTTGTTTTGTAGAGGGTTAGTTGACCCCTGAAACTGAAACCTGTTTAATTCGCTGCCTTCTGAAGTTATGACATTTAAGTTGGATTTATTAACTCTTACCTTCGAGTTCGGGTTCGCGTGGGAAACTTAAGTTTTTGATTTTCCTTTATCGCTGGGGATTTAATAGGCAGGCCTTGTTTGGACCAATCAGTAATGTCTTTTCACATAACTACAAAATATTTTTCGTATTTCGACATTTTATTTGCATGGCAGAAGAAAAATCTCAAATTTCTCTTCAAGCATTGTCTTTATTATATTATTTTTATAAACTTTTTTTTCTCAAAGTTGTTTAATAATCCGTAATTTTGAATGATTTCCAAAAGCAATTCAACAATGTTTTTCGGGATCTATTTACATTGTATAATTTCCAACGCAAACTGCTCCGACATACCAATACCTTTTCGGTTCAGATTCATAAAATTTGAGAATACAAATAATTATAAGGTATGGCACATTAGTAGAATAAACGGAAAATTGGCCATATCCCAGCGAAAAATCGGTGCGAATTAGAACGCGAGCGCGGACGTTTGTGTTTCTATATCACGCTTTTTAATCCTTTTATGTTGAACGCGAACAAGGGCGTCGGTGCGGACGTGAGCGTAAAATCTTGACCTTTAATAATAATGCATTCAAGGATATTCTGAAAAGGACTCAATAAATTTAGATGGATAGCGTTTCAAACTGATAAAACATGAAATTTGACAAGAAATATATTCAGCTATCAAATATTAATGCAAAGTTGTTTAGATATATATTAGATGCCATTACTAAATGAAAATTATTTTACCTACATTTAATTTTGTTTCGGGTAAGGAAAATTCAAAATACGTACACATAATCAACGACCTGCTGTGTAAGTATTATTTATATATTTGATAATGACAGGATATTCCATGTGGATTTAGTGCTCTAAGACTCATGATGGGGCTATATTAGTGTTGCTGAACAGTGTGTTTTCTCGATAAGCGTCCTGAATATGAAAAGAAAACATTACCACTATCGGAATCTCAACCATGAAAGAGTTGATACGATTCATGTATTGCGAATAAAAAGAATGAGTTTATTTGCAAATATTTATTCGATAATTGTTCAAAATACTCCGTTCACGTAAACATTCGTATCACAAAACCTTCAGCGCTCCTTCGGTCGATGAAAATCATTGTCCACGAAATTTACATGGTTAATAGTGAGTGCAAGAGCGGCTCGAAGTAATAATACCATGTAATTTCCAGTATTTATAGTTATGCTGTTGCATTTCTTGAGGCAGTCAATTAGCTGCATCCCAAGCGTATTCACAAACTACAGAAGCCAGTCGAGGTTAATATTTAGTTACAAAACGTGCTTGGTGTATCAAAACATTTGGGTTAGTTCGAAAGGTTGAATCAATGTTTTTTAAGAAATATTATGAAAATTCACTATCTCTTGCCAGGCTTGAGAAAGTAGTTCGTGACACTGATGGAAGCAATACTTTCTACTGAGGTTAATGTCCTATACCATCAGCAACACAGGTAGATCCGTCCCATAGCTTTCCCACAATTTTTTAAAAGCTCATTTGCTATTCCATCACTGCCTGTAGCCTTTAGGTTTTTTAGTTTTCTCTGAGCTCACTTTCTTTGTATTTATTCTGGTCTCTTCATCAGTTGTGATTTCTGGTGTTTCCGGTTCTTCTGTTGTGAATTGGTTTTGTGAGTACAATCTTTTTAAGTAGTCTATCCAGGTTTTTATTCCTATATGTTTTACTTCTACTATTTCTTTCTATTCAAAAACTCGAATGTAAGGCTACAATACGCGAACAAGATTGTAAATTTTGTGTTGTCTATCGATATTATATGAAATAAAAAATAAGTAAAAACAAAAACGACATAAGTTCAAAACAGTACATCGTATTAAATGACAAAAACTCTGTTGAAATTGTAGGATCTCCGTGTTATCTAATACAGTTGTATTCTCATTCATTGTGTAAAACCCATGTGTGCTTTTGTGTTATTTTTCCATTAGTCTGAACAATATCATAACCTCTATAATAATATTCATATGTCACGCCATTTCATTCCATGACGGACAAGCGAAACTCATTAGCATTTGTTGACTCCTTCGCAATACTATTTCAACGTTTTGGATATTATAGTCGTGTGTGAACTATATGTATAGTAAACAAAACACACTTCTTGTCAACTGCAACTTCACTTGGACAGAGGATAACATCGATATTAATTTATTTGTATTATAAAAGTACAAATTTATCCAATATTTCTTTACATCATTATCACTACTCGATAAATTATTAATATGGAATAGAAAAAATTATATTGAATTACCTTTTTCGTTTTTTTTTTTGGTTGTAAATTGATATCAAAATCGACACAGAAGTATTATTTAAGACAAAAAATATTATCTTATTATTCTTGCAATTTCACATTTTGTTATAGTCATTCTATTTTTAAAATTTCTTAGGTTAGCATAGGAAAATCATTTTTTTATCCAATTTGATTTTATTATTTAGTACAGTTGCCTTCGCGGCTTCAACTTCTTAATCGGCGCAAAATTTCTGTCCAGTAGCATCCTCTTGAGATCTGAAAACAGTAAAAAGATCTGGAGAATACGGTGGATGTAGAAAAACCGTGGAAACTAGACTACTAGATGAACATTCTATCTAGAGAATCCCTTTGACCACGAACCAACGAAATGTTGTATCTAGAATTTAAATATCTTATTCCATTTACTTGGGATATCAATGTAACTCCAGAATCAATATCAAAATTTCGTATGTTACAAGACTTCAAGCTTCAAGCATAATTTACCAGCTATATATTGTGAAATTCAAAAATTTCAGGGCTTGATTGTATATATAATCTATCAAAAGAGAGACTACCGAAATTTGCGTTAATATTAAAAATTCGTGCAAATCATAAAATTGTTTTATCGAATTAAAAGTTTATTGGAGCAACGTGGAGAATTTTGCATCATCTCACACAATTCAATTGACTTAGAAGCTGAAGATAAATGATAGTAGATATCGAGGATGTTCCCTGGAGCAGTTAAAAACTAACTCTAATTTCACGAGAAATCATCTTCAGCAATGAGTTACAGTTCTAGTCGAAAGGGTGTGTCAACAAACGATGTCTTCGAAAAAAATCCCTTTTTAGTGTATATTTTAGGTTCATATGAATACAAACTATAGTCATTATCACTTGAAGGTGATGTGAGTTGTCCAGCTACATCTTGTTACCTAAAGTCGTGAGTCTATAGGAATAAGCTACCAACCCAAGCGGATTTCAAGGCCAACGTAATCCATGCCTAAAGGTCGAAAACAACCTGATTTATGTAGCTCAGTTTCAATGCGCCAAACATATGTAGACAATTATTTGATTTAAAAACATAGCATTGTAAGTGCTGATGGTACATTTCACACATAATTATTAGCTTCAAGGTTTTAACCAAAATTCTTAATGATATTTTTATGATATTTCATTTTATTTTGCCCAGTATTCTTTCTTATTATTTCATAATTTAATAAAAATGTATTCTTTGTTTCGTCATTATCACCCAGACGTAATAAAATCGTTTTTAAAGTTTTATATTGAGTTTCTGAACACCCTGTATAGACAACATCTACTCATTTAGCATGCTATTTATTTGAATATTCCAATTTATTCGTCTTACTCTAAGTGATTTCAAATTTGAAAATATGTTACATCAACTTTTAAATGTAATACTAAATACATATTTCTCCTCGTTCTTAATATCAAAGAATCAAGACTTGCTTTTATAGCTGCGCTTTTCAAGATTTGATGTGTATAATGGGGTACTAAAATGATAAATTACTCGAAATCTGCTACTGCGTTACAAAGAAAAAACTAAACGCTCCCTTAAGAAATAATTATAATAAAGCGAATGCGAATAAAAAAGGAAAAACTTCTCAAGTACTCTCTCAACTTGGCTAAACTCTCGCAAGATTTATGTCGTTTTTATGACTTTCTTAATTTTTATCGGATTATATCTCTTTAACAAAGGGGAAACATTGTATAACATGTACGGGAAGGAAAATAGCAAGAATATGGTGCAGTTCTCGCGAATGTCACATTTTATTACAATGATATAAAAAATTGATTTCAAATGCATCTAATTGAATTTTAGCTTACGATAAATAAATTTATTTCGGTATAAGAATTGATTTAAACTATTCGACCCAAAGTGATTCTTTTCCAATGTGTGTAAACTCGGGCTGTATCAAATACATCAGTCACGTTCTGTGACTAGGTCGATCAGTTAACTTACAACTGACCAGAATTGAAAACATACACAATCTTCTTCATTGGCATAAACGCGGCTATCGCAATTTTGGATCTTGTTTTTTTTTTAAAGTTGGTCCGTTAACCATGACACTTAATAGTCATCAGCACAAATGCGAAATAATTCAAAATCATACGGATGTACCTAAACTAAATTATTTTTTCATAAAGTCAGATCTTATATCTATAGAAAAGACGCGATTATTGAAATTGATTTTCATTCCGTGTCACATACATTTTTTATACACACATTTTAATCATTTTATCCATATATTTGATGGGAAATAATTAATTTCAATGTTCAATGCACAAAAGTGCTTTTATATAGGCGATTATTACTTTTATTATAAATAAAACGATTTTCCTAAACAAACTTCTTTTTTTTTTGTATATAAAAATATATTTCTCGTCACTTTTGAATTGCCATTAGTACATTAGTCGGAATTTTCGGTACCGTTGACGATATATATTCCATTTCAACACATTTTATATTTCCACTACACGAGCGCTAACAGTTTTTCATTGTTTGACATATCGATAACCATATCAGCAACTACAGTTTGTCTGTCGGTATTCAGACAAAAGACGTCAACTTTCAACTGTGTTTAATCGGAAATTCCTTTCAACAATGTTCACAGATACGAAAGCTTTGAATGAATGTGGATAATATAGATCCGTTTTAATTTATTTTACTTTCAAAACAATTTCACTTCACGCTGATCTACATAATATCTAAAACTAATTAAATCATAAGAATGAAGTATTCAGTTTTGTCTCTGGTTATAGAAATATTTATAGAACACAGAAATCTGAAATTTAATTTGTAAAGTCTCGATGGTAGTGGAGAGGTAGCACAATAAACAAAGTTCAATAATTTAAACTTACTAAAATACATCAACACAAACCATATACAAAAAAATATAAATTTCTTTAATTTCTCATTTCTTAGACCTTTTGATATGTTTATGTTTTTAAATTTTATCGATTCTAGGTCTCTTCTGTTTCAAAATTAGGTTTTTTAATAATTTTTAAAAGATAAAAATTGACATTTCGACCAAGTCGAAATGAAACAATGAGAAGTAAGATAGAAAAAGTTCTCAATCTCATTGAAGGTTAAAGTAATTGAGACTGAGACGGTACTGTATACAGAAATAGGGATATTTTCAATGAGAGATCCTCCGATCTTCAAGACAGAATTGAGTGTTTGCTATTGAAGGATGAGTTCTTAGATGTTCTGATATAAGGGAATGGAAGGGTGGACGGGTTAGGAAAAATTTCTCACACGAGAACGCTACCAGTCTGCTTAATTTCAGTAACCGTGTCATGAGAAAACTAATGGGAAGAAGAACTGGAAACACCTTTGATATTAAAGGCACTGGGGGATGGAGCCAGCCATCTCAAAAGATATCAACAACAAATCAAGGCCGATCATCGGAAAGCACCTAAATGCGATGAGTATTACGCAAGTTTCTCAATGAGGGGGAAAATCTACTCGACGTGCTTTTTAAATGCACTCCCCTCCGGTGTAATAGATGAGACATTCTGGGAAAGAGCGCCAGAGAATACATCAAAATCAAGAATACAGATTAGTATGTCTTCATAATACTACTCCAATCCGTGAATTGTCCTTTGTAGGACCCGGGAACAATGGCAGAATTGTTGGTAGTCTGGCTCAATCAGAATCTAGTGGTATTTTGCTTACATAAAAAAATATTGAACATATTTTTTTGTATGTGCGTTTCTACTGTAAACACATATCCATTAACTTTCATATCTATAATCTCTCATCCCCAACTTCGGCTTACATACGTGTAATTAACCATTATTAATCAAATTATTGATAAAACAACATTTTATAATCAGTTTAATGAAATATTTTGATTCAAGAATTGATGTAACAATTTATGATACATATGAATTTAATTAATACAAGTTATGGAACCGAGAGGAAATATTTCTATAAACACGCCACATTAACGACTTCAAATAAAAATTTGGTAGTTACAAAACGGCAGCCGTTAAATCTTGCACCCAAATTAACAAATTCTTTAGCACCGCTAATGCAACTCAATATTGTAGTGCCAAATTGGCAGCATACTCATTTTCATCATGGAAAACAGAACCGTGTCGAGGTGGAATCTTAACAAGAATTTCTGTGTAAGGATCATTAAAAATAATTGTTTCAGTCATTAACATTTAACAATGTTGAATTTTATATTGCTATTGACTAATTGATACAATTATTACGCATAAGTTTTTTCTTTTGATAATTGATCAACACTTTTGAACTATACTTAATGTAATATGGTTTTGTTAATCGAATTCTCAATTGAACAAAAGAGGAAAAGGTAAAGTGCCTTCATTTATTCACGAATGGTCATTGCGTCATTATCTAAGTAGTTTATAAACGGAGCTGAAGAACTAAGTAATCCTTAAACTGTCATATCCAAATCTACTCAATTTACTGTATACCAATGAGATGGTTATTTATAGGTCATCATTGTCGAAATTTAGTATTAATACAATCGAATTTTGAAGATTACTTCGACTAAATTATTATTATTTCAAAATAGAGATTATCCAGACACTAAATCCAAAAAGTTTGGAAGCGAATTGCGCGAGCAAAAATTTAGTCCGATTCTATAAAAACGGACAATCTATTGAAAACTATTATTGCTTGTTAAAAACTTGAGGCTTTAGATCAGTGGTGGATTAAAGATATATTAGTTAAAAAGTTTTTTTGTAGTTACATCGGGATAAGCAAGTGACGGTGTACGATTCACAAAATATATTAAAAAGTTTCGTATGCTTGTAGGTATGCTTGATAAGATGACTGTCTCATAAATCTACTGTGTCCCTTATACGCTATAAATTTTTGAACATTGTTTGTTTATATCTACTTGCTCTTACCTGAATGCTCTTAAGTGTCAAATACCTAGATGTGCCTAGCATGTATATAGGTAGATGTTTGCCCTTCTAATGTACGGCATTTTGCATCGTTGTTAACAGAGATATCCGTTCAAGCAGTAATGTTTTATTAGAACCTTTGTTAGAAGTTTAACGTGGTATCCCCTCAGTATATTTTACATCATTATGCTCTGGTATCTACCATAGCATCCATCCCTAGGTTAATTTTACCTAAGCATTCTGAAACCATTTTGGAATCGGCGCCATAATGACCACCTAGCTGTCAGACATTATTATTTTCTCTGTTGTATTTTTCTTATCGATCTTGCACCCAGTTATCTTTACTTGTGTCCAAGGATGAAAAAAGACCAGTAACTCACGATAATACGCTTCAGGTGCACGGCACTGGGGGACTAAGATGGCAACAGTACAATTAATTAGATGACGGAATTATTTCAAAGCTTTCCTTTCGCTTGACCACTAGGTATATAGATACGTAGAATTTTAGTCACCCTTTCCGATATTGACATTATTTTTTTCTCATACTCCAAAATATTTCCCACACTCTCAGTTAACATTTTGTTGAAAATATAATTTTTCTTACAGTAATTTTCCAATTATCATTCATCATTGTTGAATAAATTTAGTAGCTCGCTGTGTCGATATTGAAACTATTGAAAGTAGTAGGATTTTTATAATGGGAGCTATTCACTATTTATAGACTATTGTGTCTATATTTTCATGTGGGCGTACTACTCACTAAGGTCAAGTCACAGGTATTTCTTTCGTTCTGAATAATTGGATGAGTCCAAAATAAAAACAGATCAGACACTTTTGTAAAAATATTGTTGAAGAAATGAATAAACCAACTTTGAAAGAGACAATCATGATATTAGTTTTGCTAGATGTTTGAGACGTTCAAGCCGACAAATATGCATTCTTACTGGTCAATTTTTTGTCAAAATGTTTTCTTGTAAAATCTACATGTGCTTGTAAAATTTTTTATGAGCTCCAGCTTTCATATCCTATTTTTAACGGTCCATCTAGTGGTCTCCGTGTGTTTGGTTTATGGTTCTCCATCATTGTTTATGTTCTCTATCCCATCTCACTACATCCTGTATTCCTAATAATTCTTAAATATCTTGACTTCTTATTATTCTATCTCTGAGACTCACTTCATTAATTGTATCGCTTTCTATCTTTTGTAAATCCTCGTCTATTGTGTGCTCATTGCATTTCAGTTTTTTCATATTATTCCTCTCAAGCATCCGCTGATACTTTCATCGCTTGATCTTGTGTTTTCTCTTTTAAATTCCTCTCAATTGATATTGCTACTCCAAGCTATTTGAATTTCATTGTTGTTGACAGTTAGTTTACGCCTAATCGGATTTTTGGCTTTGACCACTGTTGATCCTTTCATTGATTCTCTTCATGATAATATTGAATAGTGAATTGAATACGTCTTCATGTTATATCCTAGTCATCATTTGTACTCCTTTGGACAGAACTCTTTTGATTTTTTTGTTAAACGTATTATGAATATAGCATCCACCGTCGGTCTATTATAATTTGATTTTAGTGAAACGTTTTAACGGGATATTAACAAGGTTATATTTTTAAAATTATGGAATAAAGTGACGAGTTTCTTTTTCAGTTTCTCGCCTCTATAATTAAGTAACTCGTTGTTCAAATGAGGTGCTTTTCGATTTCTATATGAATATTTTACTTCAAATAACCCTGTAAAAAATATCCAATTATGTTAGATCGAGGAGCCAATTATTATCGTAGATATTACCAGATAATGTTTGTAGTTGTAGTATGAATTATTTCGTGAATGTAGGGAATCCTACTGCTGAAACATGACATGTTCTGCAAATCAATATCATTCAATTTGTTCACTGCTTGAACAGCGCTCATTTTCGAAAATGTATGGTCTCTATCTCATTATCTTTACGTTGTTAATTCATTGTTTTCCATCATATACACCGGTTTCATCGATTTATATAACAATCAAGGTGCAAATGAGCTTCTAAAAAATTATTTTTGTCATCACGATCCCGTGATACGATATTAGACTATTGTCCTTGTGTCAATTGAACTACATTTGTAAGTAAGTTGGAATTTGTGGAACCGTTGGCAATATTCATATTGAATACACTGTTTACACCAACACTGACGATTACACTGTTTGACGCGCGTTTCGATAACCAAGTTATCGTCTTCAGAGACTGAAGGTAAACTGTTTACTAGTAACTGTAACTAGTTCGAATATGTGATTACTTTATGTAACGTTGGTTTGGATATGAAAAGTAATGAATATAAGCAAGTCTATAAACAATATTGTTATGATATTTGATGACCATTTTAATATTCATCAGTTAATCTGGTTGCACCTTTAGACATTTGTTGATTGTGAAGGATTCCGATACTTGATTTCCGATTTTTACAAATTTCATAACTTTCTATGAATTCGTGATGGCTTTTGTGAGAATATGGTTAATGTTGGTATTCTCAAGAACTTCCCATAATTTTGATATGGGGTATGTTATCGTAGACCTTTTGTAAATCTATAAATATTAGGTGTACTAGTATATTTCTTTATGTTTTCGTCTCTTTCAACTGCTTTAAAGAGAACGCGTTGTTGCCTGCTCAGGACCTTCCAACTCTAAATCCACTCTGTTTTTCTTTACATTTATGTAAACAAAAAATGACAATTTAAAAAATACGATAAATATGTTAAACCTGTTTTTAGTTTGTTTAGACGTTTCAGTGATCTTAGACATATAATTTCAAAGTAAAAAGCATCTCGCAGCTTATTTAACATAAATCATTGTGCTAAAAATCGCAGTTTACCTAATAAGGTCCGTTGGGAATTGTATATGGTAATTTATTTACATACAAATTTTATGAAAATAAGTTTTTCTGCTATTATACGTCATACAATGAATCTAAAATGTTCACCATGTCATTTTATACTTGCTGAATGACTCTAAACTGCTTTTTGCTCGGTTTGTTCATCCCAATTACTTTCGTGTATATATTTTTGTTAAATTTGCATTTCACGTCCCGATTTTGGGAGTAGAACGTTTTCATGCACGGCATTAATATAATCGTGATTTCAGGAATAGTACTTTTTACTTTCATATCAGATTCATTCATTCATTATTATGAATTCAAACTTGCCCGACCATTTGACGATGTCATTTCTATCTGAAAATTCTTATAGAGAGCGCGATTAAAGTATAAAAAAAATTCATTGTTTTGCCAACAATTTATTCTCGATAAAAAAACTATAATCGATTCGTAATTTCAAATTCGAAATATGTCGATTTTTTCATTGCATCATTGTTTTAAATTGAATTGGAGCTCTTCTATATCTTTTGTCTAATATCTTTTAATAATTTACCCAGAAGTATTATACTGAACTGACTAATACTTCTACAGAGAAACTAAGTTATATTATAATTTATTCAACGGATTTTTCGTCGGTGGTTTGTGACTAAGAATGTAACCATTCGTGGAATTACCAGTCAAAGTAGGAATCAACCAACTTCCAGCTTGTCCTTCTCTTCATTGTTTAGATTTTCGCCTCTTATTTTGGGTCTAACAATGTAACCAACCGTGGAATTACCAGTCAAGGTGGTAGGAGTCCACTCTAGCTTCGAAGTAATAAGTTCCAGCTTGTCCTTCTCTTTATTGTTTTGATTTTTTGTCTGGTGGTTTTGGATAAGAACGTTACGACTCGTATAATTGCCAGTCGAGGTGGTAGTAGCCCCAAATTATGTTGTGAGATATAAATGATGATAGCTCGTAGAGGTTTAACGTTTCTATTGGTTTTAGTCTTTGTAGTAATGGATGGTAACTTATGAAACGGAATTCTGTTGATTTATATAGTGTAATTCTTCATTTTTAAAGGTTAATTTTATCAACCAAATTATTTAACTACATTGCTAATAATTTTCAAAAAAAAAGTGGCAAATTTTTAAACTGAAAAATAATTTTTGTTCTCCCATTTTTCAACCAAATTATATACGTATTTATGCGCATATTTTGGATTTTCCATTTGCATATTTGAGTTTCTTTACTCATAACATATTACCTCATAATTGTTTATTTATTCTACAGTTGTAAATAATAAGCGATTTTCAAACAAAACTAATTAACAGGAACAAATAAATTTTCCATTCTACTTAATTAGTTGTTCAAAATGTCTTCGTTCTTTTCTTTCCATTTATCCAAGTCTATTATAAAAAGCTAATAGGAAATTACGCAGTTGCTGATTTGTTATTTGACGCGCTGTTATCAGTATTCTGTTTCTCAGCTCATCCCAATTATCAGCTTTTGTCTGGTACACAATGCTTTTTAGATAATCCAAGAAAAAGTAGGCTATAGGTGATATCTGGCTGGCCCCTCTATTACCCCCGACCTCCAATCCGTTTGTCTTCGAAAACTTAATTCAAGTGACTTCGAACAGCAAACTAAAGTGTGTTGTATTTGTTGTAATTCAATAGATTATGAAAAACTGAAATTATATACCCTGATTCGTCACATTTTATTATCATTTCTAATAAGTATGAATCATTTTCAATGGTATCAGTGGCATCATCAATGGCATCATCTTCAAGAGTTTCTTCTGCGAGAATTTTAGACACAAACATGAAAAAATTATTCATTCATTCATTATTATGAATTTAAACTTGCCCGACCATTTGAAGATGTCATTTCTATCTGAAAATTCTTATAGAGAGCACGATTAAAGTTTTGACAGTGCGATTTTTGACAACATTCCTCGCAAATAACATTTAACAAAAATATGCACGTAATGAAAACTCATAACATATACGTGCGTTTTGAGAAGAAAACTTCTTGGTTTAATTAAATTGCAATAAAATTTTTATTTATTTGATCTATTTACACAAATTTAGTCAATTAAAAAACTTTTAGCATTAGCGAGATATATTTAGGATTGAAAGAGTGATAAAAAAATTTTTCACTTCGTGCGGTGCGTAATATACTATTACACTACGGCGATTTATGCTTATGCTACAACTAGAGGTGTATGAATGTCGCCCTCAGGGCACAATCATTTTCTTAGTAACCATGATATATAAATAACTATTAATCAATTTTAGTTAAATATTGTGCTAGAAATTTTATTTTTTTTTTTATAGTTGTCGTTATACTAAAAAGAATATCTATTATGAAACTAGTAGTAGAAAAATCTATTAATCGAAAGGGAAATTCGCTAATATAAACATTATTTTTAATGATGTTGATCAATTTAGTTGATGGTAGGATTACATTTGTAAGAAATGATAATAATTATAAATAGCTCCATACAACAGAATTCCATGTCAGAGAACATTATCTCTAATATATTTCACGCAAAAATATCTTTTAGTGTATCAACAAATCAATGTCTGTTATTGAATAACAGAGATAATAGAATTTGATAAAAATACTGTAAGGTTCGATGTTCGAGCACGCCTCTGACTAATGATCCATATAAAAAACCAATTCTCCCCTTTTATCTCTATTGACTACCACTTCTCTCTTCATGATCCTTACGATATCGTGCACAGTATAAAGAACCGATAGCTAACAGCCCAATAGATAAAAATCTAACGAAGTCGGTACCGAAAAGAATTCGAAAAGAATAGAATGGCCTTGTGCCCTCTGGCCTATTCGACTGACTAAGGTATTTTTGGAAATTTCGGAGACTGAAAGGATGTAATGAAATTTTAGGACACGTTCATATTATTTGGTAATAAAAAAATTTCTGTAGACAAAATGCAAAATATTTTTTCCCATCAAATTATAGTATATATCTAACAGATGGAGGCCTATAACTATCAACTACGATATATTATTATGCTTACAGTTATTCAATAATTTCGTCAGTTGATTTCAGACTTTTGTGGGTATGAGAATGATTATAGTTATAAACATAAAAAGCACACATTTTTAATTCACATTCTTTTTTTTAATTCCCAACATCTTTTTCATTTATGTTACTGATCGTAACTGTTCAGTATACCCACAATAAAAATCCTTAACAATAACACAATAACGTCTTAATTCTATTTTGAAAACGGTAACTAAATAAACATTATATACAACAAATAACCGAGAAAAAATCGATAAGATATAAATACTTATAGAGATCTATATGAAAAATATACAAACAAGAACACAACGAATCTGGAATAATGGTTCTTGGTTCTTTTGGTTCTTTTTCTTTAAAAGAAATACGGTAGGTATTAACCATTCTTCAATGAAACATTGAAGAGGAAAAATAAGAGAGAGATTAGTTTTATTGTCATTAGAAAATAGTACAATTTTATCAACAAAGCAACACAATTCCATATTAGATAATAAATAAATATAAAAAATAATTTTACTCAATATAGTGATCAAAATATATATAATAATGTTACTTTACATTAAATTGGATTATCCCAGTTTATTGAGTCTACGGTAAATTGTAAAATTCTGCCACAGTCTAAGAAATGTCTTTATCAATCTTTGTCCAATTTCTTTCTACGAGAGTTGAGCTGTTCAGACACAGATTTAATCACAAAACAAGAAGAGAATTTATTTTTTTAGCCAAGTTTTCTACATGGATACGCATAGCTACTTATTTGATGCGAAACCTGAACCAAAATGTAGCAACTGCAATTGCAAATTGACTATTAAACACATAATCGGAGAATGTCCATCTCTTAACTCAGAAATATGATAATCAAATCTACCACTCGGAACAATACGTGAAATCATAGAACTTAAATACAATTTGATATTTATAGATAAAACAATTTTTACTGAATCGTTAGTGACCAGTATACGGTTGATGCGAATTTTGTAATAAAAATCTTTCATTTTCACAACAGTAGCCGTGTGATTTTATCATTTAAATAGAATCAAAATCATGTCGATTAAATCACTTTTGGAAAGTTTTACTCAAAGAAAACATGAATGGCAATCTATCCACATGGACACAAATTGGCGTAATCTTTTCTTAAATGTAAATATTAAATTCAAACACGTAGAAAATGGTTGATGTTAGCAGACCCGTAGGTATATCAGTGTAGTAGTGTGATACCGAACATGAAATAAGGTTAAGCACCACCTTCACTTGTCTCTTGTGTCTGTTAATGTATTTGAAAACGACGAGTGTTAAGAGCGTCCTACAGTCGTCACTCGGTACAAATGAAACGTCAATGGCAGGTTTAATCGAATCCATAATTCGATTGAGATTGTCAATGATGGATTCCTCGTCAGTCGATTGGTGTGTTCACAACCACAGGCGCTTCATGAAAGAAAATCTTCGGTATACGATGTATCAGAATATTTAGTTCTTATCTATATGTGTGGCGTTAAAATATTTATGATGAGTTTAAATCTACAGGCGTGTTCGTATTTTGATGATTTAAGAGAAATTTGAATTGTCCTCCAAATAGAGGTAATCAAAATACATTAAATGCGCCCTACTTTTGTATAAAATACGTCCTTTTAATATTTTTGTTTAGGTGTTTTTTACTTTATCTCGTTATTTATGATATGAGTGTTGAAAGTAAGATTTTATTTTGTTAGTACAGACTGCACAAACTAAGTAAAATCTATTTAGGACGTACATCATACAAAATTTATTGTAGAACTCTTTTTACAACGAAAACAAAAAAAATTTACTCTTAACAAATCTACATTGTGACAGGCAGCGATTAAAGCGACATAGTGAAACTGTATTTTTAGCTTTTTTCAAGGACCATTCCATGATAAAAGCCAGTTTACTCATTTAGATCGATGTAGTTACCAGAAAATATTAAAAATTACTTGCATTATTGAAGCAACAGAATGTGGGGTACCATCCGAAGATATCAAAAATTCTCACAAGAAAACAAATCGATAAATTTTTAAATGAAGCTGCAGATACCGATTATTTGATAATAAGAGCGGCAATAATTGTTGGTGTATTTGATGCATGTCGTCGAATTATGCAGTTTGAATTTAGATAAAATAGAGGATTTAAAAGAATTGTTGCTAATACATAATACCGGAGATATGCTGCTATACGATCTAAGATGCCGGCCGACATTGCTACGTATTTAGAACCATCCGATCCGAAGCTGTTTACTGGTCACTATTCTCGGAAATCGTCAGCGTCCTCACTTCAGGAGCGAATTTGACGACGATCAAACGACACGGAGAATGGAGGTTCTCAACGGTCGATGAGGGGTACATTGAAAAAATAATAAAAATGCTGGCAGATTTTTTTCCTGTTCCAATCTGTGTGATGAGCTTTCTGTTGCTTCAGCAGCTGCAACATCTGCAAATAGCAATAATCAACACTTTGAACTAGTATAATCACCAAATAGCAACAATACAAGATGCTTAAAGAATTCATTATTTTCGTAAGGAGTCCACATAAGCAATATTTAATACTACTATATGCAAATAAGAGAATGCTGTTATGTTATTAAAATTTAGTTAATAAAACAAGTTAATGTTGAATATGCGGAATTTTCTAATTAATATTTTACATTTTATATTACCCATGTTTATACATTTATCACTGTAAATATAATTCCAAAAAAATTTATTTCTTTTATTACTTTTATCTGTTGAAAGTCTAGTTTTTTAACTAGTATTAAAAGTATTTATAATCATGCTTTGTTATAAAATTCAATTTTCAATCATGAAAACTTGAATAAAAATTGTCACTTTCAACGTCGGTTTCAAAAAAAAATATTCTTAACATGCTTCCAGTGAACAATCACTTTTAACACTTTTGACTGTCGTTAAAAGTTGCAGATTTAAAGGCAGTTGTAAACTTACTTTTTTGAGAACTCACCGGTGAACTCATTCAAATACTAGGATGTACTAAATCAAAAAATCGCTTTCATTTATGACAGAATTTTGACATACAATAAAATTATTCATCGAGCATACATTAAAAAGTAGCTAAAAAATTTGAAATAATTGCACTTTATGTAAAGAACAATAAGAACAAGAAAGCTACTTGTCCAGATCTTTCGACTTTTACGTAATTTTGAAAGTAATGTTACTATAATTGAATACTCTGAATCTTTGAAGATAAACATTATATGTATTATTTTTTGTGAACTTGTTAAAGGAGTCTTGAAAAAAAATCCAGTATAAAGCAGAATCGTTCAAAATAGTGTTAACATATGCTGCAAAGCCTAGAGCAACATGAATTTTATGATAATTTGCACAGCAGTCACTGTTGTTGTTTATAGACAACCTCGTACCCACGGAGAAGGTGTTTGGCGGTCTCTCTTTGGTTTCTTACAGAAATGACAAGAGCTATCGGAAGTTTCCACGATATTGGTAATTGATCGGACTGTGGCGTGCAGTGAGGCATACCAGTAATTCTTCCTAGCTCATATTTGCTTCCTTTTAGGAACAATTGGAAGAATAAGAAAAAAATATCTTTGAAAAATTTTTCTTCCTTCCTCAGGTGATCAACACGTACGATTAGCGTATCTTTCCAGCTGAAAAATATAAGATTCTGAGCCCATTTGGGTACCGAGCTTTGTTCCTGGGCCATATATTCTTGCCCCTACTTACCTACGTTCCATTTTGGAGCCATATAGAATACCAATGAGCCTCGCGAGGACGCAATATGTGTAATGGACAAAATAATGGAAATATGTATTCCCAACAAAGTTAACAAAATCTGTTGTGTTTGTTTGGTATGACGTAAGTGTAAGGAAAATATGATGGAGTGTACGTGTTTACTAAATGCAAATGTTATTATATATATAATGTATTTCAAAGAAAAGATTTCAAATTTATTTTCTAGTTAGTTGTTATAATAATTCACCATTTGTCGTCGAATGAAATATATATTTCAACATATACATATTAGTTATTGAAAAGCAATTTGTACAAAATCTATACCTTCCATAATTTCTGCACCGTTACGCTTATGATATAAAAGGGAGGAAACGATACAAGGTTTATGGATAAAGGTGTATCTTCGAATAAATTTATAATTGGAGTGCTAATTGGTAGAATTTATTGCTGAAATAATTGTGTCAGAGGTACTGGGCTTGTTATATTCCAACATATTGAGAAAATGGTTTTTATTTTTCAGTTTTCGAGTTTTGGAAGTGTGAAATAACGTTTTAGAATGCGTTTAGTTTGTGTATTTATTGGATTATATAACATCGTTAAATTAATCAGTTGAGGACAGATTGTTATTACAGATGATTCCTGTTAATAAATTCAATAATATACAGACATATCAGTCGATCAATAAAATATTCAATGACAGTTTAATCTGAAGTTATGACAAAGTAACGGACAAAATTTATAAAACGTACAACGTTCATTTAAAAAAAATGCTAAAACACATCACATAAAAAACTGATATAATTCATAAAAAACAAAATAAACTCCAAATAATAGTGAAAATTTGGAACCCAGTATTTGGTACCAACAATATGATCCACTACCAAATCGTAGTCTTAATGTTGGACGATTTCTGAATAACCAGTTTGAAGAAAAGTAGATTAGAAGACGTAGATAAATGGAGTAGTCACCTAGGTCAATGGTACGAATTAGACATGAAAGGACTCGTATAATTCTGTACGTCAGATAGTAAATGGACACAGTTTGAACAATTCCTGTAAGAAGTAGTTTAGGTTTAATAAACTGTTATGGGTTTGTGAACCTGTGAGCTTTAAACACGCTTCTATTAGCTTCACCTGTTTGTGGGTTTGTGAGCGTGTGAGTTTGGACTAAGAACAAGTGGCTGATTACTGTTAGTATATCCCACCACTTCAACTGTCTGCGTTTTTGGAAAGTCGCAACAAAAACGCTCTCTACAGGTACTTATGTTGATGGTGTGGCGTTCGACCACGTCTCGTTCAGTCTGTTGACAGACAATTTTGTGAAAATACGTTAAAATAGTACGGAAATGTTTGATACTGAGGTATTTATAATTGAGATTCAAACATGGTCCCCGTTTTGGAAGGTAAATTTAAAGTAGAATTTTAATAGAGACATCAAAAAAAATTTGAATAATTGCAAACAGTACATTATCCTTCATGGTTTGATCTGAACTGAATTAGAAAACTGCTTAAGCATAGCCATGTGCAAAGAATTTACAATACAATTTAAAATCTTAACCGTAGGGTTTCATCAAAAGAACTAGAATAAAATAAACTGTTTGACGTGTTGTTACATTTTTTTCGAATATTTACATTGTACGTATAATCCTATAATATGTCAGTGAAGTCAAATCAAAATACTTTCATATACATTTCATTATTTTCTGTGATAGACACGCCAATTAAATGATAGTGTATTAATTCTTGTTAGATACGTTATTCGATTTATGTCTAAAGTCAAGTCATATGGATGACGTTTTTATAATTAATAAAAATTTTTAATCGATAGGGATTTCAAATTTTCCATTAAAATTCAATTTCGTTGGCGGAAGCAATGATATCTGTACACAAGGCCTTCGAAAAGACCCGATATATCTGTGTCATTAGCTTCAAAAAGTCCAGTCACCGACTGTAAAAATGGAGTTTATTTATTTCTCATTTTTTTCGGACAACATCGATTTACTTTTTGGGGATGAAGTAATAAGTAAAGAGTTTATGAACTAAATGAAACAAATATTAAATTGGACACTTGAAATATGCCCTCATATTTCAAAATGCAAATAATACCTTTTTACAAAAAATTAATTATTGTAGAAATACAAATAAAGCAAAAGCAAAATTGAAATTATTGGTATAATTTTTGTTGGCATCACAATCAGGAAAATTATTAATAATATAATTATAATAATAATATTTACCAAGTTTCTCTTTTATATTATGAAGCGAAGCTCGACACGGTATCTAACAAATTAAAAATAATAGTGTCCGCATGTTTATGTTCTGCAAGTACTGGCTGATTTGCTCAAAATTCTTTAATTGTGAATTGTTTTTTTGGCGTTTATGATTGGAGTTCAGTCCGACGTGATGTGATTTATACTTTTTGGGCCAAGACATCTTAAAATGATGTTCGTACGAGTATATAAAATGGGTAAAACCAAGAAACTATAGTTGGAAACTGGTGAATTAATCGCATGTTTCCATAGTCTTGGCAGAAATAACAGTACCAATGCCGCCGAATAAAAAATATTCATTCACCGGGAGCCATGGCGATATAAATCGTTCGGGCGACTTAGAAAAACCACAACCACAAACAAACGTGATCGTCGACTCACGGGCCAAGAGATAGCAGCTTAGATCAATAATTCTAGGGATCGTTCTTTAAGTACTACTAAAGTGAAAAGGAGATTGAGATAAGCAGACCTTTTGGAAGGGTAGCAGCGAAGAAACATATTTTTAAGACTTTTAAGACAAAATAAAATTAATAGGTTGCAATAGGCTAAAAAACATTGGACGCATGAAGAGTGGGAGAGAGTGTTTTGGAGTACTGAGTCAAAGTTTGAGGTTTTTGGATGTAAGAGAAAAGTACTTTTGTGCAGATCTCGTATAAGACGGTGGAGGATCGATGATGGCTTTTGGAGAAACGGCGATTGTAAACCTGGTAAAAATTGAAGAGATTTTGACCAAAGAAGGCTGATTGGCAGAAAATTTATCTTACAGCAAGACTCGATGCTGTGTAAAAGGTATTTGAAAGAATGGGAGAAGAATAATGTACTGAAAGTAGTGTTTTGACGAATGGAACCAAATAACCAGTTTTATCGTGAATAGTTTTTGAGTTCTCATCATTCTATTCTTTCATTTGGATTCTAATGTATGGCGCGTCTCGTAAGAACTGTATTAATGTTTAAATTATCAAATTTCTTTTACATTTTTGTGCAAATCTATGTTTAATATTAAATGAGGAAGTCTGGTAATTATACTTTTTAAACGAATAATTTTAATTCCTTGTACAATTGTAGGCAAAAAAGTACTTAGTAACGTTAATGGCGAACCCATTTACAATTTATCATTTATATCTTTTAAGATCTAGTTCATCTTTAACTACCTTACATTCTCAAGAAAATAAAAACAATCTTTCACAACACATCAATATTTATTATGAGGTATACCTTTTCGACAAGGCTCGAACACGAGTTCGTAGACGGTAGATGTACAGAATGTATCGGTAAAATCATATCAGCCAAACGAAAATTATAAATGAATCGGGACAAGCGCGAAAAAAAAAAAAACGTTGGAACCATACTAATAATTTATTTAAGAAGCACATCAACTTTCTTACGTAGTACATTATGTATTAATGTACTTTTCGCTCCAAAATATTTCGTCTTGGCTCTAATAAACATCCGATACTTACTTGTGGTTATCCCTGAAGAGGCAGTGGGTTATCCCAAATAACTAGTGTAGATAAAACTTGGGATGGGATGCATAGAGAATGATATCATTCAAATATCATCATCAAAAAATTAGTAATGGAATCGATTACAATCTTAAGCTTAAATGTTTCTTGCCGTCCCAAAATAACATCCCTCCAGATGAGTTTTCAATTTAGGGAAGAGGAAAGGTCTTATGTTAGTCAAGTAAAGATATTAAGAACCCACAGTAATATTTTTTTGGTTACAATGTCGTTTATTATCAAACTTTCATTATCGAAGGTCTTCTGCTGCAGAGTTTAATTTCTATCGACTCTGACAATGCGTAAGAGATCCCCTAGGCTCTTAACAAATCACTAGCTTCGTAGGTCTGCTGAAGTTTTGCAAAATTTCACTTCAAATACAGTTTCACAAAACCAATCTAGTAACTCGCATTAAACTTCTATTGCATGTTAAGCTGACGCGTGATCTCACAGTAAGATTTCACAGACTTTCCGAAAACCATAATAGACATCATAAGAAATTTAAACTATAACACTAGAGACTACGAAACTTTGAAGTATTATATATCCTTAACTTTGTGAATGAAGTGGAAGTGATAGATCTGCTATAAAATTTGAGCATCCCCTAGTGCCACATAAAAAAGGGAACACAATAGATAGAATAAATTATTGGACGAAAGCACTACCGTTAGTGTATAACTGAGGACAACTTCATTTAATTGAGTGTTGGAGGAACCTTATCCTTTGATTAAAAACATCAAAATACTTTTCCATCAATTCAATTCTTCAAGTAATATTATAATGCCATGTCCAGGGGATAATCGGTTTCGAATCACTGTGGGCTGTATACTTTACCCTGCACTCAATTTCCACAACTTCCACAACAAGTAAATTGTCGTCCCCGCGATCGACAATTTTGAAAGTGCGGATTCGGATTCAGCCCCACGAACAAAGTTATATACTATTGTATATTCAACCCTATTGAAAATATGTGGTATAAGTTAAAATCCAGAGTGAGATTTGAATTTTAATTTATAAATCTAAATGAGGACGACAGTGAAAGTGAAAAATTCAGGGCTAAGAGTTTTATATGTCATATCTATTAGTGATGTAACGAATGTCATTTTTCTAAAATTTGCCGATGCGAATGCAAATATTTTATTCAATTGTCTGTTGTTGACAGTCTCGAGGTACATAATGTGTCATCGTGAAGTTAGAACAGTAATTAGATGATACCGCGTCTGCGTAGTTTGCAATGACTTTTTTAGTACTTGACGTTTTTTCAAGTTATCTAGCTGTCAATAAAATCAGTGTTCATCCAATTTCACTGTTGCTTTTGTCTACACCTTGATACAAAATGACCCATTTTTCATATAATGACTGAAGAATTCTGTACGCTGAAGTTATCCGCGCATTAGGTGCCACATTTGCTAACTTTCAACCAAAGTCATCTTTCAACCAAAGTCATCTTATAGATGCCTTCTATGCAGAATGATACGAATTTTTCGCCTCGGTTCATTGATGCAGATGAAGCTGCTATGTTTCTGAAATGAAAAAAAATAGCGAAGAAAGTTAATTTCAAAGGGTAAACCTGCTCTTCAAATGACAAAAACGGTTTTACCGAACAAAAAAGTGATAGCGCCCATTTTTGGGATAGATAAACATATCAACAGTCTTCAGGAAAACCTTATGCATCATTGCTTGAGAAGTTAAAAGAAAAAATTGCAAAAATGCGACCGAATTTGAAAAAAGAACAAGTGCTTATCTACCAGGAGAACGCACCTTCGGTGATCTACCTGGCTAAAATTTACGAATTGCACTCCGAATTGGTTGACCGTCCACAGTAACTAGATCTGGCCCTATGTGACTTTATTCTCTTTTCTAACTTTGAAGATTTACATATTTTCATCAGACGATAACGTCATTACAAACGTAAACGCCTATTTCTAGGAGAAAGATATTTCTATTATTTTGAAGGGTTGAAAAATTACTTAGAGTGAACTGCAACTTGAACAATGTCTAGTTCTTTTGTTGGGGTCGTGTGGTTTTTTATTTCTCTTAATGTTCAAACTCTATATATTTGATTTTTCTCTGCAAATGTACGTTATTTCTTAACCTGGATTTGTATTAAAGATTTATAACAAGATATGAAAATTAAGAGATATTCAATTAGACAAAAACCAAACATTACTCCAAAACTTTGGCGGATTTTATAAGAACAAAATGATTATGTTAATTCACATCAAACATGTATCTTCTTGAAGATACATGTTGCTTTAAGACAACTTATACATATACAAAATAAGAAGATTCATTAAGTTAAACATTACATCAGAAATACTTATCTTGTGATAAATATTACGAAGAAATTTAAGTGATGTTAATTTCTCATTTCAAACGGTTGTTCATTGGGCCATTGGCAGTATTATTTCGTCGACTGTATGTTATTTTATGAGAAGGTAGAAATAAATCAGTGGAGTAGAAAGGATATTTTTGTATAGTGGACATTTCTATTTGATTTCGATATGTGGATCTTTATCATCTCGTGTTCTTTTACGTGTACATGAAAAATATTAACTAACACTGAAATAACATACAAAAATGACCTAAAATAAAAATTGATTAGGTATTAATACGTTGAGTAGGCCACAATTTATCGAACAAAGTGAAAATCCACAAACAAAGAGTAAAAAATCAATGAATTCTGTTCAGAACAAATTTGGAATCTTTTGCGACATAAACAACTTGAAACTTTAATTTGGCAGGCATCGATGTTATTTCATTTGCAAACACGGTGGCTCGAAATAATGCTTCATCACCAAAAGTCGAAGCGAGTTGATCAGCACACTGCTGTTGGTTCAATCCACGTCGAAATTCATCTAAAATGATCGTACCAAAATGTTGGCGTTTTAAAACCATTTTTTCACCAAGATGAATGTTTACGTATCTGTAAACACTTGTTATCACATTCTGAGTACGTTCAACATTAAAAATGTGAAACTTTATAATCTCAGAACTTACAGCTATGTGAGTTGCTAAATAATAGCAGTTTTTTCAAATTTTTTTTGACCGTATGTTTAGTTTCCGCCTCGTTTAATTAAGGTTCTTATACTTATGGATCTTCAACGCGTGTTTTGTATTAATCAATATTCAAATGTAATTAAAATTTCTTTTTTTAGTTTGTTTCCTCATTCCGTACGTTGTTTCAACTACATATTCTTCCGAATGCATGATTAAAAAGTGAAATTCTAATAAGAGACGCTGTTATAAGTTCCAAGTCGAATTTTATGGGCCTATAAGCTATTTCACAATAATTAAAGAAATGATTCTAAAGTGATTGGTTAGTTTTTTTTTCTAATAAAGACAACCAGAAACTTACCGAGTCGGTTGACTTTTGTAGACTTTTACAGACACTTGCAACCGAGCAAATCATCTGACAATTTTTTTTTATACTCAAAATTGTCTAATTAAAAATAGATTTGTGAAATTTCTGCCTTGGGAAAGTACCTTAGTCGAAGTAGCGACCATCTCTCCGACTATTATAATGTGTATCATTTATAATATTTATCTGAACTAGCGGTTTAAAAAAGTGCTAATTGAATGAACAAGAATAAAGTGGTTAGTGAATAATTGCTGCTGTCTCGCTTTTGGAGCCTGATGGACAGGTTGGTTGTTACGCGAACAGTAACTTGACCTCTTCCTAGAATTGCAACTTGCACCAAATGGATAATGTTGCGAGTGCAAGATTTTGCATGAAACAACCAACTGAATTTCATGCATGCATGCTCTTGATCAAGAAATACTGCGTCTTGCATTGAATTGCACGTTGTATTGCATCATTCCAAGCGGCCTTTAGAAATCACGTCATCAATAAAAAACGCCACATTGTTTAATATATGTTTTGAAGAATCATTAATGACTGTTCAACGTTATGAGATTCAATACTTTTACTTCAAAGACTTAACCAATATACAAGGAGTGATACATCTCTTTCTTTGCTCTCTCCCTCGCACGTTTATAAATCGAAACAGTTGTTTATTATCATGTCACATTGTAAGCTATTATGTGGATACTCACGTCAAAAATCGACAAGTTTGAATTTGTTGTTACATGCCCACAGTAGAGGCCCGAATTCGAGATAATCAAAATGGATTGTGTCTATTTACGCATGGTGATTAAATACGTCGATTGCGGAAAGTTGAGAAATGTGTAAGTAACATTCTAAAAGAACAGAATGTAGTTCAAAAATTAGAGAAATCGGCTCACAAATATCAAAACTTAGTCTCAGTGACAACCCGCTAAAGATTTTGAAATCATTATGAATAACGAGTCATATTTTACTTTTGATAGGAGTGAAACAACGAATAAAAAGAGTTATTATTGTTAGAAAGTCAAGAAAGTATATTCAGAAGTGTATTTTATAATGGTTTCAAATTAATGCAGTTCATGAAGAATAAGTATTGGGGAATTTTGTGTTTTGGCTAGATATGTCAACTGTTCATTATGCAAAAGACGATGTAGGAGCTTTTGCGGAGTTGAATATTTCGTTTATTGAGAATTCATAGAGTAATTGAATACTTTTGGGACTAAACTTTCTTTTCTAGGTGAAATGTACAAAATGGGTAGTGAAGAGCTGCTACCAAATATACCAAGTCTTAAACGGCAATTTGGTGATTAGTAATTGAAACAATTTTCAATTGAAGGCTATTTATTTGGAATTTTGAAATAAATTATTGATAGAAAATAGAAACAATTTACATGTTTAAACGTAAAAATGTACCAGCAGAGTACGGGAATAAGGAATAATTGCTACTATTCTAACGAAACCGACATATTTCAAATATTTCCAATAATAAAAGTAGCTATTTCATAAATCTGGATATGTTCAATAAATACCAATTAAATTGTCACTATAAACGTGCTTGGCATGACTATACCCAACCTGCTGCTGATAGAATACAGAGAATTATGAAAAGAGGAAGATACATGTCGTTAAAATTGGATAATTATTTTTCTTCTGATATTTAAGGACAAAATATGGAATTTATATATGTTATTATTAAAATTTTAAGTTAACAGTTTTTATCCCATAAATAAATTGTATAATTAATTTTGAAATAAATTAATGAGGTCTACGATGTTTGAATTTGCCATTAGATGTTTTGGTAAAGAGCATTTCATGTCAAATATCATTATTTGTTTCGGTATTGCATAATCCTCGGTGTAAAATGCTTTTTCTTATAATTATTGGGAAGTTGTGTTAAAAATATGTCATTTTTTCGGAACAAAGCAGCTGTTTTCAACCTTTTCTTCATTAGGTGCAGGTGAAATAATAATATATAATTTTTAGTCTAATAAAATAGATTAATTGTCGCCCGTCCCCTGTCTATGTTTGCTTATTATATTTCTACTTTGTCTTGCAGTATTCATTGATCTTCTACAGTCTCATTGTTATCTAGAAGCATAGTATGGAAGTGAATGAATCATCGTGGATATTAGGATAAATCTGGGCTATATCAGATAAATATCGAAAAATAAGTATTCCCTACAATACCAGCCTTGGTACACTGATTTTGTGTGGCCTGTGTGTTTGGTATTCTTCATCCAATTTGGATTTCTATCAAATATATTGAATGTTTTAATAAATAACATATTGCTCAAATAAAATGAAACGGCTTCAAATAATTGGAATTGCTAATTTAATTATATAAATAAAATTCAGTTTCTCGATCACTGCCAAACTCAGCCAACTGAAAAATAAAACCTATTCTATATTGATGCTTTTTTTTTTTCAAATATTTGATTTTGAATAGTTCTCTATATTTTTTTTTATTTTGCTTATTATTAGATTTAGAGAAAGGTTCAAGATTTAGTCGTATTTCAAATAATGTACTTGCTTCTTGTGGAGCTTTGATTCTGTCGCAAACACCAAACTTCTATAAATTCCTATTCGTGTCTGCATTAAGTGATTTTCTTCTGCCTACGGAGATGTTTCTTTACTCTTTTTCCTTCCTTATTCATCTTTGAATTCGTTTGCCTAATTCGTAAGCACGCTTCTCCAAGGTGCGTTCTGCTACGTAAAGGACTTCTAATAATAATATGTAATCCGGGCTTGCTGCCTACTAGTTTTATTTTGCTATCGACTTATATACAAATTATTACCTATAATTTTGTCGCTCATGTGAATCAGATCATCTAAGTCACTTCGTTGGATCCAAACATTTCGATGGAAGCGAACTTTTGATCAGCATTGCGCAACCAAGACATCCTCCTTGAAGATAGCTTTATCCATTAAGTATAAGAGTACGAATTTTATTAATCATTTCTTGATTAGTTACAATAAATGACGGCCAAGGGTGTTCAGCATTATCCATGTTCACCGAATCAGAGAACCGCTCACAAACCATACCCTGCAGTGGATGATTTTCAGAATAATATTCAAGTAACTTTTCCTCGTTTTCTTCAAATGCTCAACCACAGAAATTATGTTTCATTATTCATTTACTTTAATGTAATAATCATAGCAAAAGTATTGTCAATCTCAGAAAATTTACTTATCTGCTAAACTGCCATTAAATTTAGGTCTGTATACTTCATTATTGTATTTCAAATCACAAGTCTGCATGAAAATAGAACAAACTCCATAATTAATAATATACAAACATGATTTCCATAAGATAAAAACTAATAATAATAACAGTATTCGAAGAAAAAAATAGTGAGACCAGCAAGAAAATTCAAAGAAAAAGAAGGGATACAATTGACGATGGTTTCTTCAAAGTAAGATTCACTTGACAATAGTATACAATTTTACGTCATAAATTTTAAAAGATATTCAAATAGTTTTTACATGGACCGCTCTGTAATCGATGGGCATCAAGACACGTTGACGCTCGTTGTGAATACTCTTTTTCATTGTTTTAGGTGTTAAACCAGCCGATAACAACGGCTAAAGAGGTAATTACCGGGCATTACGTACACCCATAAAAAATACCGTGACCACGATTGGAAAATAAGAACCTTAACATTCTCTTAAACAAAAAAATGACTCGACGAGAACGGCCTAGACCAGGGGTCGGCAAACTTTTAGGACAGGACAAGTCCGTAAATAAAATGTGTCATACAGGACCAAATTATAAACTTGTTTATTAAAAACTATTCTTTCCAAAACGGAAGTTTGCATCCTATTACGAACTTTATGAAAGTTAGTTGTTTTGGAATTGAATGAGTTCATATTTCAAAAAATTAGAATCCGGAAAAATAGTTACTTGATAAGTGAAAACATACTTTTTCTTCTTCTCTCTCAGTTTCAAATTAATATTTACCCAACATAATTATTATTATAGTGGGTAAGTTCAAACGTATTGAATTACTCGTCTAATGCATTTCATAAAAGTTTTAATGTATTAAATTTCATAGTAATTCTAATTATTTTGCAGTAATTCTGTATACATATAAATATCTAACAATAGTATTCCTAAACTTTTATGACAGCTTCATAGAGCGAAGCACAAAGATTTATGAAAATATCGGAGCTGCCCAGCTGCTATTTTCTTATATACTTCTATTATTTTTAAGACAACCGATACCTTGTTATGATTTTACAAACTTAATTATGAATTCAAGATATTCGTTCTGATGTCGCTTGAATCCACAAGTTTTGATTTAGTTCTTAGCAATATCTCTAGCTATTGTTTTGAGTCCTTTTTCTGCATAAACGGTTACACAGTGGTCTTAATGCATTTTTAGAGGTTTTTCAATAACTTTTGTCGCTCAATAAAAAATGATTACGTCTTTATGAAAACTTGTGAAGTTTCATTCCTATATTCTCCGTTGTTTCAATAATGAAATATTTTGCTGTAATAAAACTTTTTGTTTTGTACGGTGTGATATCAGAACTATTGTTAAGAATGTACAAGTACTCTTCGCCTTATATTCCAACAGTGTAAAACTGCATTTTAAACTGGTCTCAAAGTCAATCCATCTGAAGGACCTTAACACCAAAAAATATAACTATTGTAGATGACTAGGGTGTATCAGCATGATCCTGAATCAAAACTAGAAGCTAAGGAGTGGTTTGAATCCGAATCCAAAGTCAATTAAGATCCGAAAGTTTATTTTTTTGGATACGAGATGTTTTTCAAATGACCGATTTATGACTTTTCCAAATAATTAGCTGATGCAGTTTGAAGACTTGGTACAATTGATCGAAGAGGTATGTCAGGTTTGTGCAGTTTTGACAGATCATATATTTTAGGAAGATTTTTTTCTATACGGACTCGTAGGATCCTGCTTAAATTGTTTTATCATTCGATAATGTCATTATTTCATCATTATAATCATCTGATTTTGTTTCAATAAATTCATTGGTTTTAGTAATATTTCAGGATTCAATATTAATCTGTTGATTTTTCTTCACCAACTCATTTTTAAAATTGATGATAATATTACAAGTATCAGATATTATTTTTACTTTAATCATATGTTGGTGCTCTATTCAATATTTCATAAGATACTTGTCACAAGAAATATTTTGTGCAAAATGTCATGTCAGTATTCTATTTTCTGTGTATCTTCACCAATAGGCTGTTTTCTCAACATAAGGTTACTATTTTTTTATTTGTTTTTTTTTGCATTTTGTGAAAAGTGATTCGGCAAAAACGTATTAAAAGGTCGAAGGTCTACGCCTGCAGGAATCATCATATATGCAAGGTCTATTAACAAAGTTGCCAGCCAACTCTCTGTCTAATCTACATACTAACAATTTAAAAAAATATGTGGAATTTATTAATGAAACATTTTGTCTCTATTTGAATAGTTTTCAAAGTTATCCACTAAGAATCCAACCACAGTTCTATTGGTATTCACTGTGTGGTTTTATATTACTTTTAGTTTCTTTTATATAAATTTTCATATCATTTTTCTTACAAATAGTATATATATTTTATTTATCTACATTTTTCAATAGAAAAATTTTCATTTGTCTAAAATTTCCACCGGGTATTGGTAACTAAAATTTCTTGTTTATCGTTTACAATATTTCATTTCATTTTGATGTCTTTAATTTCCTCAATTGTTCATTTCTTAATCTTCTGAAGTACAATGGCTGCTTTTTATTTATCTGAGAAATGCTCTTGAAACGTATTTTTCAATGTTAGTGCTCTTCTTCTTCTTAGAGTACCGGTATCAAGTCCCCTTGACGTTCAGCTCTATCTTGAGCTAGTCTAGATAACCGTCCTACTTCTCTTATCCCAGCTCATTCTCTAATATTCTCTAATATTTGTATATTACTTTATTTAATAGTGGTTCGTTACAAGACATACTTTCATATTAGTTCCAAACAATATATTGATTATTCAGGTTTTTTCGCCATAAAATGTGTGTGGTATTATTCGTTGAAATTCAGTTCAGCGGTTTCAATGTTTTATCTGTTATTATATTCTTATAAATTAGATTCATGTTGGTGGGTAGTTATTAATTTTTAATTTTGCTTCATTATTTCGGGTTACGATTCAGGATTGTAGTTAGTTTGATTGCTCTATCAAGTAATCCATTAATAACACATCGCGATAATTCGGATGGTTGGATTAATTAATCTTTGTATCTAATTAACGTTGTGTCTTAACAGTTTATTTTTTTGGTATCTACAATGCCTAACTTGAATTGTATATTTCCATCGAAACTATTGAAAGCAGATGATCGATAATTAATCTTATGATGGAAAACAGCTGCTATATATCGTTTATATACTAATATTGCTTCAAATGTTTAATACTTGTAAGTAAATGCTCCAATATGAACTTGAACAGCTGATGAAGATGAATCGTTTAGTTACTGAAAGTGTTCTTTTATATTTTGCATAATAATTATCATTAAATGTGTGATTTTTTTCTTTGGCATATTAACAACATCAACGAATTCTCTAAGTAAAGGTGATTATATAATTCTAGTTAAATTAGCCATTATTTACGGCGTATATCTTGGCGACGTTGCTTAGTCACTTCGGTGTCTAGGTAGGTAGGCCCAACAATGTCTTGCGATGGTAATTATATTTTAAAATTTCCCCGAAAGCCAGTTAACGTTTTAAAATCGTAATGAATCGTTTTGAAATAGTTTTAACTTTATAAATAAGTGAAGCAATTAGATCTTTAATGTCAAAAGCGAATAAGGATTTCTTGCGAAGTCTTCTAATGAATACTAGAAGATACTGGCTAAGATAATAAAACCAGTTATGAGAAGGGAATTGTAAAAACTATTTGGAGATTCTCGCGATGCTTTTGCAACAAAAGTTTTTAGAAGATGTTGATCCATAAATACTTTTTAAAGACATAGTTTTCGATGATGTCTGAAACGCATGTACGACCAAAAAAAAGCTCTGTACAGCTCTGACAATGGAATGATCAACAAGATTGTGGAAAAACTATCGTGACAAGACTGACAACAACCGAATGAATTACGAAAAACTACCAAATATCTGACCTTATGCCTAATAGAATTTTTCAAGGACGGAGTCAATATTTATGGTAAATCCACTTGCAGATGTTATCGAAAACCATATCATATTCTCCAAAACTGCCTATAGGTAGCGAAAAAAACCCAATTGCTGCATCTAAGTGGTTAACATCAAACTAATCGCTTGTTCTTAAGTCCTAAGTCTAGTTTTTTAATATAGGAATAGAGATTTATGGAAGTTCATTCTTGCAACTAAATGGCTTTTAAAACTGCGATACAAACTGTGTTTTCTCTGGTCTATATTTTATTCATTAATGAAAAAATCCTTCATCAGTTGCTTTATTGCCCTATAGACATAAAACTTATCAAATAATCATTTAAAATTTCACACAGTGCTTGTTCCTGTGTATCAATCCCGCGTCTACGTTGTTGATAAGTAAATAAAGTTTTGCAAAAGCCAACATTTTTGTTGTCGTTGGAGTCAGCGAGACAAGACAGTCTCCAAGCGGTACAATCCCGCCCAAAGTGGGACGAATGGTCACGTTATTTTCTACTATACTTTCGTGATTTTTT
The DNA here is from genome assembly GCF_026250575.1 of Diorhabda carinulata. NCBI lineage: Eukaryota > Metazoa > Arthropoda > Insecta > Coleoptera > Chrysomelidae > Diorhabda > Diorhabda carinulata. The sequence goes on from NC_079462.1 coordinate 35,841,002, forward strand.
GCAGGTTGTACTTAATTATATTCTAGTTCCTATGATATCATCACTACCCCAAAAGGTATTTTATTTGTCAGACCATTTTATGTTATTGCATTTTATTGTATCAAAGTCATACATGCTGATGCTTGCTTTAAAATTCAAACCGATGTTTGATTATATTCAATTGGAATCCAAGTGAATGATATGTCACAGCAGATGAAACTTGGATGCACCATTTTATATCAGAAACTAAAATACGATCGAATCAATAAGTTTCGTACTTGTCTCCAAAAAAAACCAAACTGGAGAAAAATTATTGATACTATATTGATATATAAATGCTTGTTGTAAATAAAGAAATAATGGCAGACACTCTTGTTTAGCCGAACTTCCGAAAAATTATTTTTTAGTTTGAAAAAATGAGAAACTCGTTGTACTAAGTCTGTGAAGTTTGAAGAAGCTTGATAAGTCAGTTTTTTATTAATCCTTCCTCGTATAAACCCTACTTAACATAAAAAAAAGATTTTGTAAATAAATTTATTTGGAGTTTAGTTTTTGTATGTCTATTAAAAACACAAGTCATCGTTTTTCTTGAAAATAGCTTCGAAAATATTTTTACAGAAAACGGAACATTACTGCCAACGTGCAGATTATAATTATTATTTCCTCAAAGATATACTATTCCTTCAAACTGGACTTTCAAGTTAGTTACTTCGTAGCGGTCATTAGTTAATAATGATCTGCGTTTTCATGCAATTATCTTTTTACACGGGTGTAAAAGAAAATTGGCTGATGAAACACATTGAAGAAAAATGTTGCGAGCCAATATTTAGAATTCTCGATCCGCTAGCAACGCAGATCAGAATAAAAATGATGAGTGACAAGTTAAGTAGAAGATTTTGTATATTTTGGAAAAATAAATCGGATTTGATTTTACGTAACAAACCAAAAAGGAAAATAGTCTGGAGGAAAGAAGCGTCTTATTAATTTGAAATCACAAGAGTATTCAGATTTTTACTTTTTGTAGCATATAGTGAGAATTAGTGATATACTGACCACAGAAACCATTTTTAATAAAATACGGTCGTCCTTTGTGAAAACTGATAGTACCTACAAAAGTACCGAGAAACCGCATTTGGATATCATTTTTTTAGATAAGGTTTAATATATTTTCAGTTTCAGTGAGAGAGTTTGAAAGATTCCACTAAACCGCAGATAAACTATACATATATCTTAATTATAATGAAGTAATTCTGAGAAAGGGTTGCTTTCTGAAGTATTGAACCGGATTCACCACTTATCGGGGTATGATGAAGATTTTTGATTACATAATCATCTTTATCTTCAAACATTTCTATATATTTCTTCAACTTTTCACTTCTTAGATCTTTTTATATGTTTCTCGTGCAAATTTGTCTTGATTATTTTAGGTCTCTTTTCTATAAAAATCAGTTCAAAACAACAACCTACTTCGGTCTTTATAAAAATTTAACTTGTCACTGACAATCAACTATATCGTGAATATCAAAAATATTAGCAGCCATCAAATTATTCGTAGTATTTTATCAAGTCACTAAGGATAAAATATTGAAAATTTAAAACTCCGTTGTGTTTATAAAATTATATTTTATGAACCTGTCAACAGAAAAACGAGAATTTTTACAGAAAAAAACGAATAAAATTATCCAAATATGATTAATTTTTATTTATTGAATGAAACAACTGTTTCAACGTTTTCGTGTGTGTGTGTGTGTGTGTAAACTGATCTAAAATTTTCACAATTTTCTTTATTCAAAATTTACCAATTTTTGTATTAGCCACCTTGTACGCCGACAATATTATTACTTTTCGTAACTATCACCTGGGGGGTTGAATACATCGGTAGACAGGTGTGTTAAATTTGATGCAAATCGTCATCGAGTAAGGCCCATTTGCATATTTCACACTCTGCTAATACAGCTACGGAGAATTAACTGGAAGTAATAGAAAACCTCCGGCCAAACAGTAAATCATGTCATTTTTATTGCGTATGTCTTTTGAACAGGAAATTTTTAATTTTGACATTTTTGTAGGCAATCATTTACGATTGTCTGCCAGAGAATTACCATAAAAATTTTTAGTTGAGGAAACGTTTTCTTCATACAAAAGAGGTTTTGCTGGTCTTTATATAGTGTCTTCAAATTACAAAACTGATTTATTTTTATAGCGCAGTATGGAGAGGTAGATCTATAGAAGATCTCTCTACTTTAAACAATTTCAAACGAATTAATTCTGAATATGCTTTCATTTTTTATCAATAATGTAATTACATTCCTTCTCAAGACCATTTTTCCATCTAGTAGGCATATTTTCCATGTTGGACCGACAAAAATCACATTTGCATTTTGACAGCATCCAAATATCCAAATTCTTTGCCACTTAGAAAATGTAGAGATCGGAATAAATGCCATATTGGCTCAATTCATTAAATTTTCCAAGATGCGTCAAAAGACAAAATTCTCATTAACAACAGTGAGCCTAAGTCTGCTTCTGCTGCAGACACAATTTTGGCGTTTACTGAAGAGTTTCAAACATTTTATTTTAATTTTTTCATTAATTATTTTAATACGTCCTTTTACCACTGCATTTCTTTTAAAATTAATACGTCGATTTGTACAATATGAAGATGATTTTCTAACGAGCACAATTTTGTTATCGTTAATCTTGTTTGTTTACAAACTATTCCAAGTTTACTATACAACAAATGTTTGATTAAATGAGGAATATTTTCCACGCAACCAAACATCTTGTCGTACAAGATCTGGGGCATAAACTTGATTAGATGAAACAGTCAATTCCCATTCAACTGAATCTAATTAGGTGAAATTAGACTGGTTGGAATGAACTAGATAGCAAACAAAAGAGCTCAATGCGTTTGAAATACCGTGGTTGATATAAATCGTATATATCGTAGAAATTTGTGGCATATGAATATGTATCAAGTGAAAGTACATAATATTCATTGAACCAATAAAATGTAAAATAAAAATTAATTCGTATCATTAAATCAATTATTTAATGTTAATATTTTAGAATGTTTTACAATGCACAACATAACAACATGTCATATTGAAAAATTGAGAAAAATACTTAAATTTTTTTATTACATTTGGAAACTATCAATTTTTTTTAAGTTGTAAATACCAAACGTAAGGTTCCGATATTTTTTACATTCAAACATCGTTGAAAACCTTACACTGTTTTCTATTTGTCAACATAATTTTTACTTTTTACTACACACGTTTGAAGACGGTGCTCCAGTAGGTATCTCGCCAATCCGTCGAGGGAGCGTATGACCTTTACTCGGACTTCATCGTCCTTCTTGAGGTGATTGCAACCTAAGTATTCCTTTAGCTTGGGGCTGTACGTGGGATGGAGCATAACAGTGCACCCAAACTGCTTCAAAATCTCCTGTCTTTTGCGAGTAACGTGGGATTGAGCGTTGTCGTGAAAAATCCCTATTCCCGGTACTGTTGTCGGATTAATCCTAGGACCTACTCTCGAGGCTGTAGATCATTTAGAACCTTACTTTTTGTTTTTATTTATTTCAATAAAAAGTACTTACAAAACAAAATCCCCAGCTGCCACATTGGTTTCAGAAATACTATCTATGAAAGCACCGTCTTCACTTCATTTGGGAATCTTCCACATGACAATTCCTATTAACCAAAATATTGTGTCCCTAAATACTGTATGAATAAGTTTTCACTGGTTAGTCGATAATTTATTCAAAGTTATCAAAGTTATAAAATTTTTATATGAACGACGTAAAAGACGTAGAGAGTCTTGAAACTTGTTTTGGACTATTCTGCTGATCAATTAACGTGTGTTCTACTTTTTTGCATATTTAGATGGTAAATATGCTTTTTTAAAAAAATTTCATGTTGCACAAATAATAGTCCGGATTCGTATCAACTCGATTATCAGAAAGTCGAAACTTAAAATAAATATTGAAACATGCCGACCGGAACATCGAATACATATACGTACACAGAAAGTTGGCAACCCTGGGGCGAAGAATTTAGTCGACAATTGTGGATGGAACAAATTTACTCAACGTCTGTTAAACAATTAAACAAGGATTATTAAATTGAGTAGATCATCATCATGTACTCGGCTGAATTTTATCGACTCATTTCTGACGAATACTACAAAATGAATTTATACTATTTTTCGAATTTATACGGATCATATAAAGGCCCGTTGGCAGACGTTATTTAGAAATACTTTTCTAAAATTAAAAGTATAAAGAACTAGTCTCTACCTCCGGCTTCGATCTCATTGAAGCCATTAAATAAGTATCAGAGATCATTGCAATAGAGATAAATCAATATGATAACTATATTTTATTGTTCGCTGAAATTATCAATGTTTAAAAATTACTACATACAATGACGTGAAGAACAAAATATACTTATAGATTCCGGGACTTTCTCCGGTATTCACTGCAACCCAAAGGATCTATTGTGTCCCCCTCTCCTGCTGCGATACTGGAGAACCCAGTGTTTACAGTTGGTTCATCAATCCCACACCTTTTAAATAGTCTGGAATGTGAGATGGCTTTAATTGCCGCAGATCATCGTCGTCTTCTATTTCTCAATCGCAACCAGGTGTAGTGCTTTGGAGTTCCTTTGGATTTACCGCCACTCTGCACCTATACCTAGATAGATAGATATTTTGTACAAGACTCTGCATCTTATTGTTCTGCTTCCAAAATACATAGACTCCTCCCAAAGAAGGTAATTTTTTGGGGGGTTTTTGTGTTCCACTTCCCTAGTTGTTGGTACTACTCCTACGAGGTACTCAAGCCTTTAAACGGAATGGGCAGGATATTCGAAGAATAAATGCTTTGCGGTTTCCATGGCTTGCTCGCAGAATCTGAAACATCGTCTTAAGGTAGTATTTGACAGAACATTGACCTGTCAGAAAACCGACTACCAGTTTCATGTCGTTTTTGGTCATCACGAGAAGTTTTTCAGATTTCTTAGCTGATATGGTTATGGATATTTTGGATTGTCGTTGGCCTGGAGTATTCCTCCAGTAAGACTCCATTTGATTTATTAGCCATTCGTTCCATAGATATGGAATCGTCTTTTGGTATTTTTTGGTATACCCTGGTGAACTGGAAGCCTCATTAGGATTACTTTGTTTTTGTTTGCTGGTGCTTTTAGAATTACAATTTTTATTTTACTCTAAATATCACTCGGAGTAATCTATGTTCGCAATTTTATATTAATAACCGTAATTTTATTATTGTAACTATGAAATTTCGATGAAGTTGTAGCTTTTAATTTGAGAATCACTTTGTTCAATCAATAAACAAACTCTTTTCGCGACAGATGGCTCCGACTTGATATATTTCGATCATTGGTGAACCAAAAATGATTTTCCATTATCATTTTTCGGCTTTGAGGTTTAACGATTCCTATACTAGAGGTACTAACAAGCAAGAAGATCCAACAGCTGCAATTTCATTAATTTTTAATAAATTTATGGATAGTTGTCAAAATGTATATGGAATGGGACAGACTAAACTCAAATTAAAATTGTTTTGACGAGAAGATGTGTACTATTCAAGCTTAATGGATAAACAAGGTAATGCAACAAACGAAGGCGTACTTTGATCCCTTCCTTTCTTCGCGGTGTTATGATCGGATAGGCAGATAAAGGCAGATGATTTTTGTTCTAATCCTAACTTTAATACATCTAGTTTGAAAACTGACCTTCCACATCTCGGAGGGGATCGGAGTGTTTTTGTAATTATAGCTGTTCTCAATGCTTATTTAATATTCGTAACTTAGAACGTTGTAAAGCGCTCTAATTTTTTTGTTACCCATGTTGTCTGGTGATCATCGTAGATAGAGGAGAGAAAAGATTTATACCCATTTAAAGTAGTGTATAATTTGGTCACACATCCATTGTCTGAAAATGGGCCCAAATTATCGATTCTTTTCCGCTCTGGCCTAACTGAGCCACCTTTCCGATGATGTACTAAAAGTCCCATCTTCCCTGTTAAGGGTTATTCTACTTTCACAAATTTTAATTTCTTTAGCATGAAATTCAGTAACCATTTTTATTAAAATCCAATTTTGATTATGAATTTTTTTTTTCGAAGTGAATATTTTTAGAGAAAGAGTTTTGATAAGCAGTTTATTCTCTATATATCTTACTGTACTTATTCAACTTGGCAAAATTGTACAAAAATATTATATAAGAATCTTATTCTTTATGATTAGATACAACATCCAATTATCTATACACACTTTCTCAACTTTCATTTGTTTCAGGTACAGTGGGTTCTATTATCTTGAATATAAATCTCAAAAGTAAAAGAACGCGAAAGTAAGTGCATACTGATTATTATATCAATCGTTGTCATATCTTTCTAGTAATAAAAATAACTGAAAGGCAAAACTCTCAAAACAATTATACTTCTATTCTCTTATCTCTTCCTCAAATATTCAATGACAAAGTGATATAATAAAGTGCTATACAAAAATCTCCTTCCTTCTTTCGTCTTTAAAATTTCAAATTAATTAAATTTTTAAATTGAATATTGAACAGAAACAAATTTTATAGATGACCCAAGGTTAGGTTAGGTTGACACAAAACTGAATAATTTAATGTTGATATACATTGTACAAATTCTCTTGATGATTCATTGAGTTTTGTGTGACTTTGATTATGCAGGGTCCTAGGGGGATGTAGGCATTTAGTGTTTTCAACCATACATGTCTTAGTGCAATTTTTGTTGGATTTTGAGATATGTGCAATTTTGTGTTTTTTATTTTATGAGAGTTTTACTGCCGTTTGTATGAAATAAAACTAAAACAACAAATTTTAAGGAGTTTATCGCCCATTAATACGCATAAGGAGTCTCTAGTCAATCAAATAAAAGCTACAATACTAATTATCATGTAATATCCTCAAAAATATCAGAAAGTTATTTTTTTCGAAAACAAATTAGTTTTCGTAGCTTTAAAACCAGAAAAAAACCAATGCTATTTTTATCCAAAATACTTTCAAAACATCTTTGTTCTTTTATCTTTACAAAAAGACAAAAATCATTGGCCGAAGTTAGCACGAACATAAAAATCACACGTTGCAATCAAACCTCACGCGATGGCAGAGAGATCGTTTTTATCGCTCAACATCCACAGAATTAAAACATAACTTTTGAAATTAATATCTTTGGTGCTCAAAATGACCTTCCTTGATTACGAATACATGCTCGAGCTTTGGGCATTGAGTAATCTCCTTCGAGGATAGCGCTCTCAACGTGTAAATTTTATGTTTGTACTAACTTCGGTCAATTTTAAAGTATTTTGTATAAAAATGGCATTGGTATTTTTCGTGTTTTAAAGCTACGAAAACTAACTTGTTTTCGAAAAAAATAACTGATATTTTTGAGGTTATACCATGATAATCAGTATGTTTTTTAACGTATTGTAGCTTTTATTTGATTGGCTAGAGACTCCTTATGCGCATTAATGGGCAATAAACTACTTAAAACTTGTTGTTTTAGTTTTATTTCATACAAACGGCAGTAAAACTCTCATAAAAGAATAAAACACAAAATTAACCGTATCTCAAAATCCAACAAACATTGCACTAAGACATGTATGCCTACATCGTTCCCCATAAGACCCTGTATATAAATAAATGTTGTGTATAACATTGAGAATCTATTAATGTTCCCAAATCCTCATATGGAAGAGTGAGAAAAAACTGCTTTTACAGAAACTTTATAGAAAATAAGTTTAATGGAAACAAAAAGTATGACGCTGGATATTTAACTCCTGTGAAACAACACGAAAAGGAAATAACACAAAGCAAACATAGTAGTATTCTAATGGTACGGAGAAACTCGCAAGAAAAAAATTGGACTGCATTATAAGTATCCTAATGTGGATGTACGCTGCCAATGTAAGACCTATTGACATAACTATTTATCGGATAACGGATAACGAAATATGTATCTTAACACTATTACTAGACGGGAAAAAATATCATTAAATGGTATACAAACAGACTAAAAAAGAAACTGACAGATGTGTATAGACTTGGAACGAAATATGTAAGTATTCTGAAAGCTTGAGAAAAACTCCAACCATCCAACCATAATCAAGCAAAAATTCACGCAATTAAGTGATGAGCTCAATTCAATATCAATAAGAAAAATAGAAGTCAGAGAATAATTATTATGTGGGATAGACATGCAGTTAATAAAACACCAAAATTTTCTGTAATTGGTTCTAAAATAGTTTGAAAATACTCAACGAAGTAGTCAGGAGTCAGGAAGAACTTTGTTGCCGTGTTAGTGGGTAGGGCACACTGGAGTAAAAGGATAAAATAACGAAAAAAGAGGTCAAAGCAATCTACTTTGGACCAGATCCTTTTTGAGGAATCAGCATTGGTACATATTGGAAGAAATTTGCATCTTGACTCTGTAATTTTTAATTAAAAGTACTTAAAACCAACAACAAATTCATTTATTGAGAAAATGTTCAAAGATTTTCACGTGCTAAAAGAAAAAAGACTGTATTATAATTCTCGATCGAAGAAACCTTACAAAAGTATTCACGAGTTTTATCTGAGACTGTACATTATTGCTCTTCAGAGGGGCCTAATATTTTCTTGAGAAATCCCTCAATGCGATTAATTTGTAATAACGAAGTAAGAGGATGAAAAGATAAAAGAGCAATGATTATTATTTCTGAGTGGAATTGAAAAAACTAAGTATGGCATAGGATAAAAGAAAATCAAGTTGTTTTCTCTGCGATTTTCTGAAAATTACATTTTCAAGCCGACTAACTTTTAGTACAATAACTATAATTGAGTTAATTAAATTTATGAAAATTGTTCCTCGTTATCAGTTAAGTACTTGTTAGTTAGAAGAATTGGGAAAATTTTCTAAAAGGAGGGAAATTTAATTTGACAACAGTTATTTCCCATTCAACGACCGCAGAAAATGTTGTTTCAAGCTACAAAGAGTATATCTTTATTTTAATTGATTGACAAAATTTAATCAATTTTCCACCTCCGAGCATTTCCTCGCAGTTTTCTTGATATTCTTCCATCTTCACCAATCGTTTCGTATAGTATGTGGCTACTTATTGATTGAGTGGATGTGGATGCTATTGTGGAAAAAGTTTCCCCTTTTTGCACTAATCGCTAACTTAAGGTTCAAAGGAAAAAAAAATAAGAGTCCATTCAGGCAAGAAGAAAAGAAGCAAACGCTGGAAATAACTCCACAACCAACTACAGGAAAAATTGCCACCAGCCATGAACGCGGAGGAAAGTTGGAACATAATCAAAACCGAAATACAGCAATCAACTGAGAAAGTTAGGGTTCTCGAAAACGGAAGTTAAAAAGCCATGGATGACAGAAGAAATACTCACCTGAATGGAAGATCGAAGAAATATAAATAATAAAGGAGGCAAAAAAACAAGTAGATAGCTGACAAGTGTGAGAAAGTGGAAGAACTACATAGGAAACATGATTATGTCAATTTTCATAGTAAACTAACTAACAGACCATCGACTTGATTAGTGTTAATAACAGAAGTATAACTGAGCCATAGAAACTGTTGTGGATGGATGAATGTCTGGAAGGAATACATTCAGAATCTATTTTACTATAATAGAAGGATAGATGTAAATAGTTACGAGACTCCAACGGTCCCAAGAATAACAGAAGCTGAAGTGGAATTCGCTATTAAAAATCTAAAGAAAGGCAAAGCTCCTGGATATGATAACGTCTACTCGGAAACACTAAAATTAATAGATACTAAACTCTTTAACATAATATATGATATATTCCCCTAAAATCCATTTTTGTGACTATCCCGAAGAAACCCAGTGTCAAAACTTATGAAGACTACAGACTGATAAGCTTGATAAGCCACGCACTTGAGGCTTTTTTGAAGATTATACATAAACGAATATTTAAAAAGTGCGAAGAGGTTAGTGGTAAAACGGAATTTGGGTTAGGTACCAGGGAAGCACTATTCTGTGTGCTGTTACTAATTCAAAAATGCAGGACATTATAAATTTTAGAATTTTCCAACTGTACAAAGTGGATTAGGTACTAAATTCCAGGTAAAATTTGTAAGTTCTGTGTTCGGCTTTGATTCTTGCGTAGTTAGACGCTAAAGTTTTGAATCGAATTCAAACGTGAAGATATCCAGATCTAGTCTACGAAATGATCATAACGAAAATCTCCCTCGACCTATTTACGTTTTCATATATTATTCTGAGAACTGGAAACAGATCCTAATCGGTATCTTATGTACTTCCGACAAAGTCAAAGTGTCTTAACACGTATCGTCCCTCGTGGGATTGCATGGAGTGGCGTGGAGTGGTGTGTGATGGGCTGAGGATGTACACAAACAATTGAATTGACGTGGCGTAGCGCTAATGTGTTCCGGCCTTAAATTGTACAGAACAATAGAAAAAGGCTTAGACCCGTAAAATTACGAAGCTTCATCATTTTATTTCTCTTTATAAAAATAGATTATAGAAGAATGTTTTTGATTAAAATTATGAAATCGAAATTGTCTAGTAATATTTTAGATCAATTAAAAATTTAAAAACAAATATTTGTATTTTCAACAAATTGATTTAAAACATCATATCATAGTCGGTATTTTAATATATATGTAACGCCTCGATATATTTATAAATCGACTAAATCGCCCATCAAACTTATTATCAAATCGAGTTACCTTGCTAACGGTAGATTAAATTAAGATTTATCATTATATCCTCATATATTTTAACACTCTATGAAACACCTCATATTTCAAGAAGTGCTCGTTCTCTACGCCGGGCACTTTAGACCCATTTCACCAATAATATACCATCGACAGGACCCCAGGTAATAAGAAAAAGAAATATGAAAAAAAAAAGTACATATATCATCCCATTCAAATTGTCCATCTATATGAGAGAAGACTTGGAAGTAAAAGGTTCCATGACCTCTGTTCATACGATGATACCAACATTATAATACTTCACCTTGAGAGTGTTATATCTGCAACCAAACAACAATGAAAAAAGGAATGAACCATAGACGGCGACAAAAAAATTTCAATTTTTACCAGGAATATATTCGTAAATGTGTATGATATTTTCAAAACAAAAGTGAAATTGGGCGTTGATAGTGAGATAAAAAAAGTAATTGTGAATGTGTGAATGAACCGCAGATGCGCATAACTCCTGCAATTGTTATAATGTTTTACAGTGCTTATATTAGGTCAATTATTTTAACAAACTTCATTTCTTTCACGACGTTAATTATTGTCTTAGAAATATGAATAACTTATCTATTTTTTCACCCTACCATTTTGCGTATATTCAAAATATTAATTCAATAACAAATACAGAACGGAGAGAATATAACAATGAATAGCGAGCTTTACGAAGTCTACCATGTTTTAATTCTAATTATTCGGAATCTAGCTGCATTAACACAATCCTATTGGAATCAATACTAGCCGAATTTGCTGACAAGACGTATAATATATATTAACGGATCTCAGACGGAGGATGGAGTTGGATGTGCACTAACCAAATATTACGAATCAGATTTCCACATATATTGTATGAAATCAAAATGAAATAAATTCGTCATTGCGGTTACTGTACATTTTTACGAAAAAATTCGAAACACATTAAGTTGAAGTATAAGTGGACATTCTTCTAGGGGAGAATACGATCTCTTCCTCCAATCCCTTTCGACAGATATAATCCCTTATTTATTTAATGTTTAAGCTTCTGATACATCGTTTATAATATATTTTCATTCTCTATTCAAAAATGTTGTAGATTTTATTACATATTATTACAAAACATCTTTTAACTCATTACATTCAGAAGAATCCGTTTTTTACACATATCCTCATACAAATAAATCAAATAATGTAAAATCAGGTGACGGTACTGGCTATCCTGTCGTTTCTTGCCTCACTATCTACCCATTGAGAGATATTGGATTGAAGTAATAGCCACAGATCACCTTTATTTAGATGGTTTACAATGTTATTTGTCTGATGTCCTTCAGATCACTGACTAAGGGTGTTAACGAGATGCAAGATAAAACCTTTACGCATATTTTTCCGACGCTTTTTTCATGTCCCACACGTAATTTTGGAACTGAATTGTCATAACAAGCATTTCCTTTTACAGGAAATCTACCAAAATTACACCTTTAGAAACATAAAATGCTGAAAGTTTCCACTAAAATTCCTACAACAGTTTCATCATAAGCGATTTTATCTTTCTTCTTATAATGAATGCTTTCTCTTGTAAGAAATTTATAATTTTTTCGTATTAACCACCTAAAACGAATTTTTTTGTAGAGAAACACAGGTTATTTAAAAATATTCAAATATTTGATTTTCTCCAATTTCTCCAAAGAGATGTCAGAGATTAGTCTTTAACTAAGCAGGTTGAAAATGAAAATTTCAATGGAGAATTTTTAATTTTTTACAAAAATTGTTTGACCTACCCGGGGACTTATGGAAATATTATTTTGAGAAAACTTTTCAAAAATACATGCATAAAAATACATGATAAAGAAACGACATAAAATTATCGATAGCGATAAAATTATTCTTTGGAAATGTTTTTCGAACGTTTTATAAAAATTCTTTCTTCTGACGGCAGCGTAATCCATCTCTGAATTCTTTAGTTAGCAACGTCCATCGCTGTCGTTTTATTTCCACCTGAATTTCTTTTTCATCTGTGACTGGTTGTCAGGGACACGTGATAATGATACTGTGAATGGGAGTTTTTTTAATGCACATTTGAGTTTCTCTCGCTTTCTAGATCATTTATCAACGATCTTGACCGTACAATAAGACATCTAAAAGCATCATAATTTTTATGAGAAGGTCAAATGGGTAAATTAAAAAAAAATTGCAAAAATAATTCTTTGAACTTCTTTGAACATATTTCTTTTCATTCAGTGTTTGAAGTGCTCGACGATTACTGATTTTGCTTACCGATAGCTTACTTTTTGTTAAATATTTATAATTTTTTTGCAAATAAAAAAGATACAAGTGAGTCTGAAGGATCATTAATGTCACTGGTAAAATTGCGATAAGCCATCATAAAAACGGGACAGAGCAGAAATGAAAAAGCAAATCAAAATTTTTTATTCGTATTCCAATATTAGAACGAGATACGAAGAAAGTCACTGTATAGATCTGTGCCAAATGTTGGATGTGTTTCTTTTAATTTCTTTCTTGATTAGTTTCACCGTTCTATTTAACAACTCCCCTACATTTCAATAAACACCGTGGATCAAAGATACCTCTACTTTTGAACATGGAGATGTAACAACGTAGACGTAGTAATTGTTGTAAATCAAGTAGAGGGATCAACTTCACGTTTGATACGATCCTAGAGAAAATTTCTAGATGGATGGACTCAGTTGGCCTTAAACTAGCCCAGCACAAAACAGGGCTGTACAGATTTCAAGTAGGATCCAATTAAATGTAAGTTGAGGAGCAGTTGATCGCATCCCAGCAAGCATAGCTCGTCAGTGTAGAGGGGTCTATGGAGTAAGGAAAATTTTGTGGTGAGGGTGAGTGGTGAGGACATCCGAAATTACATACGACGCGAAACAGAGGCGGGAATTAGGAGGGTCGCATCAATCCATCTGTTGACTGTCCTGAGAGTTAACAGCGCGTACTGCACAGTGTTCGAGGAGTATATGTAATGAGGAAATCGGTGACACTGGTCTAATTAGAATTAAGGTGATATTAGCCAAGCATGGCATAGGTCATTCATCAATAGGATGCCTCAACTAAGAGAAGATATACCCACTGACTTATTCCACTGGTGGAAACCTGAATTAGCAGATCTCCAAGTAGAGGTAATTACACGTATAATAACATCACAGGTTCAAAAATAAAAATTAACAAAACTTATCAAAAATCTCACACATACTTGCCAAACTGTAATTTGTCTACCAACTCTGCTTTCAAATTTGTTTCGTAGTATCAAGTAATGTCTTCCCTTATTCGCTCAGTATCGAAAATTCTATACGTTCATTAACATGAATACATCAAAAAGTTTAATCTTCTTTACTAGGATGTAATTCGTATCTAAATTATCCATTATTTGTTCACATAACTGCAGTTTCCTTTGTGGATCATCTTCTAGTAGTTTTTTGAGGGCCGTAATTTTGTAAGGATGCAATTTATGTCTTACTGACTTTTAACATTATCAGGTATTTGCCTAATATACATAATAGGATTTCTTATAATGGAAAGTAGTCTTATTTCTATAAGATATATCGATCGATGAAGGACGTATGATTATGTTAAGAACATAATCGAAAATGACGTGGAATCAAACGAACATTGTAATTGAGATGAAAAATATACGAAGCCAACTGGTCAAATATAAGCATGAAATTATAAGCGAATTCTAGATTCAAATGCGTTATCTATAATCTAGAAATAGAAATAGGCGCCATCTACCGGATATCTGTGCAACTTAACTCTAGAACCGCCATCTATTGGGATTTTATAGAACTAACCGATAAATACACACACTAGAGTCGTATAATAATTTGCATTGCTTATAAAATTTGATGAAAATTGTTTCAGTAGTTTCGGAGTTTATTGCGAACAAACATCGTGACAGGAAATTTTTTTTTATATATATATATATATATATATATATATATAAAGATATATAGGCTTTTCCTGAAATTTCTTTCTATTCTATTGTTGCGATATAGGTGGCGATTTTTCTTTGAATAGATGCGTAACGACCGTTTGTATTCTTACATCATCATCAAATTAAATCATTCATAAAATCCCATTTTTGTATATTTCAGTTGAATAAACCATATTGATCGATTCCGTAGAAAAAACTGTCTGTTAATAATCGATATTTTCAAACCTCAAAACATTTGTTAACGTAAAAACCACAACAATACCAAAGCGACCAATCGAATATTTGAATCAATTATTGTGCGGTTATTAAAAACATTCAGCATTTTATTCCTTCATAAACTTTTCCGAGAAACGTATCAATTTGATATTCTGCCTAGACATTTTCATTAACTCACACATTTTATATCAATAAATATCACTATTTTATAAACGTTCTGATGTGGCAGTTCTTTTTGTCATATTTGTGACTTTTTATTCTATTTTCCAGGTATTGGCTTCTTTTGCCAATATATGTGGCTTCGCGCTTATTACAAGGAATTTCATAAACAATATTGCTCTTTTTTTATTTTGGATTTATTGATTTTATTATAGAAAAGTGTTTTAACATTAGGTTATTAGGTTTAGTGCAAATTTTCTTGAATAAATGTTGGAAATGTTGTGACAGACCATTTATAAAATGAAGATATATAAATTATTGATTATTATTATTATTTTGTAGGCCTTAAATTTTTTTTACCTTGTATTGTATAACTAGTTTTATGGGGTAATTATCTCATTGTAATGCATTTTTGCATTGGCGATGCTAGTTTTTCGGTATCCAGTATCCAGTATCTGAAAGTTTAATAGCACGATCTGCAAGGCCTATTATAACTGATTTGTTTTTTGAAAAAGGATGGTTTGAGTTGAAATTTATGTTTCTAGATGACCAGGTTACCTTGGTGTTATCATTCTGATTTTATATTGTTATTTTTGTGATGTAAAGTAGTATCTAAAAAGTTAATTTTATTATTTTCTTCAACTTCCATTGTATAATGTAATTTTTTTCCAACGTTGCTATAACAATGGTTATGGTTATATAAATAAAAAACGAGATGCAATAATAAGATCACGTTTAATGTTCTTGACATACGCGAAAATTAATAAGAATACATTTTTGCTGATGCCTTTCAGAATTCGTGTTATGAAATATATTCACTTTATGTTGGGTGTAAGATGATGTGTTAGGACGTGATAAAATTATGCACAGTATGCATAAACTGTACAATGACCTTATTTAACTATTAAAAAAGCAGTAATGTTAGGATTATTTTTCAATAATTCTTTATTTTTTTTATTCCAGGTATAGGATCAATTCATAATTGATTTTCCAAGTTATTTCATATTTATTGATGAAGTTTTACAGGTAAGACGAATTTATTCCGCATATTTAGTAAACACAAACTGAAACTTTATTATTCAACGACTTTGATCTAGCCATTACTTGCGAGTAGAACACTATATTTTTTTTCGAAAAATGACAAAAAAAAATATATTAATAATTTTTGTCAATATGATAATGACACTAGTTTACAATACCGTTTAAGAAATTTTAGTTGTTGCTGACTATGTATGATGTGCTATTTCAAAAAATATTATTAGATTAGAAGATTTTCATCAGCTCTAGTTCCTGAGCAATAGATTCTTCTGAAATACAGAAATACCTATATAACACATACTATTTATTTGTTTGATAATTTAAATGGTCAAAAACAATCCGTTATATTGTGAATACGTGAACGTTTACATTTAAATAAGTTTGTTTGTTGTCCGTTACATATTCTCAAACATTGAGAGGTTTCTTTTGACTTTGAATTGATGTTTAGAAATAACTCTGTGATTTTCTGGTATTTTTAACGGCTTTGGGCTTCATTATCATTTCTAACTATATTTTAAAGTCCATTAAATAATCAAATATAATCGATAAAATGCCGAAGATACGTATTTTATCATCACGAACTTCAAAGTAATGGTTTCGTAAAATTCGCTTACGTTCACTGTTACTTAGTGATCGGATTACTAATCGAATTATTTTCGTCTTGCTGTACCTAGTTGAATTACGAACTAGTAGTATGGTCATCGGACATACATTTTTATATGAAGTTATTGGCAATTCAATTACGCTACATTTCGAACAAATCAATATGCAATTTCGCAAAGTAAATGGACACATACCTAAGGTACCACAGAAACGTTAAGAATGCTTAAAAATATACCGCCAATAAATTATCATCATAAGTATCATATGCAAAAGTGAATTAATTACAATCTTGTTCTGTATTATTGTATAGTACAGTGGACCGTTATAATTTAATTTCATCAATATAATTTACTAACCTAATAAGCGCGTTACAAATTATCAATCTAGTTATTGAGTGTTATTATTAGGATTAGGATTAGGTTAGGTTAGGTTAAGTTAGGTTAGGTGAAGTTAGGTTAGGTAATCAAAACAAGTAAAATGATCTAGTTTAGATTGCCAAATGTGATAATAGATAAGATTTGATAAATACGATATAAACAAGTGTATACTGAGTGACAGAATTTATCCTCTGCACCTCCCTTTTCTAAAAAAAGAAGACCCCTTCACTATGGCGAGTTGTAAAGGGTTATCTATACTATTAATCAACAAAAATAAACCAAATAGAGAAAGAAATAAAATATAATATAATTACCAAAAAACATTTTCTATATTAATGAGACATGATATATTTATTAAAACTATAATACATATAAAAATTAATCCTTTAAAAGTTGGTATTTACTTAAATATATTAGGTCGACAGGCCTGTCTGAAAAGTTTATTTACATTGTATACAATTCTACTCTCAGTTTTTGTGTACTGTCGTTTCTCTGCCTCGATCATTTTTTATCGTGCAATTTGGATCATCTACAGAGATGACTAAATACGGACCATCGAACACGACTCAATTGTTCGGCGACTTTCATGAGTTAGAATTTCCGGTAACTTTGCCTTTTTACCAAATACTAGTTCCAACGATCTATAATTGTGATAAGTACTGGAGGTTGTGTTGTAACAAATAGCAAAATGTTGTATCAATACGCCCCAATCGGTATGTGTGTTGTGCACGATTGTTAAGTAATTAGACAAGGATTTGAATCAGTCCATTCTTGTATTCGGTACCTATATTTGTCCTGATTTCTTCCATTCAACAAAATCTTCAGCAACTGTAACCGCTTCCTTATTTCGAATTGGTTTGATGACGACGTGTTTTGTTAACACAGATTCGTGACAACATAAACGTGTTCGCACGTGTCCGAACAAATATATCAATGTACCACCGATACATATAAAAATCAAAAGCTTTATGCGGCGAAAGTGTAATTACCAGGGCTCCAAATTTCTAGATGTTGCTTTATCAACTTGACATTTATAACATCTTTTACAAAAGTTAGCAACTTCAGCCAAATGGCCGACAACAGGGAATAATGCATTCGCAGCTTTACACGTCCACCCAACTACCCTACTTACTGCTTACTTGAATTAACAAAAGAAAATACTATACACAATTAAAGAAAAATCAAACAGAAAAATAGAAAATAACAAAAAAAAAAACAAACAAAAATATCTGCGAGGAACCGTTGCCTTTTGAATCGGGCGTCAACTACATTCCAAAAGCCAGAGGAGTAATTCTTGTATCAGATCCAAACATAATAAATCCTTTCTTTTACAAAACCCTACGAACCTACCGCACTACCTCCCACCTCTCTCCCTCAATCTGAAATACTGAAATGGTCATAGCTTGGTACTCGGATGGACCTTTTTCATAAGAACTCTACTATCAAGCATTGTTTATTTACGACTCTCTTGAATTATTCCGTGCTAATTATTATTAAGTATTAAGTATTTATTTGTAATATTTTTTTATAAAATCAATATATTTACATTATTCTCAAATGGAATTTCTAAACTTCTCGCTTTCTCCCACCGCTGGTCGGTCGTCAGAGCTTTGATATAACACAGTAAGATACGGCTAGACTTGTTGTCTCACTCTAACTGCCATGTATCTCTCTGTATTTTATAAAGCAGAGCATTTTATAAATTTCGCCCCCGCCGCCGGACGAACTACGACTGTCGATTGCCGTCCCCAACCCTCTACCACCGTCCACATTTCCTCCGCCGCTTCCCATCTAGAGACTAAATATTTTCTAATAAGTCCTAAGTGTCATTCGCTTTAGCGGTAAATTCTATTTGATATTTCATTGATGGGTGTACTCGTAGTTTACCACAAAAGAAAAAGAGTACAGTTGCGACCTTTATGATAAAAAGAAAAGATCGTATTCATTTTAGATAACGAAACATTTTACGAATATTGATTATTAAGTGAGCCACTGTAAAATGTTTTCTCAATTATCAAATCATATAACAACAAAGTAACAAAAAACTTGTGACTCGCGGTTTTACTTCACAGTCAATTAATTTTGTCACGGTTGTTTCTTTTATTGACGAATAGTCTAGTTTATTAAGAACAGGAAACACAGAAAAAAAATATATAACACGATCCACTTAATTTATTGCTTTTATTATCTATAAAAACTAAATTTTTGTTGAAGGTATAATGCAACTTGGTATTTCATTTATTTGACGACCAACAAATATATTTAGGATCGTTAAAAAAGTTTATTGGTTCTTTTGAAGCATCAATAACGAGCTGGTGATATTTTTGTATTTTACGGATATGCGGTTATTGAGTCACGCGTACAAATTCGAGCAGTATTTGATACCAATATTGCGAAATTTGTTACATAAGTTGCTTGCAAAAAATCGATCGAAAACTGTACCAAATTAGAAGAAACCAAATACGGTTTTTCACAAACGTATTATTAATACAATATATAAGGGTTATCTGAAAATTTTCAGATTTCCAGATTTCAGCCATTTTGGGCGCTCAGTTTATAATTGACAATCGTAAAAGAAGCATTCTGAATGGCCAAAAACTCGAAAAATTCACCAGATGGTACTGTCATAACTATGCGGTTTCGCGTTCGGCTTACCGACATGACAATGCAACGGGTTAACATTTTCCAGGTCTTATTAACGCGTTTTAAGTCAAATTCGTCGGATTTTTTATGCCGTTTCACATAAAATCTGGATTCACCACCACACTCCAAAAATGGCCTTCATTTGGGATAGTCATGGGATTGAGTTTATTGATTATCTTCGAAAATGTTAAACAATGACAGGAAAACATTACATTTCATACCTTGATAAGGTGAAACATTTACAGAAGAATATTAGTCCATCAGAGCAACGCACATCTCATACGATGATCACCAGGTCTAAAATTCACGAACTAAACTTGATAGGTTTGTGGCAAATTGTATTCACTAGCGAATTTTTCCTGTTTCCTAATTTCAAAGTTTTTTTTTTGCAGGAGAGACATTAGAGCATCGCTCACTAGGTATATAGACTTAGAAAGACATTATGTTAAAAAAAAATGATTATAGAAAAAAACGTTGTTTGTTGTTTCTTTATTAGGTCGGAATTTTTCCAGGCAACTGGCGTAGATAAGAGTAGAAATCAAAACTGATTACTTTGTAATTAAAACGTAATTTTCCAGCTTATTTAAAAAAGTGAACACACTTTTATGGAATATTTCTCAATATCAATATGATTAGAAAGTGAGTTTAAGGATTTATAACACCTAATGAAATATATACGTAACAAATATTGAGTTTGAACTGTAAAAGTTATTTCCAACTCCAATCAGTACTTCTTACACATTTACTCACCCCTACCAATTATTTCACAAGATAGAGAGAAAGTACTAGATGGAATTTTCTGAAATTGGTAATATCTATATTATACAGTGAATTTATTGCCAAAAAATGAAGTACCATCTAGCGGTTGAGTAGTACATTTTGAATTAATTTTCATCAACTCCTCTTATACAGCTTTGTCGAATATTTTGTTTGTTCGAAAAATAGTCTGTGAGAAACACAACATTTTTAATTAGACACCTGGTAGAAATGGTACAATAAATTTAGTAAGAGTCCTGAACTTTACTGGAATGGTGGTTATGTAAGTACGGACACGAACAATTTCCGTTCAAGTTGAAATAAACAAAGCCCATATCTTTTTTAATTATCTGTTAAGCATCTGCATACCATACTTGTTTTGCTAAATGTTTCCCGTTTCCTAATTAATTAAACTTACCCTAGAAAATCAATATTGGTATTATTTTTCAATAGACCGAAATTTAATTAATCATATTTGTGTTTTAATCTTTACTGTAAATAGATGTAATTACATTTTACGCAGACTGGCATTTTTACATATTTCAATACAAATTTTTATTGTCGTCTTTACCACACTCTTGTTGTAAGTCTTGGCTGGGATGGCCTTCAGTACCTTACGCGAATTAGATAGTTTATGACGAATTCATGGTGAGCCACATAACAATAATCGAAAAAAACGATGAGCATTATCTTGATTTTCGACCTTCTCTTACGTGTTTTTTTTTCGGTTTCGGAGCACAATTCGCTTTATTATTGGGCAGTTTCACCAGTAATGAAACCTTTGAAGAATGTAGGGTCCTCCAGCTACATTGTTGAGCTTGTCTTTTGCTATTTCCACTTAACGGTGTTTTAGTAAAAGATTCAGGTCTTTGGTACTAGTCTGGAATTTACACGCTTCTCATACAAAACATCAACCAATTTATAAGATAGGTTGAGATCCTCTGCTATCTGTTGGATGCCGACACGACGATTTTTGAGCACTTTTCCTCATTTTTCTCTTATATAAACAAAAGTAGATGGACGACTGGCATGAAACAAGTTTTCGACGGCTGTACGATCTTTATGCCATTCAAATAATATCCGTTTACGATGCAAAAACTCCGCGTAATCCTCCTACAACATTTTCAACAATTCCGTAGCCACAATTCTATTAGAAACACATTTGTTCAAGTTTTTTTCCATTGTCAATATCGCCTTCCAAATTTTCCGCATCGTAAACAAACAGCTGAAAAACACATTAATTGATATAGGGCGTTGAAACTTTGCATGCGTATAAAAAAAATTTGTATCGATTCAGGAAGAAAATGTGACCGATTCTATTTACCGGCAAAAGTATTCATATGCAGTTTGCAAGGCGCACAAACGACTCCGACCAGACGATCGCAACAGCCAAAGTGAACCTGTGATATACAAGTGACTTGTGCGAGCATCAAAACACACTGTTTTGCATTTTATTTTCATTTCATTTACATTTTTATTTCTCGCAGTTCTTTATGTGTTTTTTACTTGACATAACGTTGAATACATCAGGCAAATTTTATTCTAAACAATTTGTAAAATGAATTCGAAATGTCGGATAAAAAGTACGATCCATCTATTTCAAATGTATGTTTTGTGTGTTGAGACAAGCAACGCCAAGTTTGAACCCATTTTTGTTGGTAAATCTACTATAGGTTTGCTGTATGTGTTGTAAAAAATGGATTTCGAACAACACAACACAACAAAATCTGTGTCTATGGTGTTCAGGACATCCTTCAAGTTCAAAAACAGATGAGGATATGTAAAACGTGAACAAACTTATTCAAATACGCGATTAGAGTATTGGAATGTTTGTGAATAAGGAGGAGACCTACCATCAGCTTTCTTCTTCGGTGATGTACCACAACTCGCTTTTGAGTTTTTGGAAGCTAAAATTTTTCCTTGTAGACAGATTTCGACATGTATCCTCAATCACAAGCGAACAAGCATTTTCCATTTGTAGAGCTTCCCGTGGACCCCTGGTGCATCTGGACCACTTTTAGTGGTTTACTGTGTTTATTCTTGGTATATAAGAGTACACCAACTAACTCAGATCATTAAACTATTACTACCAATACACAAGTGAAAAGAAACTAAACTCGAAAGTGACTGAAGGTAACAACTGGTTGCCAACTGATTAGTGACATGTCTCTACACACACACAGCAGACTCAATTGTGACTAAAACCTGACTGACTCAAAATTAAACAATTGTTAATTGAGGTAAGTTAAGTCACGAATATATATATATATATATATATATATATATATATATATATATATATATATATATTAAAATTTTCACCAATTTTTAACTTTTCATATTCTTTTTACAATTAATTGTATATGAAAAATATATTCATTTCCTTATTTTAACAAAGTGACGAAGCTATTCCACATCCCCTTTTGAAGTTTAATTATAAAAAAAAATAAATGACCTTATCGTCGAATGAAACAATTCAAATTTCTTCATTCGATCATCAAGCATATCCCGAAGATGCTCGACCCAATGCAAATGCAGAGCAATTTGACTTGTAGGCGATCCAGAGTTGACCAGAAACTTGGACAGCTCAGAGTATAGATTGATTCTTTTTTACCGACACTACCACGGCTGATGCTTTTCCGAGCTATCCAACATAATTCCACCTAGAGCTACTCAACAGGCATCGCATTAATTAGTGATTAAGAAATGTTGGTGTAAGATGTACCAACAATATGTTTTCGGATTCCAAATCATGCTTATAATCATGCTCTCGTTGAATTTATTACATTCTCATACAATCTCGCTAATTGATAAATTATGAGGTGATCCCCTCAACGTACCAGAAAGTTAAAATTATAATAATAATAATAAAATGATATGTAACGAGAATATATCTACTTCAGCAGCAAGGATACCGTTTGTTCATTTTTGAATTTCATCTATCGTTTTCATGTCCAGTCGTCTGATTCCACGACTAATTAAGTCTAATTTAAAGACCGTTCCCTTTCCAGCGTCGCCGCTGTTCAAAGGCCTTGTGGTAATGGGGACGGTAAAGAGCTCTGGAATGGGTGAATAGAGAGGTGCCAGAGGGGGTGTAGAATATGGACGGACGGTCGGCGGTCGGCGGTCGGCGGACGGAGGATGAAATTCAAAAGGTGTATTCGCGCCGTCTGTTTGGCTTATTGATTTGGTAAATATAATGGGAGCGAATTAAATTTTCGTTCTATGTTTTCGATGCTTTTTAGAGTGATAATAATGGATGAAGGCATAAAAGGTAGTAGAAATGGTAACTTGGGGCGGGTTGAGACCGGATTGAAAGCTATTTTGATAAGGAAAAAGGATATGAAAAAGGTTTCTTCCAAAAAGCCTCGAAGAATCAGTTATGAATGATTTAGTAGAAATACGGGTATATTAAAATGCAAAGTAAGAATATTGAAAAGTTTGTTGCATAGGAAGGGGAAAGAGAAACAACAGGATATTTGTAGATTATTTGTTATATTGGACATTATATATTTTATGAAAATTTTTATAATTATATATAAGAAGGAATTAGAAAAGTTCTGGGATATAAAGGTACTGAAACTCCGGAGCTAATTTTGGAAAAGCATAATTATGGGAGCTTGGACTGAAATATAGGAAAATGTACGGCTAATTGGAAGAAACCCCACTCTGTCTCTATATAATAATATGTCTCTGGGAGATATATTCGCGCATGCATTGCGAAATTATAAATTAAATTTCAGCTATTTTTGAGTCTTAGTTTCAGTTTGACAATCGTAAAAATGAGTTGTCGCAAAGATTTTTATGCAAAAAATTGAATATCGAGCTGTTGTTTTTACAAGACTTACAAGACCTACTCAAATGAAAGGAGACTGTACAGTGTTAAAGAGGTTAGAGCAACGCTGGAAAAAGTGTATAGACTTAAAAGGAGACTACTTTGAAAAATGAAAATGATTAAGGAAAACAAATATCTCGTTTCATTTGATCGGAAACTTTTCAGACAATCTTCGTGCATAGATTCTTAAGTTGAGGTACGGCTAAAACTAAATGTACATCTTAATGACAAATTATTTTTAAAACTGAATAATAAGGAAGGTACAACTCTTCACACAGAAATGAATTGAGTATTTTAATTATCTGCCAAATGATTTAGACGACGCCGACGTAATTAATATTTTGAGAGCGATTGTAAGATAATAGGATAATTAATTTCTTGTCATCATCTACACCATCCCATATGAATACAGGGTAGCTCGCTTAATAAACGAAGTCGATTGTGCATTTAAGAAAATTTATGAACAATTATTTTCATTATTAATTGAATGTGAAGCATAGTTTAAGTTTTTACAGAGCTCATTCTTTTCCTAAAAAGAATATCTGACATATTTCATTTAAATGGATGAAAATGTACAAATATTTCAGGTATTGACTCTCACTTCTTTTTCAAAACTACCCTGTATCCATATGAAATGAGGTGGATGGTGACATTAATCAAAAATCCTGTTGTTTTATCGAATAATGTCCAAACCAAAACCGAGTAGCGAGTAGATTAAGCTAGTACTTCATTATTATAAATAATCGATTGATAGAATGTATATACATGTATATTATAGAAGTTTTATTTTTCTCTTCGATAAAGAAACTGCATAAACAAATCTTGAAGTATCGAAGAAACATACATTCAATTATGAAAATTCTTGAAACGGTATTAAATAACCTAAAAAGAGTCATCAATAATAAAAAAACAATTTGAGTGAGATATAATCCTTTTATAAATTTTAATGGAATTACATATAATTTAATTGATGGCTACTACATATTTTTGAAATATTAAACTAAAGAGAAATCATTTATAAGTAGTTTATAAGAAGATAAGAATTGTAAAGTATTCTTGTGTGTGAATCATATTTATTCTGCAATTTTAGCGACTTCTTAAAACTATCAAATGATATTATTTTATTAAAATTTTTTTTAATTTATTGATTTCGTTGTATAGGCTCGTATTGCTTCCATTCTTTTTATATAAAATATTCATGTGTTTGTTTTGGTACCTATTGGAGTGGACATTATTTACTTTGATAATAACTAATATGATTGAAATGAGCTCATTCGAAAAACGGGAAAATGGATTTTAAATTTTTTATTTAGACCCTTAATTGTTAGTATAGTTGATCAAAAAATATTGCTATCTAAATGAAAACAAAATTTAGAAATCCTTGATCTCATTAAAAGCGAGGTGTATATAACAAATACAAAACCAAAAACTCGCGAAATAGGGGGATGTGATAATGATTTATGGATTTTGATGTTTTGGTAATGTGATAAAAAATTTAAATAAAAACCTTGGCAAGAAGCCTTATAAACATGTCAAAGTATTGAGGAAAGTGGGTGGTCTGCTTAAGGTACTTCGTTCCAAACAAATAATAATTTTGGTAGAATCGCAATACGTTGTAGTTACCCAAAAACAGGTGTAATTTCATAGGAGGTATTTTGAATAATGATAAAGACTTATACACTCACCGTGAAAGAAAGGACGCAGATTCGACCGACATTAAAAAAAATGCAGAGTATATCTAGTTGTGTCCTTACAAATTATTCAATACAAAAAGGAGAGCTCTAAATAAACATTTTTATTGAACTAAATTAACCAAATATTTATATATAACCTAACCGTTTATCTGTAAATGAATCTCGATCGAGCACAGGCGCAATTTTGTATTTTTTTCGCGAATAAAATAGCAAATTTTTTTATGTACCGCGTAAAATTATAAACCATTGATAAAAATTTTTCTAATGGTGACCAATTAATAAATCGAAAAGGCGTTTTTTAACCAATATCTGACCTGTTTAGATGTTGTCAAAAAATCATTATCAAGGAGTTATTCTTTGCTCATTTTAGAACTTCTAGTGTCACCGAGTATATTCAAATTTGTTGCATATATAACCAAAATTCTTGTAATCTCATTATTTCCCTATAAATAGTTTTTATATATTATAAATGTATCACCATTGAAACATTAAAAGTTTCCATGAAATACTCTCATTTAGACAAATATCATATCAGGACAAAGCTCAAATATAACATTCAAACTAAGTAATGTCACTAGTAAAACAATATTTAAATCAATTTTCCATCAAATCAAAACAATTTAATTAAATTATGAATATTTGAATGCAAATTGTTGAAAAACATTTGAAGGCTATTTCAAAAAGAACGAATGAACATTGCATTGAATAACGTCGGTATACAATCAACAGTTTGTAATATAATAACTAAAATTATTGGCATTATTTAGAAAATTCTATTTTAAAAATGTTTATATGTTATGCATTGTATGCCTTTATTACCAGAGGCGTTTGTTTATGTTATCATTAATATCTGGAATAATTTAATTACAAGTCATTGAAAATCATGTGAATGTATTTTGGAATAAAATAGAATAGAAATTGGTTGCATTTTTTATATTTGCATTTATATAGTTGAATGCACGGTATTAAATTTCATGTCCAATTACGTCGAAAACAAATGAGAATATTTTTTATTTTTAGTTCTATGAAAATAGTCATATCTTCTGCATGTACTAAAACTTCTATCAAATTTCTTGTATCACATGCAAGGTTGGTCAAGAAATAAAAATTTTACTAGTGAAGAGTGTTTATTTTTTATAAATATCTTGTAACATGTACCTAATCTACAGTGCTAGACTCTCAATTTATCAAACATTTAACAACGGATCCAAATGTCTATTTTGAGAGGCTTTTTGCACCAAATGCGCATTCAAATGAACCTTTCCTAGGCTTTATTGACGCGATTCCACCTCTACACACTGAAAATAAAAAAAGGTCAAAACAGTGGATTGCAAAAGGCAAACCAGTTCCGATGAAGAAAAAGATGGATTCATAGAACTGAAAAGTGAAGGCAATAGTTTCTTGGAATAGTCATGGGATGGTGTTCAACGATTATATTCAAGAAGTCAAAAAAATAAAAGGTATTATGCAACATTACTTGATGAGGTATAAGGCGATATTGCAAAAAAGCGACCGCACTTGAAGACAAAGAAAGTATTTTTATAATATATTTATAATTTGTTTTCGTGTTGTGTCAAACCCAATTTTGATAATTCGACTTTCGTTAAATTGCTCTCATCAAATATTAACAGATAATAAATTTTAATCGTATTTTGTTGTTGGATTTTCAATGTGCGACTGGGAAATGAACGTATTTTATTATCCAACTTCGTACTTATTATCGGAAAAACTCATAAATCTCACGCCCATTTCAATCACTGTTGAAATTAGATTTTTACTGGAAACTGAAATTGTCCATGCTGATCCGAGGAACTTGTATGGGAAAGCGAAACAAAACGGGGATACTTAACAAATAGAGGTAAATAAAACAAGAAAAAACTCAGACCTAATTGTACATAAGAAGTGAACAAATTTCAATATAAAAAGACAGTAAGTATTAATAAAAATATTTTACCTTTTATCGAACAAAAATTCATCTTGTTGGGCTTTCAATGGGTTATCATAATTTTACTTGTTTTGCTTAGTTTTCTCTATTTATTAAAATGATGGCCACTGAAAGATGGCATAGAAAGAATATCTTCTGGATTTAGGCATTTGTTATGAACCATCTCGATTTTATTAGCTGGAGTGGTGTTCAAGGAAAATGTAGAAAATTGAAAATTCCTAACCTGTAAAGCAGTGTGGAATGGACCAGGATTAATTGAGACGAAAAGAAAAGCCAAAATATATTGAATCGGTCTGATGCTCTTTCTCTCTCTCTCTCTCTCTCTCTCTCGGGTGCTGAAATGACCATTTCCTCAACTTTTTTGATGTTATCGTTCTTAAAAGAGGTGGATGTGCCACCACTCGCAAAAGGCAAAAGGCAAGTTTTTGACAACTTCACGAGCTCTATTGAATGCTTCGTGCCACTCAAATACATACGTTAGAATGAAGTAAATTTCCCAAAACACTTCTGCAACACTGACAACGATTCTGTAGCTGTGATTCCATTGGAAACACAAACTTTCCAACAAACTCGTTGCTCAAATTTTGTTCCATAGACAAATTTTTGTATCGTAAACAAACTGCTGACAATCACACATTAATTGAGATAGAGCGTTCAAACTTTACACGTACTTCGAAAAGTACTAATTTAGAAAAAAAAAAAAAATACCGACTCGATCTACGACAAAATTTATGAAAAATCATTCCACCCGTAAATTCAATATTACGACTATAAACTGCACCTTTCATTTCAATTCAAAAATACTAAATGAATTTAAATGGAAAAATGTTATGTTTGTATGAAATGTAAATTTCATACCGAAAATGTTGCTTACAGTGAGTGTTCCCATGTTTAAAAATATAAATATCAAACCTATTATTTATTAAATATATCTCTCAATTTCTTATTTCTAGACCCTTTTATATGTTTTAGGTACTAAATCGTCTTGATTTTAGGTCTGTTGTAATTCTTTGATTTCTTTCAATTATTTCAATCTTTAAAAATATATCACATCACATGGCTAGAAATTAATAATTTTTACTTATTTTTGAGCATTAAGGAAAAATTATTTCTTGTGGTTGAAACATATTGTTTACAATCATATTATTTTTGACTTGTTTTAGGAACTAATATTCAATCAGGAGAAATCCAAACTCAAGACGATTTAGCAACATTAAATAATCATGATATATAATATGGCTAGTTCCCCTAAAGTAAGACTACTTTTATCTAGCGAGCGCTACGACTTTAGTGGCAAAAGACACAATCGGTGAAGGACAAGCCCCACCTCTTTTCATATCTTATGATTTCATTTCAAGTCCATGGGCACGAGGATCGAGCATGACATAAGTGGGACAGACGCAACGTATAGCAACGATAAAGCAACTATAAAGTCTCTCCATCTAGCATTATGGACTGTAATATACCCAAATTGCAGTTGTTTGTTTTAATTGTATATAATTATGTCTCTCGTAGATCTTTACTAATTATATTAATTTCCATTAATTGTTCCAAACTGATTATTACTTATTGAATATATAAAGCCAAATCATTATTTTTATAAACAGATTTGTTGTCGATATTGAAATAAAGCACCATATGCCACCACATACTACAACTGAATGATTGTTTTGTGTGCTGTCTAATTAATTTATTTCCTTAATATTTCAATTAAAGCTTCAAGTGATTTTATATCACATAATGCTACTCATCTTTGCTATAATGTTTCCTTTATGACTGGCTGTGATAGAACAAATTATTTGCAATCCAACAGCTGTTAAGGTGGATTTTTTTTGTAGCCTCTGGCAACCTTGATATTTTAATTACTCTAAAGAATTTTAATAAATCTAACCGAGTCAGATAAGGATTCCAGTCAGTCAGTATATTTTAGAGCTGGCAACCCAACGTTTCTAAAATTCCACCATCCTCTATCAGTTCTGACTACAGTTGGTCCTTGAAGAGCAACTGTGTTTCGCAAAATAAAAAATATTTTGATTCACATGGTATTTCATATTTATCCAATAATCGAGACAACACAATTCTCGATCAAAGAATTTCCAATATTGTTAAACTTTTATACAATGTACATATTTTTACATTGTATTTTGACTATAATTTCAGTCTTCGATGATGAATATTTATGTATTAGAAAAATTCTAGATTTTGATCGACTTATGGTTCGCAGTTGGAAGTGAGGATCATGTTTTCGAATTAGAGACTTCCAACTAGAAGATATTGTGCTGCTCTGAAGCGACGAAATTGCGAAACATTAGAAATGTTGATAACCACAAAAAGGTTTATAAACAGCTCATTTTTCAGTGGAGTTGTAATTCAATATCCATCGCAGAATTAGCCAGAAAAGTAGTTGTTAGCAATAATTTCGAATAATAATTATTAAACATATTAAAAAGCAGGTCGTTGATATCTTGTATTTACAAAGATATACATAGTTATATAATATGTTTGTGAGGTTTTCGTAAAGTGATAGTTCAAAGATCGTGTTTTAACATTAAAATTATTATAGATTTTGATATGTGACGCCACGAAATTTAGGACCACTTGTCATACTTCCTCAACCCTCTTCCACCCCCTTAACGTGTGACATATTTTATGGATGGTCCCTTAATGAATGACTTTAAATTTTCATAATTTGAATTAGGTTAGAGCGTTAGTTGAATATTCATTGGTTAGATTATGAATGAACATTTTCAGGCCTTATTGATGTGGTTTAAACACAATTAGTCGGATTTTTTACGTCGATTCATATCTTCAGATGGAACTTGGACAAAAAAACAAATAAAACAGTAGATTGCGAAAGGGGAACCTGCTCTGAAAAAGTCTAGGATGGTTTCATCGCCCTAAAAAGTGATGGCGATCTTTTTTTGGGATAGTTAAAACGATAAGAGCATCTTTGGTGTTTGTACTTAAGAAGAGATGTTGAAAAATGAAAATGATTGTGAAAAAAAGTCTTGTTTCTTCGTTAGGTCGGAAACTATAATTGTTTTTATTGCGTCAATTATTCATGACAAAAAAAAAAAAGAATAGGAGAAATCAAATTTCTTCAATATTTTTTATCAATAGGAAAATGTTTTCAACTCACTATAGAAATTTTTTCATGGACTTTACATCAACGACACCTTAGAAGTGTGAGTGTGAAGTATTCCCCACTTCTGCGTAAAACTTGCGTTAATTGAATATCGAAAAAAAATCTAGGAACAATATACATTACCCACCTAACTAGTAAATAAACTGGATAGAGTTCAAGTAATGTCAGTAATTCAATATACCTTAACACTTGTCAAGCAAGCCATTCGATATGACAAATCCTTTTTGAGTAATTTTAGCACGCACGTCCGATGTTCTAGAATTTAATATACCTTGTGGAGAAAAAGTAATAAAGTATATATTCTGATATATATATATATATATATATATATATATATATATATATATATATATATATATATAATATATAGTTTGACCTTTAATATTGGGACTCAAATTTACGAATTTGGAAAAAAAGAATAAATAAATGAATTATATCAAATATAATTCCATTGTTCCATTTAAAAGACATTCTTTGAACCACCATTTTGTTCAAACAAAATATAATGGATCTGAAATATATTTTTCGAAGGCAACTGTCATTCGGCCAATAAAAATTATTTGACTTATTCATACTTAGATAGCAACTGATACTAAAGCTGTCTACAAAATAAGGTTCCCAAGGACGCTAGGATCTGAGCTCGATTTCAAAAGGATGTAGACTTCTTAAACCGAATTATTACCATGGATGGTACATTTCTACGATCCAGAAACAAAGCAACAATCGATGGAATGGCGACACTGGTTCTCCAACACCTAAGAAGTTTCGTGTACAAAAATCTGCTGGAAAACCTCTTGATGCAGTTTTTTGGGATTGCCATGGAGTATTCACGGTTGATTTTTTGGATGAGGGTAGAACAATAACTGGAGATTACTATTCGACATTATAAATTAATGGTTAACTTCTAAAATTAGATACTTCCAAAATTACAAAAAAGTATCGCAGATCAAAAACAAATAGTATATTACAATACAAGGGCCAAAAGTTAAATTTTCGGCCCTGCTTCGCCTCGGGCATCATGACGAGCAGGATCGAGATTTTAACTTTTGGCCCGTGTAGTTTATACGATTTTTCTTCATAACCGGTCGAAATTACGTTATTAATTTCACTTTTTATGACATTAATAATTATTTATTAAGGTTCGAGGTATCAATACTAATGACAGTAATTAACAATTGTCATACCAACAGAATAAATAGTCCCTAGTTACAAGCAACAATACGCTTGAGAAAATTTCTACAGGGAGTAAATGTTGAACTTTCGTCCCTGCTACTTTTGGACCGAGGTATGAAGAAAAAATTATTTCAATCATGCACTGAATATCGCAAATCAAACACCAAAGACCAGGAAATAAGTTTACATCTGATGACGTTTGTTTGAGAACAAAATTTGACATGCAATATATAAAGAAATGCAGGGACAATTATAACAAAAGTGTCGTGAAAATGCTATATTTTTATGTTTACTTATAATTGTTCATAAATAAAAAATGATTTTAATGAATGATATAAGTTCGAAACGAGTATTCCTATTAATTCCAGAGAGAACAATGTACCTTCAAAGTAGTTATTTGGTTTGAAATAAATTACAGACCTAGTCGAGAATTTTCATAAAACCAGCTACTGATTCGAAATCGTTCCTTTCGTTTAAAATCATCTTCATGGTATATAAAGAATAAAGGCGAATCGTGTCTAAGGCCAAGGGCAATTCTGTGAATTTGAAACGAACCAGAAGCTGCGGAATTCACGATAAATTAATATTTAATATGAACTTGATACTATTTTAGAATCAGGGCTGTATTTGCAAAGTGGAATAGATTTATTGTCAAAAATTTTACTATATAATAATTTGAATTAGTTTTAATTAGTACTGGCCTCGGTATTAGGTTATAGAATATAGAACTTTGATTTCATTTTAACTTTAATACAACCTTAGTATGACATGAGATGTGTAATCAATTTATGTTTGTCGCAAATAAATGGTCTTTGTATATGTATTCCTCTACTCTATGTTTTATTTGTCGGTTTAAAATATTGTGGAGCAAGTACTAACTTTGGTCTTGTGGTTTTATAATTTGGATAGAATTTGTGGCTTTTTTTTCAGCTTTTAACTGATGATAAAAGATTTAGTAGTTTGAAACGAATTGACTGTTATATCCATATCCATACTGAATAGGCTGTCTACTAACATTATACCAAAACACATCTGTGTCACTTGCGTTTCGAGGACAAAATATAAACTTACCTGAATTGTGATTCAATAGTATGTAATGGAAATGTATAAATTAGTATGTTTTCCAGTAAAAAATGAATAACTTTTTGTGAATTCAGTTTATACTCTTATCTGATAATAAATCCGGAAATTTTCCCCTCAATGTGTCGTGAAACTCTCTAAAAAAGAAGAGAAAATAAGAAAGAATTGAAGATGTTAAATAAAAAGAGAAAAGAAGATGAATATGTAGACCGGAAGCAAATGGAATAAAAGCAGAAATTAAAAAAAAACTAGAAAACAGGAAAAAATGAAATGGTATCAAAAATGTTAAAATATGGAGGACCATAATTACATGGACAATTGAAATCACAAAGATATGGATACAAAATAACATAGTTCCGTTACATCATCAAAAAAGTGTAACATATAATACTTCTCCATTTAATTGATACATTAGTAGAGAATCAAAATAACGTCAGGCCAGAACTAATAGTTCACTTGTCTTATAGTGCCGTTTATTTGAATGGGTTTTCCCCACATTTGATTTACCCATAATTCATTGTCTCCAAAAGTCTCTAAATGGTTTTTTCTTCAACTCTAGGCGTATTCAAATATTTTAACTCAGAACAGTACTATTGAAATGTTTATGTACAAGAACTTTGATACCACCAAAGGTATCAAATGCACGGTTAAATTAAACTTCATTTTCACAGGAGTATATTACCATTTTGGAACAAAGTATGGTAAACAGTTTATTTTGGAGCTGAATTATAATGTTATACTGGGGCTCACCTTTTAGGTCATAAGAGTTTTTTATTACAGTAGATTTTGGGCAGATTTACTAATATTTTATTATGGATTTTAATTAAATAGTGTAACCGAAGTGTTTTGTTTTTTTGCTGCAAAAGTATCATTGATGATTCTAATAGTATAAAATTTTTAGTTTATTACTACTGATATTCAGAATTACAATTATTATAGTCTTACAACATATTAATGTTAACGATAACATTGAAAAAAGATTTAAAAAACAATATTTAAATAGGTAGAAAACAAAGTGTACGTTAAGAATTTAGTTCGCAATATGAAAGAATATGAATTCGAGTTTGAAAGCATAAAAGTACAAGTATTTTTTCAATAGGTCATCCCTCTCTTCGGTGTAATCAGAAGCTTCTATAGAGATTGAGAAACTGGAGTTGATAAAGAGATTTTTATTATACTTCTTTGAAAACACCTTATTCTTATCTGTCTTTGCAGTAAAGTAAGATGGACTTTTCCAGGTCAGCGCATTGAAAAAGTTTTCCCGATCTCAAATTCTGTACGTGAGCTGAATAAAAATACGTCTAAATAGAAATATGCAGCAGAGTAAACTGAATTTGAGGAAGTAGATAAGCTGTCCAATATTTGCAATATTTTGACTTTTTCTCTTCGGCACTTTTTTCTCTAATTACTTTATCTACAAAAGTTGGATAGAAAAAATGACTGATAGTCTTAGAAGTTCGAATTACAACTACAACAAGAATTGGTTAAGTGAAAAATTATACATCTACTACACTGATTAAATAAAAAATAAATTAAAGTTATATCCAAAATATCTAGATCGGAATTAAATATTGAATATAAAAAAGTATAGTTGTGAAAGTAGATCTGTTATTTACCAACAGATACTAATGAAATTAAATTAGATTAATTAATCTAAACAATATTGCACTGCTGTTATTAGCAGAAAACATTTATATATATTTAAGCCAAGACTACCATTAATATACCACGGCTGGTATACACAATTTTGAAATGTTTTTTCTTCAATATTTATGGGAAAACTAATTTGATGCGAAACAGACTATATTATAGCCGAAAGTATAGTAACTGAAGTACCAAATAAAAGAATATAACATTAATCGTTATCGTGATTAATGAACAAGTTCATTCTATCCGAAATTACTAGAAATTTCTCATAACTAGGAATCCTGCTCAATAGAAGATCTTTGATTGTATTACCACTAATATTAACTCTAATATGCATTATTTTCCGAACTGCCGTTTTGGTTCCTTCTATTTTTAGCGCTAATGGAGGTGTCTGATTGAGTGGTGTTGGAAAGTTGGATTATTTTTCTCCATTTTTTTTTTAACGCAATATACCGTTTCTACAGATATTTTGAACGCAGGTATCAATCTATGAAATATATAATATAAATAGAAATGTCCTTAAATAGATATTAACTTTCGTTTAATACCTCCTGATGATGAAAGAGATTGTAAAGGTCCGTCGTTGTTTTTTTCTCGAAATCTCGAAATATTCATTCAAATTTATAACTGTTAGTTAATATACTGTTACAAGTATAATCATGCACTTGTTATGCAATTTTGAAAATTCTACAGATATTTACAACGATATTTTAGGTATTATAAAGTTTACGAGTTGATTATGTATTTACCGATGTAAATTTTAATGAAGAATCAAGATAGTTCTTGAAAAAAACTAATTTTCATAATCAATCCACAAATTCGCTTTAAAAACAACACAATAAACAAAGCTTACGTCAAATTCAACTTTTAATACGTTCATTTATTCACGTTACGTAAATTATATCGTTGTCTCTATTTACGATTACTACTGTCATTTTAAAGAAACTATTACGTATGTCTTGTAGTTGTTCTTGTGAAGAAGACAATCGATATGTCTTCGATAAATCTTAGATTGAATCAAGTGATGGAAGACCTTCTAATTTTTGATCGTTTCTTGAAATATTACCAAATAATTTGAAAATTAACATTAAAACGTATTTAATATTGTTAATGAAAATGTTGTGAACTTTATCGTGTTTGTTGTAAAATAATGTAATACTAATACTACTAACAAACAAGGTTTATAAATTAAAAAAAAATCTTTTTTATTTGACTGTAAATTTATCTTGACATTGGTTGAAAAATATTTAACTTTTTTTTTTAGAAAAATTTGATTGTTATCAAATTTGTTTGACTATAGCAAAACGTGTTTCATAAACTCTTTACATTATTTGTTGAATTTGGTGTTATAATTTTAAAAATCTGTTTTTATATAAGTAGAATCTAACGTCGAGTCCATTCCTGCGTTTCGTGATTCTTCACGTGCAAATATAATCAGAAGGCAAAATTCGGAAATTATTCCTAAATCGGATACGAACGTAATAAAATCAATAAAAAATGGGCTGTTATTATGCAAATTCATCACAATTTGGAACGAGATATTTTTTTGATTCCCCTCTAATGCCTACTTTATCGGTTTGGTCTCGGAATGTTGGAATGATTTAGTAATTTTCGAAGATTTGAATCGAAGTTCAATTGTTTGTGATTTAATGGAAGGTTTGTTTGTGTTAGGTGTACGTCTAATAGATAGGATCTACGTTATATGAAAGAACCGACTTCTTTACATTGTTTGAAAGGCAACAGGATAATTATTTGAATGTTCAGTTTTTGGTCACACAAAATGAAATATTAATTATTGTATTGTCTATATTCTATATAAGTAGTTTTTGTATTTTAGTAATCAATTCAATATTCAAATTTACTTTTTTTTTTGGATGTTAAAAATGATCTATACGGTCGATAATAGTTGGCAGTAGATAATTGAAAAATCACTCAATACACGAGCAGTTTGATAGTGACTTTTAATTGATTATTTATTCATATTTTTCATCATATTATGCTATCGACTCGGCATACTCAATCGAAATTTTTTCTAACTAAACTTTCGTTAGTTCCGTAAAATACACGTTTGGTGCTTTTATCACTTCTAATGTCCGAAACTTCTTCCCATGGCTTATGATATTGTGGTTACCATAGCATTTACTGAGTTGAGTTGAAATATTTGTTTCGTATCTAATCAGTCATCTAATTAGTCATAATATTTGTTTTCAATAGAGTCTTGTAATATTATACGTTTCGTATAGAAAACTCAGTTCGAACAAATGTACAAGAAGTAGAAAAAATTATAACTACAACAACAATAAAAGACATAGAAGACTCCTAAAAATTGTCATTCTGCATTCCAATAGTACGAGGGTGGCTACTTAATTTTTGAGATATGGCAATACTGATGTCATTATATCAAAGTTGACATTACATTGTTAACAGATACTTAAAATATTCGTCTTGGTCAAAAAATGGAAATAAATCGCGCACTTTTTTGTGAGATGATTTTCTACGACTTAGACGCGGATTAAACCAACAACAGTGTGCCGATCAACTCGCTTCGACTTTCAGGGGTGGAGCACTATCTCGAGCCTTCGTGTTTCACTGGTTTTCCGAATTCAATGGTTGTCGCACTTCGTTACAGGATGAATTTCGTGAAGGTCGTCCAAAATCTATTATTATTCTATTAGAAAACATCGACGTTGTGCGTAAACTGTGCGTTATATGATTTGTTCACGTTGGATACTATATAATTTGACAATTGCTCAAAACAGCTAGTGTTGATTGGTGCAAAGAAATGCTGAAAAAAATCGATCACAGTGCTTCAAAAGAGGTCTATAAGATCGTGACAGACAATGAATCATGAATCTATGCATATAAACCTCGAAACTAAACAACAATCGACTATATGGGAAACCAATCGCCGAAGACGAATCATTCTCTACCACGACAATGGGAGCTCTCACACATCGTTTTTGAATTTTCAAAACAACAAATTGATGGTTCATCCGCCGTGCAGTCCTTGTTTGGCACCCAATGATTACTTCTTACTGCCGTAGATAGAATAAATTGCGAGGTTGACGTTTTTCAATACCTGAAGAAGCGGTTGATGCGTTCAAATCACATGTTTGGAAGGTACCTCAATCGGAAAGGAAAAAATGCTTCGACAATTGGTTCAAACGCATGCAAAACTGTATGGATCTTTGTGGAGAATATTTTGGAGAACAAAAAAGTCACATTCAATTATATAGATTTGTTTTTAATTGTCTACTTCAAAACAATTACTATTTGTATTGTGTAACCTGTAAATATTGAACGTACTTTATGACTTAAAATCATTTGCATATAATGTTGATAACTTTCATGTTATCGAAATAAACTAAGATAATAATTTCAGAAATAAACGATGTTTTTAATGCCAGTTACTAATTCATTTATACTTACAATTAATTTATAAGTGTAAAATAAATTTATTAATAAATTGACGCAGTCATGTTATTTCATCGAACTGCTATTATTTAATTATTCTATATGGTATTTTCTGCGTAGACGCATATTTGTCAGATATATCAATTGATAGTTGTGAATAAACTATTATTAACATATCCATGAAATAAGTGCCACCTTTTTACGCTTTCAAAACATATTAAACACCTAAAAAACATTGAAAAAATAAGTGAATGAGAAGCTATCGATAGTCTTGTTTACCTTGAGTAAAAGGTAAAATATGCGTTGCAATAAAAACGTTCCCAGCAATTTTCCGCAATCAGTATCAGTAGACGAATAATTAAGGTAATTTAAAGCAACTGTAACAGTTTAGAGAACTTACTATTATATTATATCATGTTTTATTTTATCAATCGTTCACAGAATGAGAGTATGCTGTATCATTTTCAACGCGTAATTTTTAACTTTAACGATTTTTACGCTCTCCCATGAAAATCATGATGTTGATGGTAGAATATTTTGAATTTACTAAGGATGAAAATATTCAACTCCTTCATTTGAACAATTGTCTAGTTTACATTTGAATGAACATTCCTCATGTTATGTATATTTTCTAATCAAACTATTGATTCGGAATTTCGCTTTTTATCACAATACACCATTCCTCCATAAAAGTGTTGCAGTAAGTGACGATACGAAATTGGATATTATGCTCGAGTTTTGAGAAAACCCACATACTTTTAGTTGAAAAGCTGTTCAAAGGCAGACGTACATCACTTTTTCGAATAATATCGAATAAAAATCAAATGAATCCTTATATAATGCTACCAACCGAGGAGTTCGTGTGAGACGATTTCTATAGGAGAACGTATTTTTGTGAGCAAATGAGGGGGCAATGTTAGATATGCAATATTCGGAAACAGTTAATGTTTAGTTAGGCACTTGGTGATTGATGGCAACTTGAATGAAAATAAATATTTTGAACTGTTCCAACATAATGTCGTACCAACGGTGGATAGGGAAGCGCGGATGGATAGAATAGACAGCAAGATCCCTGATCGGACGCCATTAGACTAATGTTTGTATGTCAAAAGTATTGTATATAAAAACCCTCAACAAAGATGACTTGAAAAGACGATTCACGCTTGCGATTAAATCAGTCACGCCTGAGATGTTAATTATATCATGTCCAACTAACTGTCACTTCATATATAATTCCGTTAAGTTAAAAGTTAAAGAACAGAATTTAAAAAGTTAATTCTGCTACTTGAATAGAATCCAACTAAAGTTGGAAATTGACAAATTCATTTTTTTAAATCACGGTTACTCATTTTTAGTTATGGAATCTATTTGGGCTGGGCGTTCAGATACTCCTCGGAATACTATGATGATTAGAAATCGACCTGACCATTTATCTTATCTGATTTATTTCAAGTCGTGTCTTCTTGTTTTCGATTTGTTCTCAAGATATGCTCTCGACCATCTCGGAGAGAATCGCAGCTGAACATTGAATGGATTTCCATTTCATCTTTACATCTTACAAATCGACCCAATGACCAGAGTTTTCTGATTTCTTTCGAGTCTCATGAGACAATCTCCCACTACCTAGATGGTTCTTTGAAGAGTGCCTGGAGGTGTTGCCAGTGCTCATGTACTTTTGGTTATTTATGTACCCATTACTAAACCAAATTGAATATATCTTTGTTTAAAAGATTGTAGCTGAGTGGCTCTAAAGTCGGGCGTAATTGCTTGTCTCAAAAGTATATTTTGGAATATTCATATCTACATTAATTTGAAGGTTTGAACCGACTACATTACAATATTGAATTTAATAATAATGAGTTCACCCATCTTTTTATTCATTTTTATGACAATATAAATTCCGGAAATTCTTTTTTCAGAGTTACGGTAGAGAATATGTTTGATGTGAAGTATGTATACACTTTCAAGGTTTCGTAACACTAAATTTCATTCATTTCAAAAGTCACAAAAGAATAAACAAAATGAACAGTTGCGACCAAAAGAATTTCGAGAATTGCATCGACCGGGTTTTTCAAATGTCAAGTTTCTATAAGTGAGTATACGAAAAGCACTTGCCCTCGCTTCGTTGAGTCTTGTTTTCTCCATAATAATTTAATAAAACTAAACTAACGACTAAAAATATAATGAGTCTATTTTGTTATTGAAGTTACCTATATCTGTCACATTTTTTTTTTAAATTAAAATTTATCAGAAATGTGTATCGTTAATAAAATTCAAATTTAGATTTCTGCTGAGTGAAAAGGCTATTCCACTATTACTAGTTTATTCCAAAAATTCAGTGGAAATATATATTGAATATTCGGTTTATTGTTTAGCTGCTGCAAAGTTAGCCCTTTGGTTTCCAGGGATTTGGCTGAGTTCTGGAACAGAAACGTGTATTTTATTTATAGATATTGGAAACGTGTTGAATTCCACGTAATATTTCATGAGAAAACGTTGCTTATTGAATCAATAGTGCTAACTGCAATGCATGATTGATAGTTGTACCGGTTGTCCCAATAAGAATGGCTCTCGGCCATATCTCGGGAACCGTTTATAGTACAATTTCGGGAAAAAAAATTTTATAACAAAAGTGACTTCAAGAAAAACTCGATTTTTATTTAAATACATAATATAGTTATGAATGCAAAGATTCGATATTAAATATATTATTACATTTTAATGATGTACTTACAAAGAAAACCTCATCTGATAAAAACAAGCATTTAATTTTCAATTTTTTCGTTTAGTATAACTTTTTCCCAAAGCCCACGATGAACGACTTCCGGTATTCAGAGTCGTTTTGTTTCAAAAAAATGAGAATAATATATTCAAACAAATTCAAATTATACAATTACTCGGTCTGGGGAATCTCCGTATAGGGCGGCCATTTTGAGAAATATACTCTTGGCACGCCATTGCCAGTAGGTCCTTTACTATTCAGTCCTTTGTTTGCAGAATGCTAGCAGTTTTATAAATTTTATTTATGCACAAGGGCGTAGCGTACTTTCCTACTAACAATTTAAATAACATAAATTATTCAGTATAAATTGAATGAATAAAAACGTTTATATGTAGTCGATTAAAAATATTTGATTATAGATCTAGTGTCACAATTTCCATTTGAATCAATTGAATGTACCATGTTTGTTTGTAATGGATGAAAAATAACTTTTATAAATTCTTTTTTTTAATAAAAAATTTGAATTTCCGGTGAGTAACATGGGTTAT
The DNA here is from genome assembly GCF_026250575.1 of Diorhabda carinulata. Lineage (NCBI taxonomy): Eukaryota > Metazoa > Arthropoda > Insecta > Coleoptera > Chrysomelidae > Diorhabda > Diorhabda carinulata. The sequence goes on from NC_079462.1 coordinate 35,882,706, forward strand.
AGTAGAAAAATTTGATATTTTCACAAAAACTACAATAATATAATTTGACATATTTTGCGAAAACTATTAGTCAAGGCAATTTAGGAACTTGTAGTTTTCAAGAAATTGTCGGAACTTCTTTGATAGTACTATCCAATAACAACCGGTATAGCACTACTGTGGACCTTTGTAGTACGTAGCTGTTCCGCGTGAGGATCGATAGTGCACCTCATCATGAGTTCATTTCCCTCTGTTAAATCGATGTGGCCTGTGTTCTGTTCGTTTTCAATGATAGTGCTATACATTAATATTCTCGTCAGTACTACAATTAAATCGTGACATTTTAAAGTATCAAATATTTGAAACGTCAAAATCGAAATAAATCAATATGTACGTGATAAAGTGAAAACATTCCCACTGGATCTGTTTTCAGTATAATATTGTACTGATTGGTTGTCCTCAATCAGATGACTTCAAACTAATTGATTTCATTAGATTTCTACTGAAGCAAACAAATTTCAATATTGCAAAGCGGTGTTAGTGAAAAAATAGGCGATTTACGGCAGGCACGGATATGGTTATTCCACCATGACAATGTACCTGCACGCACAGCCATTATTGTTCAAAAAATTTTGCCCAAAATTGACGCTGCTTAACGCCGATAAGAGTTACCAAAGACACAAACAATGAAGGATCTGTCAGCCATTTCTAAAAATGTACAACAATGTTTCGAACCATGGAAGAACAAACGTATTAGTTGTGATTAGTTAGAATGTTTTAAAAAAGATAACGCTGTTTTCTAAAAAATTTTAAATTGAATATTTTTTCAAAGTAATTCTGGTAATTTTTAGGTCCTTTTTTGTGGCTGTGGTCTTAAACCATAAGCTAGAAAAGTGAAGATCGTTGAGTAAAGTAAACTAAGAAATATGAATTAGATAATATACAAGAAAACATAATTATTTTTGTTTTAAAGAGTAATCCAGGTGTTTGATTATTGCCTTCGAGTCTTATAATTATACCAAAATAATTGGAGCCATCAACAAAAACTAGAACCTGCATGTCGAATTGTTTATGACTTATGGTCGCAGTTTCTGTATTCTGACAAAACTCATGATTATATTTGAATCTCCATGCTCCATTCTGTATTAAAATCCACGTTATTATAGGCCTTAGAATGTTCTTATATTCTCTGATTTTATTGGTGATATGTGCTTGAATTGTCTGGTTGCATCTTCTTCAGTGTTTTCGTTTACATCCTTGGTAAGCTGTACACCCATGTGGAATCTATTGCCCATTCCAGAATATTATCCCCTATTGTAACGTCTTCGAGCATTCCGTATCTTAGTAACTGATATAAACGGTATCTGAAGACGATAACTTTGTTATCGAAACGCACGTCAGACAGTGTAATTGTGAGTGTTAATGTATTGGTGGTGTAAACAGTGTACTCAGGATGATTATTACCAACGACTCCAGTTTCGTTACTCAGGTACAGAGTACTCCGAATAAATCATAAAACAGTTTCTTTCATTACATTTTTTATACGCCGAAGGCGTTATTACATAGATACATATAATTGAAGTGTTCACTAAAATATTAGTTTGCGGATTTGGTTAATAATATATGTACATCATTATTTAGTATTAGATTGAACAATAAATGGTCAAAAATTAGTGGTAATATGAACATTTTTACCTTAAAGGCTGAGACGATTGTTTGCGTGTTTCACGAAAAATAAACATATTTTATAAATACCTGTTAGTATAGTTCCCTATTTTATCCTCTATTTTAAAATTTGTTCACTTTAATGAATTTCAAACAATTCTTTCTTCCATTATACTAATTTCCAGTTCGTTCACTCGCTATTATTTTATTATGTAAACCATTTTACGTTACTTATTATTTTGAAATGTAATAACAGATATGAAATTGGTAGTTACAGTTGTTAAAGATTAATACCATGAATTGTCGGTAATATCATCATATAAATTATGTATTTCATATAACATCATGTCATAAGTGGTCTTTATTTTATACAAGGTAGCACAAAATCATATCAAAAAAAGTTTCTAAAAGCGAATGATTATGCCAAACACATGTAATATTCAATTTAAATATTCATTTACACTCAGAATCATCAGAATTTATTCAGTTATACATTTATATTATAGGAAGGCGGATGAAATTATACAAGTACTACATCACAAACACTGTAATAATTAACACTAACAACTAATTAATGCGAGTTTCGGCTCACTCTTGCAATATTTCCAGAACGTTGTAAAAATTTTCTGAACTGTCTTGTAAGAAGCTCGACAATTGTTTACCTAATGCAATAGGAAGTCACCTGCCTTTTATAGCTTCCACTACATTATGGCCGGTACCCTTCGATGGCGTGCGGCTGTCTACCCATCACATTATTCAAATCTTCCTGAAATCGTCCTCGTTGTAGGTATTCGAGAAGATCTTAGATGATTGGAGTCATGATTATTTTGATCTCGGAAAACGTGTGTTATATCAGATCATTGAAGCCACCACAAGATAAGAATCAACGACGAGAAGACCAATGAAATGTATTTCAGTACAAACTGAAAAATATTGGACCACTACGTGGACATAGGAGTTATCGGTAGAAGATGAAATTTAGGGACGAAAACCAAGCTATACATGATCGAAACGATTATTCTTTGGAGATATAGTAAGAGAAGACATGGATGAAGCTCGAAGACATAGCAAACTATCGGCCCAAGACTGTCAACCTAACATTTATATAAAGGAGCTAAACGGGTACTAAAACGAAAGAACTATGTGAGGCAATCACGGTCAAGGAAAAAACTTCATTCCATTCTTCAAGGCTCAGTCGAATATACCAACGAAATTGGAATAAAATGGTTCTTTTCATTCAGAATGAATTGTTGTTTGGAGTTGTGTGTGTGTGTGTGTGTGTGTGTGTGTGTGAGGGAAAATCGTGATGTAATAAAAACCATTTATCAAATTGAATGAAGATACAATATTTTTTACTAAGAAAGTCAGCTATCACTTGTAACCGTTTTCTGATGCCTTCTAGTTTGTTGACGACTGAATCAAAACACTAATGGAGTGGAATGTCAACTGACAATTTTAAATATTCAATATATTTCAGTCGAAACTTCTTTCGAGTCAAATAAGTAGATGATGAATATTTTATCCTGTCACAGCTAATGCCTATCTCATCTAGTGGGAATCTCGATAAAATAATAGTGTCACACATCCTGTACATTTCGATCGACTCCAGTCTTTTCCTTTGCATATTTTATAGATTACGTGGCTGTTTCAAAACTAAAATGGTGGTGGCTGTAAAAAATTAATCGAAATTGATTTTATTGGAATATGAGTTGTTTCACAATGGATGACGGGGATTGACTAAGTGGTTAACGAGTTTTCACAAATATTTGATACGTTATTGTACATCGTGAGTTTGTTTGAAGAAACTTTAAAAGAAATTTTCAAATCAAAATCCAACAGGACTAGTAATTTATCTACGTCGATAAACTTTGGGCGCAGTCGGGCGAAGTTAAATGAAACCTTTACTCCAGTTAACTTAACAGGAATATCAAAAATCTCCTAAAAAGCAGAATCGGAAAAATGAGGAAGTGATTGAAATCGCAATTGAATAACATGAGCTTATAAAACAAGGTTTCAACTAAATTGCGTTTTACTAATCCTCTGGAAATTTGCGAACAACCTTACTGTGTCATTTTTATAAAATTATTTTTCTTTGGACATCGAAAAGCCAGTAGTGTGGTGGCCAAATCCAGAAAAAACGGTTGGAATGTCATGAATCGGTTTGATTGCGCAACAATTCATCAGTTATGTTGGCGCACCGTGAATTTCGTCGCAGATTTCTTGGCTGTCCGACTCCAACACGACGAAAACTGTGACTTTAAGCCACTCTCACCGAAAATTATTATAAGCGATGAAACTCATTTCCAATTGAGCGGTTAGTAAATAAATAAAATAATCGTTTCTGGGACAGTAAATATGTTACTGAACTGAACTGGCAACTAGGTTTTATTTAGAATCCATGATTGTTATACAATAATAGTTTGCAAAATTCTTGATTAACAGTAGCTGCACGATTGTAAATTTCAATACTTATTAGTGACTGAGGAAACTATTATCATAAATATAGAGAAACAAGAATTTAAGCCACTTAATGTTAGTCTTTATGGTCTTGGTATACGAAATGGTGATTATGTTATTAAAAACAGAGAAAACGGGTAATATAGGATTTGAATTAATATCTTATAAATAATACTTTTCACTGCATTCCGCAATTCGTTTTGTCATGATCTCATCTTAGTAAAGGATTTTGTAAAAAGCTCTAATTTTGAGAACCTTCTTCTAATTTTGGAATTTATCAGAAGTCATATCATAAAGAAATAAGTTTACCGGACAAAAACTCTCAACATAAAAGTGACTTATGGACCAGCTTATTGTCCTTATAAAGAGAAAACTCCGTAACTTCACATATCATTTAGAAAACGTTCCAATTGAAATAGATACAAACTTTTAATGAACAACTTTCCACTAACACTGACGTAACTTTACCATTATGTTATATCACTTTTAACTTTCATAATAATATGAATTCATTCGGGCATGTTATTTACAAGTTATGCCATGAATCTTTACTATACTTTTCAAATCCTCGTCAATTATACCATGCATCTTCGTTTTGCTGGTATATACATTACTCTCCTGCATTTATAGTTTGGCATAAATTAGTTTTGGTATATTTCTTGTGTGGACGTAATGTTGATATCATAGATACATCGACGACAACATAAATAACAAGTTAGTTTTTATCTTTATACATTGTCAGACCAGTTCTTATTAATTTTCCAATTTTTGGATATGTTGTGATTATAGAATAGTAAGTAATACATATATCTTGTCTAAATCCTTTTAGAAACGATTTTTTTATACGAAAGGATCCTAATACTTTCAGTTTTATGTTGTTAGAAAATGGCAAAAAAAATTTAGTGATTTTACATACAACATAATCAATATTTTTTGAAAAGGTTTTTACGTGCGATAAGTCGCAACAAATATTGAATTACCTTTTTCCGGAAAACGTGACTCAATTGTTAAATTGAAATACTCTACCCCTATACTTGTGTTTACCTAGGCTTTAAGGTAAATATTGTTTTAACATATTTTACATTATTTTTTATCAGGTTTACGTAGTTTATACAATCGAATTCTTTCTCGAAGTTGATGTAAATATATGTATTAACATTCTTGTGAAAGGATTTGGGACGATAAGATTGTTCCTATCGTTTCGTAAATATGGTCGACTCTCCACAGTAACACTTTTTTTGATATTTTTCTTTTAAAACTGAAAAATGCATCCAATAACTGGAAAGGATGATTTATCTTTAAAATTCATAATCTATTTATAAACTGACTTGAAATCAAATATTCAGTGATTCTTGATATTTACTTAGTAGCTTAGATTCTGTTGCTGTTTTTTATGTTAACTATTATTTAGAATTTGGAATTCTCCACAAACAATTTTTGATCTGTTCCTAATTTGCTCTAGATTTGGATTGGGTTAGATGATATTAAAAAAACAACTTACAACAAGAAACTATCAAGGAAGAAATAAATAAGAGAATTCTATACTTATTTGGACATTTAACAAGAATCGAACAAGATAGATTAACAAAACGAATATAGGAAACAGCAGATACAGGAAAACAAAAGCAACAATGAATCAAATGATGATATTTGCACACATATTGTCTTTGAGGCCATCACTTTCTAATACGTGTTCCAGTAACGAGATAATAATGGAAAAACGAAAAATTTTATTTAATTTAAGACAAATAATCAGGTTTTCGAAAATTTGTGTTAATATCCCTCTTCAAATTTGGTACACTTAAATTTTATATTATTTTACTAGAATTATATATATTTGATGTTGAATAAATCCTCACAATCCTCAAGTGTTCTAAGCATTTTCATTTTTCGAATTTTTTCCATTTTCGGACTGAATATTAACATTATTTTTGTTCAGATCAACTCGATCAATTATAATACAACTTTACCTTCATTGTTTCTCAGTTTTTTTAAGTCGATGTTGGAAGAAAGCCGAGACCAAATTAAAATAACTGCCTGGTTTTTTCATTCCGTTATTGCATGTTAACACGCAATGTCGAATATCACGTTATTTATTTGCAAAATTGGAAATTCTTACCAATCGAATCTAAGATGATTGCTACAAAGTATTTTCCTATTATTAAAAGATTTTTTAATCATAAAATTGGAGAAAAAATTACTTTTTAGAAATTATTGAATTGAAATTAATTCAAATGCATTAACGATTAAGATTCGATTTAGTTCTTCCTCAGGTTCGAATGAATGTTCTGACGCTCTAGCGCGTTCCATATAAGCACAAATAAAAATGTAATTTGAAAAAATCTCCTTCGAAATAGAGTCCTTGGTTTTTTTAGTAAAAACTGTATGTTAACTAATATGTATTGCAAGATCGTTGCGTCGATTGATGCAGAGGAATGCTGCAAAAATTCAAAAAAGATGTCTATAAGATCGTGACAGGCCACAAATCATGAATCTATGCATATGAATCCGAAACTAGACAACAATCGCCTGTATGGGTCTTTTAAGACAAGCCAAATGCAACAAAAGTTGTTCGTATCCCATTACAGCAACGTAAAATGGTTAATTCTAAATGGTACGTCATGATTTGTTTACCAGAAGTGTTCGAAAGAATCAGGGAAACCAATCGCAGAAGACGAATCATTCTCCACCACGACAATGCAACTCTCACACATCAGATCAAACAAAAACGTTTTGTACAGTCCACTAAACGATTTCTTTTTATTCTCGCGCATCAAAAATAAATTACGTCAACGTTTTTCTATACCGAATGCTTTCAAATCACATTTTGTGGAAATACCTCAGCCAAAACGGAAAAAATTGTCCGGCAATTGATTCAAACGCAATATTTTGAAACCCATAGTCAATTATAAATATTTGTATATCCCATAATTTGAGCAGCAATACTCGTATAAGTGAGTAGTTTTGAGGATTTTTCTGAAAATGGGAAAAACTGCCATCTAATATTTGTTTTTAAAAGTCAAGACTCCTACGCAAATAAAGGAAGAATTAGACATTGTATACGGAGACTCTCATTTATTACCGTAAAATTTTGAGCAGCTGAAATCAAACGTGGCCATATCAGCTTGACTGACGATATGCAATTTGAGTCGGCCAAAAACTGCGACAACGAGCGCATTCGAATGAATATTTCCCAAGCTTTTTTGAAATGGTTTAAGCAAAATGAGTCGGATTTGTTACATCATAACTGAATCAACCACAACATTCTTCAAACAAAAAAAAATCACTCAAGATACTGAACTCCAAGGGGCGAACACACTATTAAAGAGGAAGATTGTTTCATAGGCGGTGATGGCGACCGTTTTTTTGGTATAGTCGTGAGATTGCGCTCATCGGCTACCTACAATAAGAGGAGAAGAGTATTGCGCATCATTGCAACCGCATTTATGAAAAAACTGCTTTTCCATCAGGACAACACATCTTCTTATATCCACTTCGGTGATCGCCATGACTAAAATCCACGATTTACACTTCGGATTGGTGTATCCTCCACATCGTGTTCACTAGATTAAACCTTCAGCGATATTTTCCTATCTCCTACTTTTGTAAAAGAGAGATAACGAGAACGTTATGTTTTGAGAAGGAAGACGTCAACTTTTATTTTGAAAGGTCGAAAGGTCGAAGCATCGCTGTAAGGAGACTGTTGAAAAATTTGAATTATTGTAGAACAAAATGTCTTGTTTCTTTGTTAGCTCGAAAGCTTTTCAGACAACCCTCGTATACTAAGCATTTTTGCAAAAATGCAGACTCTTTTTTAATTTTTTGATATATTCTACATTTGTCTTTTCTCGTATAATAGATTCTATAATTTTTGCTTCTTGTAAGGTAGTAGGAGTTGCAATTTTCAAATAGTAATACAAGATTCAAGTTACATTTAATCATTTGATTTTTTTAGACTTTATCATGCAGAAATAATTATTACACATAATTATAACCATAACCATAACCCATCGGGTGATTATATAATCCTTATTACGTAACACGTAATTGTAATAATCAAATTACTAATAACCTATACTGTTGATGTAATATACTATTTATTATGTTAGGAATAGAAGGAGAAAAAAAAACCATTACATTAAATTCCTTTGACAGAAGCTGCCACAAACACTGCGATCATATTAAAAAGATAAATAATGTATCTTGTAATTTATTATTAATTAAAAGTATTTTAATCAGTTTTAAATAATCTGCAAATCTTACAGTCTCGTATAAAAGTATTTCATTATCATTATGTAAGGTTTCGGGTTATTAATGACTCTCAGATTAACCGAATATAATAAATAATGAGGAGAGTTTCACTTTTTATATTTGCAATGTTCACATTGCGTTTTCCATACCTTCTAATTGATAATTATGATGATTAGAAACTTTATGACAAATCTTTCTATATGAAACTAAGTTAATGCATAAAATGAAGTGCGAATTTGAAAAAATAGAGAGGAACTAGAAACATTAGCAGGATATGTATAGATAAAAAATGAACATAAAATTTAAACTGCTCTAAATAATAAAAACAAAAACCTGAGAAAAAATTTTGTCTTCCAAGTACTATAAAACTGTTCCAAATGCTTGAAAATGTACGTATTTTCTCTGAAATGGATCCTCAAAAGTTTTAATTGAATTTGCCCAGGCCATAATAAAACCGATTGAAATCACCGCATTTTTGCATTTTTTTACACTACTTTGCTTATAACTTTGGTTGTAATAACTATTTTTTCAAAATTCAAAAATGGAAATATTCGTTAGAAGATTTGCAGAAACCCCGTAACTATTGTAGATAATAAATTATGGCCGTTTAAACAATTAAATTATTAATAACAAAAACTGACCAGGGTGCCTCCGGCCTCGCAACCCCCAAAAATCGATTCTCCGGGCCAAAAACGTAGATATCAATAATTTTTTTCGTGGCGCCCCATAAAGAGCTATACGGGAACCACTGCCAGCGCCCGTACTATAGATTATTAGTTGTAGATAAAAACAGGAACTGCTACAATTTTTGCTTATTATAATAAATATTTCGTGTATTCATCTTCCTTTCACTTCATTTTTTTCTATTGTAGATAATTTTTACTAACACGCAGTAATAACCAATCATTACCAAGGTTGGTGCGATTTTAATTGCTGATAGAATTGGTTTAATATTTTCTCATTAACATTGCTTGCTTGTACTATGACTACTTATGTCGATACCAAATATTTATAGGTTTGTTTTATTTAAAAATATCACTAACAGTAAAAGAATGTTGAATTAAAAGTGCAGTATAGTTGTTGAAAAAAATTGTTGCGCCTGACATGAAAAGGATATGTTCAACTTTATTTATTAGACTAGTCATAGTTTAATGTTTCAACGTATAAATAACTTTATGATATTGCACCATAAATATTGCTAATATGAGAAATACGTCTTGTAAATTGTAAAACAATTGATCATACACAAGAGATATGATTTTATTGTATATTAAAGAATTAATAGAAATAATGGCTACTGATGATATTTTATTCTTGATTCAAATTATTCCATTCAAAAAGAAAAATTATCATTATTTAAATATCAATACATATGATGATGATTGTCTAGAAACAATTTGTTGGTAATCGATTAGGGACTAAACTTTTAGAAACTACCAAAATATCGAAAAAAAAAAAAACAGCTAAATGACTAGAGCAGATGAGTTGTTATGAGGTTTTATCATACTGTCACATTCCTCTTCTTCTAGCTTTTTTCATAATAAAAGTATCACAATATACTTGAAAAATTACCTATAGTAATAGCTGTTTATACCTGACAACCTAGTAGTTTGTCGATGTTAATAATAACGGACATTAAAGGGTCTGCACATTCTATATGTTTTATACTTAAGTCAGGATAAAATTTTCTTATTATATTGAAGCAACATTTAATGAAAAATCATTTTTTTTTTAAATAATTAAACATATTTTGTCCAATATTTTTTAGCAAACCCATTTTCAATATATTTTCTAATGTATTAAATTTATTATAAAATATTTCTCTTTATTCTCTTATCAGCTCGGTAAGTTTGATTTATTTTATTAGACTATTACCGAATTAACAATGATTAAAGCCCATAATAATATAATAAACAAATTATGATTCCATTTACTTCTGTTGTTTAAGAATGCAATAACCTATAATATTTTATTTTGACTGGTTCAAAGAATTTATACCCGTTTAGGTTTTTCCTTCGGATTTTTTTTCCAAGAAAATCAAACCTTATTATTTAGAACGGTAGATTATTATGAATAATGTCGTCCTAATACTAAGTACTTGTTTTTGAAAATATTTAAATACGATTGACAATTATAAAAAAAAATATGACCTCTTGTGGTGTATATTATTCTACATTCATTCTTTTTAAAAGGCAAAAAGAAGCATTTGAAAAAAAATGTAAGTTGATGAAATGTTTTATCATATCCTCTTTATTTTTTTTATTCAAAGGATCCGAAAAATAATATTGTAACATCTCGATAACGGAACTTCGTATTTTTTCTGTAATACAATTCAAATTGATCGCCCAGTTTCGTCTCGTGTGAAACCCTAAATCTGATTTTACCGAAAAACCATATATCGGTTTTGGTGAGAGAAAAAGTTAATATATGTCGTAAAAATTTATTGTGAGTGAGAAAACGTAATAAAAATAGTGACGTAAACATGTAAATTAGAAAATTTTATTCGTAGCTAGTTGTGAGTCAATTCTATTTTGTTTATAATTTATAGCCACTTTTATATTTGTTATAAGTAGTCTAAGATCCGAATCGGATAAGTTATTCAGCTATATATATTAATTTTATATCAAATTTAATATATTAAAAAATATCACACTGATTTAGTAGGATACCACAAATGTATAGAGTGAATCATATTTTCAAGATCTTTGCGAGTCCAAGGGGACAGGAACAATTTCATATGGGATATCTCACTTATTATCTATGACATGATTGGAAGAAAGAAAAATAACTAGATACTAAATTCATATTAAACCGATCATCAAGTTAGGTACATTCAAATGTATAATATATTTTTTATATTCCTATTATTTATTGTAGATATCTCATTTCTATTAAATATAAAAAATTTTAGAAGATGAGAGTTAATTTTATTCTAATCTGAGACGACTATATCATCTTCGTCGAAATCGACGACTACTCGTTACATTGTTGTCACTACCGTCATTTGTCGCGTCCTCTGATTTGAAAGTAACATTGGAGATACTTTGTTTCCTTGCTACTCAGATAGTTTGTCGCAATTTGAGGTGCTGTTTGTATATATTTCATTTTAACAATTGTCAACACGCTTAGGTACTAGTGGACGCTAAGTTGTTGATTGCACCCGAGCTAGAGGCTCCTCTGTACTGTTCTTCGGAGCTTTCTGAAGGACATATGTAAAATACATTAAAAGCAACAAAATTTGATTCCGTTGAAGCAGTGAGAGAGAAAGTGGCACGCGTCCTGAAGGAGCTGACAGAAGAAGACTTCCAACACTGTTTCAAACAATAGAAGGTTTGCATGGAGTGTTGTAGGAATAGAAGCAGAGAATTATTTACCAAACATCAACTAAAAAACATGTCATACCCAAATAATATGAGATGCACGTCCTTAAGAAAGAATTTTGAGAATTGTAACTAGATACTCACGTTATATCAGTCTTTTAGTTAGAAGTTAGCCAATTTTTACGAGCAGTTCAGGGCACTAGAATAAAAATTAATAGATAGGTTTCGGAATAGATCCGTTGGGGATCATAAATTCGGGTGATATCAGATCGGCAAAGAGCCACAACGAGGAAACTGGACAGGGAAGTAGAGTTCAACTAAGTCAAGCGTGTTATCTCTCAAGTTTACTAATGGACACCTCATATGATTTGAATGAAAATAATGATTAATTATGAGTAAAAAGTGTTTTGAATCATTATTATTCTAATAAATATGAACGATAGCAATAAGTTATATAGCAAGTACTGTTTAGGAAATTACAATTATATTAATAAGTTGCTGTCAGATCTTTTTATTATACTAAATAGCTGACATGTAGATCGTTTATAATTATTGTTATAAGTTGCATTACATGTGTGTAGTGTTTAACTCGAACGGAAACTAATCGTATATCATCAATAGCGCTAATCGTATGTCTGTTTAAAAAAGGAAGATAACATCTACTAAATCAATCAATATAACGCTAATTCTCTCATTAGGTAAGCAATATAAAGTAAAATGCTTTTATTCATGGAAATACAACTAAAATAAACCGTGAAATGATTTCCATAAATCATATTTTTATGGTGCCACAAAAAACTTTAGTTTTAACAATTTACTCAACATGAACCCACTTATTTAGTTGAAATTATATCATTTGTCATAATATTCCATCAAAAACATTTTTCTCGTCGTTTATATTTTCATTAGGTTTCTTCATTCAGTTCTTCATACTCTTCTTATTTTCTTTCCCTTTCTTACAATCCGTAGTTAAGTTTTACTTGTAGTAGTTACGTAGCGTTACAGTAGATGTCATTCATCTACATTTTGTGAAAGTAGTTTGTAGTGATTTTGCTTCATCAATTTTGATTCCCCAGATTTTTGTCCAGTCGTTTATTTTGTTAAGATGTTGTTGTTTGTGTGGTTTTCCCATATTTCTTTGTCGTCAACAAATGATGCGGTAGTTTTATTTCTACTTGTCGGCAGTGAACAATAAGTATAGAATAGGTCCAAGCACGCTACCTTGGGGTACTCCCGACTTTACTGGGAAAAGTTTACTTCTCTCTAATATGAGGTATATGGTGTGGGAACTGTAGCTTAAGTTTAAACCTTGGCGCCAAACCTTACCGAAGGCCTGGCTCACATCTAGAAAAAACTGCTACACAAAAGCTTTTGTCTTCGAATGCACTTGTTCGGTGGAACTATGTTGTTATCGAAATACGAATTGGTGGTTTGGTAACATGTTATTCGTTTCGATTATTGGCATTTTCCTGGTGACGTTATTAGGAGGTTTCGCATGATTAGGGATATGGGTGATTTAGGAAACTTTGCACTGGGCGGAGTATCTTAGACGTAGGTTTGCATTAATGGTAATGATCAGCAAGACTATATCTTTCCTAGGAAGTTCTTTGACTAGTTTTTCTGTGATGAGATTATAACCTGGGGCTTTATTAGGATGAAGGTGGCTTTCAATCATTTTATTTACTTCTTTTACCGTGAAGAGTTTAGGGAGCGGTGAGTTTCTGTTCTCTGCTTAATTTTTATCTCTTCTGTTTGACTCCAGTGTGATGGAATTTTAGTTAATCAAGATATTTTATGTTTCTGATAGCTTTCCATGACGAATAGTCGGACTCAGCAGTGCTGGACAGATTTTTAAAGTATTCTTCGAATTATTTGTTTTTCGAGCACTAATAAGTTTTTTACTTCACGGGAGACAGTTTTTTATCGTGATTTGGCACGTGGATATCTAGTGCATTGCCATGTTATTCTTTTTTCTTCGGCAATTCTGTGTTTTATTTTAATTGGCTTGTTTTGTTGTAGTTTTTGTGCTGTTCTATTTGATAGACATGTTTTAAATTACTGAGTTTTGTCTAAAAGTAAGCTGAACTCATTTCGGTCAATTTCCTTCTTGCTAGGATGTTCGATATTTTGATTTATTATTAAGTAGGTACGTCAACAGGATACTGAGGGCATCATAAGGATTTCTTCCGTCTTGAAGTGCCTTGGCTCTTAACGTTGGTAGTGGGTATTGGTAGCTTGAAGGTAGCCAATTTGTTAGTGTTCTCTTCTCGCAAAAGAGAAGCGTAAGTTTATCTAGGTTAGAGAATGACCACATCATGACAAAAAGACTGACGCCCAGCAGCTTCATACTGTTGCCATACAGTTACCATAAGGATGGGACCTCAAGACATAATGAACAGACAGAAGCAGTATATATAAGTGTAGGTAGATAGATAGATATTTGTGGTATTACTTATTATTTTATTATATATTATAAATTAATTTACAAAAGGAAAACCGCGAGAAAACTATACAAAAATCACATTAACTGATTATTTTGTTCATTAATCCGATAATTTTTCACACAAACACTCATAACTTTGATAATATTTTAACATATTTGCATAAAACCATTTTATTCATGATTTCCAAAGCTGGAAAATAATTAAAAGATAATTAGATGCCCGGCCCAATGGGAAGCATTAGAACGAAAAGTGATATATTCTGTATATAAAAGTGTGGAACGAATTACCCTATGCAATTATGCAAAAACGTAAAGTGGAACCCTTTATTGCCGTCGTCGATATCAGGGAAGTAGTTTCTAAAATTATTCCCGATGACTGCTATTTTATATTCTTCATGAAAAATTGTTACCCGAGAACTTAAGTATTTTTTGATCGTTCAGCTTTGCTCTTTACTACTGTATGACAACTAAGTTCTACTGTATTTTTGGTTAATAATGTGAATAAATTGAAATCTATTAGTCCTGGAATAATTTTAAACAAAGTGTTTTTTTTTTCTTGTTTTTACTGATTTTTATATTCCGCCAGCTTGTACCCGCTTATATTTTATTAAATTTTTAGTTATTTAATTAAATCTCAGGCACCCTGAATCACAAACTATTATCAAATATTTATATTGATATATAGAAAACCACCGGAGAAAATTGTCAATTTGAAGAATTATTGTCATAGTTCCACCACTGATTTGCGTCGTCCGCCTACTACACAAACGCTGAAACGATTTTGCATCGAAGTCTTCTCAAAACGTCGTCGTTTATATGCTAGGAAAATGCCATGAGTAAAGTCGATGAGGATGCCATTAAAGCCCTGCCCTTATATTTAAAACATAGCAAGTTTAACTGACCGAGACAGCTCGGCCCGTTCCCTCAAATATTTATGGCTATATTTTTATGAATTTATAATTTTTCCGGGTCATCTTCCTCGTGACGGAGGTTAGATGTGAAGGGACTTTTCAAGCACGGGGCTGGATAGAGCAAACATTACGGAAATTGTTTCTTTTGATTGATTGTTTCTATGTTTTATTTAAACTTGATGGACAGATTTTCAGGGCGTCTCACAACCATAGCCATCCTAAACTTTCAAACTAATTTTTGACTGATATTCACTTGATAAAGGTGCCGTTTTTCAAAGCTAAATAATTTTTGTTGCAAAAATGGCAATATTACATAGTTTTTTATGTTATAGATCAAAGTCCTTTATTTTGCATTTTCCACACAATATTCCTCCATTCCTTCCTGTTCACAGCTTTTTCTCTCCAATTCTAAACATTATTATTTTTTAGATCTTCCATTACATAGACATACCATCTCTATCTTGGTCGCCCCTTTCTCTTTTTACCCTATTGGTCTTCTTTGTAGTACTAATTTTGGCATCCGTTCTCTATGTAGTCTCTCAACATGTCCCAACCATCTCACTCTATGTCCCTTAATAAACGAGCTTATTGTAGCTTCTCCATAAAGTTCCTCCAATTATTTATTAGTTCTTCTCCTCCAGCCCTCTTCTGTGTATACTCCTCCGTAGATTTCTCTTAGTATCTTCCCCTCCAATCTTTCCAACATGGCTTCATCGGCATTTTTTAATATCCAAGTCTCACAAGCGTTTGTGTATTTGTGTTTTATGTATTCTTATTTTTGTTTTTCTTGACTTCATCAGTGATCTAATACTTACGAACTATATTTCTGTTGTTTCCTTTGGGTCTTAAAGTGCAGAGTCTTTCAAAAATTGGTTTAAATTCTAGTATATATTTTTTCCATTTGTTACTTAGAATAAAGCCCCTGCCCCCAACATTCTGTCTCTACCTCGAGATCGAGGTTATCATGGATGCATGTAATAAGTAAATCAATGAATGTACGAGATCTGAACGATGAGAACGATGAGTGACAGGAGAGAGTGGCAATCAGGTATCGGACAACATCGTAAGACGTTTTAAACGCGATTTTATTTATAATCATTAATCTTAGTAATAAAATTCAATATGCACCTTCCCTAATTGATAATAGAGTATCGTACTTTTCCGCTAAAACGCAAACTATTAAAAGCCATTAACTGAAATTGGCTATAAAAAAGTTAATATAGTTTTCTTAAATCTAAGTCACACTACTCAGTATATTTATAAAATTGAATAGTTTTAATCGGTTTAATGTGTACTAATTATAGTCATTGGTTGTGTTCAAATTTTCGCCGCAACATTTAATAGTTATTCATTGTATAACTGTTTTAGATAGCATTTTATTCACGCAAGATTGTTAAAAACGCGAGAGTTGGCTAGAACGTTTAATTTTCTTAAGTGAATGAAATGTGTCTCAAACACGCATAGAATACAAAGGTTTATCCACAATCAAACTTATTTAGAATCAAAATCGCCGAAATTTCAGCTAATGTAAAAAAAATTCGATGTGTCACTCTGACAGCAGCCGATTCTTCCAAAGATTACAAATGAAGTCAAGAAAAAGACCTATAACTTAGATATTAGATACGGAAATGAATGAAACTAAATATTAATAAAACTAATAGCATGATGCGAGTAATAGAAACAGAAGATAAAGTACATAACATACAAATACCGAAAAAAACAAAGTGAACTAGTAAAAAGCTATAATAGTGATAATAGAAAGTAATGGCAGAAAAGAGGCAGGAAATAAAAGAACTAGGAAGGGTAAATTATTTAATTTATCGATGATTCTTTGGGAAACAAAAAAGATGAAAATAAATTGTGAAAAAAATATTTGAGAGCCCGTAGAAATGCAAAATGAAACATACAGAGAAAAATTGAAGATACAACCAGTTAAAGGTAAAGTATCTACATGAAGCATAATAGAGATAGTTCGAATACACATGCAATATGCTCAAATACGTGCAAGCATCTCATACTCAAACGATTAACATCGAGTTACTTTGGCTAAATGATTAGGCAGGCATCAATAACGAAGCTGACTGATAATTCCTTGAACAGTAATTTTATTTTGATAGATACCACGATCAGAATTATTCTGTTTGATAATACAGAACTATTAATGAATTAAGAAAATAATTTTATGATAATTTCTTTTAATTAATTATCAGAAACACGTAAAAGTTGTGATATTCAATGAAAAATCGAATTGAACAAAAAAATTAAATCTAAGATTATTATAAGTGAAATTCAGTAGATCAAACAGCCAATATAGGGATTTTGTAAGCTCCAGCGATGTGAAAACCGAATAGAATTTGGAAAGGGTGTAGAACATATTTGATATCACGAACGATTTATTAATATTAATACGAAATGGACGGCTGAAGGGGTTGACAGAGGTCGGGATACATTGGAAACGATATATGTATAACGTAGAAATTGAGAAAATCACTTTACAGAAATTCGCATGGGAATTACATCGAATTATTCACACGAAGTCTGAATAAAAAATGATCAATTCAAACCAATACAAAATTACATTATGTCGATTAAACCAAAAATGAAAATAATTATGTTCGTACATTGTTAAGCGATATTCTTTTAACAAAATGTCCATTTAAGAGACACAAGCGAACGTTTTCTTTCTCTTAGAAATTAAGTCATTAAATTTAATTGTATACTTTCAATAATTGCCACTTGGATGTTCACCTCAACGTCGTTAACCTATTTTATTTTTAGTTTAAAATCTAAATATTTAAGTAAATGCATATAAAAACAACTCAGTTCAAACAGACACCAAAACTATACATAGTGATGTAGCCCACTTAAATAGACTAAAAAATATGTTTCGGGATAATCAATTTTTTAACATTCCTGATAAATAAAATCCGTTTTTCAGACTATGAGAATTCGGTATGACTCATGATAAATGAGACCACTGATATCACTTCTAAATATTAACATATTACTCATTGTCTATATTTGTAAAGTTTGTATTAACGTGCAACATACAAAAGTACTAACATAATAATTAACATCTGTGGGGTAGATCTAGAGAGTCATATCTCTTAATTGGCTGATGGTTATAAAGATGTGCAACTAGTTTATTTTGGGCAAACTCTTAACTGGTTCTGCTAATTCTTTGTTAGTTTGGTACATTCTACAATAATTGCTGGAGCTTTGAGATCTCTATGAAGTACGTGGCCATCTATCTGAGTAATTTGTATTGGAAATGCTGTAACTTTATTATTTTCGGATTGCTTGCTAAACCAGAGTTGTGTTCTATTTAACCAGAATATGGGCTTTCCTATGGTTTCGTATACAAGCACCTTATTCGTGAGAGAAAATTGGAAAGATAGGCTCTTCAACCAGTATATTTTCTTGTAAATCGGATCAACCTGTAATCTATTTAGCTCTATCCAGGATTAGCACCTATCTAGATAGATACTTAGTTAATTAGCTTCCCCTTCCCTAAGTTTATTAATCTTTCTATTTCTAAATCTGCTATTTTTTCGAAGCAATCTTGTGTGTTGTCCTTTCTCCGTCAAGGCGAGATACCCACAAAGCAGATGCTCTTTCTCTTCTTCTCCTTTACACTCGTCGAAACAGTTTTTTAGTAATCGCTTCAATGGTTCATGGTTTCTTGAATCTAAGCATCTTTTTTGTATTCTCTCCATTGATCCTTTACGAAATCACTCTGGGTATCATGCAATCACTTTTGTTTGACCATGTATCCTGAAGTTTGATATTGATTCCAATGAATAACATCTTTTGAAAATTAGTAGTAGCACTATCACTGTCTATTTATTTGGCATTCTCTGCCTTAGAGTTCCCTTTCTCTTGATACTTTCAACGTGCCCAGTAGAGGCTTACTCCCGAGCCACGAATCTAGAGTCTAGTATATGCTTCACACCTAGAGATCTTTCATTGTGACTAACTAACAGACAAGGTAGACCACAGTACAGATAGGAACAGGTTTCTTAGGTTGAGTAACAGAGGAAGCTGGTTAGTCAGTTATCACAGATACAACTCAGGTAGGGTCGCCGTATTGAAATGCCGGTTCGGTAAAGTAGAAGTAGAGACAACGTTAAGTTATAGGCAATGACTCTCCTGAGAAACTATGACCAGAGAAAATCTGTTGAATGTATCAACCTAAGTAAGAATAATCTACGGATACTAACGACGCTAGACTCGGTAGATAATGCAGCGTGTAGATTCTGTTGCACAGAGGATATAACCTCTATTCAGCTTCTCTTGAATAACTACACCTGAAAGCGTATGAAATTGAAAACGAAGATAAATTAATCCTTTAGGTCGCAGTGTATATAACACCCCAATATCAACATACATACATACATACGTTACAAATCTTCTGAAAAGGTCAAGCTTTTATTGACACATATAGGACAATTTTAGTGAGAGAGTTTTGCTTTGAAACCAGCGACGCACGGAGATTTCTCCAGCTCTGAAGAGCCTAATTGGTTTATGGCGAGTGCAACCAAAGAGACTGCAAATTTATGACCGACTAGGCCTGTACCTAACCTGAACCTTATTTTATCAGAACAATCCGAATATACGAGGATGGGGTGGATATTGATTTGAATACGGGATTGGGGAATTTGGGTCCAAAGTAAGAAAACTCGGCCACGACGTGCGGATATCTTGCGCAAGTATTCAGTATCAGTAATGATAACTACTGACGTGTACAGGTTGAGTTTAGAAACTTTTGAGACTACCCTCGTATAGTTGATAAGTATCTTAAATCTATTGGATTATATAGACATCGTTATTTATAAAATATTTTTGTGTAATTATGATAATAAGGAATTATAAGTTGACAGAAACTATTGGCGTGTTTTCTTCTTTCCCCTTTTACTTATTTAACTCCTGCTATTTTAAGATCAATCGAGTAACACGATTTTCGTCTTTTTTTCTATTGTTTTTGTTTCATATTTCCCAAAAACGACATTGCTATGCTAGTTCGCTAAGCAGTTACTAATTATAGAAACCTGTATTCGGATTACCATGTAAATATAGTAATAAATTTCTAAGATGTAGCGTCTTATTAAACGCAAAGGTGAAAAATAATTGATAATAGAGCGCCTCGAAGCTTTGTTATTTACAGTCCACAGTAACAAACATTTATTACCATTCGTTCATATCTTGTCACGCAGTTAGCGTATCGAAATTCAGTAATTTTCCCATAACTAATAAATTACATGTTTATGATCAACTTTATGTCTGTTTGTTGTTGTAAAGGTGTTATAGACTGGGGATTATAGTAAACACTACTTGAAATGTATTAAATTCTTATTTTTTTCCCAATTCAGCTGAACATGAAATGAAAATGGCTTTAACATAAAAGCATCCATCCACTATTCAAGAGAAAAGCAATATGATTCAAGTTAAATATACTATCTACAAACCACACGATTTGGAAAATATTTCATACTGAATCATAGTGTGTTGGGGAATTTCAACACCAATTTCCGAACTTGCCGCTACCAAATCGTGCAACATTGTGAAAGACGTACCAAAAATTGTTAAAAACGAGCTTTGTTGCCGACGCGCTGGACTACTGGTATCTGTAACAACTAACGAAAATATGGAAACAGTGGCGCTAACGTTAGTTGAGCAGCTGAACCAAACTGCAGTCCAGCTATCGGAAGAAATTCAAATATCCGATTGTTTTTTACGAAGAATACTCAAGTTTACTGTCCGCGTCGCAACCACGCATTTCACGAGGATGATTTCGATCGCAGATTTGAATTTTGCGAGTTGTACCTCGGTTGCAGTCGGAATAATCCGCATATCCATCATTGCATTTTGTGGTCTGATGAAGCAACCTTTAAGGTACGGTCAATCGGCATAACTGCGTATAGTGGAATGATCAGAATCCTCAAGTCTTCATTAGAGAAGAAGAATTAATCCTACCTGTGTGTGTGTGTGTGGTGTGTGTGTGTGTGTGTGTGTGTGTGTGTGTAGGAATCCAAAGAAGGAGAGATTTCTGTCTGCAGGCAAGGTCATGGCATTGGTTTTTTGCGATGCCCATGGGATAATTTTCATTGACTATCTTAAAAAAGGAAAAGCTATCACCTTCGAGTATTATGCGAACTTTTTGCAACGTTTAAACAAAGAAATGAAGCAACAACAGCCGCATATGGCTAAGAAAAAAAGGTTGTTTCATCAAGACAATGCAACAGCTCACACATCCGTAATTGCAATGGTCGAAATTAATAAATTAAAGTGTTAAATGTTACCTTATGCACTCTATATACCCCCTCGAATTATTTTCTGTTCCCAAACTTGAAAAAATAGTTCGGCGATGAAATGAAGAAGTGATATCGTCAGTTAGTGGCTTATCAAAAAATGGATCTCGAATTTATTGAACATCCCTGGGAAAGTTTAATTTTAACCAAAATTTTTGTGTTTTCTTTGTGGTACCAGGTATCTCTGGCACTATCGTCGTATCATTATTGTTTTTATGTATAAAAAGATTAGATATGTATTCAAAAACTCTGAATCAACTCGATCTATTTTCAATCACACCCTTGCACCCTCTGCTCCTACAATTTATAACAAATGTTTAGTATTGGTCGAAACCGTCAGGTAGGTACATTGGTTGCATAGACTTGAAGACATCTTGCAGCTATTAGTCCATTTCTAGTGGCTTGTGAAGATTACAATAACAGTCTTCTTGTAAGTGACTGAGTAGTCTATCGTTTGAAGCAGACCTCAACTACTTACAGAGCTTCCTGTTGATTTGTAAAGAGGTCTCATGTCATGAGTGATTAACCTTCGATTTCTTTATCGTTTGGTTGTAAGTCTCCTTTATATATAGGAAAACCTTAACTGCAGAGCTTCCAACCTACGCCTGGACCTACAACAGACATACCGCCGAGTTCAGTGCCTCTTCTATAGCGTTAAATAAGTTAAAAATACCCTTCTGTATATTTTTGTCCAACGAAAATAAAATACAATTGGTATGATGCTTAATTTAATGGCGATAAGAAATATTGTAGAGGCTTCTACATGGGGACTGACTAATTAATTACAAGCAATACAAATTTTATTAACAATAAATTATTTCTATGATAAATACCGTTTCAATAAGTTGACAACGGAATAGTTGGCTCGTATTCTAATGTCATTGTTAAACTTAAATTTATTGAATAGCAAGCATCGTAAAATAAATGATTCACCCCCAGAAATTGGTAATTCTGCGAACGTCTGGGAAGTCTTAAAACGTATAATTTTGAATGAACAATAAATTACGAAAAATTATATTACAATCAAAACATCAGTTAAATAATATCCAAATCTAATAGACAAAGCTACTCTTATGTCTCAGCTATTTTGGTCTAATTGGAGTTGGATTATTTCTCGTCTTAACTTGTTGGGATTTGTAGCTCTTTCAAATCCGTATCGATAAAAATATTGTTTCAAATAACTTCAAAGTGAAAAATCATTTGGATATGAATCTGATAATTCGGGTGGCCACTTGATGGCGCCACGTTAAGATATAATTTTGAAACTCACGTTTATATCATTGGACTATAACTAAATATCCTCAGAGTGAACTGAAAGTGATAGGTCTGTAGTTCAATTTTGTAGAGATATCTCACTGTACAATGAAACAATAAATACAAACTATTCCCGAACTCGGAACTGTTATTACAAATTCAGAACTCATTAACGCCCGCACGATGAATTTGCGCATGCGATCGGTCCCTAAACTGATTCAGAATCAGACCCGAGAACAAATTTAATATTATTGGGTTTGTGTTTAACTCCTAGATAAGTTCTATGTATTTATATGTCACTGTTTCGTAATATTAACCTGTCTTGGTTTGAATCCCAAAAACAAAGATATGTAGATGTGTTGTACACTTGAAATTTCTCTAGCACTTGATCGAGTAGGAAAAACGCGTCGATAGAGGACTGCTTCAAAAATTCTAAATATTAGCGTCACTGAATGTAGTTATGTATGTAAATACATTTGTCCTCGCAACATTTTCAAGCAAAACTATTTTATACCCAGTCCACATTTTATTATGACTTCAACTACCATTACCTTAATACAGATACAAAATTCCACTTGTACCGAAGTTAAAAATAGAAAATCTACTAAAACATTGAATAATTTAAGAAAGCTGTAGAAGAAATGGTATTAAAGATGTTAGGTAAATCCCTTTTAAGAAGTATGAAATTCCTTTACATTTGCAACTTGCCGTCTCTCGAATTACAAAGTGGATGAATTAGATATTCAGACATCTTTAATTCACTTAATGGAAATTTGATTGGGATATAACTGCAAAGAGAGCAGTATCGTTGGCACTGAAACACCAGAGTCGTACTAAACATTTTTTTTATATACGTACGTAACAAATAGAGAGATCTAAGGAAATAATATATACTTACTCAGGATATACAAAATTTCGGTCAGACCCACATAAATTCACGAAGTAAGACCCGACATATCGAAAATTATGTAGATCAATCATACCAACGAGTAAGCAACAAAGGACCATTCAGGGAAGCACTAGATTTAGAAAGAAAGACTGCGGGAACGTGGATGATATGAGAGATTAACTTGGATAGAGACGACTTGTAAAACTTAAGTTAAACTCTGTAAGGAAGAAAAAATAACTTCCGATCTTCCTGTGTTAAAAGGGCAAAGTCATACATGAAGAGTAGAGTCCTGGAAAGCGAGAAATATATCATTATATCACTACGATTCCTTATTATTAAGTTTTCAAAACGAGGTTTAGAATAATAATTGTAATTGTAAAGCAATTCCTGGTAAATCCCTGAAAAATTCCCGAGTTTCCACAGCATCGGTGTATTCAGGCTCTAGTTTCTCTGGAGGCTGAATTGATTACCATTGACTACTTATTGATATTTCCATTTTGTCAGCCAAAGAGTTATCGACACATTTAGTAACATTGTTGGATTTCCAATTCCCATGATGATGTAGTGTTGAAAGATCTGCTCTCTTTAAAATAGCTGTAGATTACCATCGGCTTGTATATACTTCCAGATTCGGTAATCACAGAAATTTCCTTATGTTTTTTGCCATTTTGTTAAATTTCTTTAATCTCACAGACTTTTGGATCGTTTACATAAAATGTGTCTTGTCCGTTTATGGTTAAAGCTTTGTTTATTTGTTGTTAATTTGATATTAATTTCGATAAAAAGGGGGAAATGAAATCTTCCATATCATCAATTTTTAATTTTCGAGGTTCATTACAACGACATGCACCTTTGAAATCAATAGGTACAGTAGCTTGGAAATTGAAAAATACAATTTTTAATAAGATTCTTCCAACATACCTCTAACAGCTAGTACTTTAATTAGAATTGCGTATTTTGATATAACAACACAGTTTTTAATAAATATGGTACAATATCGAGTACCTAATTGTAACTCTTCAAATTTTTTTACAACAAATTAATTTACCATCTAACAACCCATTAAGTTACTGAAAACGATTTCAAAATATTGTATTGGTTTGCTTAGATGCAAATAATTACAAACATTGTTGGCTTGTTTTATCATAAGTACTACCAGTGAGAAATTATATATCATTATAATGTTTCTCATTAGTGAAAAATTTTTCGTTTCGAACATATGGAAGCGATGAAAAAAGTTTTATTAAATCCGTCTTTGGTTTTGTGGTTTTTATAATAAAATTTTCCTTCCTGCTAAATATATCGAATCCGACCCTGTTAAGAGGTCCACTTTAAAACTACTTCCATTTTTTGATGCAACCATTTAGCCAGGCGTATTCAAAAAGTTGAGTGGGTGAATGTGTGCAGAAAATATTGGGGCATACGAGCTGATGCCTTCGATTAGGGTGATTTTTTCTAGCATTTTTATTATCGGCATTTTTCATGATTCGTTGAACGGCTTATTTCTATATTTATTTTCGGCGTGTAACTCTGCTTTAATAATGCGAATATTCGAGGATTTCGTACAACAATCCAAAGAATTTTTTTTATTGGAAAATTTGGTAGAGTCCGAATACTCGATTTTATTATTGTGAAATTTAAGCGATGATGTGTCGCATTGATTTATTTTCAATTTAGTTTTATTGAATATTTTCCGTTTATTCATAGGAATACAAATATCAGTATTCCTCTGCTCCGGTGATAAACAGCATATCAAAATTATATATATATATATATATATATATATATATATATATATATATATATATATATATAAAGGGTGAAGGCTAATTTTGAAATCCGTTTTATTATAGCACCTGGAAACTTTAAATACAACGACTAGCTCTATACGTTTTGTTCATAATTCAGCATATCATTGTTCTCCCTCCCAAATACGTAGATTTTTTTTAAAGGAGGCTATTTTTCTCGGGGTTTTTTGTCTCACTATCCAAGGTGTTAGTACTTCTTCTTCGAAGTACCTATATACCATATATTGCATTTTGCTACAATCGGCCAGATATTCGGAAAGATGTTTCTCTCTCTATATGGCATACTCGAAGAATCTACGTACCTATAGCCTTAGAAGTTTCAGAAGACCGACCACCAGCTTAATATAATTTCTAGATATCTCAGGATAAATTCCTCAGACTTATTAGCTGATATGGTTATGAATGTTTTGGTTTGTGCTAGACTGCATCTGATCCTTTAGCAACCTATTCAGTTTTTTGTTAATATGTCATCTGAACAAAAATTTGGAGTCGTTTCCCTTTTTGCAAGGCTCTCTGCTTTCTTATTATCTATTATACTCTGGTGGCCTGTTAGCTACATACTTGGTATCAGGTGATACTGTTAATTGCTTCTATAAGGTCGTCGTCACTGCGAATTTACAAGCACGCAAAATAACATAGCAAATTTTCCGCTTACGTCCAGTTTAGAACTAGTTTTGAAGCGTACGCGAAACTAGCCACCATTACTAGCGTAAGCTTGTCTGCTATCTAATTAAAGCACATGCATAACAAAAATACAGCTCTCATTGGCTATTATCCCATTCGTTGCCACTAATCAGAGTCGATCGTCGAAATGCGCATACCGATCTTGCAGCAAAAATGAAACACTAGGGAGTTTCGTCGGTACGTTAGGAGGGCCGTCATAGGCATGTTTATATTACTCAATAGACCCAATAGTAGCATTAATCAAGGATCGATCGATATTTCGGTTACCTATCTCGTTAAATGCTAATAATGAAAGTAATTAGTGAAGAAAAATGAGATTCTGAGACTTGAAAAATATCATTATTATACTCGGTCGTAATTAGAACATAATAACCTTAAAGGAGTTTCTCGAGAAACGATAAAAATCATAACTAGAATATCAGAAAGTGATAACTCCACTCAAGTGTTAATCACTAAAAATCTATTGAACTATCAGTTTAATAACGACGTTGTAAAAAATCCCTGTTACACTGCCAAACATAAAGTAAGTGAGATTAATTCGTGAAACACACTAAATTTCAGTTTAGCGGCAGTTTTGTTACGAGAACGACCTCGTTTGGAAGAAATGTGATTGCACAAACATATCGTGGATTTATATACTATGTTTAAAGATTTTCAGCGAACATATAATATAGATAAACCCGTTAAACTTGACGTAACTCTGAATTCTATTTGTTTTTGTTTATCATATATTGGAAGAGAAATTATCACTGAAAACTAGGTCCTAGGTAAATGGAGAATAATCTGATTTAATCTCTTAGCACTAGAAACCTAACAGATAATATTGTGGACGTAATGCTATCCAGACGAGTAAACACGTATCAGGTCTGCCTGAAGAAGGATCTTTAGATCTTTAGATTTGAACCATCGCCCTTACAAAATGGTTTAGGCATTGAACGAAAACGATTTTGCTTGACGTGAGGAGTTTGCTCACAGCCTCTGGTCGATTGACGAGGCATATTTTCATCCCACGAGATTTGTGAACAAACAAAACTTCAGGCACCTACAGAGTTCCTCAACACATGCTTGGAGAATGATGTAAAAATCGTCTACAAGAATGAATTAATCAGGACGAACGCCATCTGACTGGTGTTATTCTAAACATTGATTAACTACACTTACGTTCATGCTTGATGTGGTACTGACGCACCCTGTATAAAACTAAACTACAACTTTGATCTAAAGTTTTGTTTTCTAACTTTTATCGTTTATCAGGAACCGCCGTAGTATAACATACACTTTTTATTAATTCTTCCATTCCTACACAGAACTGATTATAAAAAATGCTTGAAACTTGCTATTTACTTATTTATTCTAATTCGAAAACATTTGAGGACCTATTTTCTTAGATTAGTTGATCAATTTATTTCCACCAGTAGTATAAAACTCTTTCACCAGTAAGTAAATTTTCTGGATTTTTATCGATTTTAGAATATTTTTGTAGAAAGTGATGAAAATTTGCCTATGTTTATGCAAAAATATCAAAATAGGTATAATTACTAAAATAATTTAAAATTTTCGTAATTCCAAGGCGGGTAATGTAGATTTGGTATTACGATTAATAGATTAGAAGAATTTCAAATGAAACCAGTAGAATTATAAAGTGTATCCTCTATTATTCAATTTGCCAATAGAAAAAGTGAACACATGCTTAAGACAACATCATGTTTAAAAATTTCATATGCTGATCTGGTGTGTGATTCTAAACAAATACGAAATATAAAGAAGAATATGCTCTTCATTTGTACCTGTTCGTGAAAGTTTTGAAACATAAAATGAGTTTTTTTTATGCCAAATGTTTTCCATAGTTTGCCAATAAATCTATTTATCCCGTTATATCATTTTAACGATGTTTTTCAACGCAGTTGCTTCCATGGAATAGGTGTGCTTCTTTTTATCCAAACCATATAATTAATTTTACTGCCTTCATAAACCCTTTATAGCAAAATCGTCAAGATTGGCAGAGAATGTAGGTCAACGAAAAGTGATTAAAAATATATGTATCTACATATACATTCTGATTATGAAAACATAGTAAAAGTTTTATTATAAGCTCAAGTAATTTGATCTTCTTTCTATAACAATTTGTGAACTATGTAATTTTAAAGAGAGAATGCGAATACGGTTCAAATAAAATGTCAAATGAACTTAATTTGATGATTAAATGATGGCAAGTATGAACCATCGAATTTATTTGTTTATACCTCACAAGGATTAACCAAAAATATTGTTCATCCAATGGCATTACGATCATTTCAGTATTTGTAACTCTAAGAATAAATACCCGCTATAGAATAGCTTAAGATTCGATCTTTCCACCTTCAATTAACACGGATTCAAGTTTTTATTTAACACAGCTTATAAATTCAACATCTCTGAAAGCATACTAATACACATACTCACACGCTATCGATTGGTTGAATTGTGATAAATATATATGAATGTCGTTAGGTATTGTAATAAGTTTCTGATAAAAATTTTCATCAAAACGCTCTAATTGTTACAGCTAATTTCCAAAAGATTACATTTAAGACGTGGGACAGGACATCTGTTGGGTCCGCTAGTTTCAATAGGTTTGTGTACAATGAATATTTTTTCTGTATCTGTACATATATTTTTCATATAACGAAACGAAACTTACTCTGCTAATATACCTCGAATTCTGTTGTTAGACTTAGATATTTAGAGCTTGCGGGAGATCTTTATTGACCCATGATTAACGGTCATTGATTACCACTTCTAATGAGATGTCTTTGTCCACCACGCTATAAATTTGATCTATTGGTTTCTCACTGTTTTCTAGTTTTATTGATTCTGGAATCCGTAAGTAGCCGGTTAGATTCCTTTCAATTTTTTTTGTGTATTAGCTTGTGAGCGCGGCTAAATGCCTCTATTGTCATTATCAGATGAAGCGGGCGCAGATTTTGCAACGCCTCTAAGGCTGTATTGAGGCATGTTGACATGGCCCTTGTGGTATCCAAACAGATCAGCCTTTGAATTTCATTTAATATTTTCTGATATTTTGCATTGCAAGTAATGCGTGTGTGACTGTAGCTTTGTTGACCTTTTGGTATACCCAGTACGCTTAAATCCCCATGTCTTGCCTAGGAATTTGCGACGAGTCTAAACGCAGTGATTCTTGTGAATGGAAGGAATTTTCAACAGAATGGGTTTTAAATTGGTTTATAATTCCAAAGATACATTAAAACAATTGTTAGGTAATCCTAAGGATAAAATACTAAATTTGGAGCGTTATTTGCATTTGGAACCATTGAGATCATCAAATGTGAGAACAGTTCGAATAGAGACAAAGATCCTATTCCTTACAGCCCACTCTATAGTTTAGTAGTTAAGGAATAAATGTGAAGATTTCCGTCAAGGAGGTTTTCCCCTTGGAATTATTTTTCACGGGAGAAGTTAATAGATTTTAGTTTACTTTCAGTCTCTGAAGACGATAACTTAGTTATCGAAACGCGCGTCAAACAGTGTAATGGTGAGTTTTGGTGTAGTGGTAGCGTAAACAGTATGTAAATAAATTAGTTAAAAACAACGAAAAACTTTTAAAGCGAAAGGGAAATTAATATTTCCGTCATTTTATTCTTATTAAAATTCTTATTAAATATATTAATAATGTAATGCGAAATATTTGGTTCGTTTTAAAAATACTGGACCAAGTACTTTCCCCATGATGATTTTCAATACATTTATAATTGAAACGGATTGGTCCATTGAGGATAGGTTTACATGGCTAATTATAAATTCGACATTTTACAAAATGAATTAACTTAAAAGTGTTCGAAATACGTTTCATCGCAACAGAATTAATATACAACATAATATGATTATGCTTGTCATCGTTTGTTATAATGCGTCTTTTGTCTATTTTAGTATTTCATTTTTCCGAAGAAATATCATTTCTTTACGATGCTAGGCGTCTGCAAAAATATAAAATCTGTTATTTATTTGTATACATAAATTTTCCATTGTTATCTACTGTATGTTTTTTATTAAAATTATGATTTATTGAATAATCTTCGAAGTGTGGTACTTCAGGACCCGATTCAATCTTTAAACGGTAATGTACTCGTATTATATATGTCTTTATTTATTTATAATGACATTAGGTAATAATTTATCAAGAAATAAGTAACCGCACTAAATAAAACTTCTTTCCCACCAGAAATTTCTTTGTGTAATTTAAAATTGTAACATGATTTTCATGTTCATACAAAAATTTAGATTACTTTCTGTGCATAATCATATGCACTTCAGTTACAGCTTGGATCTGTTTCCGATGAGTCCTACCAATCGTCCTTTTGCCTTCCTTGCCTTGTCCACTAAGTCCTCTGCTATTTTATTAGCATGTCGAGGTTAGCATGTCTGCCTTTCGATCAGGAATCTTCTGTTTTTTCGGTGGTAACGCAACAGCTTATTCAGTGCTCTGGAATATATGGCTTCTCTCATTTTGAATATCAAGTCTTCGGGTCAAATACAGTCGCAAGCTCGTTAAATTAGCTCAAGCGTACAAGTCTTCAAGCATGTTATAAGCTTGCACGTATGAACGTACATGTCTCCACGATACTTATGGAGAATTCCACTTCTATAATTCAGAATAATAGTGGAAAAATTTGGCTTCAATAATTATAATATTATAACAGGCACCAGAAATTATGATTGCAACCTTAATATTAGTTTTTAAACTGTCCAAAAGGTTACTTACGAAAATTATTTAACGTGTTTATATCAGTAGTTCAGCTGTTTTCGTCTTGCATTTTCCATCAACTTCACAAGAGTGTAGTCGGTATGTTATCGACAATGATTAGTGACCATTTCAATGATTTTGAATATAATGACATAGCAAAAATTTTTGTAATTCTCATTTGAATGCTTGTGTGAATAAAACGTGTTGTATACAATTCATAAAATGATCATTTTTGCGTGATTAAAATACTAACTAAGATACTTTAGAAGGAATAACATTGTTGACAAAAAATTAGATCGTAAATTATTAGTACCAGTTAATAGATTTGCCTGTTGATTCAAGTTATTGCTCTGTTCCCAGTAAAACATCTCTAATCCTGGTAGATAAAAAAAATTGTTTTTTCTTTTTCGGTTAATGACTTGTCACTGTTATTTATGTATTTCCATGAACGAGGGAGTGAGTGTAGAGGATTACACTGATTTATTCCTTAAACGTTTGGAGCAATAAGCAGAAGACTTGCACTATAAGGGTGAACACTCACTACTCTTATTTTTAGCTACAACACTCTCTTTTCGTTTTTCGTTTTCTATACCATAAATCACGTTGTTATATTACATAAATACAATCAAGCTCCATACATTTTCATAGAAATATAATACTAAACATACTAAAATTGACCATTAAAATTTTTTCACTATAAAACGCATTTTAATAACTTTCTCAGAACAATTTGTGCCTCACAATTTATTGAGTATAATTTTACGATTTGCTTCAGTACCCAAAAATTCAATATACCTACGAGGGTCGCTATTTAAGTTTTCAGATATGGCAACACTGATGTGAATATATCAAATCTGAGATTACCATCATCATAAAGTTGTGTACAGATAATTGCAAACATTTAGCTTGGTCAAAAATGGAATTAACCGCGAACATTTTCTTGCGATGGTTTTCTATGACTAAACTAACATCAGTGTGCCGATCGGGTCGCTTCCACTTTTGGTGTTGAAGCATCATCTTGAGCCACCGTGTTTCACCAGTTTTCTGAATTCACTCCTGGTCGGACTATGCTACAAGATAAATTTCGTGAAGGTCATCCAAAATCAGTTGTTGTACCACAAAACATCGATGCTGTTTGTAAATTGATATTGCAAGATTGTGATGTGACATACCGTGAGATTGGGGCATACTTGAGCATTCGTTCCACTCGTACACATGCCATATTGCATGAAAATTTGGCTATCAAAAAGATTTGTTCGTGTATATTGATTAGTGCAAATAAATGCTGAAAAAATTCAAACGCTGTTCTTCAAAAGACATGTCGTCACCGTTCCATTAGAGCAACGTAGAACGGTCAATCCATAATGGTATAATAGCATTTGGTTGCCAGAAAAAATCAAGGAAACCAACGAGCAATTCTTCACCACGACAATGCGAGCTCTCACACATTAATTCAAACACAAACGTTTTGGAACAGTCAAACCATCCGCCCTACAGTCCCTTGTTTGGTAACCAAAGATTTCTTCTTATTTCCTAAAAATTCGTTATTTCGGAAGCCGGAGACTTTAAGGAAAAAATAAAAAGGTATCCTTACGAATAGGCTGTTTAAAAATAAAATTTTTATTGAATTGATTGAAAAGCAGAAATATTTGAATTGCTGAGCGTTCATAAAATGATGATGATGATGATACAATGTGTCCATGTTTCAGAACATGACATTTTTCAATTTGATTTTTTTTGTAATTGATAAAAAATAACAATTTCATATCTGGTAGTTATGTAATACTTCACATTTGTAATAAAATAGCCATCAAATTGATGGTGTCGCCTTTTAACGAATTTATTGAATCACCAATTTTCAATTCTCTATCTGGGCAACAAAGTATAGAATAAAATAGATATTTGGACGTTTGACAAGTTAATGTAAGGTAAAAGTATATTGTGAATCACTGTAAACTATTGAAGTTCCGATATATTCAAGGCATGTACCTATATCTAGTCGTTAAACTAGAAAATAAGCTCGATTTCTGACATGTACGACGAATTGTTAGAAAAGTTAAGGTATGAATACTCTAAATTAGTAGGAATATTTATGCGATGCAAACCGCAACTTCTATAATAAATATCAGTTTTATATGTTTTTGTTGATAAATCTTCTTAATTTTTAGTCTCTTCCGATAGAAAATTAATTTTTAAAACTGGTTACAACATTTACTTTTTGACATATTAGAAGAGACGTAAAATAAAGACGCTTCGGAAACAAAAAATTATTATTATTAACGTCATTCTCTTGCAAAAACTTGTTTCATTTGATATGAAATATATAGAAATTTTTGTATCACTATCGTTTTGAATGAAAACTGGAACATATTCATATATACTATGATTTTGAGTTGCGCGCTGGAGTCAAATTCTAGAAAAGTCGACCGCGGTACTATCTTTCCATTTTTTTCTGGGTTAACTGTCAAAATCAAAACTATATCATTTGCAGTCAGATCTCTATTTATAAATACAAGATTTTTCCAGGAGATTGATTGATATATTCTATTGATAAACATCAATAATTATTATTTTCTAAACCAATACAAAACCATTCGATTTATGGAATATTGGATATTCCATGATAATTTGTTTAACACTAATTTTCTTGCACGAGAAACCTTTCTAAAATTGCTTCTATATTGAAATAAACTTGGTTTCAGGTCAGTGCTAGCAATCATTGAAGTACTAAATAGTTTTTTAAAATTATCTGTCTATATCATAGTTACTTATTATATTATAGGGGTATAGTCACTTAAAGGAGCAAAAAATTCGGTAGAAAAAAAAAATAACAAACGATTCTGTTGTCTTGAGTAACGACCCATACTATAGTTTCAAAATAGACAATGAACAATACGGTTCTAATATAATTTTTCGACTTTGCAAATTCTAGTCATGAATTTAAATTATTTGCACTCATAATTCCCGAGTGCATTAAATACAAAACTGACCGCCACTGTCAACAGTCTAGACCGGAGGAAATATTTTTTCAATGCAAATAATGGGACGACTTCTTTGAAAATAATCAAGGAACGCGTTCCCTGACGACACTTTGATTTGTTACCAGGATTAATAAGTAGTACATTTGTTGTTGAAATGGTGAAATGCTCTAAAATTCACCCCAGTATATCATAACAGTTTTGCGGTAGAAAGTCTTTGATTCTTTTTACAGATCCTCACAAAAGAATATAAAAAGTATATTTCCATTAAATGGAATCACAAAAAGCCTTGTCATTCACCCACTGACTCATTTACGAGTATTTATTCATTAAGGATACACAGAAATGTTCCTTAAAATTGCAGAATTTTTTCACGAAAACTACTAGAATGCTAGCTGTAATCAGAAAGTGTACACAACAACAGTTGTGTGAAGTGATTTGAAGAGTTTCTAAGAAGAAAAAGTATACCACATTTTATATTGACTTGGGGCTACTTTGTAGGTTATCGACCTCAAGCATTTATTAAAATAATCTTATTGGACACCGTTTACGTAGGTTTTTTTGCTATGGTATTTGCAGATGTAGGTACAAGTGTAATAGCTTCTAGGGTTAGTTACCAGTAATATCCAATGAAAAAACAAAATGTTAGCATCTTCAGAAGAAGGCGAAAATGCAGCCTCAATGTCGACTACTATGTATTGTAAATATTGGAATCACACCTACCGATTGACTGGTGCTCTGGCAATAACAATCAATTAATAAATCCAATTAATACCTTGAATGGTAAAAAAGAAATCCTACTTCTTCTTATTCTATGCTTATTTATGAACTATAAAATTGATGAATGAAATATGTCTAAGATGGTCTAAAATTAAAACAACTCGGTAACCATTTATTTACAATCGTGCATTAAATTCCAATTGACTTAAGGTTAACTTTTATGAGTCCGTAGACGCCAATACTCGCCGAGAGTATTAATATAGAAGACACACTATTGTTTTTACGTTTAAAATAAATTAGCAGCATTTTAGAATATTGTGTGACTGAAGTACGAATTTTCTATAACAACACTAGTCAACAAGAAAAATTTTTATAGCATAAATCTCTTCAAGTGAATTTGGCTTCAAAACGTCGAAAGCCGAAGAAAACTGTAGTATTAAGCCACCATTTTATGATACGCTACTTTTCACAATTATTGTCAAATATGAGATATTTACTTAAATCCTTTCTTGATGGTTAGTTTCCCTGAATAACATACAGGATTGATTCTTCATAACAGCTTTGTTCTGATAAAATCGCTCTAAGTACACGGAAAATGTGTAAATGATTGTCCAAAATATTTGCACAAATTCATGATTACCTGAAAAATTTCCTGTGACTGCAATTAACATGTCTGGACTTACTTTTCGATACTTTTCGAGCATAAAATGAATGCTTCACTCTTAATTATTTTTCAAATATCCGACTGTACAATAATTATTTCTTCATTAATTTTGGCTTCGCTTAGAGATAGAACTTATTTTTCAAAAAGTTAAAATCTGTACAAACTTTGATTGATATAAAAAGTTATGATATCGCAACTTTAAATGCCTATAACTCAAAAACGAGGAGTCGTATGAGAACTTTATTTACATACATTATTTTCACGTCATCTACTCACTTCCAAAATTTCTGCTTCAAGTCCCGGCTTACCCTGTATATTTTGTATTGAGGAAAGCTCTTTCAAACAACATCAAGTTTATGAAAATCGGATAAGCAGAATCGGACTTATTGGCATTTTTTCGTTCCCACTTTAACCCACGTCTTATTTTGAAGAGATATCGTACATAAAGTGTCTCTCAACTGGATAAATTCTAAAAAAAATTGTTTTTTTTTTTAATTTTAAATTTTCAAATATGCCCCATAGTGGTAGACCCAAAATTCAGTTCTCAGTTGTCCGCCCGGTACAGTCAGCTGTCCAAAGGGTCGGCTTTAATGTGGATAAATTGAAATAATAACAGCTAACTGTTATGAAAAGTATACAAAAGAGAATATTGGTCGTTCAGTACTTCAATTAAAATGATTGTTGTTATTTTTTTTATCGGCTTATAAGAATATGTCGTAAACAAAACTATAGCATTCCTGAAATGCTGAAGGTAACCTGTTTAAAAAATATCGCAGTAAGAAGATGATTGCTCAAAACATTTTTTTCAACATTTTTCAAATATCTTTAATCCCTAACAACGGTTTGGTAAATACGATGAAATGTAGCAAGTATGTTGGCCAGTATTCTTAAGAGAACTTGTCACTTAGCTTGATTTCCCAATTACAAAACAGATTTATATCATCGTTCCCTAATACAAAATGTCGACCGGTGGTATAATGTTTAATTATCATTTAACCGGTTTCATTCGAACATCAGGTGATGATCGGTAATTGCCATAGTCGTACCCGGACAATTTATTATAGAACAAAATTAGATAATAAGCAACTTGATCATTCTTTCAATAAAGAAACATAAGGAATTTAAGATTTCAAGTTTAAGAATTCAATTTGTAACCAATATGAAAAGAGGAAACGATGTTCCAGAATTGTTTGGAAAACCCCAGTCGAGTTATGAACCAAGAAGGAGAACCGTTTACACCAGATTTATCGGTTAAAAACTCAAAATTTTTTTGTGGGGAAGAATATTGGTTCGGAATGCGTTCATTGTGTCTATTTTGAACAAAATTTTGAATACGGAGAATAATTTTATCGGAACATATATCTAATAAAAATAATGGAGAAAACAGATGAATGGTCATTGAAATAAATCGACTCTTGCTGTTACAACTGATTTGTTTGGAAGAAACATACCCGAAATATAATAAATTAATGTATTTTAGATCTAAAATGTCAGATATTCTATTATCAACTTCAAATGTAATTATCTCTCAAATTTATTCATGTACCAAACTTGGAATATTTTGAGGGAAGAATTTTCCTTCGAAAAGCAGTAACTAACTTTCTTATCGTACAAGTTTTTGTCGCGAAATTCGTAGTAATTTGTTCATGGTAGATTCTATACTCAATGACATAGAAACACGAACACCCATCTGATATCCCAACATTCCAACATGTTTAACATCCCTGTTTTCATATAACGATTTTTTTACTGCAAGTACTGGACTATGCTGATTAGAAACTATCAGCAGCTATCGTGAGTTTAAAAGGACTAAGTTGTCGTTCGAATAAATCTCTATTTTAATAAAGGGAACTGTTGTTATATGTTATCTGGCTTGGTACCAAATTCCCAAACATTACGAGTAAAAAGATATCAAATAAATCGACTTCACTGCTGCTAAAAACGATTAATGTGAAAAGAAACATTATTGTGATGATGTGGGCAGTTATGATAAAGAGTTTCGTTGCTTATGGCTTAATAACCTCCATCTAGGACAACATGAATGCATTACACATCGAAACAATTAAGAAATAATAAAACCTAATATGATTTCTTACCTAAAGAAACTTCAAAATCCAATTTCTCATGAAGATAACGCTTGACCAAACATAACCAGACAAAATACTACCACTAGTTTTATATTCCTCTCATATCATGATCTTCAAGATCCTTAGATTTATCCTTAATTGCACATGTGTAAAACACAATCGCTCGAAGGTTGAGAAATGTATAGCGTCCTTTTCAAACTTTGATGAGATATTTTACTTAGAGTTTGAGTTTTATATTCCTAAGCATATAAATAAAGTTTGCATGTCTGGTTTTCCATAAAGGAAGAGTATGAATTGCTTCCAGAATGTGGTTGATGGTAACTGATTATATTATTCATTCATGGTACCCATGACAAGCAATTGAATATAATATATAACTTCAAGCTATTTTTATGTCAACTAATTGTCCTGAAATTTGACTACTACAACTTATTTATTTCATTTCGCTATTATTTCGGTATAAATTTATGAATGTTTAGATGTTAGGTACTATTTAGATATAAAAATAGACACTAAAACATAATTTTCTCGTCTCAAGTTTTTTTTTGTTGATTATGAGGTTTATAAATTATAGACAATTTTTTATTGTTGTGCTTCTTTGATAATAATAGTCAATAACAATATTCAAATAATTAATTCTTTATATTTAACTAGTTTCTTATTCGATAATTAATATTTTTTGATTAGTGTACAGTCACAACTTGAGGATTTTAATCTTGTTTCTTCTTTTTATGTTTTCAGTAATATAGCATGGAAAAACATGAAGCCTATAATCGAAATAAACCTGCATGTCGGACAAGTTTAATCTTGTCTCTGAATATTCAATTGTTAAATTTTTAAACGAAACCAAATAATAATATAAGGGTCATAATTAAAAATTTTCAGATACCAAACACTTGAAAATTATTTTGAACAATTGTATTAAATTTTTTCAAGATATACCCTTTTTCATTAGATAAAATGATTCATCGAAAACTTCTGAGCAGCACTCTTTTAATTTTTTTTTAATTAGCACTTCACAAGACATTAATGTTTGATTGTCACTGTTAAATCATTGAACGCGTAACTTTTTCTTGAAGGCCCGAACAGAAAAAAGAATTTAACTAACTGTTTGATGAAAAAATGTAGTAATGCAAGCAAGAGCATTTTTTTAATTTTGTGATATACCAGTCACAATTGTAATCGATTTTCTCAATACTGCTCGAGCATAGGAAGCAGTTTCACCTCAAATCACCAAACAACTACGATTCATCACTCGAGATATAAAACGTTTTTTGTACAATCATTAATACATTATCAATCATAAATGTATTACAATCCACTCATGCTTGTTTTTGTGCATCAGTTGAAAAATTAGTCACCCTTCTTAAGAATCGTGATCTTCGGGTAACAATTTTCTTACATCTCCTTGTTTCTTGAGGTAATATCATCAGTGGGTGCCCCGCATATTAACCTTCTCCTACTAAATTTTGCATAAAAATTTAACTCTGTAGCTGACAAAAGAAAAGGCTGTCCAAAACATTTCACCAAAGATTAATGACATATCTTCCATATTAGGTCTTTTTCAGAATCATAATGGATAGTGATACGAAAGTCACGTAAACATTTTCTTCTATTTAAGGACGCATAACGATCTTGAAAACATCAGTTAAGAAATGAGGCACTCTTCTTGAGGCGAAAATTGGTCACCAATTTCCTCACAACCTCAGTGTTTCCTGTGGTAAATGCCAGTGGGTGTTTAGTCTCTTTTTTTGAATTCTGCATACCAATTTAACACTATCGTTTACGAAAATGAAAAGGGATTAAAAATTTTCATCACAGTTTGAAAACATCGTTGTTTTAGATCCTTTTTAAAACTGCGAAAGTCACGTTGGTCTGCATTTAAGCAGAAAATTTCTCAACCTTCGTTAATTTGGCAGCATCGCGCCCAAACTCGTACTAAACTGATCAAAACCTTTCTCACCATATAAATACATCAAATTCCAAGCATTCCCCCTACAAGTACGAGATTAATTTAGAAAGCGGAAAAAAATTTAAACGTATCAACATATTTAGATGTTATTTGGCATCGAAGTATTGACAGGCCAAAGGTTTCGAAATTATTTATTCAAAGAAACTACAAATATTCATTGGTCTTTTTCTTATTGCGTGCCTAATAATAATGATCAGATTGAAAAGAAAAGGAAAGAAAGGAAAGAGGCGCAATATAAAGTATAAGACTACATACATCTCACCAACTTTATGGCCCGCAAAGTTTTGAATCTGTGTGAATAATTTTACAATAATTACTGTTAACTCTAAGATAAACTACTACAGCTATACGATATTTATATTTGTGTTACTATATCTTAGCCAAAATATTTTTAAAATCATTTTAGACGTAATATCTATAGAAGAGAATTATTAATTATCAGTCCTACCCAATGGATACGGCTTTGATAGTAGCGCATATGTAGTAAATGATAAATGACCGAGCCGTACACAATAAATATTTAAAATCGCCTATAACCGATGTGTTAAAATTTAAAAATGAATTACCTCCTGATAATAACTAATTCT
The DNA here is from genome assembly GCF_026250575.1 of Diorhabda carinulata. Taxonomy (NCBI): domain Eukaryota; kingdom Metazoa; phylum Arthropoda; class Insecta; order Coleoptera; family Chrysomelidae; genus Diorhabda; species Diorhabda carinulata. The sequence goes on from NC_079462.1 coordinate 35,922,424, forward strand.
CGCTATGTAAATCAATATCGTTACCAAAAATATTACCGATGTTATCTGAAAGCAGAGCAAATTGGAACTTTTAAATTATGAGGTACAACCCATTTCTATTGAAAGTTGGAAAATCAAAACGATTAATCTACAAGTCGTTATAAGTACTTGATAAATGTTGTCATGACCGCAAATGTGAATTCGGACATATTGAGTTAATATAGTCCATAACGAATTGCTTTAGATTTTGGATACAAAAGAATACAAAACAGTCTGATGCTGAATATATCAGATTGTGGTAGTAAAAAATTAATTACAATCACAGCATTGAAAAAGTAGAGAAGATTAAATATTGAGGAGTCATTGTCAACAAACACGGAAATACAAATCTGGTACAGAAATAAATACCGAATTCCATAAGCATGCTTAATATGAGCTTAAGAATGAATCGTTTTTAATTAAAAAGTGTTCTTGATAAAAATATTCATATTTATGCCTTCTTCGTTATGTTGAAATGAAGTTGAAACTTATGAGATTTGCTTTTATCTTTTGGTTGTTAATATAAGGTAATCTTAATATTGTTAATATTTTTTTATTTTCACCTTAACCATTTAATTTCCTCGCATTATTGGCGCTCTCTTTTGATTATACTTAGTAGGGCAGAAGCTTGAGTTGTCTCCAGAAGGAAAAGAAGTTGTAGGCAGTCAATCAAGAGATTGGAAAAAGGGAAAATGTTCTGAAAGAAAAAATAGACATGCTGTTACTTTACTGATGTGAGGGAGTAATGAAACATTTCAATTTCTCAAATTTTTAAAAGTCATATTAACAAACCTTGTTTGTTAATTCGGTTGAAATCCTTTTTGAAAAATGAAAATCTTGAATTGAAATTAATTGAAGTAATTGAAAGAAATGTTCCTATGTCCCAATAATTATGTGTCTCACGAAGAAGAAAGGAAAGGAAAGCCGTTTAAAATGATTATGCTAAGAAGAATAGTTAAGAAAGAATATAGGAGTATTGTGATTGAAAAAATTAAAGAAGTAATGAGGAAATAATAGTTACATTCATAGAGCTTAAACCAAAGATCAAGAAAGAAGTGAATAGTCCAGAATAACGTAAGAAGCAGACAGCGATAAATATTTATAGAAATATGACGGAAGAAGACTATGAGAAGCCGCCAGACATAAATCACCGCAATTAAACAATCAAATACTGTATATAAACGTACAATTTAATCGATGGTACCGTATGCTAATGATGATAGGCTACCTAGGTATTATACCTAGGTTTGCTATTGCAAATTTTCAATTTTAGATGTTGTACGAGGACGTATTGATATCTAGTTATTCTAGACCAGTTCCATGCATAAACAAAATATTGCGTTACCATAGCAACGGACAATAATTTAATAGAAGTGTCAAAAAAGTAAACCAGAGTGAAATTGTGAAAATCGAAAAATTGGAGTATCGAGCTATCATCATGTACCTGGATTTAAAACGGTTAAGAGGTAAATAGATTTACGAAGATATGCTTAATGCCCTTGATGATCAATGTCATGATCAATGACCGATCGGGAAGGCCAGTTTCTGTGTCAGTCCACGAAAATATCGATGCAGTTCATGGATACTTTTCACGATCCAGAAACAGAGCAACAATCGATGGAATGGCAACTCTCTGGGTTTCAAAGACCTAAGAAGTTTCGTGTCCAAAAATCTGCTGCAAAAGTTTTTGCTTCAGTTTTTTGGGATTATGGAAATTGCAGACCACTTTACGGGAAAAAATTGAAGAGAAAAGACGCGGTAAGCTATCCAAAGGTGTTTTGTTTTTGCAGGATAACGCCCCTGTACACAAATCTTATGTTGCCAAGCAGAAAATTCGTGATTTAGCATTTGAATTACTAGAACACCCCCCTTATTCACCAGATTTGGCTCCATCCAACTATCATCTCTTTCCTCAACTGACAAAAAGTTTGAAAGGTCGTAAATTTTCATCCAACGAGGAGGTAATAAAAGCTGTGGAGGTGTGGTTTGCAGAGCAAGAATTTTTTTTGAAAGATCTAGAGACGTTGCAGGTTCGCTGTAATCAATGTATACAATTAAGAGGAGAATATGTTGAGTAATAAAATATTTTGGCATTGAAATTTTGTTTGGTTCTATAGTAGGTTAAGAATTTTTCAATATATCCTCGTATGAATGCGAGTTTAAACCCTGGTCGACTTAGTTAGCAGGCAGTTAGGCATGCCACTACACAACGGCAATCCTTTTTTGGATGTTTAATGATTTTATTAAGAAAAATATTACTATACTATAAGTAGTACTCAACATTATAATGAAAAAAAAAGGAAATATAAATATTTTAAAATGTGCTAAGCATTACGATTTACGTTGATTGATATTTTTCATTTACGAATATTTACATATAATTTGACAAAATGAAGCTTCTAATAGCGATTGATAAATAAACAAAAATCACGCAGAACAAACAAACACCGGCCAAGTTAACTTGTAATGATTAGCATAATTAGTGACACCAGCACGAGACAACTTAATAGCGTTGACGGGTTTACACATTATATATTTATAAAGTCATTCTTTATAAATTCAATGGAAAGAAAATGTATAATTACTTCATATTTTTAATTTATTCTTTGAATTTTTATCAACAGTAAATTAAATAAAAATGTGAGTTGCGGTTTTTTAAAAGTTTTATCATTTATTGTTTATATCGAAGATAATCATAAATAACTGCTCTTTGCAGGTTATTTAATAGTTTATTATTAACATTACAGTTGATTGATGAAAATTAACTATTTCCATTCTTTCACCAGCGATTTTCAACTATTTGAATGATCTTCAACATTAGCTCAGTATTGGATGAGAACAGTTAAGCGATTTAAATGTTGCGGTGTTTAAATTTATTTGGCAACTATAATTAATTAAAATAATCAATGTTATTTCCACGTGGAAATGAATATTTTCTGAACAAATGGTAATGCTGGAATCATATTAAATGTATATGAGTACCATAGGGCTTTACTTATTGTTTTGTGATTTCTATTAAAAGATATAGTTTGCTTTTTGTATCACAAGAATATTGCGAAGGAACGAAAACCCGAATTTTTATGGAAAAGGCAAATTGGCTCTCAAAATTTGAATTCAGCTGAAACTACACGAAGTAAATCCGATCCAGTAAACGTAATCAAAACTTTTAGAGAGTCCCAGTAAAATAAAATACGTTATTGCTGAATAAATTTGTTTTTTCGAAACCGGCAGTGAAGTGAAACATTAATGCCGGTCGATTGGTCGATAAAAATCTGCAGTGAAATCGCTTTTTAATAGCTAGGCCAAAAAGTAAAGATACTAGGAGTCCGAACGCAATGTTAGAAGAACGGTATCTATATAGGGGACAGATATTTCGCCAGTAGGGCACGCTACTTTTCAAGAAGTACTCTTTTAAATACTTACGCGGGTAGTCTAATTGCTATTGACACAGAATTAATACTAATAATATATTTTTTCTCCAAGCGTAATATTATTTTCGACAACACAGATCGTAGAAATAATCTATTTTTTTACTAGTAAAATAATGGACGCTCATCATTGTACTAGTAACAAAATAATGAGAAACCAAGATAGCAACCAAGTAGGCAGGAACTGTCATTTAATTTGATATTTCGTCGAGTTTGCACAGACTGGACTATCGCCTAGGTAGTGCAAGAATCTGGGCTCAACAACAATGATAACCTTCTACTCCTAGTAACATAATATACTATTATCAACGACTGTTGTATAATGTACCCATTATACGTCTGCTTGCTTGACCTTAATAATACTCATTAATCACTACTCAAGAATCACTGCTTTCAGATACTTTCTTGATTTAGCCATATTATATTTTTTTGTTAAAGAAAATCGGCTTTTTATTATTTTAGCATATAAAACACTACTAAATATTTTCAATTTTGTTCTGCACACATATGTAAATTTTCCTAGACCAAATTCGATCACGAGACCTCCAGTTTGAAGACGCATACCATTAACTCTGCTCTTTTAGTTAAAAAATAAAAAGTTTAGTAAAAAGGTCGGAGAATTAATATTTGATTAATGTTATAATAGTTGCCATATTTTATTTCATAAAGGTATAGAGTAACAAAACCACTGAATATAATTGTACATAATCACTATTATTGCTCATTTATGAACAATAACGGATCAATGGGGATTTTCGACTTTACTTCATAAAACTCTGTCTCAAATAATTCAGAAATTTCTATATTCTATGCCATCAAAAATTTAGTGGCGTTCAAGGCATTTGATGTAACTATCGGTGTTTTCAATTGTAATTATTTGAATCATGACCCGGTATCGCGCAGACGAAGAGCTGCCGTTCTCTATTTGGCGGAAATAAAAATAATTTAACCATAAAACATTTGATATCTGATGGACGAAATGACACAAAATATTTCTATAATACTGATTTTCGTGATTTTGATTATGTGACAACGCTCACATGTAATTTTATGAGACAATATTTAGAGTACTAAAAAGTTCAAACAAACTTTCATCTTATTCATTCTGATGTTAATTCATTGTCCAATTTAAAGTGACTGTACTATGAACTATGCTGTACTAATGGATTCATAATCAGAGCTTGTCAAAAAAAACGTAAACGACATTATTAAATATTAAAATTTATCATAATCATGTTGCGATTTTTACATTTGTTAAATGAAAATGAATAGTTCCTGCAAATTTTATTTGCCTCAATAAAATCTATGTTTATTAAATTTTTTCTCAACATCTCGTTATTTGAGGTACAAATAACACAATGTTCGATTTTGTTCAGTTCGACAGTCTCGAAGATTTATTAAAAGCGAAAGAAATCTTGATACTTTTTTATACCCTTTGTCAACCGTTTCCCTTTTCTATTTCAATCGGACATTAGTTTTGGTGCAATTTTTCGATGTGTGGATGTTAACTGGCAAAAAATCGGTAACCAGCGGACCGTTAATGCTTTGATTTACTACTTCGAGTTTAACCTACATCATCGTCGCGGTATAGTGGCGCGCCAATAACACGAACATTCTACGAAATACCGTTGAAAATATAAAATAACTAGTCGTTCGATTACTAACCCTAAAAGATTGTTTTCGAAATATATGTGAAAGGAAATATATATTCTGATGAAAATTGTGACAAAGGAGATAAATATTTGTTATATATTTATTCTTAGTGGACTTGATTATTCACATACTTAACTGTCATTTTAAATAACTGACTAATTTATACGTGTATTGTGTAAGAAGTGCTGTTCATACCCCTACTAGACGTCATATGTCATATAACCACTGGTTTCTTTTGTATTAAAGTATATAACGTTATAAAAATAAAAGTTTGTATTTTTAGGGTATTATCAGACATCGCGTTTTGTCACAAACTATCAAAATTTGGCCCAATGATGAAAATTAGGTGTCTCGTCAAAAACGAAGCTGTATATTAACTTTTATTAATCACCGAAATCCCTTATATGTGGGCCCGTGGACTATTATACATACATTTTTATCAACTGCTTTAAACTTATTATTTAAAATAAAATTTTGTGCAGATAAACGATTCTTTACTTTGAAAATTTTATTTACTAAGCAACATTCGAGGTCGTTTTCAATTAAATTCCAATCTTTCTATGAGACATTCATTTTCCCATTCGTCCATTCTTCTTCATAATATTTTGACAGCTTGGCATTTAATTTCTTGGCAGAGCCCGCCGCTTTTTAATACCACTACGGATATAATAACATACATTTTAACGTAATGAAACTGCGATAAAAAGTGTATTTAAATCTTTCGCGAAAACTACATTGTTTCAACTTTGCCAGCGGTTTTTGCGCTAGTTTTTTTTTTCTGCATTTTGGCGTTCTTTATGCTCAATAAATTTATGATATTACATAATATCAATAATTATGATCAATAATATTTTAAATTAACACACTATTTACTACGCCAACTACGAAGGTATCGTCTTCGGAGACTGAATAACAAAACAATTTTAATTGAGTTTACATTTAATTTGAAATCTACGATATTCTGGAAGGGTGGATTGGAGAATAAATTAAATTCTCCACCAAAAACTTGGTATTTTAATCTAATGTAGTACATTGTAATTCAATCCAATTCAATCCAGTATAATCCAACATAGTTTATCCTAGCCGAAAAGGTAAATTTGTCCTGGCCTATAATTCAATTAATAACTAATCATCGATTATTCGGACAAGGAACTTTTAAATTCGCCACATGGTGTTGAACTAATCAATACTAATTAGGTTCTGACACCATTCTATATTTTTTTATCAACGTCCTCAATTAAAATTGAGTATTTAAAAACTCTTATAAATAAGTGAAATTATTTGTTATACATACGTGAAAAAGAACAATGCTTTTTAAATGAAAGTTTTATTTTAATACCCAAAAGAGTGCTAAAAAGTGCTAAAAAGTGCTAAAAAGTGCTAATGCTTTTAAATAGGATAATCACTATGACACTCTTTTCCATTTATATATTTATTTCCTTAGATAATTTTGTGTTGTGTGGTCTATCAAAGATTCTGTAATTGTAATAATTTTTGTACAGCAAATTAAGAATTGTGAAACGTCATCGTCATTTTACAAAACATTTTTCTAGTTACGAAAATTGCGTGCAATGTAATTCAAAACCTGCTTCCGGAAAAGTCAAAATAAATAAAAGTTAATAAAACCATATGGCGATTTATAGATTGATGCTACATTAAAAAAATGAAAAATTACAAGGAAAATGTTATTGTATATTTATTTTATATTTATTATATATTTATTGTATATTTCTCGGAAAAGTCAAGCCAATATCAATGGAAATCTTCAACGTTATGGTCCCATTATTCAATGTTGAAAACATAAATCCATTATTATATTATTTGAAGAGTTTCTACCTTTGTGCTGACAAAATGTGGTAATTAAAAAATCGTAATGCGTAAACTAATCGTTTAAAACTAATAGAAATTTATTTCTTGCTATCTTGATAGTTGTTTTTTTTTTTTTTTTTCATTAGAAGAAATTAAAATATTTCAACTAGTATCTCTCTATTAGTAAAACTATTAGTCGAAATGTCTGACCGAATTTATAAACGACCGATCGTTTAACAACTTTGTGACTCCAAGTGGTGATGTGGTACAGGATGTTACTTACTCATCCATTTCGTTTCTTTTGTCGGCGAATTTAGATGTTTCCCTAGACATCTCGTTCGAATCGACAGTCCCTGTGAAACGATACACAACCGATGAAATCTCGATGATGGTAAGATGCATTAAGGCCGACAAACGTCGAACAATTAGCGAAATCGCCTAATCATCGGTGTCAATAGGCATTGTGATGTGAGAGGACGAGACATTATTCAAGAATCAAGAAGTCGAAACGGTGTTTGGTTGATGTAGAGACAAAAGTGTGTAAGAGAACCGGCTTAAAGACAGGCTATATGCGGAGGACGACCCTTTCAACGTGACTCCTCAATAATTGTTAAAGACCTATTCGAATTATTTCTAAAATAAAAACCTAAACCCTATAATATGTAATTAATAGAATTATAAAGCATTTTGTAATCAAATGTACCGGTATATCGTAAACCGTTAATATATTTTGTGAAAAACCATCTTAAATTAACTGATCAGTAGGGGCTTTGTTGTTTATGACTTTGAAGGGAAAGTAACTACAAACCCATTTACAATATTATTAAGATGCTTTTATCAGCTTTCCATCTATAGCTATTAGAATGTTTTACCATATTTTGCTCAGTTACTACAGTCATCTATTGAATTCTCGTTGTCAGTGTTCCATATTAGCACTTGAATAACTTTTCGAATTTTCTCCTATACTTGTATGATTTGAAACGTGCACAGATTGAAGTAAAAGGTATTGAAAAATATTATGCGTGATTTGTATAGGCTACAAGATTTCTGAACTAATTACACAATAGTTATTTGACGCATATCGAGAACTCGCAACGTTTTGCAACGAAACAAGTCTCACAATTTATTTACCTGAATATGGATATGTCTTATGATGAATGAAGCGTTTTAGATGAACCCACACAAAAAAAATATAATTTACGGGACTTGTATGAGACCAATAAAGACATACAGAATAAAGGTTCCAAAGCGGAACAAATAGAAAATCGTCGAAAAAACCACAAGAGATCGAATCGTAGATATACATACGAGGATTGCTACTTAAGTTTTAAGATAACAAATCAATACAAATATTCATAATTCGATATTACTTTCCAAAATATTCTTCATCAAGATCAATACACTTTAGCGTGCGTTGGAACCGATTGTCGAAGCATCTTGTCCATTCCAATTGAAGTACCTCCAAAACATGAGATTTGACTGCTTCAACCGCTTCTCCGCGTGCATAAAACCATTGACTTGGCAATTTATTTTTGATATGCAGGAATAGTTCATCTTCTGCAATTATTTTTCCTGATTTTTTGAACAATTCTTGCAAACAAATGCTGTTACACCATTAAGATTTGACCATTCTACGTTGCTCTAATGGAATGGTTATTCCGAAAAAGTAGGCTTCGAAGTGCGACCACGACTGCAAAGCACAATGGGTCGAGATGGGGCTTCATCACCAAAAGTCGAAGTGATTGATTGGCACACTGCTGTTGGTTTAATCTGAGTCGAAAGTCATAGAGAATCATGGCAAGGAAATGCTCGCGATTTCATTCTATTTTTTGAACAAGATGAATGATTCGAGTATCTACTTTCACCTTTTAAAAAGTCTTCAACTTCATAGCATTATGTAAGAAATCGCGATTAGAAATACTAATGGATAGTTCTTAGTATTTTTCAAAAACGATTTATCATTTGAACTATTGTATTTGTGTCAAATTACACACATTGTATTTTATAACTGTGTTGTAGATTAGTGAAGAAGAAAAGCTCTTGGAACCGAAAATATTTCTTCTCAAACGTACTAGTTTTATAGTTTTATAGTTTCTCTTGATGTTTTTTTCTATTGCAAGGTTATAAAGTGTAAAAACACACAAACAATTCACCTTCACACCATCATTCTATAAGAACAAAAAATAAACGTATAATCAGAAAGAAAGATATGTTGTTTCTAAAGCTCTCTTCGAACATATTTTGATAATAGAAAAAGATATTAAGCAGTTCCATATTTTCGAATAGCTATCCATAATTCATAAAAATACTATCACAGACATCAAAAACGTAGTTGTGATAATTTAACGGATTAAAATTGATGATAGATGAAACCCTAAAATAGAAATTACAATAACATATATATATATATATATATATATATATATATATATATATATATATATATATATATATATACTTTGATTCATACATGCGGATTAAAAGCGATAACGAACTATTTGAAAATAGTAATACAATCGAAAGGTTTAGTAATAGAAGCATAAAACTATATCTATCCCAATAGAAACCGATACAAAATATCTGTTTAAATATTACGAGTAATGTAAATTTTTTCTGTAGACATAGAGAAAATTGTACAAGTGCTTAGTCGGTCTAAAATGACAGAAAAAAGGTCTCGCTTCTTGGTGATATACTATGTTTTTTCTTTCTAGGGAAAGCTAATGTCAGATGTTCTTCGGTCATCGTTATTTTCCAATTTTTTTATTTAGTCATCTCCTCTAATCCGCCTATATTCTAATCGTTTTTGATATTACTTTTTTTGCATTAATCGATGATTTACCTAGATATTTGAAACTTTTGCACATCTTTTCATTGATGTTAACAAGATTTTAGTGCCCTTATCAATTAATTTTTGAGTTTTCTTAACATTTATATCCTCTCAATAAGAACCCAGTCCTCAGGAAGTACAAGTGTCATCTCCAAGCTCTACGTCCATGCTGTACGTTCATGCCAACTTTTAGACTTAAGGACACTTTTCAGATACGTTTCAAATAGTAGTAGTAACAGAAAAACTATATAAAGTACCAATAGTTACCAATACATGTAGAAGTAATCGTTATGAATAATATTCCACCTGGTGCACCTTTTAAGAATTGGTACTTGAACTTCAACTTTTTAATTGTTTGTATTTTATTTATGTGACCAACATTGATGTATTTAGCAGAATTCTTTTGATAAAAATATAGGTATACTAGGTGGATATTATCCAAAATTGATATTATCTACGCTGGCTTATTACTGGTGGGCTGATTTTTTACAGGATGAAATATTTAGGTACATAATTCACAAAAGTGACATAACATTTAGTCTACATCTACATCTAAATTGCACTTTATAAACTGATTTATATTAGAACGTTTTTTTTTAGTAAACATCTTGAAAAACTACGTTTCGATGAATATATTACCAACAGATGAATAAAAATAAATATTTTTGTGAAATTAGAAAAAAATCAGTGAACCATTAATCAGTAAATATTTACAGATAATACTCAACTCGACAAATTAAAAATATGCAGAACTACAAATTAGTTCTTAAAAGGACCGATCGTGACAATAAATATACGTTAAATCCAAAAATTCGCTAAAAACAACACGGGTAATAAAGCTACTTCAAACTGATCTTCTCTTTGATTTCTATTGATAGAAGAAAATAGTTTGTAAATAATATGTTTTCGATAACTCGTACTATAATTATGTTAAACTTTCTAATAAGTTGCCATATTACATATATACATACAATTTTTTTTATAATCATCTATATTTTAAATATTCCCCGCAAACTGATTTTTGCGTTTATATGAATAAAGATACTACAAACATTTTTTTCGTAAAGTATAATCTCTAGACCCGTCTGACTTTATGTCGTTGCTCTTTTTGTAGAAAACATTAGTTCTTTATAGACGCTTTTTATCACAATCCGAATGGTGGAATTTCTCATAATTTGAATAATTTCAGATCGTGCATACATAATTTTTCACTTAATTGTCGCGACAACAATCTGCGCTCATTTGTTCTCAGTTTTTCATCATTCATGATAAATGACTTAACTTGCAAGACTGGCGACATCCTAAATATTTTTAAAAAAATGTGATACACCGACAGACCCAACATCTAATCCATTGTATTGCCTCTTTCTTTTTCTATAATCCTGAACAATTTCTGAATACTTTTCACTTTTCTTCTACATTGTAGATATATATTAACATAATATAGTGAGCCAATTTGAGTAAATAATCTATTTCCCTAGAATTGTCAAGTTATATTTTTGGTCATGTACGGCAGATAGAAAAAGGGCGCTGCAAATGAATTGAGTGATGAAATCAAATTATATGTGATGATCGATAGAAAACATATTAAAAGCAAATTGAATAGCATCTCAGAAAATCGTGAAAGACGATTTTGGCAATAGAATCACCCTAAAACATTTCTATTCTTTGCTACTACATAATTCGCGTACGCTACTACTTTACCCTATCTATTTTTTATTGTCTTCTTTTTATTGGTATTTGTTGTCACATAATCCAGTGCCGAGATAAATAATGTTGCTAATAGTGCATTGCCTTGCTTCATCTCTTTAGTTATTATAAATATTTCGGTATCACCACTTTGTGGTTTTACTAGAGCACTTGAGTTTTCTTCGGTCCTGTCGATTAGTTTTATCAACTTCGGTGAGTTTTTCAAGTATTTCAAAGCTTAACTCATCTCTTTTCTTTTACTTGTGTTAAAGGCCTGGTGGAAGTCTATGAAGAACATTTCTTTGTCTATATTGCATTCCTAGGTCTTTCCTCTTATTTGATTTATCATTTGTATATAATCAATAGATCTGTCTGTTGGACATAAAAGTGCTTTCTTAATCGCTTCTCAATTCTCTGCAAACTGCACTTTGTCTGTTTTGCACAATTCTTGTAGTTTGCAAAAAGTGTTTTTCCCTGCTATTCTTCCATTATCTCAGATCTCCGTTTTTAAGTAATTATTACTTCTTCCACTCCATTAATGCATATTTTTTTCAGCAAGTGACATAACTTTTCATGCAGTTCATTAAATATTTAAATATCTACTCTGTCAAGTAAAACATCAAAAAAAGTGATGACTACAATATTTGGTGGCTGCGCGGTTATCCTATTAACTTACTTTAAGGAATTAAATGCAACCGTGAATTCGGCATATTACTCTGACTCCCTAAGGTAGTTACGTTAAGAAATGATCGAAAAAACGCGCTTACTTCATGAAAATACTCCAGTCCACGCTTCCCAAGGCTACTGTATACGAATGTGGCTTAACAGAGATTGAATATCCACCATATATGATACCTGATATAACCCTATCCGACTATTTTTTGATCTCAAAGCTAAGGGCAGAGTTAAGGTGTGGAAGATTTAACAGAGGTGATGTAATTAAACTGGCGATGTACGAACATTTTTTCCATAAGGATGCATCGTATTTTTATTGTGACATAGAAACTATGTCAGACGTTCCGAACAGTATGCGGAAATAAAATGAAAATATATTATAACCACAATTAATAAGATCATAGTTCTTTTAATTTTTTTCGATGTTTGGCTAAGCGCTCATGTTTGACCAGTATCAACCTCATGTTGTGTGGATTAAATCGTCAAAATCCAACACTAACAAATACTCATTCGTGTACTCTTCATCTCAAAGTGCTGCTGAATTGCTGCAAAAGTATAACTACAGACATCCTTTTATAATCTAATGGGTTTTTTCGAAAATTGTCATAACGACGATTAAAATGTTCTTGAGGAATCCCTATACATCATTTTGTGATGTCAATACAAACGTTTTTAAAATCTCATCAAAGCTATGTCATTGTAGTGTGCATTCCAAAACCGCAAGCTCTAATAACTGTTACGACAAAGATACTGAAAAGTAGGTAAGCGCACCTTTTTGATGAACGACTTCATTGTTACGAAACTTTCTAACACCCTTTTATCAATTTACCACACTACGAGCGCTGATGAATCACACGTATTATATTCGAATTTATTGCAAAACGAGAGTGTTCAGTCGAGCCTTTCAATTACCGATCTTTTCCCATACCAAATGATGTCATTTCATTTGCAGTTATGCATGATAAATAACAAAACAATTGATTAAATTGAGCGCCTTCAATATCTTGTTAAGAACAAATTTTGAAAATATTTTTGTAGGTGAAAATCGAAAACGCAAAGAGAACAATAAAAAATATCATATACAGCGATTGATAATGATTTGGACATGGCACAAAGGTGGTTTATTTAGATCAAAATATAGAGATACCACCCCCGTCCCGTTTCTGTTGGTACACCTTCTGAAATTTTTAATTTTATTAAAAACAATATTAAAAATTGAATTTAATCTTTGGAAAATATTTCTTGAGGTCCCATATGTCAAAAATTACTTCTTTAGATTTCAACAATAATTGGACTTTTGTACTAAATTTGATTATAAAAGATATCGCAAGGTAATAAAGAATTTATAATTACTTACAAAGAAAAGAAAAATCCGATTCCCATTTCAAAACGTTTCGAAATAAATTGTAAACTAGTTGGTTTTTACTGGCATAATGATTGATGAGAAAGCAAAAAAACCTTCAACATTTCTATGAAGTGAATTCCATCTTCTAAATTGTTATTCCTTGAAAATTTCACATATGTGTTTCATTTTTTCCGGAAACTGTATCTATCAACTGGGTGTTACGTGAATGATTCCTGATGATGGTACCTTTTTACTTAAAAAACATTTTGAGTTTGGTGCAACATCGGCCTATATTTTAATTTTAACACGTTTACCATTAATCATGGATAATATTCACGATTTGGATGCACCAACCAAAATTAATTCTCCAATCTCCCAGCTTCTAGTTGAAGGCGTTGTTAAAAAACAATTTCAATATTATAAATTGTATTCGAAAGCTCACGATTCGAAACAACTTCGGATAATGTAGAATTGAATTTTAATGTTCATGACAGCTTTTATGGTTAAATAAACAAACAATTAAAATTACAATTTAGTCGAAAATATTTGTAATGAAATTGATTGAATACAAATAAGGATATATTACGAGGGCGGGCTTTTCAAATGAAACGGAGGTTTTTGGTTAGGTTGCAATATGATTTCATTGTCGGTATCAAATAACAAGGGTTGGTTACAAGAAATAGTCTTACGGATTGAATTCGGGAAATAGGGCAGATGACGAGGGAGTAACTAGTAGCATAAATAGTGGAATTTTGCCATGGAAACCTGTGTGCTTTATTTATTGCATTGTTCTGGTTCATAAGTCCTATTTCCATGACGAATTTTTCTTCAACAATATCCGTCATTGATTATTCCTTACTATAGACAGTAGCCAACGTGGAATTACCTACGAACGGTCGCCATATTTTTATTGGCTAACAAACACCCCTTGGTCCTATTGTTAATCGAGATAAAAAGTGGATACCACAGTATTGTGAGATCTATAGAATAGTTTTACTAAAACGGTCAGCTGGAGATAACGAATATCTACCATTTGGTTCACCAAAGTTATGACTTTTGTGTTACGAAGACTCTGGGATACAATATCAATAATTAGTCAAGTATTCTATATGCCGATGTTACGTCTGTTCCTATGCCAATTCCAGTTATATTATATATTAGATAAAAATAAATCTGATCTAGAAGTTAAATTTATTTCAACTGATTGGGACGATTTTTTCCTTTATGGAAATAGTGCAGATTTAATTTATCAAGCTGAATCAAATGATATTCCCAATTATCAAGAACCGTAACAAAACTTCTTGAATCTCACACCAGTTAAGAAAGTCAACTTGTCCGGAAACAGAAGTAGGGTTTACCGGGAATTTTTCAAAGGAGTAGGGGAATACTGCCATTGTACTAATATCCGGGCACTTTTTGAAGCAATGAATTAAATTAATGAACAATAGCGTTCGATTGCGGATTCCTCGAAATATAGTCTGAAAACTTGTTTACTGAACAACAGTAAATCTCTAGAATCAGAAATCTCTATATCAATAGAGATGACTAATTTAAACGATTGAATTGAATATGTCATTGATATTAATTCTATTTCCAGTTACATTTGATTCTTTATTTCTAAAGTATACCAATGGATCTTATCGATTTCTGTTCGATATTTAATCAATTTCAAAATATTCCATAAGAAAAATATCTAGTAAAACTCCATACATATTTTTGGGCTTGGTAACTACTTTTTGTTTGCCGGTCATCAGTTTTACTTTGTTTTCCTGCAACGTTTGTTGTTTGAGTTTTGTTTTCCTGGCAAACGATACTTACTCTCCACCAGTTTATTTGCAAAGTTTGACATTTCAATTCCTGTAGCATGTTTTTAATTTTAGTATCTACTAAAATGCAAACTTGAGCAAGCCAGTGTTTTCGCTTATGATAAAAATACATATTTTCCGATTATTTTCGTTGTGTTTATGAGTTTTTTCATATGATTATAATGAAACATTGTATGTATTACAAATACGTCGAGTGTTTTACAGTTTCTAATTTCCCCTAACGCGCAGCATGGTAGTACAAGAAACGATGATAATTTACTACCAATAATGTCGTTTGCTACCCGAAATAAATTTAATTAGAGAAAATAGAATAGCTTCCATTTAAAAAAGATAGAGTTGACATACATTAAAGTATTAAAACGATATTCTATTAAACTAAAATTTGAGTCAATCAGCTACATTATCGGCACATAAAAACATTCAAATTGAACTGCTAGGGGCGATGCATTTAAAACATTTTACTGATTCGGAGAGACAGTAAATTCGTTGTTTTCAAAATTCATTTTGAATTTTCAATAAGATCATTGCTAAATGTGCCGTTTTGACCTTTGACTTCTGCCATTTTTTTTATAAAATCATAATTCTGCTACAACTGAAACAAGTGATTATCACAAACCGCATCAACAGACTGAAACAATTGATAGAGCTACGGAGAAAGGTCAGATCTATTCGGTAGATGCTTCAAAAATTTCTATCAACGTCTTTCTCCTTCAATTTCTGACGAGTCACTAAAGATATGTTAGCTTTCTTATGATGGAAGGATCGCATTATTTATTCTTATCAGTTTTCGACAGTAAATTAATCGAATCCACCAGCTTCCAATACCATCAAACACTAAGCAATACCTACCCGTGAATATGAGCTTAACAACCGTATGACGTTTTCTCTAGCTTCCCTCCCGATTACTTCACACATTATTTCTCTTAGTATCCAATCTCACATAAGCGGTTGAAAATTATTTTATGGTCGACGACATATGGTGTGTTTACATAAATGTGTTGAAGAATAGAATTTTATCGACCTTAAAAACAGTTGGGTCGACCTAAGTTTCCAGAACGTAACACAGTAAACTAATTCTAGCACTGGCGATCACTTAACTAATTATAACTATAAATACTACACAATTTTCGATTAGCTTGCCTTTTTGGTAAAAATTAATCAAGTTTTTATATGGAATCTCCATTGATTAATTTTGGAATGAGTTAACTAATATCCGCTACTTTGTACTTAAAAATGTTCTATAGATTGTAAACTAGTGAGCATCTTGTAACTGAAGATATAACACTTTAATGTCATCTATTAGAAATAGATTATTTTTCCGAAATTATAAAATATTGACTGTCTGTTCAAAGCAATAGTTTTTATTCTTGGTTTAAATTAGAGCTCAAACTGTAGCTTAAACTTTAGTGTAATCTCCAGTTTTTACTATATGCTGCTACTGGAATTAACCAAAAGAGAAATTGTCAATAACTATCAAATTATAAAGTGTATTCAAAACAATGATTTTGGTCTCGAGTCACTTTAACACTTTGATTACCAATTACGGAATTAAATGTTTTGAAGAGATTTTTAACTACGAAATAATTCGAAGTTTTTTTTGAAAAGTCTTACTTTGTTTATGCCTTTTGGTAACAAATTTTTATTTAAATTAGTGTTTTTAGAGACGGAATCCACAAAGAAAACCCGTCCCTAAATAATGACCAACCTTGGGTCATGCTTCAGGACGTTGCATCGAAAAAGTTTAGCTTTGAAAAAAACTTCACTTCAATAATAAACTGAGGTACAAACATCATACAATAAATGCCATTAAATGATATACGGATGGATCAAAAACAGCAGACGGAAATGGAATAGGAGTGTACGGCTCCAGAACCAAATACTCTTAAAGCCTAAAGCAGAAATTTATGCAATTGAAAAATGTGTTCGGCTCAATCTAGACTATCGCATATAGGAGATCATCATCCTGTCCGATAGTCAAGCAGTCATTAGAGCTTTTAGCTCCAATATCATAAAATCCAAATTCGTTTGGGATTGCCCAGAAAAATTAAACGAGCGAAGCAAAATTACCCTACAATGGATTCCGGAACGAAGGAAAATGAAATAGTTAATAACTCGAAGTCTAAAACACTAAGGAAGTCCAGAGCACTACACCTGGGTGTGTATGGAATACAAGACGAAATATTGGCAATTGAATCCATCCCTCAATCTAGACTTTTTCAAAGGATCGAGATTGGATCAGCTGTAAATACAGGGTTCTTCAGTATCACAATTGATCCTTTGGGTCGCAGTGTGTACGAGACCCCAAATCTATACATACATACATTTAATTATATAATACAATTAAATAAAATTCTAAACATTACCTTGGCCGTTAACGAGTTTATTACTACCGTAATAGCTTCATTATTCAATCTATTGATAATAGAAAAGATCCTAAACTCATCCTTAAAAGGATGGAAGAAATAGGAATAGAAAAATATCAATGGTCCTTGGTCCCGATAATATTTGAATATTACTTATTGTTTGAGTTTTGAACGGATGAATGGAATTTATTACCTTGTCGCATTTAGTAATAAATTGTGAGCGGCGATCATTAAAAAAAAACTAATTTAACTACACTCTCCCATTATATTAAGAATGCACTAACAAGCACTGAAATTAACCTTCATATTTGGTTAACATAAATTCAGAGTGTTATAGCAAAAAGATGGAAAGAAAATAACATAGCAACATTGTTAAAGCTTCTTTATAGGAGAGATTCGAATCCGTAAATTATAGATACCTACATAAGATACGTTATTAAAAATGAATGAAACGCATAATATAATTGATTAAACAGATTTTTATTTGAAATAATTGCCATCGAAGATACTCTTCACTTCTTAGGTTCCGGTTTATTTATGCGTACAGTCTTCCAGGTTAAATACGTATTCCAAAGAACGGCTACAGATTGTGTTACAAGTACCTGATAGGCTATTGGTACATAGTTGAAGTTTACGAATTGCACAAATGGCCATATTTTATAATTAGTTTTCATTATATCTTTGTACTTGTCTTTTATTTCCTCTTTCGTTTTTTCCCAAGAATTTCCATTTACAAATATATTGATGCTTGTTACAAAAAGCGGAATCAATATAAAAGGTACAAATACTAATTGATCTATCAGCATTTTTTTCAAACCAACGTAAGGATCTTTATTACTTATAGTAACAGCCAATACTCTGAAAAATGTTGAAACTGTCGGACCCTGAAACATAAATTTATAACGTTATAAATAATATATGTAGGTACCGACAAAAAGAACGTTTTAGAGTACTCATTCGTTATACTTTTTATTATGATGTTAAATGAAATAATAAACAAAAATAAGAGTAACTAAATTTTGAAATTATAATTGAAGGAGAAATTAGTTGCAGAACATTACGCACAGACAGTCACAGAAAATTAAAGAACTTAAACACCTTCCGGGAAACTTGGATGAAACGTGTAATTTTTTCAAAGTAGAGATAAGTGAGGTAGCAAAAAAACAACCAAAAAAATTGACACCATGGTGGACTACCCAAATAAAGGAAGAAATAAAAAAGGGACATAGAGGGGATATCTGGCAAGCAGACAGTAGTTGGGACAAGTAATAGTTCGCCT
Organism: Diorhabda carinulata; assembly: GCF_026250575.1. NCBI lineage: Eukaryota > Metazoa > Arthropoda > Insecta > Coleoptera > Chrysomelidae > Diorhabda > Diorhabda carinulata. The sequence goes on from NC_079462.1 coordinate 35,941,336, forward strand.
CCCCGTGACTTCTCTCTATCCAGCCTTTTACATGGGGTAAGAGGCGCGCAGTCCATCTACCTCGTTGATCCGCATCATAGCTTAGCTGCCACTAATCCATGATCACAACTCTTTCTTCGTTCACGATTCTAGTTTTGTCGATCATTTCACCGGCCTTTTACGTATTCTCTTGTACATTTTCGTGCGTTCGAGTACTAGCATATCTCGTACTGGCTCTTTTACAGAGCCGTATGCACTACATATTCTAAGAGCGGCTCTACGTTACATCTTGGCTATACTTTTACGGTAAATCTCTTTCGATACAGTCTCTCACCTCTGCGCTATACAAAAGTACTGATTTATAGAATATATTTTAGAGTTGAATGGTTGAATTATAATCATATTAGAAAATCACTAATAATTCACTGGCGATAATGTAGATAATTAATTTCAATTTTTATAGTTTGTTAGATTATAGTATCATACACTTTTTTACTGTTGATGTAGTTTGATAATACCCAATATGTCAATTTAAATAAACATTACAGGAAAAGTTGATAATTTAACATTTCTGTATTTTCTTACACAATTAGTATGTAAGTTTTTCAATTTCTCATGAAAATTTACCGAAAAATAATTGAAAATTGGAGATTGATCCATTCAATCGTTCCTACACAAACATGACTCGATTATTCACAATGTTCAAAGATTTCATTTCATGACTTCAATCACAAAAACTAAAAATGTATCAAGATTAAAAGTTTTTAGCTCCTAATGCCCTTTTTTCTGTTGTATATGACACATTTTTAGAAAAGAACACAAAACGCCTCATTTTGGTATCTCAATCATTTTAAAAGAGGTTGTTCCATTAAATTTGATAAAAATTAATAATTTTCGAATCCATTATTTTTATCAATTTGAATAAAAAGTTTTTATCTGGTCACAAAAAGCTACTACAAATTGGTGGTATAAACACTATAAAAATTGATTCTTGAAAGCATTCTTTTCTCTCAATTAAATTCAATGTCTACATATTGTTGAAATATTTACTAACGGTATTATTAAACAAACAGAATTACTATTTAAGGAATTATACTACCATTAAAACTATAATAGCAAAAAACAAAAAATTTGCGATTACATACAACTAGACATTCCATATGAAAATTATCAATCTGCTTTGTTGTTGACGCTTGCCGAACATTTAGCGAAGTAATTTTCAATTTTTGTTGTACGAGCAGTCTTCGCTTGCACATTCAGTGCAGAAAAATTCTTCTGATTGTTGTTTACTAGAAACTAAATCTAACTTCAATAATAACAATCCTTGAATGTGTTGATGAGAATTAAGTGTCACATCTAAAAGGTTTAATATCAAGTCTTAAAGGTATATATTTGTGCAAAAAATATTAATTTTCACGTGAAAATATAGTGCTTAATATAATTAATAATTAAAAATACATTTATTTTGTAACTTCAATAGAAGAAAAAAAAGACGAAAATTGGCTATCTAAGTATATTTTTGAGAATTTTTTTTTGACCTTACACAAAAAATTATGAGTTCATCAAATAGGATCTATTTTTTTCTCAAATATACTGATTATTATTATTATGTTGAAATTTTAATAATACAACGACACCCAGAGGTGTATAAGTATCATATTCCGACACTCTCTTTTACACAAGGTTCACGCTGAAGTACATTATTTTCTACCGTATAAAATGTTTCTGCACGATTGTTAGTGAACAGAATAATCTCGAAATCATTTTCAACAATAGAATGAATGCAAACATTCTTGCTCTAGAGTGAGAATAATTACTTTGTCACACTTATTTCTTATGTGTTTTGTATGTATTTTTTAATATCCAACTAGTGTTATAACGAATATTTCCTAACCGAACTTTATAAACATTTTATTACCATTATTAAAATGTCAAGAAAAAAATATACCCGATAAAATGCAAAAAATTCTTTGTGAAATTTAAAATTATGCAAATAACATACACGAATCAAACTTGAATTTACACAGCAAAGGAAAAACAAACTCCTTTTCAAGTGTTATCTTAATATTTTGGCTGGTTCAGTATGGAAACGAATGGAAATCTTTGAATCCATCGAATACCAAATAATTGTGTATACACAATGTTAAAAGTCTTGAACCTATTTTTCGATTGAACCTAATTCTTTTACTCATTGTACTCATTATTTTTGGAAAATTGAAAAAGGTAAACAGTCTTAATATCAATACTTCTGCATTTTCAAAATTTTCAGCAGAGTGAAAATTATATTTCTCAATTCAACCGAGCAAAAATTATTGCTTTGCACGTCGTCTGCACTTTTAGGTTACGTTTCTAAGAATTAAATCGGTAATTACAGTTTGAAGACAACGTTATGATATAAGTTTTTAGACATGCTATTATCCATTTTGTATAGGCGCGAGAGCGCAGAGGTTAGTTTTTGCGTAACTGGAAATGGTTGTTATTTATAAAAAAAACCACAATCATACTGATTAGTGATAAAACTTGACAGATGCAAATGTTGAACGCACTCCATTGATTCGTATATCAAAAATATGACAAATTCAATTTACATCGGTTATTACACCCACTATTAATGCTATCTCAAATTTTTTGTTGATAGGTGACAACGTCTAACCACTTAAAGCAAGAAGAATTCAGGATACCAATATGAATTTAATTTAAAAAAGAAGGAACTTTCTAACTAGAACTATTGTGCCGGTTTTTGAACCAAAAGGTCGTTAAAAACTAAAAAGATTGATTGTGAGCCACGATAAATCAAAAACGTGTGATTCGAGTCAATTAAAAGACACGTTCTGTTAGATACGCGACGCTAATAGATAACAAAACTGCAATAAAATATAAAAAATACAGTATCTAATGTATATTTTTCTGCTAAACGATATAGTGATCAGAAGATGAATTCCATTTTATAGGGTACGTTGAACTCTACGGACAAATAAATCCAGCAAAAAGGTCCAAACCTTCCTGCACTATTTCAATATCGTGTTAAACCAAGAAAAATGGGAAAAACATATATTTTCATCAAAGAATTTTAAAAAGAAAATCTAAAGAAATCACTTTTCTTACACAATGTTGCCAAAGTGATATTCTCCAACAATTTATTATCTATTACAAACCGACTTACACAGTTTAAATGTATACAAATGAAATAAACAAGAAGTTTAAGTTGAGAAACATAATCGGATGTGGAGCGGAAATATACTTTGACGTTTCGACTTTTCTTTAAGTCTTAAATATTTTGATATATAAAATGTTGTACTTTTCTGCATTTCTGCATTTCAAGTTTGAAAATACACCTGCAGATATTATTCAAAAAAAAAAACAGGACAAAAATGTGAAATCGTTCACAGTAATTTAAGAGTTGTCAGCAAATTGAAACCATCAACATTATGATCCCAGTACGCGATGCTGAGGAGTACCATAATGATTAAAAACAAAATAGCAAAACCACGTATATTTTTTAAACAAAAATCGTAAAAATATGTTAGAAAACACCAAAAAAGCTAAACATCTAAATAAAGTATTTGCTGCTAAACGTTTAAAAAAATCTCATGGTAGATTGCACTTTTGATTTCAATTTTCAAAATAATTATATATGAGTGATGATATGATGATAAATTATGTAAACGATACACTTACGATTATAAAGAGACCTACTAATCCAACTTTCAAAGTTCGCCTAAAATCAATTTCATTTATTGGCTTTCTTAGAACTACTGTCTGACCTAAGAGATCTCCAGTACATAGTAATGTTGACACTTGGAAGGCTTGACTTACTAATAACGGATTTTTCAATACTTTTTGTATGATGTGTCTAACGACCATGATTTATGTTCGTAATTATTGCATTCCTATTTTAAATTCTCACAAAATCAATTTAGTAACGAAACATTTAACACATAATTTTTGACATATGTCTATCTTAAGTCAATTAATTGAATCGTTTTTTTGACAAATGCTTAGATTGTCTACCAACCTGAACAATTAAAATTTATTATTTTTTCTTCTTCTATGTTGACTTTGTGCGTGATTAATATTTATTGAACTAAATAAAGTATCATTTACCTATTTATTAAATAGCTGATCCATCAAACATCGTTCCTCCTAATAGTCAATGAATGTAGAGTCCAAAATAAATATTTAGTTAAGTATTCTCAAAATAACTCGAATATAAATGAAAAAGAACAAAAATTAAGTATCTCAATCGCGTCCTATCAAGACTTTATTGAATCTATGTAGGTACATTGTGAAGCATAGGATGTAGGTACCGGATGGGCAACTAAGAAAGTCTTTTATTGTACTTTTACTAATCACTTCAATTTTTTTTTTAATCGAGATACCTCGTAGTTATGTTATTGGACACATACCATGAATCATTTGCTATCTCATCTCCAGAACTCTTTATTAAAGTCTCTCGATAGAATTTATATTTGGTAAATACGATGAACCCCATACCTGGATTCCATGTGTCAAGTTTAAGTATTGTGACGGAGGGACAGTTTCACCGTTTGTTTGTGAATGTCACACAGTTGAGTATTCGTCTTGGAAAGCAACCATAAAGTAGCGATCTTCAAGGCAGGATTTGAGAATGACAAAATAATTTTAGGGACAGAATTTTCTGATTTTGTTAAGTAGACCAAAATCCCTGACTTTATCAAAAGCCTGATTTACATCCAGGTATATACCGGAGCAGTAATTTTATCTTTCAGGTCTTGCATGATTTTATTTGTTATTGCTCGATGGTAGCATGTTTCTCTCGGAATCCGAAAGGATGCTTTGGAATAACTTGGCTTTCATTAAAAATTGGTTTTATTGTGGTTTTTAGAAGTTTTAATTAGGTAGTATTAGAATTAAATTGATTGGTCTATAGGAAGTAACTTCTTCATCCGGTTTCCCAGGTTTAGGTATGAGGATTATTTCAGCAATTGCATTATAAATGAATATTATCATTGTACCGGCTTTTTAGGTAGTTGTTGGAGAAGTTTCGTTGTAATAAGTTCAGGACCCGGAGACGTTCTGATTTTTAGTAGATTAATTGTTGCGTGTTGGTCGTTGTCGTTCTGGGTTAGGATCCTCAATCAGCTGAAATGTGATCTAGTTGATCTAAGATCATAGTTTTCGAAAAAACTCTAAAGATAAGCATACTATAATCCGTATGATTGATATAGAAGCATAACAAGTTTAGAGAAAGGAGTGGTTAAGTGAAAAACTTTTCTGATTTGAGTTAGTTGTGATTTATTGATAATAAATATTCACACTTAAATAATAGTTATGTGATTCTACACTTTACTAACTGTTTTCCAAGATAAATACGAATTCCAGAATAAACCAACAGTTTGTGCAAGCAATACTTGGTAACGAAGCGGCATAAACTTAAAATTTACGAATTGTACAAGAGGCCATACTTGGTAATTAGTAATGAGAATGTCAAAATATTTATCTCTTATTTGTTGCTTTGTGTGTTCCCAAGTAAAACTATTTACGTACATTTCTACAGCCGTCATGACAATCGGTAACATTCCAGGTGCAAAAATAAGTTGATCAATCAGCATTTTTTTAATCGGTGCATAAGGATCTTTCGCGTTGACGGTCCTAGCTAAAAATTTGTACCATGCTGACGTACTTGGACCCTAAAATGAAAATATGCGTCAAGAAAAGCAATAGACAAATATGTTGAAATAGAAAAAAATTATTAAGCCACAATATTTATATATGTACAATGAAAAGTATTGTACAATTTACAATCAATTTCTGGGTCAATCCCCAAGGTAGAATATGATATTTATAACAAGCCTTTGTCGAGAGTCGTATCGAATCAACCTCAACTGAAACGTGTTACGAACTCGACCATTGATATGGACTGTGAAGCCAGCCCTGTTTTATTTCGCTGATGCGCTGGCTAATTTGTATTAGATCTGTTTACCTATTTTTTGTTACCTGTTTACATTATGTTGTGACTGTTTTTATTGAAAATAAAGCCTATCCATTTGTTTACGAATACCTAGAGATTTCCAGTAAATGAAATTTCTGCAATGGGATAATACTATTTAAATGAGGCTTCGGTAAATCAGTAAATAATTTGATATTATAATGAAGTGTTAATGCATGATTTAGTGAATAGTTATAGACTAAGATTCCTCATGACTAGAGAAACACTTATTATCTTCAAAATTATCTGTTTTTTTCTATTTTTTGCATTTTGGTAAGCGAAGCTCAGCTACACCATGAAAGCCTACTCAGTCTATATTTCGTTCTTATGCTTCTCGGATTCAGAGATATGTTCACGATCTGGATAAATTTCAATCAATTATGTATATATCTCGTGTCGAGTCCTCATCGTGTCTCTTAACACTAAGCATCATTAAAATTTCACTTCAATCAGTTTCACTCACTCACGAGAATTTTGACACATTATTTAACGAAGGATATAAGATAAATAACGAAAAAGTTGTACTTGGGTATTTGCGACATTTTCAATCATGAAATTGAAAGATCCATTAGAACCTTCTGAACAGTTTGAATTAACCTGGGATAAGCATAATCAGTCTATATAATAGGTTATTCTTTTGAAAATTCATATAATGAAATCAAACTTTTGTTGTTTCGGAAATTTTTCGGTTCACTGTTGATGCAAACAATAATAAATTATGCGTTACTTTTTATTCAAGTCAGTCTGCCAAATAGGTAAAATGTGATTGAAAACGTGCTGTTTTTCGCAGTCCAAATGATCTTTAATAAACTATAGTCATGCTTATCGGTGTGCTGTGGTCAACGGAGGTCATTGGTACCTCAAATCTTCCCAATTTTTATTTATAACGTCACACAAACCCTCGAACAAGAGAAGAAGACCTTCTATTAGGGTTTATTCAAATGATAACTGGCTTCAAGCTTTTAAGTTGTGGAAAATTAGGTTACACAAATTCGTTGATGTATATGGTGACTAATTTGAACACAAATAATTTTCTAAGTAATAGTTCGAATATAAGACATAAACTTTACCAATCTTCGTTAATTAAGGTATTCGTCACAACAGAATTTTATTCACTATTAAACTCGATTTTTATCGCAATTTCTTATGTATATGTACATCGACTAAGGAAAATTAAATAATTTTGTCAAATTGGGAGATTTTCGTAGAATATTTTAAAAGGTTTAAGTCGTAAATTCGCATTAAACAGTTCGTTGCGAAGATATGACTGGTTTAAATGGGTCATATACAGTACATATACAGTCAGCACAACTCAAATCTAAACATTTATGGCTGTAGTTACTCATTCTTTTTCCCCAAATTTGAAATCTATTGAAACATTTTAAATAATAGGATTGTGAGAAAATAGAAGAAAAGTTTGACTGCTGGGAATCTCTACTGATTTGATTTTTATAATTTATCAATTTGTCAAGCATTTTGAAAATTTGATGTTTTACTTACTACTATAAATGCGCCTAGCGAACCAAACTTTATAGTTCTTTTGAAATTAATTTCATTGAGAGATTTTCCATCTATTATTGTTTGAGTAATTAAATCTCCAGCACTCATTAACGCAGTTACCTCAATGGATTGCACCACCATAAGTCTATTTCTTGATATAATTTTTTTTATATTATTCACAAAATTGTTCGCCATCTTTATAAATGGTATAGCATGGTACTAAAAATATTTCTATAATTTAACAATATTCAATTTCAAATAAGTATTTAAGGTTAAACATTTCGAAGTAATCCGTCACTTTGACGGTTATGATGAAGCAGCGAAAGTCTATCAAATGTTCAAACGTTTGTCGAAAAAACGGAATCAAATAACAGAAAACTCAAAGATGACGTCACAACATCATTGTGACCAATAATTTGAAATGGAACCCTGTGACAAACACCTCTTTTGTCTTACTGTGGGATGAAAAGTTCATTTTTCAACCCCTATAGGCGGGACAAAATGTAGTGCCTTGTTCTCTTCCGGTTAGATTCCATTGCCGCGCCCGCGCAAAACTCACTTTTCCTCCTGGTAACCTAGCAACAAATTGTTAGTCCAGTAATAATAGTCAAATGAGGGTGAGTATCTCAAAATATGAGATGTGAGACCATAAAGTTGTATAAATGTTTATTTTGACACTTTAAATTGCAATTTTGCCATATCTTGAACCGATTTCGAGATAGAGGGTAGTTCTGAACTATTTAGATCTTTAATAAGTAGTCTCGATTACAAACACGCTTTATAAAGTTATAATCTATTAAAAAATATATAAAATCTACATAACTTGTATTTTTTTTTAAAAAAAATCAAAAATTTCTTGGACTCATCTGTAACACTTAGAAATAAAGTTTTGAAAAGCTCTTCTGGATGGAATCCTATTACCTATTGTTTTATATCTCGTAAAATATATTTTTTTTGCAAAAAGTATCGCGTATGTTATTTCTAATACCTCCAAGAATATATGTACAAAGTTTCATGATGATCGGTTAAGTAGATTTGGCGTGAAAGCGTAACAAACAGACTTACATTCACATTTATTGTATTAGTAAGGAATACCTTATAATAATTAGTAATAGGAAAATACTTTAATTATTTCTTAATTCTAATCTCATTGATACTAATAATAAGAAAAGCAAGGTTGCAGTGCTCTTTAGCATACGGCCTGTGTAATGAGCAAGATTATCTCAATGCTTCACCATATCGAAGTGATATAAATGAAGACATTACTCTTGCCACCGAAAGGGGAGAAAGAACTGGAGACAAATGTTGTTGACGGCGAGAACAGAGACGAATTTGAAATTTCACAACGACAAGAAAAGACTATAATTAAGAAAAAGGAAAAAAATTGAAATTAGAATTAGTTTTTATTTTTCAAATTTCAACCTACCTACGTATGAAATGGTATTTTTCAATGAAAACAATAATTAAAAATTTAATTCTTCTTTTCTCAGTTGATTCTGAAGTAATTAGTATAAAAATAAGATTAGAATTGAAAAATAATTGAATGTTTGAACAAAAGCTATAAAGAATTCAATTCTTTACAATATTAATAATGAATAGGGTACATATAGTATAAAACCCATGAGAAATGAGATATTTGCAAAAAATTTATGAACAATCGTTTTTTTTTGACCTTGGAATATCCGTAGCCGCAGACACCTTGCGGCAAGTAGGTTTTGAGACAAGTGGTGTTAAAATAAAGGTTTATACAAGCTGTTTATCTTTTATTCAGAGGTGAAATCCCTAATATTTTCGAACTATGTTTATGAAACTTTCAAGGGCATCTTAAAATGAGTGACGAGTGTAAATTTTTAATTACGTTAATTTCTTATTTTTTAGACCTTTTAATATGTCTATGTTCCCAAATCGTCTTGATTTAATAAGTCTCTTCTAATCGAAAATTAATTTCTTTGAAAGAAAGGTAAAAATATGACGTTTCGACCTACGTCGTAGAAGTAGAAGTAGAAAAGATTGCAAAAAAAAAATTATAAATTATAAATAGAGCCTTCATGCTAATAGGAGCTTATTGAAAAGTGATTCAATATATATGAAACGATGATTAGACCAGTAATTATGTACTCGGGGTGTACTTGGGCGGGCATTGGTTTTATTAAAACTAGCGGGTAGAACAGGGTTATGACCAGCGAACCAATGCATAAAATAAATTTTAGAGGATCACGCCGTTCCCTATGCCAGTTTTTTGACGGAAACTTCATCCTAATAGGACTCTAGCCGCCCACATTTCTCTGGTTCCATACGGCAGTATTTACAGGATGTCGAAATTGCCGCTATAGACTTCTATCGAGCATTTAAGGGATGAATTTAAGAGAAAAATTCGGGTTAGAAATTTTGCACAGGTTCATGTGCAAAATCGATTGTTATTACGGCCAGACACTAAATATTAATTTCAAATAAATTATTATTATTATGATGAATTAAAGCTTGTATTTTTTTACTGTTAATTATAACCCTTTCTCATTGTTTAAGATTCCTTTTCGTTTGATATTTTTTCTTTGCCAAAAAAATAACTCTATAACTACATAGACCACTCATTATAATGCTAAGACTAATAGCTTTGAGATACTGTAATCAGAAAAAAAATTGAAGCTACAGATTTTTGACCGCGAGCTTGCATCTTGAGTCGATTTTCATTTCTCACACGTTTATAATCCAGCCACATATAGTGAGTGTCAAATGTAAAAGATTTAATATCAAACATCAAAAGTATGTATGTACTTAATTATGCAAAAAAACCTTCATTTTCACTTTTCAAATTTCAATTAATTATTGTGGCTGAAGTGAATTTTTTCAACAAAAAATACAGTGAATGTTTCAAGCTTGCAAAGGACTATTGCACAAGAAAATTTGAGTTTTAGAGATAAAATTATATTTAAATTTTATAGTAGTATTAGTAGGACTCGCAAATAAAAAAATAAAGAAGCAAAGTAAAGAAAATAATGTTATTAATGGTGATATTCCATTGTTTATGAGTTTTTCAATGACCCCGCGCACGACAGATCTTTGTATATAAAAAACAGTTTGGTAGGTTGGAGTTACGGGTTTCAAGAAATAAAATTCCATTTCATTCGCTACAAATATGTTCAACTTAAAATCGAAGGTTTCTTCCGACTCTGAATCGCGTAACCCTGATGGTTTTCAATGAATGTATCATATTAAATAACAATCATTTTCTTTTCAGGTATGTGCGATATTAGCTGATATTATACATCAACCAAGGTAATTTTTTCAAACATTTATTAATTAATTAATACTCTTCCATATACTAGTTAACCTGAACCCTAAACAACACTAAAATCCCCGACAGATATCGAAAAAGTCTTAGAGCTATTCAGCTCAGCTACCAGAAAATATAATCCAATATAATTTATGCATAGTTTTATTGTAATCCTCTAAGTTATTTTCATATTTTTTGTTTCTGTACCAATGACCAGAGTCATCAAGGCATGTTAAACTAAAATAGAAAAAATAAGAGCCATAATCAAAATAAAAGATGATGCTATTTTTGGCGATTTTTGCCGAAAATTTTGTTTAAGAAAAACATTATAGTGGAGCTTTCAATTTATTCCTTATTCAATCAAAATGTAAAATGTTTCCAAATCAGTTCCGCAAATAACAGTACTCATTAATGGTAATCTGAATGCAATGATTGATTACGTAAACGGTCTCAATATCTTATCATTCATAAAAATGATCGTAAATTGACATGGAACTATATAATTTTGAAAAAATTATCTTTTTTCATTAATTTTGTTTTGCTCAACGGAATAAAAAGCAGTGGATATTTCTTTGTAATGATATAGAAAATTGGTCATGCAAAAACATTCTTTATAATCGTTATGCCGTTGGTGAAATTCAACCCACGCGTAGAAAGTGTACACAAAGGTAGAGAATGTGCCAAATAGATTCAGAGGACGGGATTTTTTTTGACAATATAATTACAACATGACAATTTTCTCATCTTTTGTGGCTCTGTAACAATTCATTGCTGTATAATTTTATACAAGGTACCACAAAGTGTATTATTTAAAGCCGCATGCTGTTCATCGCTAAATTTGTCGTCAAACACACATTTTTTTATTTATAAAAATACCTCTATTTCTAAAAAAATATATGAAAAGAAAGAAAACTTTAATGATTTTCTTTTCTTTAGCAAGTAAACTGAATAGTTCCTAGGTAAGCATACAAAAAAGCTTTCTTTTATAGAACGATTTATCTTTACCATCAAAATAGCCTTCAGTCTTGGCAATAACCTATTGATCGAGGCCAAACTTCTGCACAGGGGGCAGATTACAATCCACGCAATTTTGACATCGTTTCAATTGATTTGTGACACGGTGTATTGTCTTGATAAAACAGCACTTTTTTCTCCAAATAGGGCCATTTTCCACGATTTCGTCCCTCAGACACTCCAGTAAGACTACGTAGTAGTCGGTGTTTATGATTTTTCCCTTTTTCATATAATCGAACTATAATAAAGTATGCGCATACCAAAATACTGATGCCATAATCATGCCAGCCATTATCACATATCGACGCGAAAATTCGGGTTTATTACGATTGAACTGCTCCGAATCATATATTTTCAGTCGATTTTGAGCTTACGCGGCACCCACTTTGAGCTTTCCCTTGCTCAAATATTCATTCACGATATGTCCAACACGTTCCTTTGATATATTTAGGGTCTTATCTATCTCAACTCTACGGTTTTCAGATATTATTCTGTGGAAATTTTTTATGTTTTCGCCGGTGACTACCTCTTTGGGGCAACCACAACTCACATCACCTCGTTGAAACTTAGCAAACCAATTCTCATCGATTGATTTTTCTGGAGCAAAAGTCGAATATATTTATCTTCTTAAATAGTATTTTTTTTTGACAAAAAGCAATGCTTTATCAACCCAAGATATTATTTTTTATCCATTGTTTCAAACTAACAAAAGCAGCTTCGCTCAAAATACCATAACTCACAAACTAATAATATGACAGCTGTCAAATTTATACACGTGTCTATTGAAGGTTGTGTCTACCTGGAAATCATATCAGAACCACCATTTATGTTTGAATCTACGAACTTATCAGCCCACCTAATATACTTGTTCGGAATGATGTTGATTTGTCGTACAAAATAAAACCGTTCAACTCTGGTAGTTGGTTAACTAACAACCACCCACTGCATAGCAATTTCAGTGAGCATTGTAAAATAATCAAAACAGCTGCCTATGTAGTGTGAAGAGAAACAACAACGTAACAAGTGAAAAGCTGTTCCTGCCAAAGAACCGCCACAAGCGTTGAGCCGATTGCCAGACAATTCCGACACGTTCGTTTCATTTTTGGGAGTATAGATGACGGAGAAAATTTCTGGAAACACTTTTTTCATAATCCAACAGGTTTACAAAAATTTTTGACTGCTATGATACAGTTCATAAAATACAACCAGATGTGTTTCTATGATACCGACTTCCTTTTTTAGACACAGTGAAAATAACCTCCCACGAAGTTACTACACTTTCTTCTGTTATTACCTCTTATAGTCGGAATCGTATAATTTAACAATGATACATTACATGGTTTTGCCCGTAGGTTCTCATACTATACGTTTCTGCTTGAGGTTTTAATTTCAACCACATGTGTTTGAATCAGCAAATTAAGTCCCCTTAATTCATTTATTAATTTCATCAATTAACAACCTACCTGAAGCATCTAGTTTCTTCTTTTTATTTAATGCCCTAGAATTGATTGTGCGGTAAAGGTAACATTCATTCAATCGTTCTAAATAAGAAATTGCGAGATTTTAACATACATCATTATTCGAAATTCCGGAAACGTGACTCCTAGATCCTCTAAATCTTGTTCGATCGATTTATTTATACCGATTATAACCTGACGAAGGATACTGAAACGAACGGAACAATAACAGGGCGTCTTAATCCATTCCTTGTTAAAGACGATCCTTGTTGGGAAGATTCAATTTCTTAGTTCAAACCTTAATACTTTCTTTTTCAGGAATAATTACACAAGTGAATTTGGGCACCAATCGACTGTAGATAATTGACCCATTAAAATAGATTATTTCTCTTTAGAAGCTACTTCATGGGACATAGAGAAATATAAGAGGGACTTGGCAGCTTTTAGACATTATTAGCTGTTAAAAAGGAAATCGTGCAACTATTGTATATTTTTCTTTCATATGGAGTATATTAAGGTGTTAGCTATAGACATGTTTCCTCCCTCCGGTTCACTCCATTGACAAAATTGTCATTTCATTAGAATTTTTCGACGATCAGTTGAATATAGGTTAGAGACTATTAAAATCTGAAGATATGTTTAATAATAGGATTTATTTGTCACCCTTGGTGGTAATTTAATAAATTGTAGTTTGCTGTTTAATACCAACAAATAAACTTTTTATTATAACTTTAAAAATAAAATTAATGTAAATTACCTGTGTTAGCTATAACCCTGTTGGCTTCGTTCTAGAATAAACACATTACAACACAATAAATACGAGATATCCTAGGTAAGAAATGATTACTGATAATACCAAATGAAAATATGTATAAAACTTTATATAAGAAATGTACAACTTGGTTCCCATTCGACTCGTACAGTTTGTTTATTATTAAGATAAAAGATTTTTTGATTTCGAAAAATATTTGTGACTGAGTAACCATGAAATGGAAGGAGTCATTTATTTCAATCGACAATTCCTGGCTAATATCTGTTTCTTGGGGTATATGAGTATAATTTAATATCCCCGCGAAAAAGAAAACTTTAAACTTCGCGCTGGTAACGAAACTTCGCTCCCTCTTCCAATATAATTATATGAAAATTGATCGCTTACATAGTTACCCATAATTACAGGATAATAAGGTTGTTTTCAATCTTGCATGGATGTATTTCGTCGTATATGAAGTGGAAATGATCAAAAAGTGTTGTCTATTGAAAGAAGAGTGAACATTCAAATTTTGTGGTAACTATAGCCTCAAGAAGCTATTTTTAAAAATTCGGCCCCTGACATCTAACTAAAATTAGTTTTTTCTAATAATTTTTGAAAGATAAAAATTGTAAACCTATTTTCCAACTTGGAATATCATTTTGGGAAACTTGACTCACACCACAAGACTAGGAAAGCTACTGGCAAATAACTACCTAAAGGATTCAGTCTCCAAGGTGTTATACTTCATGGATGACTTTGAAGAATGGAAGTTGCAGTTATATAGACCTCAAGCCACCGAAATAAAATTCATGTTTAGTCCCGTATTTGCTGGAAATAATCGAGTGCTAAATTGAAGAAATATGTTTCAGTTGCTCGTTTAGGCATTGAATGTACCAAGTGTATGTCGAAAGTTATGGAAAACAATTGAAAATTTAAAATTGAATTTTAATCGCACTTAATAGATAGAATCTTGTATTTGATGTGAAGTGATAGAGTGTTGCCGAAGCCAAAAATATTAGTAGCAACCCCCGTATTACAGACTAATCCCTAGAAATGTAAGAAAAGAATAATCCACCCGCCTCTGATATAATTCAACCCTCACATTTGCACTTTAACGTACAGTACAGCAGAGACCGTAACGCGAAAGGAAAAATGGAAAACAGAAGAAATAAATTAATGCGGCGAGTTGGAGTAGTCAAAGAAGAGGCGGAGGAAAACAAGGACGGACGAAATAAAAATTGGAATCGAGCTAGTTGCTTTTCAAACGGAAAGGAATGTTATTTCAGCATGACGTTTAAAATAACAGCTGTTCATTAAAAAATTTAAAACAAAAAAAGACTGTTTATGTGAAACCTCTTTATGATTGAAACGTTTCAATTTAACATATAATTCTATTTAGAAAATGTGTTAACTTTGCAAGTGAAGTGGCATAAGCTGGATGAAATCAAATTCATTAATGAATACAAACTATCCTATTATCCTACTGACTGACAATACGCACACTTGTCTATTAAGTAATGATGTAGTACATTCTTTTGGAAACCATATTATGACCTCATGGTGTTGAAATGAGATAGCGAAAAAAACATTAGTTTCTAATCAGCAATCGAGCTCTTTTTTAATCGTTTTATTGTTAGTATTGACAAAAATCAAATATTATCTATATTCTAAGCATTTTTTTTTGTAAATTAGCAGCAGAGGAACTATTTAAATACCTATATATTTGCACTTATTTTTACACTTAAAAATTATATTTTGACAATATATTTATCTACAACTATCACATTACGATTAGGATGACCACGGGAATATTGACAACTGATCACAATAAATTGTCAATTAATAGTATATTATGCAATGAGCATTTAATGATAGGCTATCATTAAATAATGCAATGCTTAATTTATGCAATTTCAGCCTAATATGTTCGTGTAAAAAGGTTACAAAAATAGATAGACTCATTTTCATATGTATAATCGAAATGTGGATAGCATTCAGAAGAGCAGTGTCGCACTACCTGTAAAAATTAAACTACGATATTTAAGAAAAATATTCTTTGCTTACCACATGTACCTACACCCACTTAACTGGAACGACGCAATGTCTGCATTCGTCAAACCATCGCTGCGGAGTGCGGGACGCGCGTCGCGAATTCGAACGAACGAACGGCGGACCGTGGCTACCACGACGGGAGGGGCGGGGGAACGGTGAATATACTTGGTTCGTCGGTTGATCGTGGTGTGCGAGCATAGATAGTGCGTGACTCGCGGGCGACACAATTTTTTTTAAATTTTTTTATTTAAAAACCCGGTCTACAAATGAAACCTTCCCCGGACGCTCCCCGGATGCCCTCTAAACTAGGACAAATTCGGGGAAACCAGGACGGATAGCAACCCTAATGATAGCTATTGAAACACGATTTATGGAAGTTACGGCACGAGCCTTGACGAGTGTCTTAATAGCCATTAAATGCAAGTTGCATGCGCTATTCTTAAAATTTATTAAACTTATGAGAAAATTGTTAGTTATCATTGAAGAATTATTTGTTTAAATTATGCAAGTTACAAAATAAAAATTTTGGAACAATTTTGATGTCTCCACTATATGTTTGATAGTTTAAATTTTAAAATTGAATAATTTTTCCATGTATATTTGGCGATTTAATTTTTTTAGATAACTGAAAAGCTGCTAACCTTATTTTTGTATTTCCAATCCCTAAAAAGAGAATAAATTTTTTCGTGTGCTTTTGCCGATTTTACTGGCAATTAAAAATTTTCATTATATTTTTCTGAAAGTGCGACGAGTCTGAAAATTGCGAGACGACAACAGACGAGTCGGTGACTCGTTCCTTACGCACGAGATTTATCCGGGAACGAATTAAGAACGGCCGCATTGCTTTCTTCGGTGAATAAAGGTGGCGTGGATTCGAGTAACTCTTCATCGATGATGTTTTGTTTTTCATCATCATTCATTAATTTAGACAAAACTTCGGATAAAACAAATAATTTCAGAAAATTAAAAATTTAAGGTTATGCAAAATCACCGAAGTGGAACTGTCAACTGTCAACATTGAAGTGGCTAGAGTTACATATAAGGAAATTAAAGTTGTCTACTCCAGAGCAGTGTTTAGCAGTTCGGAACTGTCACTTTCACTACATGGAACACTCAAAACGCAACTTTCGATATGTAAATGAATACAGAACGAACAACTTTCAGATGGCGTCGTCTAAAAACAATTTTTTAAAAACGAACATGAATTAAAGTGACAGATAATAAAACATTGCTATGGAAATTGCGTTATTTTCAGATTTCAGATATTCCATATTCGGCTTCGCTTCTCACGAGGATTTTTCACGCACTCACGGAGAAATCCTTATTTTGAAACTCCTAATGAAATATACTATTGTGGCCCTTGTGGCTTGGTCTATAATATTTGGTGAAATTGGACATTTTCACATATATTTATTAGTTATAAAATTGTACCTTGTATCTTAAAGAATATCATTAAAGTGGTAGTAGTCCATATTTGAAACACTAATTGTAGTATGGGAGTAGAAAAATAATATTGATTCAATTCAATGGAATACTAATATTCAATCATTATGTCAAAAGTGACCTCCAAATAAAATCTTGTTCCTTCTTTCCATTTTTCTTCTACTAATCGGCCTCTTGAGAAGTAGATGTCCAGCTTTCGGGCCATTTCTTGGGGAGTCAGTTAGGAGGTCTCCTTCAAGTTGGTTTTTCATCCTTTGCTCATTTGTCTCATCGATCTATATCCTGAAATTTCATATCTTCTCTTATAGCTTTGCTTCTTATTTGATCTCTTAAGCTTTCAATGTTTCCATTGCTGCCCTCATCATGTTTTTCGTTTTTTTTTGTGTGCGCTAGAGTTTCCTCTGCATATGTCTTACGATTATTTGGTATATGCAGACTTTACTACATATCAGTTGATTTATATTCATTTGACCATATTTAATCCAGCAGAATGTCAGATGTTCTTGAGGAAGTATCCCATAGAATGTGATTTAAAATCGAATCCATGATATACTTAAGATGTTTTTTCTGCTAGAGAAGGAAACACTTGTCTTTTTTTTAACTGAAACTATAGCAAAGTAGAATTGTTCAGTTCCATTAGTTCGAAATCAAATTACAATTGTCCATTTTCATTAGTATTAATAGACTTTGATCAACAAATACTTTTCACTTCAAGTAATCAATTAGTAAACTGTGTTACAATGAGAAAACAAAAAGCGACCAAAAAAATTTCGAAAATATATCCAAATTACGAGGTGATCCTTAATTTATGCAATGGCTTTACATTGTTGTAATATTACTTCAAATTATGCTACAGGTTTTTCTAGTTTGATGAACGTGAAACTTCTGATTAAATTGATTTGGCGTTTTCCGAACACGTCACTAGTGCTTCAACTAATTCAATCAATCAAGCGACAATAAAACTGATCGATTGGTTTGTCCAGTAAGTGGAGTACTATAAAACGTAGTAATATTTTAAACAAAATATATAGTGTATTGTACGAACCTTGTTTTTAAAAACTTGGTACAATCACTTCGGTTTTTAATTGGGTCCAGCGACGTGTCTTACATGTGCGATAGTAAGCACCTTTTGAAGTTTCTCAATAAGTCAGAAAACGTCTTAAAAATCCTATGAATTGCTTCATAGCAGCTCCAACTTTAGAAATAGACTAAGCAATAGAGTCTTCAAGATATCTGATGATCACGTTTAAAACGCGGAAATCCGTTTAAAAGTTGTTTTCGGCATTCATCATAGCGTAACGAATACTACTCGAGAAATAAAAAATAATCGATTATTCTTTTTCACTCGTAAATCGACATAATCCTTCGCTGATTACTTCTCGCATAAAGCCTCGATAAAGATCAAATAAAACATCGAAACGTTGGTATTTTAAAAAACTAATGGACAGTTTTATTTTGAGTCCTCATCCCGCAACACCATTAGACATTACACACTAAGAAGGACAATAATTTCAATAATAATGGATTATTATAATAATTGAATATACTAGAAGAAGCACAGGATATGGAGATAAATGAAGATACGCAATAATGCTCTGTCAGAGAACATTATTGAATTAAACGTACTCTCTTTCAATATTTCCACCACACCAAAACTCACAATTATACTGTCCGACGCGCGTTTCGATAACCAAGTTATCGTCTTCAGAGACAGAAGTAAGTGTGAGTGTTGGTGTAGTGACAGTGTATTCAGTATGAATATCGCCAACGGTTCCAGAAATTCAAACTTAGCTGTTAATGAAGAAATTTGTTAACTTACCAGTAAACTTTTACCAAAATTGCACAATTCAACGAAAGATCAAATAATTTGAGGTCAAATTCAATGGAATTCAAAATGAATTTTACTTGAATCTCAAATGCATAATGTACACTTTATTTATGAATAATTTAAAAATATTTACAAGCAAATGATGTTGTGCAGTAAACTCATTTGATTTATGGTATAATTCCACTGTAAACGTACACATTAACCAGTTAATATATATTAATTTATAAACATTATCTTTTTTGCATATCACTACATACCGACTACTACCATGTTTTCTGTCTGATGAATGCCGTAACGAAGACAGAATTTATTTTTCCTCACTAAAATCCAATAGCTGTAAAATTTGTTATGAGGATCTGATGTTTGGTACAAAAGTTACAATGGTTTCTATGAAACAACTTTATATTTTTAAAACACCGCATAAAAATAAATTTCTAAATAGTCTTTATCTTTATCTATAACAGTCATTTGTTTCGAAACATAGAGGTTACGTGGAAAGTTTTTCGGGAGTTTTCAAAATTGGTAATTATATAGATTTTGATGTGCTTTTTCCGAATTTCAACTTTGTCCTTTCGTATTTTTGCCGTTCGCGGCACCATATTGGAAAAATGACGCGTAAAATCTGTTTTTTGACAATATCTCCTTTTCGACACATTTTACGATGAAAATCGTCATATAGAAAATTAAACTACAAAATCAATACTTGTGATTCATGTTCATACCACCTTATCCGATGACATACAAACGTGCTCAAAAGTATATATAGAGTTTTTATGGTTAAAAGTTCCTAGATACTTGATTTTCGAAGCTTTAATTAGTAAGATAATATGAAGATTATTATATTTCACGATAGGACTGTTACTTGAATGTTGTTGTCTCAACGAGTGCTTTAATTAAAATTATTATTATCATTTTAACTACGTGTTTCATTAAATAAAGCATTTTCATACATTTTCTAATACGATAATGGAATTATAAACTATTACTTTATATACATTACATTTATATATTAAATAGTTTTTGAAACAATATTTTATACATTTACTATATAGCTTCGGAATTATATAAATTTCCTAGGATTTGTATACAATTCCTAGATATCATACATTTCCGGTAACATATTTCTATGAGTCAATTTTTTAGCATTTGTTATTGCTCAAGGTTTACCGTCAATACCTGAAATCTCCTTGATAATGAGTAATGACCAAAACGCGTGTTGAGTACACTATACGGTGCTCGTACGCCGAAACTATTGACTTTATGTGAAAAATTGTTGACGATTGTCTTCAGTTTCACGCTGTATATAACATTTCTTATCGTAAAACGAGTCAAAAAGGAGATATAGTCAAAAAACTGCTTATAGCCGCTTAGCTTTTTACAATATGGCATCGCGAGTGGAAAAAGTACGAAGTGGCAAAGTTGAAATTCGAAAAGGGAACATCAAAATCTATGAAATTAGCAATTTTCTAAATTCCCGGAAAACTTTCTGGGTAAAGCTATCAAATGACTATTATACGTCAATTAAATAGATATAATACACTTTTTGCACTTTTAGAAAATTTATTGATGATTCTATATTATTAAACAGAATAATGCTGACGATCAACACAAAAGGATTACCGTTCAAGGAATTACTTACAACTCATTTGCGCATTTTATATATATAAGTTATCAGTCTGCTTCGTTCCGTTTTTGTAGTCAAAAAAATTAATTAAACCCAGTGGAAAATAAAGGCATCCAAGTGAAACTAATCCTAAACATATTGCATACGAGTATTTCCTTAAGAGTATCTCATCTGAAACAAGACATTTTTTTCCTTAATCATTTCTATTTTCCAACCTAGTATCTTTTTCAGTCTATAGATACACATATTTGTCGTCTTTCTCCTCAAAATAAGCGTTTACGTATGGTATGACGTCCTTGTTTGATGAAAATCTCTCTTCTGCAAGTGAAGTTAGAAAATAGAAAAAAGTCGCTGGCGGTTAGATCTGGTGAATACGGTGGGTGATCAACAAATTCGAAGTGCAATTCGCGAATTTTAGTCAGGGCGATCACAAGCACACTGCATCTTGCAAGTTGCAACTAAAGTAAGCTGTTAAAAATATACGACTATATGGAAAAACCTAAAATCGTATTTTCGGTGAAATTGATCGAGAAAAGATTCTTGGAATTAAAATTAAACAAAGGTTCTAACTTTTATTGGTAAATAGGTACAACTATGTAATCTTATGATACCTCAGCTACATTTATGAAAATTTTAGGAAATATTTAGATTATTCTGTAATAATATTTAAAATAAACGTACTAAGTACAATATTTACTTCTTTTCTGCACTATAATCCTGTCTATTTATTATCATACATTCTCAAATAAACTGAAGAAAAAGTTTAATTTCATATATTTCTATCATCACGTATCAAATGTAGCAGCATTTATTTTTATCGTGTAGACGTTGGCATTAATTAAAATATGGTGACTAAAGGTGCACCTCATACGACGAATCTGCAATGGAAACCACTCGTATTCATACAAATACCTTCTCACCCCATAAAAAGAGTGAGTGGCACATCAAAGTATCGCTGTGAAGCCTACCTGAGGTGACACGGAACGCTTCTTTATTTTTTTTTACGTCGTTCTCTTTTTATTTTGTTCGTCCCGGTAACCGAATCTTGTACCAAGTATTTCGCACGTCGACAACGTTGGGAAACTTGATACCCGCGAGTCCACCCTGTAATGGAGATAGAAAAAGTATTGTTTAAGGTGGCTTATTGTCATTAGAAAGGAAGTTTGTTTCTATCTGATGACTATATAAACAAAAAGTTATTTGCAACAATATAACATATTGTCTTGGTCTTACTGTCGTTTTGAAGGTTGTTTATGAACAAAAGGAATTTACAATTTCACAATTCTCATTCAATTAATTCCCTAATGATATATATATATATATATATATATATATATATATATATATATATATACGCGTTAGGTGCCGCGTTTTGGACCAAAAGCGCATTCGAATAAATATGTCCCAGGACTCATGACACATGTCGGATTTTTTTGTCAATTTATGACTTAAGATGAAACCTGGATCCACCACCACACTCCTAAAACAAAAAATAGTCAAGAAAGAGAATTGGAAAGAGCGAACTTGTTTCGAAAAAAGCAAAGACGGTTCTATCGGTCGGAAAAGTGATGGCTACTTTTTTTTGTATACATAGAAGGTGAAGCAACAATAGTTGTATAGTATTAAGCATCATTGCTTGATAGGTTAAGAGAGAAATTGCAAAAAGCGACCGCGTTTGAAAAAAAAAAAAAGAATGTGCTTCACTATCAGTACAACGAACCTTATCACACTTCGGTGGTCGTCATAGCTAAAATTCAAAAACTGCGCTTCGATTTTGTTGTTTCTTAACCTCAAAGTTCAATTGCAAGTGAGAGATTTCTTCAGACGAGGACGTTCGTATACTTGAACTCTTATTATTTGGAAGGGGTGAAAAGGTTAGATGTAAAAGGGGGAATAAAAAATGATTATGGAAAAAATGTCTTGTATCTTTGTTAGGTCAGATACTTTTCAGACAACCCTCGTATACCTTGAAATAAAGCACACATCAAAAGCGATATGCTGAACAATATCATAGCTCAATTCCAGCTTTAACAAGATTTCAGTCAATCAATTTCAATCATTTCTTCAACTCTTGTATTTATTTCGTTAAAGTACAGCATTTCGGTATATTTTATCTACTTATTGTTCCTTCATCATACCTAAACCATCTGGGAACTTTCACTTCCTTCCTACACACCAGCTGTGGATGACAAATCGCTCTATTTTTCACTCGGGGAAAAAATTTCTTCAAGTTATCGAATAGTTTGTAATTTTTTTCCAGATACTTTTATAATTTGAACGAGATATTGCGCTGTATTGTACTTTCTATTTGTATATATCATCAATTAAATTGAGAAACTCATTTGAACAATGGTTATTTCTAGGTAGAAGTTCAAATGTACGTGTATATAAGTAACGGCAAATTTCATCATTGAATCTTCGGATTAGGAGAAGTACCCTAGAAACCTTCCTCGCAAATCCGCCACTGTAGACGCACACCACACAAACAACACGCTACTCATATAATTGTCGTACGTTAGATACTCCAAATCACATCCTCTGTCGCGCTGTCAAAGGGTTCCTCAACACTTCTCTTCATTCCCCACTTCGTCCCACAACACTACCTACACGCAATACTCTTCTCCTGGCTTTATTCACGGGCTTGTCCCTATCCGCCGACACCTCTTAACTTACTTTTTACACCCCCCAAGCTCGTTAACGCCACAGCTTTTAATATCGCTGTGTGCGTGAAAATGAAAAGGGCCTAAGAAAGGATATGCGGCGGGTTGTTGAAGGGGGTTCGGAGTTTTGACCTCGCGGGACGCACCTTACTGACGATGTATACGGTGAAAAGGGCTGATGTAGCCCGTATTGTATTAATATTTGCCAACGCTAACATCAGATATCAACTGTGCTGTGGTTCATAAAAAGAATTTCGTTCAATGCTTTAGTTAATGAGTATTTTCATAAATAGCTGTGTTTATTGGTTTCTGTAGTAAATTAAGTATTGAGGAAAATTTAAACGAAAGGAAAATATCAACATGAAAATTCTCTTTTATTCAGATATTTTCTTCAAATAGATTAGAGTTCAGTAGGCTCACCAATTAGATGAGCCAAATATCAGTTCATAAATTTTGCTATGCCTACAAAGATTACAGATTTTAAATATGTAGGAACTGAAAAAAAAGTTAACGCTCTTATTCATTATATTACGAGGACAATGATTTTATTTATGTTGAAAGTAATAACCACCTACCTACATCAATCCACTTATGTATCCGAAGCTTCCAAAGCTTGAAGAGAATAATCTTTTGGAATGCTTTCAAAATATTCGTTAAGGGTTTAATTTATTTTATGTTCAACGTATACGGTTTCTGTATAATGTACAACTAACGTAATCTTGTTTCATTTATCCGCTGCCTAAACTCAAGAAAGATAATTCCTTGTAATTTCAATAGGGAACCGGCATAGAGATCTTCTCCTAAAAGTGATACATATAATATTGATAAATTTGTAAACTTCTTCATATTTACAGTTGTATGTTATTATACTTACATTTACAGCTGGAAACCAACTGGTACGTACCACCTGGGGTATATCAATTTGTAAAATGATTCATAGCTTCCTGATATTTTTACTATTTAGAAGTACTACTCTACCGAATTTGATAATTATACGAAAAACCTAACCTAACCTAGCCCTTTTCTCTATTCATAGCTGCATCTTTTGGAAACATTAAGGAGTTTCACGAGTTTAATAACATTTCAAAAACTTTTTACCACAACCATATTAAGTAAAACCGAAAAACAGAGTTTATGGGTGAATTGGTTTATAATTTCTAGCGTAGTATTGAATCAGATAGATATAAATAAATAATATCAGCTTTGAATTGTAGTACTATGCTTATTTAATTCTACAGTTGAGAAATTATTTTACACTATGTAGTGAGCCTCTGTGAAAAATTAAAGCTTTTTACCTGAGTAACGAAATGGTGAAAGTACTTTGAGCTTATCACAGTGAATTCAGTTGAGTTGATTTGGGTGAAAGAGAAAAGAGAAGTACCAACGAGAAATACAACCGAATGGTGTTAAATATCTGACACAAACGTTAAATACGGTCTCCTCAACTGGTAAATGGAAAAAATGTGTTCGGCAAGATATCAAAGAAGAGTAATGTATGAGTAAAACGGATGAGATAATTGATACCGTTGTCGAACAATAATAATTGCTTTTCATGGCAATGACGTTTCAAGAAGTAGAGATTCCTAAATGCTATAAACATTTAAATTTAATTTTTTCTTATAATGAAATTAATTTTATTGTTGTCTGTATGTTGTGTGTTATCAACATCTATTACTGCTGGATAAATTGTGTGCTCTAAAATATTATGGGCTCGACTGAAAAAGCGAAACTATAAAAATGATTGTTTTCAACTAATTTTTAAATTTTCGTAAGTAAGCAATTGCCTAATATTGCTCTTTATATACAGTGTGTTCCCGAATAAGTGAAACGATTCTTGTAAGATATAAAAAATATTAGATTCCAATTTTTATTTTCTGAGGTTTCGCCCTGCTGGACAAAAAAATAATTCATAACATTAATATAAACTTCGAAAAATCAAGTATACTTCGGGAATTTTTGAAAAAACCTATTTTTCTGTAGAGTAACGTGTTTTTAATGTGGCAAATTTGTTTCTCATAAGAAACAGCACACCAAACATTCATTTTTTTTTTAAATACTGCCTTCTTGAATTAATTACTTAATGGGATTGCCTTCTCTTCAGTACCCACAGTTTTGGAAAGCAGCTAAAGTACCTGCACCATAATCTTGTTTAAATTATTCTGGTAGACAGGATATGAATTGTGTTTGTTAACTTTTGTCACCTACAGAGGGTTTTTATGTACAAAAACACGGTGAATTGTTGGCTCAAATCACTTTTTTTAAATTGCAACAATCCACCTAAACACAAGAGATGGTGTTGATGGAGTATTCTCATTTTTTTTTTCATAGTTTTTATTATTTTTGTATTCGCTTTTATGACATACATGTTACATACAACACAATAAACTGCAATTCTTATTCGATTTGTTAAAATCTTCTAACTTTATTCTTTCGAAACTATGAAAAATCGACTGGTAATTTATTTTTTTTAATACTCAACATACAAAATATCAATTTAAAGTTGATATAAGAATTTCCTTTGGAGTTTCTCCTTACATTAAATACGAAAGATTGAAGAATTTATAATGAAAATTCAATATTTGGAGAAAAATATATTTTCCTCTTTAAAGAAAAGAGTATATTCGCCGGAAGAAAGAAAAAAACAATTTCTTTCCGTTGGCGGTATAATAATTATTTTCAATAGTAAAATGTGTTTGAAGTTGAGGAGAGTAGTTCCGCTCTATTAATTCACTGTAAAATTGGTGGTTAGTGTTTCACTAGTATTTTCTCCTTTAATATGAATGTAGGACATAGAGTTATTTAAACATACACATTGTACAGTATCGAAAAAAATTACATAGAAAGCAGCAGCTGGAACGTAGATTGGTGAAAATGTACTGGATATCACTTGATTATCAATTTTACACTCTAGTCCAACGTTAAGTAAAATATATGATAGGAGGAGACAATTATTTAAAAAATAATTTGTAGAAATGTAGCTGTTTTTTGTAAAATAAATTTTATTTATACAAATTTATATTGTTCGTTCTATTTTTTTCAACACTTTGCTTCGTCATCTTGCTTTTTATTTCTCAGTTTTAATGTATGATAATAATAATCAAAGTCAATTCATATCCTTGTTTCCACACTCCTGTTCATAAGTTGGGAGAAGTAGAGTTTGTGCGGTTGTATTGCATGTAGCTACGTTTACCAAATGTTTATGTGTAGGTATATACATGACGTGTATCAGTAAATACGATTTTATTCTATTCAATGGCAGTTGAGTGAAAATGTTCGATGTATATACCGGAATTTTGCCTCTACGGTTGCTTTCAAAATATCAGAAACCCTATCACCATCAACTGATTAAATTCTATTGAAATCGCTACACGCTGCAAAACAAACGGCTATGTTGTTTTTGTTTTATGTAGTTCATTTATTTATGTAATTTAATATTACACTGTTTTCCAGTAACTATACCAAAATGCGTTACCGAACTTACAATGTATGTCTGATAATAACGTTATGAATAGCGGAGCAACATAAAATAGCGAGAATTATAAATAAAAATAATTTGCAACTGTTGAATTTAAAACGTTCTGAGTGGCCACGAAAAAACACAGCCGCTGTAGATAAACGTATTGTATTTATCAGCAAACGTGATCAACGACCCAGCAGCAAGAAATATCAGCTCAGATCAATGAATCTAGGGTTCTGTTTTTGAGTACAGTGGAAAGCTGGTCTTTTTGGAAGTATGGCAGTGGAAAACCTTTTTAAGGCATTGAAATAAAATTGAGAGCTTGCAGAAGGCTAAAGAACATAAAAATTTTTAGTTTTAGTTTTATTGAGTGATGAATAAATAAGAATATGATGAAAATTTAAACCCCAATACTCTGACGCTTGAAAAGGTATGAGGAGCTTTAAAGCGAAAGAAGTTTTTATGTGTTGAATGGGTCACTACAGTTTCAGTAGTCGATATCTTTATATATTGTTCTGCCAGTTGAGAAAATATACAATTAAAGAGTTACTTCTGTATCTATTACTATCATTTCTTAATGTTACATTACTATAAAAAACTCATATTTCGTTCTTCATGTAATGAGACATATATCTATGAAAGGTTTGATTAATTAGTAGAAAACCTCCAGTATTCAGTTTTATTTATATCATAACTTTTCACATTTCATATTTTAATGAATATTTTTTTAATTTATTGAAAATTCAATGAAATCGTCGAAAGGTCAAATGTGAAATATTAATTACTATGAATAAAAATATCTCAAATATATTTAACTATATTCGCTTTATAAATCTGTAGTAAGGAAGGATTAGAATAATAGTACATAGAGTATGAGTCATTAAGATTGATTGAAAACACTCAGGTCAAATCTAACAAGCTTTATATTTAGAATTCAACAAAGTGCGTCAAGGCCAAGAATCTACATCGCTAAGACTTTCACTTATTGATGTGTATTGTGTATCACCAGTCAGGACTTTGCTAAATGGACTACCTTTCTGGGGTCTATGCAGCTTAACTCTTCTGGTTTGAAAAAGCTTCAATGTAACGTACTGTAGCTGGCTGTTATTTTTGGTTGGTTGGCAAAACGACAAGATCTGTCGGAAGTACCTCAGATGGTAACTCACTGGTCAGTGTTCTCTCAAATTTTTATGACCATTACTTGATGGTTTTTTTAGAAACCTATAAAATCATGTAGTCCCTTGAAAGAAGTTGTCTACTTTAGTCGCCAGATGATTAACTTTTTTGACAAATTTCGTTGTTTGCTCGCAGTAAATTCAAATTCTGTGTGCATTCCTATATTAGCTCTGATTCAATTTTATAAGAGTTTGAAGAGCTACTGCGACCCCATTAGGATAGCAAGCTTAATTCTAGGACTATTTATACCTGGTACTATTTATCCTTTCTACATTTTCGAGCCGTAAGTGTAAAACAACAATAAGCTTCGTTACAACCACGGCACTCTATCTCTTAATGTTATAATCTTTTCAAAAAATATTTTGCACTTGCGCAGCAACAGAAAACTCGAAGGTGTACGAACATATCCAGTTTATAGCCGATTTATGGTTACATTCTTAAACAACCAGTAATTTAGAGGTTAATTCATAACAGCTTTAAATGTTGGATCACACAGTTTTAGAATACGTGGGTTGTCTGATACATTTCCTACCTGAATATAAAGATGTCAACACTTATCAATATAAGGTGAATCATCAAAACGACATATGCTACAATATTGTCGCACTCAATTTCTATTTTATTTCAATCCCGTTACTTACTATATTTGGGGACGATTGACGCAACTAGTTTACACAGGTATTATACTATTAGAAACCTTTTCCAATTTCCTAACGTTTCCTAAGTTTTACTAGTACAAGAGAAGGAGACTTGAAAAATATGTTTGTTTGTTGAGCCGGAAATTTTTCAGGCAACCCTCGTACATGAGAAACTCCTATAACCGCTCACGTATACTCATTAAATCATTTCAATTTTTATTTCAATTTCAAATTGGATTGAATCTTTCAATGACCATTGAACTTTATCTACCGATTAAAACCATTTATCGACGAAATACGAAACTATTCCGTTTTCTTGTATTCTAAAGTCCGTCGCCTTGAGAAAAATGTTTGCCTCGTTTGATAGGAAAGAATATAAAAATCAGCTATCGCCGTAAAGTTTTTATCGATTAGAAAACAAAAACCGTCCAATAAAGCGTTCCGGAAATGAACACCAAGAAATAAAAATGAACCGATTCAATTCCCACATATATCTTCGTACCTGGCTTGAGGTTTGTTGTTATGCCAGCGTCACAAGAATTCGCACACGTGACACTGGACGTCTCTCTCGCAAAGCGTCTTTTTATAAGCGTCGGTATTCACAGAGTCGGATTCCTCTATAGAAATATATCCATTAAAAATTGAAAAAATATCTTGATATTTGTTGAACGTCGAATGAATCTACACCTTTCGTATGTCAATATTAATGCATTATTATAAATATTATTACGGAGTGACAAAAATCTGAAAGAGGATCAATGGAAATATACACAAAAATTGTTTATATTGTTCTGGAGAATGTTAATTTAACGCCGCTATAATCCAATATATGCACGGTTTTTGGGCGACTATTCGACCGTCGTCGGTTGTATTTTACTCTTGACATTCTGCTCACAGGAGGAATTGACATCTACAGAAACTACTTTTTCAATGATATCGTGATTTTCGCAGTTTTTTGCCGTCCCTAATCCTCATCAAGTTTAGGCCAAACCTTTTTAGATATAACCCTCATATACTAATTTAAATCGATTCCTGAGAACTTCATACACAACTCTCGCCAGCGTATCTATTCAACTTGAGAGTCATTTTATAGATATAAACTGTGTAAGGTTTCATTTTCAAAAACTGATTGTCCAAGGGAAGGAAGGAAATATCAATAAGTTGCTTTAACGTTATATATTCTCAGGTCGTATACATACTATGCCGATCCTGTGCTCAGTACATCGTTCGCAATATTAAAATAACCCGGAAAGCGTCCGGATATCTTGAACTCTATCCTGTGCGGATACGGACGCGTGAACTTCTAAAATATGCCAGACAATAAATTTGCGGCGGATGCGACTTTGATGGATCGACGGCGGAGAAAAAAATGCGCAAAAATAAAAATATGATACTGCCACCGGTTACACCCACGAATTACTCAGTTTACAGAAACATTTAATCGATCTACTAGGAAAAATTGGCTATAAATAACAATTTTCATAACGATTTGTATGAAATTGGGTTAATTATATATTAGGAAGTCGATACTACAGCCTAATAAGTATCTTATAATATGGATTCAAATATAGTCGGAATATGCAAGGGCATTATTAGACATAAAACTATTTGAATTTAATTTTAAGGGGGTGGCAGGAATAAGTCACAGAACACGCAATTAGTATTTTAAAGATACGACATTGGAAGAGGCCAAATCTGAACACAATCAACTTGTGAAGAAATCTTAGAGATTTCAATCCCTGCAGCGGTTTGTAGCCCCATAGAAGAAGAATATTGATCAAAATAAATAATAAAAATAGTAGTTAGGTCTTCTAACGTCGCGGTATACGTTTTGTGGTCAAAAAATATGGCGATTGATTGATTTTTTATGAAAAATGACTCACAAACTAGTACGAGTAGATGTATCCAAACTTATTCTTTTTTTTTTAATTGAAAAATAAAAGAATGAAACATGGGACAACAATGGATATATTGAATGTCTAATTTAAATAAAATGTATTTAAACAGATTGTCTGATACAAAAAGGTAGATTTTGAGATACCTGGTGACCTCTCACAGTACTTTGCCTTAGCGGGGCGAGGACGCACTGCCTCGCCGGACCCTCACTCGACCCTACTCATTGAATCATGTATGGATCAAGCAAACAAAAACAAGGAGGAGAAGAGAAAAAGAGAGGAAGAGGAGGCGAAGAATAGAGAAGGAGATTTGAGAAAGAACTCCTCAGAAGACAGAGATGAAATGAAAACTCTTAAAATATTCGACCATAAGCCGTTAACTCTAATAGAGGACAAAGACGAAAAGCAAGTGGCAACCCCCACTTTAGGATACAGCGGCAATGAGGCACTACTGGATAGAGAATACAACAAAGAGAGATAACTGCGGACAGCTGAGAAGGCGATGGGAAAAAGAGAAGGGAGATAAAGCATGAAGATAAGAAGACGGTGGGTAATAACGGCACCTGATAATGTAAGGGCACTGAAAATTATAGGAAAAATAAGAGAAAAAGCAGATAAAAACGAATGTGAGGAACGCGGAGAGAAAGAGAATCGATTTGTCAAAACCAGAATTTTGAAACACAAATCAGTGAAAGTATATTTAGTAAAAAAATTTTTTTCCGAAAATAATTTGGCTAAAAAATACCTTTTTAAAAACCAATTTGATTACAAAATGGTGTTTTTAATATTTATTCCTATTTATTTATTTAATTCTATTGTAACTTTTTCGCTAAATCCAAATTCTCTTTGTAGAGGCTTTTCATTAGTTGTATTTTGCCTCCAAAATTGTTATAATGATTAAATTTGGGGATTGGTAGATAGAGTGAAGAGTCTCGCTCTCTACCAAAATTGGGATTTTCTATAGATTTTTATGCACGTTTTAATAGAATAATTCCACAAGGTTATTATATCAAACATCAATACATAATATTTAGTTATCTTTTAATGAAATCATTATTATTTAGATAATTTAATTATACATCAAAAGTCAACCACATGAGAGTAATTAATTCCACAACTTTATAAACAATAATTTTTCCATCTATAGTATTAGTGAAACCTATAAATGAAATAGTTTCAATTTCAGATTCAACTCTCATTAATTGAGAGGATTAATTAATTATTATTTCCAAAATATAAAACGACCTCCAATTAGTTGAAATTATAACGGTAGAATTTAATTTGGAGAGGATTTAGTAATGTAAATGCAAGTATTCAGAAAATTTCATGTTTGACGTATATTATTACGTAATTCGATAATAATTTGAAAATAATAGAATAATTAACGAACTACACATTGACTACCACAAAAAGATTCCAATAAATCCTGTTTAAAACTTCTATTAGCAAACAAATGAAAAGTTTAGGTCTCTCGAAGAAACTCATATCTTCCAAATATTCAACACACTCACCAATTATTTGAAACATATTTGAGAAAAAATGACATGTGAAATCTACATGTATCACAATTACAATGTACAAAGACGTATTACACAAAAAATTCGACAAAATTCAACGTACTTAGACTAGTAGTATGAAATATATAAAAAAATTTATGGTTGTACTTTGGGGAGCATTCATAACAAGTGTTATAGCTCAATTAATGATGGAAAATCTTGTGGACACTTAACATAAATACCCCATCTTATTTTGATTGCCTGGATAACACTATATAAAAATAGAATGGTATAAAAAACAAATTTAGTCGTTAAGATTTTTAAACTTCAATTCTTGTAATACTGGGACTCTTCGGAAACTACGTTCCTTGGTCAAAAAGATCACTGATTGAGAACCCTAATCCAGAACGAAATTTTCATTACAGTTTCCGATGGGTGTGTTGTTCTTGATATTTCATGTTATTATCTCCAAAATTCTTCTCAGTTTAAAGACCTTGATAGAAGAAAAATAAATTAAAAATATGGCTACTTAACGAAAAACCATATCATAATCGGGTTACCCCGATCATAGTTTCCGAAAGGTTTTGTTGACACTCAAAAAAATCGGTGATTATTAGTTTAGCCAACTAGTAGATTATAAATTAAGATGTATAGCTATTAAAAAACCAAAACCTAACCGAAATGATGGATAACTTATTCAAGAGAATAATTGAAAATAGTCTCGTACAATAATAAATGGGTTAATAAACAAAATCAGATTTTACATAACAAAATCTCGCCGTTTATCAAATTCTGTCAGTAATTATCAAATTGGAATAAACATAAATTTTGATGCTTTTTAAATTGGACAAATATCTCAATATTTGAAAAACAGATTTAAAAGTTATTGATGAAATAAAAAATATAAGCGCTTTAAAAAACTACAAAATAGAAAAAACCATTAAATTCATTATAAAAATTTAAAACACAGTGGAAACAAAAATATCCTAAACATTAATATCTATGAGAAGAATATGTACAATTGATTATAGTTTATTTGAAAATTATATATTATATAAATAAGGGACAGGAAATTTCTAAAAAAAAATAAAATATTAAATCCCACCATCTTATTCCTTGTTCCTTGTGATTTAATAATATTTAACAAAATGATAAGCTATACATTTCTGAAAATTATATAAGTACGAGGGTTGTCTCTATTTATTCGCCTGTAGAGCTAAAATAAATTAGTAAAGAGTATTGTTTTACACAATATTCTCCAAAAAGATTAATGACTTCCATGCTACTGAAAGACTTGGGAACTGTTTTACCACTTACACATTGATATAAACAAAATTTCGTATTGAAAGGCGTCGACTATTCATTCCAAAAACAAAAACCTTCATTCATGATATTCATTCAAAGAATTGTGCGAACTCAGGTCTTCTGCCGTATATTATGAAATTTTGATATCTGAAATGCATGCCAGGTATTTGCCAACTTGGATTGTTTGAAACGTTTTAAAGGTTGATTCAATAAATCTTTAATATCTCATTTTCATTAGTACGAAATATAATAAAAAATACACTAGAATGAAGAAAAACTTTAAATTCACCTCCGTCAAAGTATTATCCCTTACTGGCAACAAACATATCCTAAAATTGGATCCATGATAGAAGCATATCTGATACCTAATCTTCTGAATTGTTTTTATCTGTTCTATCAAGATCTTATGTCATGAAATTAATCTCCAAACGTCTGTCTTTTCAGGAAAAATAAGAAGTTGCGTGCATGGGATTGAAAGGTAGAAATTTTCAATCTCTATATTTGGATGGAAACTTTTTTCATATCGTTTTTTGTTTTTCAAATTTAAGAAAAATCTATACCTTACATAACCTTACCTTCAAACGAATTTAAACGTTGTTTAATTATAAATTTATTATATTATATATTTTCGTTAGGTGATGTTGAGAATTGTTCAAATTGACAGCTGCCCCGACCTATCCCAACTCTGACCCTATCCTTACCTCACACTATTTTGTTTTATATAGATTCATAAATGGCTTATATGTACATATATGCCAAGCTTTTATCTTACCTACAACCAGATTTACAGCATTGATTGCAGATTTTCTTCCGGTAAAATCGAACTCCCGCATTTTTTATTTCAAATATTAGTTTTGCTTTATTAAGATGCTCAAGAATCTTTTCCGAATTTGGCGGGTTTCTCTAGTAGTACTAGAGTCTTATATTTTAGGGAACTCATCCTTGATAAGTTGATGGTTCATAAGCCTCATTGACTTATCAGCAAACTTGTTGTTTATCGAATTATCTCAGGTAGAATACAGTTGAATCCAAGTGCTATGTCAAGTTTTATTACGATTTTTAACTCTTCTGAAGAGCAGAGGGGTATTTTGTCTTCGTAAGTATCTAATGGGCCCCCAATTTATAGATGAGTCTATAGTACAATGAATTGGTTTGTCTCACTACCACATAATATCAATTTAATTAAAGGTAAATGCGAAGTTAAGGGTCCGTTATGACCTATATTGCTTAAATGGGGGATTTAATACCCAAACCAAATTCTAAAAACGAGTGAGTGTGTAATTTATTTTATGCACGAAGACTTCGAGATCTTTATTAAAAATTAATCAATTTCAGAGCGCGTGTACCGCAATTACCCGTCTGTAACAATAAAAAAATTGTCTCCTCCCTTTGATATTCAACATCGTGTTGTACAAGTAACTTCTAATCGCGTTTCATCCATTCCGCACCACACATCTTTACGTTAATTAATCATAACGCTTTGGAAAGTGTATGGAATGATGGAATCGCGGTAAGGGGGAAGTAGTAAAGAAGGAGGAGCAACGTAAGGTTCGGATTTAATTTGGGATTATTTATCATTTGTGATTCATTAAGCAATAACTTTGCTCGACGGTAACTGTTACAAAGTCGAAAAGTCGTGACTGTATTTACCACTTATTATTACCTCTTTCTATCGCTGATGCTTCTTACTAGAAAATAAACGTTCTTAGTGAAAATAGTTTTAAGGGTTATTTTCATATTTTTTTAGGTATTAAATTACCCCATCTCTATATAATAATAGTTTTTTCAATATTACAAATAAAAAGCTATTTATAAGTTATTCTGCAAAACTTGAGTATGCACTGAAAATTAAAAGATCTAAGAAGAAATGTATTTGATATGTTAGGACAACTGCCAGCTTTCTTTCATGCTCCTAGGTGTCGAACCCTGTAATTATGTGATGCCTTGCATTCAACAAGTATACGTATAGATATTTTCTCCTCTATCCTACAGAATCTACAGTCGTCTTTTGGGTTTTATCGAGTGTCCATTTAAACAGCACTGACCGGAGGTGAAAACCTGTACCTACATATTTTTTCTGGCTAATGCATTCTCCCGATATGTTCTGTTAGTAGTTTCCTCAAGTGCTTTCGCTTGTTTTAGCTGTACTATGTTGTACTGATATTGCTGACCAGGCCAATATTTTAGCCATCATATCAATTATCCCTATCGATAGCTAAAACTAGAGCTGCTTACTCTGTAGGGGAGAATAGGAGAATATTATTTCACCATCAGCCCAAATAATATCTGAAGCTTTATTTACTGAGAAGGAACAAAAAATTCCTCTTTTTAATACAACTGCAAAACTGAAAAATAGATGAAATGTCAGATGAAGTAAAACAGTCAGTGGTTACGGTTTTTGAAACTTCAACTTGATGAAAGTTATGATATTGCTAGCCAGGCCAATCTAATAGCCTTTGTTAGGTTTGAATCTAATGAAAGCGTAGAAGCAGAACTGCTCTTTTGCAAGTATTTGTCGTCAAAAACAACAGGTGAAGAGATTTTTAATTAAATCGATGATTTTATTACAGATAATGAGATAAAATGTGTTGGATGACGACTGATGGTCCGCGTGCTTATAAAGAAGTGTACTTTACTCTGATTATTCCGTTAATAGTGGGTACAATCCCGTTATTGTTGTCCTGAAAGGATGTCCAAATGTGCTTACTGCAACTGCTTTTAAACTAAAGTATATCGATCCCATTCATTAGGCCTCGGAACATGTGAAATCATTATTTCCACAATATTTTACGTGGGGACATTAGCCTTAATGTGGTGATCATTTTTAATTTTAATGTCTTCATAAATGTGGGAAAGTATTAATAGTGTAGTGTAACAAACATGTAATTTCATACTGAATCAAGATTTTTTTGTTACCAAGAGAATGAAAATTAAATGATTAGGGTAGTCAGTGACTTGGGCTGAAAATATTTTAACCGATTTGAATATATTGAGTATAACTTAATGGTAGTTAATAGTTTTATGCACAACAAGGGAATATGTTGACTTTTCATTTTAATATATAACTTTAAAAGTTAAACTTATAATGATCTGCAGATAAACTGAAAAACGAAGTATAACAGTTAATCTAATATTGAACTCATATTAAATAGATAGATATGTTCAATGTATTGACTTATTGTGCCGCCTGATTTATGAATAAATTATAATATTTTATGTTTGTGAAGTTTTAGAAACTTTATTTAATATGTGAATAATGTAAACATATTTTTGTTTTATAAAACCTGTTTTTTTCTCGAGTTAAAAAAAGTACTATTAATGTTTTTGGTAATTATAGTCTCATATAAAAATAAAGCAATTAGCAAAGTGATTACTGGAAAGTCAAATATTCAATTTCCAACTTCATAAATCCCACCAACTGTTGAAAGTATCCAACGTAGTTGGTTCAAGTAATTACCTGCTATTATTTTACTTCTAACTACATATTCTAAGAATATTTCATCGATATCTCTGATCAAGATTTAACAGACTATGTTTATGGCATAGCTCTTATTCTGTCAATTTGGTAACGCAAGAATGGTTTCCGAATTATATTTGCAAGCAACTTATCTTTCCTCATTTTATGGCGAATGCGTCAGTGTTAATACTTCCTTAACATTTTGGATTATTTTCACACGTTCGTGTGCAATTCTTCTTCGCATCCCATTCTCCGAGATTGTTTCACTAGATGTACGGGTCGCCTCTAATTACCATTTGCTATATATGGGTATGGGTTTAGAAGGATCAGAACGGAGCAGTAAAAAGATATACGACAAGAGATATTGCTATTTATTGAATTTTTTTTTGTACATTTATAAACACCATCGTCGCGTAGATTCATTTACCATTTCCAATTAAAATAATTTTTAAATCAAGGAAATCAATAACCTTATTTTTATTGATTTTATAGCTAAAAATATGGAAAAGAACAAATTCATAGTTTGTATTTGATTATGTGCAAAAACATGCAAAAACTAACTCAATGAAAATGTTAGGTAGAAAAGCAGAAAAGCAAATCTGTATTTTTCTAGGATATTGCGATGCGAACGAGCTGTTTATAAGCATTAAGCAATTGCAACAATTACCTTAAAGGTATTTGAATTCGATGATCTCGAAATTCTGGAGGAGTTGAAGTAAATGACAAATCCAAATACTTTTCGAAACAAAGCAAACAATTCCATGGAACGAAGCATTTTGAGAATAATATTTACGCAACTTTCTCGGTTTCTTCAATTATCCAAAAATTGTTGAATTAACACATGAAATTCTTTCGTCAAACCGCCCTCGTATATCTGAAATCGGTATAGAGAAAAGTTTCGAAGTTTGGAGTTGGCGGTGTGGTATTTTGAAAACGATTCAATCATAACCACTTTTTCACAGGTAAAATAACTGCAACCATGGGTGGGTAATTTATATTAAATAACCTCTATATTAACCTATGTAACTGATAGCTGAAAGTATGGTGGTATTGTTGCTTTTTTTTTGGATAATCGACTATATCAATTCAGAAACTGTTCACTTGTGGATGACTTGTTCATTTTATAGTTCGTTTCAAGATATTTCGTTACAACTTTCTACCTGTAAACCGACAATAATCTCTGAAAGATTAAATGATTGTACTGAACAAATAAATTTTGTTCTTCTTTCTCTTCTATTTACAATATGATAGAAAAATTACATACGAGAGATGTCTGAAAAGTTTTCAACCTCAACCTGAAGACGTCAGCATTTATCAATATAGTGGTCTGGTATGTAGCTTCACCAACGATAGGATACTGGTGTCGTAGTTCAAATCAGCCGACCCAATAAACTCATCTAATACCCAATTCCTTAGGCAGCAATATATCACCACCATCAATACCGATCTTGAATACATTCTTAAGTGTGGTGGAAGCATTCTGATTGAGTTTGATGCAGCAAAGACCCAGACTGCTGTTTTTACTAAGAAGGCTGACACTGTAGCTCAGGATTTGTTCCTATATGGACATAAAATATCACCATCACTGCAAATTCGCTTATTGCGTGTAGTAAACCTTGCCATTAAGACCAAAAAGTTATATACTTCGCTACACCTTCTTATCTTCCGCAAGGCTCAAATTCGTCCATCTTTGGAACTCTGCATATCCTTGGGATAGCTGACGCAAAACAAAAGAGAGCAATTCGTCTTATGGGAACCATAACCTTGGACATCTTATAGCATCGAAAAAAAGTCGCAAACCTGACTCTGTTTTATCGCTACTATCACGGCAAATGCTCTTCCAAACTTCCAAAATAATCGTACCTAAAGCGGCTTTTGAGAGACCGAGTCGACACACAGATCTGGGACGTTCAGGTATCATGCATCATTGCGTGATAAGGTATAGGGAGAAATTACAAAAAAGCGACCGCATTTGAAGAACAAGTACTTTCCCATTAGGTCAATGCTCCTCCTCAGACTTCGGTGATTGCCATGGCTAAAATTCACGAATTGCACTTGGAATTGGTTAACTATTCTTCGTATTCAGCAGATCTGACTCTTAGCGACTTTCTCCTGTTTCTTAACTTCAAAATTTCACTTACAGGAGAGAGATTTTCATCAGACGAGAACGTTATCGCATACATTAATTCCTATTTTAAGGATAAAGAATGCAGCAATTATTTGGAAATGTGCAAAAGGTTAGAGTATTGTTGAACTAAGTGTTTCCATTATTTTTAAAAAATTATTATTAAAAAAATGTCTTGTTTCTTTGTTAGGTCTAAAACTTTTTAGACAACTCATCTTTATTTAGTTTTTACAACCTTTTGTCTACAAATTGTAACAATTTTTTGACAATAAAGCATTTCTCTCTCTCTCTCTCTCTCTCTCTCTCTGTATACTACTGCATTATTGTCAATCGCTTTTGCAATATTTACGTGATTTAGATTAGGTACAGTTTGTGCTTAGCGTAGATGTATATCTTTGTTCATTTCTATGTAAAGATTATTTCAATGAATTAATTCTGATGATCAACTACTTACTCAGGAATGCTTACAGGTAAATACCTGATATCAAGACGAAATATCTTGGAACGAACTATAAATATGGGTTAGGTATCAGTGGTGTATTCATGCAAATTATTTGGGATGTTAATATAAACTTTAGATTTCGAATAACCTCATTGAATAGACTCCAGATAATTGGTACAGGAGTTAGAATAGGACATTTAAATAATGATTGATGAAATGTTGGGTCTAAATATGCTTTGGATCAATTGTTATTGTATATACGAGGTGTTATGATGGGATAAGAAAGCTGTTGGATCATTCTGTAAGTCCGCTTCCTTTCATTAACGCTTCAGTATCGCAATATCTTGTTTGTCATGTTGTCATCATTCTCCAAATGCTTTCCACCAACGAATTCTTTAAGTCTTTGATACAGATAGAGAAGTTTGATGGTGTAAGGTTAGTGGTGTATGCAAATTTTCCTATCAACTTTTTGTATTAAGTCTTCTTTCATGACATACGATTTTCAGATTGCTGTCCGTTAACCTTTGTTCTTCATTCATTTGAAAGCTCACATTATTCACACACATATCCATTATTCATTACACTATTAACAGCGAATTTCAGCAAGACGAACTTTTTTGACATGGTGACATGCGAAGCAATTTAATCTTACAATTTATACCGACCAAAATAACACTCGTTTTTATTATTCAAAAATGAACAAGTATACAGGGTATTTCAAATAAAGGTGATCGTTGGGATAGATAGGAAACTGACAAAATAATTGGCTTGGTAAAACGCCATTACTACGAATTTACCGAAACTACTGGCAACATTGTAATGAAATGTTATATAAATATATTTTGGAAATATAGTAATAAAGTAATATAATTTGGTAACAAGGTAGTCTTGGTAAAACTCGATACTGTGTACTGGATTCGGAATATTTTGCTTAGAAAATTATGAAGTAATAACCGATGCTGGTGTAAAGTAATGATACAGCTATTAATTAAACACAAACATGAAAGCAAGAAAAATACCAAGAACATAAAATGGAATTGAGTTGGAGTGGGCAAGTGTTTTCACGAATGTACAAATGTATCGTTTTTTCTAAAGAATACATTAATCTTCTAAATGTTTAGTGATTTGCTATCAAGTTATTAAAGTGACGTTTTCTAATTATTGACATGAATTAACCAGTTTAGTACAGACTTATTCGTTAAGTCTGCCGCCAAACAGTGTAATCCAAAGGATTAGAATCACAAGGCCGAGGAGGCCAATGAATCGGAGCTCTAGCACCTCTACCAATCCATAGATTTTGGATATGGTTACTCAATAAATCACCATACTTAAACAATACAGCAAACGGAAAGTCAATTTTATGAATCGGATATAATGGAATTTTTCTCATGCTTCTTTTTTTCCATCTGATCTTTTTCATTTTCATCGACTACCTTTTTGTCTTGGTCTTTTGTTATTCACACTTTTTTACTATACTGTTCGTTTTAAAAATGTAACAGAATTTGTTGTCTCGAAAAATAATTTCTTGTTACTCTCAATTAGGTACTTAATCCTTATTATTTTCATAAAATTCAGTTTTATTTCCAGTTTGCTACTTGGTTTACTCAGAGTTATTTGCGCTGTAGCGTTGCTATGAATGCCATTTTGTTTATTATGCCAATTAACTCCTTATTTACCACGTTGCTTTGTCTCTGTACCTTACATATTGCTAGGTGTTAATTATAAAACAAACATCTATCTCTAATATTCTCCCATACACAATATCCTTTATCAATTCTTATCCTAGCATCCCAATTTCTTTTCGATAATATGTCTTATATCCTTTTAGTTTCCATATAATTTTTCTCAATTCCCCTACTATTACGTAAACAGTGTCTAGAATTCAATTAACCTTTTTCGGTTGAAAAAAATATATTTATTTTATACTACAACTTATGTAACACTCTGTATATCTATAACTTGTTTATCATATTTAATTTAGATGCCTACACTAAGATAGTAATTGTGTATTTGTTCTTGGTATTGTCAACCCACAATATAATTATATTTCTTTTAGAAAAAGATGCATTTATATTAATTTTTTTAAATTGAAACCTGATAATTTTATCTTCATACTTCAACAAAGGACGACGGCCAACATTCCATTAGTGCGTTCAAGACAAGGTTCAGCCGATCACAATGTCTTATAAAATACATAACAATAAAACCGCAGACAGTATTTTTGTGTACTGTCGATTACTTTACCGATTTATTCTTGTAAATATTTTAATAATAATTGAAAATATATTTTCTATAGATAGAAATTCCAAATATTTAACCGTTTTAATTATAAGGTACAGATTAGTTGGTATACAATCAACCGTATACCTTAATACCGAATCCGAAATTTTAAGAACCACAACTAACCAGCCAGACAAGTGGGGATGTAGCGAATAGTTTCAAGTGGGGATGTAGTGTAAACGAGAAACTCACGACTTTTTGACTCAGTATTAAACGTGTGATGATAGGGGGAGGTTATTTAT
This sequence comes from Diorhabda carinulata, assembly GCF_026250575.1. Taxonomy (NCBI): domain Eukaryota; kingdom Metazoa; phylum Arthropoda; class Insecta; order Coleoptera; family Chrysomelidae; genus Diorhabda; species Diorhabda carinulata. Next base: position 35,983,399 of record NC_079462.1, read on the forward strand.
TTTAATTTAGCGAAGACGCTAAAGGTTAACGGTGCGTGAAATTATAGATTCGTGTAGCGGGGCTAGAAAGGTGTTGTTCTACCTACCTCAACATGTAAGGCGTGAACTACATACACGTGTGTGAAAAGTGATAAGTTTGTGATTATTATAAAATGATAAGTGTATCTGTGCACGTTGGATCTTATGGTGTGAATAGTTCTTCGGTTTCCGAGCCTACAAATCTAAAGAGGAATGTGAGGTAAAATAAACATGCCGTCTTAGCATTCGTATAAAATGTTTTTTCACCTTCACATTAGATTTTGTTTGAATTTTGAAAAGAAAAATAAGCAATTGTGAAAAATCATTGTAAAATGATATTATTTTAAAAATATAGTGAATTAAAGATTAAGTTTTATGTAGTTTGATTCATAACATAATTATTTGGGCTTCTCTTATCGAAAATTTATATTGGTTTGGTTATAAGAAAACGACGTTTCTGATTCACTTTCCGGGGGATTGTGTTATAGATACCATTTTCACACGTGTAACATAAATATTTACAAAATTTATATGCAAAGGTAAATTAGGTTATGCTATTTTTATTCTGATAAACATTACGAATAAATTATTGATTTTATCCTAAAAAGAAAACTGTTTATATGTAAAGAACCAGTTTTAGATACTTTTCGTAACAAATCAGTAAGTCTTGTGTTGAACAAATGTATATAAACTCTTAAATAATGTACTCCAATCTAACCAGGATAATAAACATCAAAAACTATTTATCACAAACTCTCGGCAACCCACTGAACATAGGACATAAAACCAAGAAGATCCTAAAATAGCAGAAACTTGTTTTGCTATCTAAAAGATGCATGAAGTATACTTTGAAATTGTAATTGCATTTATATGTTCTTTGTAGAGAGATACAAACGTGTTTCTTTGGGTTATTATCCGTTATCAGTACAGAATATTCAGATTTCAATACATCAATGCAAAATATCCAGATCATTTGGCTCAACAATTCGCAATTTGTGTGTTGTCGTTTATGAAGGTTAGGTTTTTTGAACCAAATGAATTTAATAATCAGTGAAAAATTGATTACATCTCAATTCTTGATTAATTGAAAAAAGTAAATTTTTCAATATTTTTGTTGCTATTTTTTGGTTTTTCAAAATTGTAATCCGTCCAATTAAAAGTTAGGTTAGGTCACTTTAGGTCGTTACAAATGACGTTGAATTTTTATAGGTTATATTGGGTTATATTATTAACGTAACAAATAGTACATGATTGTCACATTTTCACATTATCTTTGGACTCGTCTCGTCAAGCTGAGTTGTTTGATACATGACTACATTGAACGTTTTACAATTTTATGGACAAAGCGACACATATATTAGATAATATAAAATAACAATTTGGCTTAATAATAACTATAATACAATATTAATATCGTACTCCATACTAAATATTGAATGATGATATGGTAGATTGTAGAATTCTGCCACAGAAAGGCACACACAATACGAGAATCGAGCTATCTAGACACAGATTTAATGGTTAAACAAGCAGAGGATAATTTTTTCGCCAAGGTCTCTACATATACAGACCATATTGAAGGTCCCCGTCAATATGTACACCAAGAAACTTGATCGTTGAGTTTTAGAAGTTGTAAAAATCCTTTGTAGGATAAAACTAAACTTTTCTCAATATTTAAACAGAGCCAGTTCGTGTCAGACCAGGACTTAATAGTAATGAGAACTTTGCGTATGGTAAAATGTAAAGCTTTTATATCTGGACCACTCCAGGTTACATTTGTGTCATCCGCAAATAAAGTCAATTTATCTTTAATTCGTAAGTCTGTGACATCATTAATGGATACCAAAAGACGTACTAGACCCTAAACTGAACCCCGAGGTACACCATTGCCACTTGGTAAATTACTCGAAACTTATTATTAGCTTGTATCAGTTTTCTACATTCAAGGTAAGATACCTACAATATTCTTGATCTAGTATTGAAGATTAAGGTCTTGAGTCGCGTATCACATGTTCACCTGCTACTCGTCTTAAATTCTAAGTGTTGCCGGATTCATTTCATTTTATTTCTAATATATTTTTTTGTATTCCACTAAAAGCTCCAATATTTATACATTTAAGAGTTTTCGTTGCAACTGTATCCCCAAAGTATTTTTCTCTCAAATTATCTCCATTTTAGGAAGAATTTAGATACGCCTAGATTATATTTGTTTTATTTTCAAAGAAACTTCACTGTAATCACCTACGTATTGTTAAATTTTAATTGAAACATTTCAATAATGGCAACAGCAATTTATTTATAATATAGTTTCTCAGCTTAGAATAATCAGTTTCAATTGTGAGCGTGGTTAGAATGGCAACGTTAATCACGACAACTGAAAAATAACATTTATAATATTCTTTTGTCTATAATAACGCTTACTTACGAAGGTAAGAAGTATTCGTTTTGTAGATTCCTGTGATAGAATTTTTCATTAGTATCGGGCGATCAAAACTGACAGCATATTGTTTTTATCACTTAAACGACTTTTGAACTACTCAGCTTACCTATCCCGAATAAAAACTATCAAAAGCATTATACTCAGTTCACATACTAAACTTGCGTACTGTCTGAGACTATTTCCACATTTTCGCTGTGCCACATCTGCTCAATCTCAAGGACTGAATTGACTCTTGTATCAAAACTACGATGCCAGGTTTGTTATTCGTCACCTATCTATTGGTGATAAAGTACCTATCGTAGTAGAGATTAAAATTGTCATTTCCAAGCACCTTCTGCGGCTGATATTTGTAATAAGATGTACAAGTATTAAGAAGACCGAACTTGTTGGCCAGTTTCTAGTGAATGATTTTGCACACTTGATTATTCCGGTGCAGATAATCAGTATTAGTTGAAAAACTACGAGCAGATGTTGGATGTTGAATGCTCTCTGTTGTTTTTTGACACTTTCTGCATTTCTCCGATTGAGCCTTCGATCTCTGGAAAGAGAGTGCGTGCCGAGTTCTATATTCTCGTAGTCTAATATTGACTTGAATTCAGATTATTATTATTAGAAATGTTTTCATTTAATGGTTTTAGTTCAATAGTGACAAATTGAGAAGCTAACCCAACAGGATAATTCGATATTATGGCGATTTTTGGTTTCCCTGTTGATACCGATTACAATATTCGATGCTCCTCTCTAACTTTGTCTTTTCCACGGTAACTAAACTATCGGACGCCGCTGAAGCCAACAGAATCCTTTGTTATTTTATATTTTCACCGTATTTTTTCCTCCTTTAAGTAAGAATAGAACAACTGTACCAACGAAAAATTTTTTGTAGTGAAGATCTTTGTTCCAGGCATACGAAAAACAGAGTCTAATTTAAATAGCAATAACTTAATACTTGACAACAACGAAATTTGATGAATACTAAAAATAAATATTAATATTCTATTATGGAGTTTGTTTAATACTAATTGAAATATTATAAAAACTAAACGCAGCCGGTATTGTCGGCATCTCTTTATATTCCATGGACGGAGGTGGAATGTTAGCTTATACATTATAGGAACACATATTTGATAATAAACAACTTTTATTTCTCATTTAGCCAATATTATATTTTGGAGATATTTAGTGTACCAGCTTTAGGAAGATTTGAATATTGAAAATTTAATTTGTTAATTTGTTAGTTCAGATTTTATACAAAAATTTTTGTAGCTTCGAGGATTGCTACTTAAATTTTTGATATAGACAAATAAAAGCAAATAAATATAATTGGATATGAATTTATTGTTTTTCAAAAAATACTCCATTAAAACAAATACACTTTTGCAAGCGTTTGAATTTCTTCAGGTGACCTCTCAATTTATTTTTGATCTGTGGAAATTCGAACTGAGGAGTGAGAGCTCACGTTGTTATTATGGAGAATGATTCGTTTTCTGCGATTGGTTTTCTGATTTCTGGCAAACAAATGCTAGTGTACCATTTAGAATTGACCCTTATATGTTGCTCTAATAGAACGGTGGCAACATGTCCAGTTATTTTTGTTGGATTTGGGATTTTGCTTGTCTTGAAAGACCCACGCACTCGTTTGTTGTTTAATTTCAGGTTTATATGCATAGATCCACGATTCGTCGCTTGTCACAAATTTATAGACATCTTTTGAAGCACCGCGATTGAACTCTCCTACTATACTAACAGGAGTCCTTATTTCTTTGACCATTTGATATATTAATGCATCTAAATATTCTTGATTTTAGGTCTCTTCTGTTTTAAAATTAGTTTTTAAAAAAAAGATAAATTTTGACGATTCGACTTTTCTTTATGTCATTCTTGGAGAATGAAGAGGTGTTTCCATTTACTACTGCTAGATATCCGTAAACCTAAATGAATTGAAAGAATGAGCTTATCAAAATTCTAATATAGGTACGTGTTCGTTATTTTTTAATGTATCGTCTCAAACACAAAATTTGAAAATATCAATTCCAAAATTGACGGACTTACATTTCATCGCTATACCACTGGACATGAAATGACAACTAATTCGGGATATTGTTTAATAATGCTATAATGTTTTTATGCTTTTAAATCTGCTCGAATCGAGATATTTATGTGTATTGAAGCTAAGAGACTAACCATCGAATTACTTAAAATTGTTATTTTACGAGAATATCGATAAAATAATCTTAGAGATTATGATCACATAAGGAATGTTAAGACTTGCTCTTCTTCATTATATCAAATTAATAAAAGCGTTAGTTATTTCAAACTATAATTTTATTAAATAGGATTCAGATAAAAAGCATTACGAAGACCTCAAATGAAATTCATAGAATGTGTAATGCAATCTTCTTAGTTCTAGTTTTTTCTATTTAATTGTAAGACTATTTAAACTCTTGTTTCCAATTAATTGACGTCCAAGATGACTTTTTATGATTCTTTTGAGACATTAACGGTTAATTAACTATGATTAGTTATTAAAATAATAATAGCTGAGAACTTGAATTAGAAGAAATATTACGTTTATACTGTTTTTTGAAATCGCTGAATGTCTAGGAGAAGAAGACTAGAAACTTATTGTCTGATAAAATACAAATATTTACGATTTTGATTTTTGATTTAGTCAATTAGTTTTCATACAGAAACTGAAAAGACTTTGATATGTCCGATTGCGCGGGATTTCCCATATTTTTGTATTCTCTTTCTTAAAAGCCAATTGTACCAAGATTTTTACATATTTCAAAATTCTTACATCCTTTATTAAATGTAAATAAAGTGTGTTTTCTTACACAACGTTTCCATATTTTGAATAAAATAAATCAAAGTGGGGCTAATAAAAAAATTAACTATTTCATTTCCCAAATTTCAATAACTTTCCACTATGAATTATACCTCGTACTAAATTCAGAGAAGAATCCGTTTTTCACATAATCACGCTTGTTAAAGTGAAGAATTTATTGAAATTATAACTGGGAACTATATAATTGTTTGTCTTTTAATGCCGCTATAATAGCATGCTTTATTCGTTTTGATTCGTCGAATTATAATCACGTGATACAATTAAGCAGACTTTTCGAGACGTGTTGTTATCACCTGTTATTTAATATCCATGGGAAAACATTCCATTGTTTTACTCTTGGTTGAATTTTTTTAAGATCGATTAAAAAACTTGTTTTATTCAAATTTAGAAGGCATTTCACACTTTCGATTTAATATGTTTAGTTAACTTATATTTCATCTAAACTATATGTTTATTCATAATATTTATCCCATAATTATTGAAATTGATTCAAGCACTATCCATTTTTCTAAATTTCTGACACCTCTGCTTCATTATTTTTTCAAAAGTTACTTGAACTATCTTTGAAATGTACGCAAAATATATGGAAATAGTAGTTAGTGTAGTAGGCGTCGAAATACAGACAGATTATTATTCATTTCAAACTTAATTTGACGCTGGCGATTTTTGTTACTAGTAGTTATAATACATCACTGATCTTTTCGAACCCCCGGCCCCATTATGTTTGTCAAAATTAGACACAATTATTACAAGACAAGAAGTGTAATACAAAATAAATTTAATTTGGTTCTCCAATGAAAATTGGTGGAGTAAAATTATTATTGAAAATGAAAATAGTGCTTGACATACCCCTATAAACTTGACTGGCACAACTAAAAAAATGAACGTAAAATTTATCGTAAATAAAAGTCTTTTTAGGTACTATTTAGGTGTTCAAATGAAATATTAGGTGCATTTATAGTTATTGAAAATTTTACAAAAAACAAAATAAGTAAGTCTGCCAGGTTTTTAAAGTCTATTTCAGAAATGTATAAAGTTATGAAATGGGGAATTCCGTCCAGTTCGACTCAATTTCGGTGTAGGTCTTGAAATAGTATTGTTTGTAATATTAAAATTTCAAGTAATTATGTAAGAGAATTAGGAAAAGTATATTTTCTGGCCTGAAGGGTGAATATCGAAATATTGTGTAGGGATTATACAGTTACGTTTTCAACAAGTATCCTACCGGCACGCTTTTGGCACACTATTTTCAGTGTTTGTGAATGGATAACAATAGGCTAAACCCATATATTGACCCCAACCCGGGTGGTACTACCTGCACTTGTTAAAAAGAAAGAATTTTACAATGAAATCAATGCCAAACTATGAAAGTGGCTTAAATATTCGTTGGGTCACTCTGCGTTGCCTTTGCATACCTAATGAGGTTTTATTCCTATTTGAATAAAAATAATTTTGTTCCTTTTGTTTCCCTTAATATGATTACTAAGTGCAACAGATTCTTCTTCAGATTGTTCTTTCGATGACCTCACTAGAAGTGGTTCGTCTTGATGAGACGGGTGCTTGTTCAAATATCAATGATCGTATTTAAAATCGATTCCATTTTTCATTTCGTTCCTTAACTCATAATTTGGTAATGTTAGGTGCCAGCTTTTGATATTTCACCGAGCATACTTTCATCTAATAGTCTCAACAATAATCCATTCAAACAGGATTTACGTGCACCTTAAGTGCAAGAGATTCCTGTCAAGAAGAATTTTACATTCAATTTCTAAGTATCAAAAATTCCTTGAATAACTTTTTCTTTAGATGACGTTACTAGAATCTAGGATATTGATGAGACAAGGTCAAATATACACGTCTCATCAAGATCCTCATCTACTTGTAGAAAGCTCATCGAAACAAAACTCATTTAAGGAATTTTTGAAGGTTAAAAATTGAATATAAAAAACTTCTTGGAAGGAATCTGTTGCACTTAATGTGTAGAATCTAACCTAACCTAACCAAATTATATAGTTAAGGAACAAAATGAAAATTGAATCGATTTCAAATAGGAAGGAATTCAAATCAAAGGAATTTTTTATTATTAAATTTTGAATATCGAATCGAGAAGAAACTCACTTTAGAGCAAAAATACATTGATATTAGGTATCTAGAAGTTCTGTATTAAGGAATTAAAATGTGCATAGAAACAATAAAGGTGTTAATGGTATCCATTCTTCTTTGGCCACGAATATGAGTTTCTGGAAAGTGATAAAAGGATTGATTCTGTTTCGGATAGCTCGATCCATTCAATGCTTATGTCTTCAAATATTCTAAATCTCTAGTGCATTCGGACTCTTCTTGTGCGATGGGACCTAGCATTGCCATCCATCAACATGAGATTGGCTCTAATTGAATTTCGGAGAAGATGAATTATTGGTTCAATAATATTTCGAAAATATTGATCCCTTGTCATTGTCAAATTACTGAAATTTCAGTTTGAATCCCTTAACGCTTTTATATTGATAAGTTCTGATATCATCGGATCGACGTCTTCCGACTTTTAGACAGCCAGACCTCTTATATCTTCACGTACGTTTAATACTAATAAAACAAGGATTATTTTCTATCGCACTTCATATTGATTTGAAAAATAGTTTAGATCAATAGAAGTTAGAAAGTCTTGGTACTTCCCGTTTTCAAATTAAAAGCACTCTTCTATAAATAGCCAGTATTGTTCCTTTTTTCGACGGATAATCCCCACTACTAATAGGACTAAGAAAAGGACGGGTTTACGATTGTGTTCACTCGTACGTAATGTGTGAAAAATAATATGGCCAGATGGCGTATTACTACTTACAGCGTTTCTAAGTGAGGACAAGCATTGTAAAAATAAAAACTCTCTCGCCTGCATACAATCGCGATCCGTACTCGGAACGCAGTGCCGGATAATTAAAAAGGAAATTTCAAGGGACGAAGACCCTTAATAAGCTACACTGAAAAAAATTAATACTAACATTGATCAGGTAGATGTGACGGGATTTTTGTATTGATATCTGGAAAAAAAGTTCAACTACCATCAGCTCGCCTGACATTCCTGTATTATTACAGATACGTTGACATTCTGATTAGTTGGAAGAATATCATCATAATCTGGACGTCACACACTGGGGCAGGAAGGTCCCAAACCTGGCAAAAAATCGAAAAAATAATTAGCAAAGAAAACCTACTTCTCATAATTTTTGAAAAAACCAATATTCCCTTCATTATTACTCATCCTTTTACTAAAGTCAGTTTTCTACGGATAGTGTACGTGTACTGTGAATTTTTTTTTGTGTGGATTTTCATAGCTTTTGTTTGAATTTCAACATAGAACCTTCGACTTCAGGTATGTAACAACATTTTAATAAAATTATATCCTCAGAAAAGTTAATGTATTTACTTGATATTATTTAAAACAAAAAACAGAATAAAACAATATTATTTTAACATTTTCCTCCAAAATATATTTAGCTTTTCAAAATTGTATAGTTTTATGTCTGTGTACTGATGAAATAAGATAGTGTAAGAATAATGTTTTGATTTTATCATTATTTTATTTCAGGAACGAAATCAAACGTTTATTTCAAGGAGAGAAATTTTTAATATTCACAGAATTTCAAATAAAAATGAAATTGATGAACAATTTGATTATTTAAAAGAGGAAATAAAGAAGGGAACTGAATGTGAAAGTGAAGAGCTTTTAAAACGCTTAAATAAAACTATCATATTTCAAATCACAGTTTAAGTCGCGCTGGATAAAAGCGTTCAGGATAGAAAGAGAGGTTTCTCAAAAATCGTACTGAGTGGCTTGTTACATCAATTTCATTTACAATAAGAGACTCCTAAAAGGAAAAAAGGTCGCCCAGTAATTCCATTTGAATCTAGTTCCGAGCGAACGAAACGACTAAAAACAAAACAGTTGAGAGAGTCTACATCAATAAATGTATTAAATTATGCCACTCAAATTAGTTTAAGAGTTAGTGGACAAACGCAAGCTTCAAAATTATTAGATGATATTACCAGCACAACCTCTAAACGTGCGAGTCGATATAGAAAAGCATTTGAGAAGTCGTTTGAGAAACTATGTCAGGTGAAGACGCTCTAGCGGTTTTAGTAGACGCGAAGTTATCTCGACACCAGTATGACATAATCAGGATGGGTGTTCAAGAAAAATTTCCTTCTTATAAAGGAGTTCAAGCTGTATGTAATAGCTGTATCTTTTTTGTATGGATTTATATCTTAATCTTAAGATAATGTCTTTTTAATTAAAGTAATACTCAAAATGTAGAATATGTGATTTATTTGTTGTAATAACACATCCTATTGATAATTCTGAGTTCCTGATTTATCGCCAGGTATAGAACCTTTTTGTCCCAGTGTGCGTCGTGTAGTGACAATTTGAGGTTACTGCTGGTTAATTTCTCTTTTCATTGTTCTTAGCCACTGTCTTCTATTTTGCGTAAGATTATAGCAACTGTGTTGAAGAGTGTACAAAGCTAAGATCAGGTCCTCTTAATTTTTTCCAATAAATTGTTGGATTAATTTGAACGCATCGGGATTGTTCAATTTAAGATAAGTTTGAATAGGGACAAGGGGCCTATTCCTTACAGCCTACTCTATAGTTTAATAGTTAAGGAATAAATGTGAATATTTCCCACTGGAATTATTTTTCCCGGAAGGAAGTTCATTGTTTCGAAAATTCAGTATGAAAGAGGTTGGTCAAGTTAACAGGTTTTAGTTTATTTTCTTTGTTTTCGAAACGCGCGACAAAGAATTTAATTATGAATGTTGGTGCAGTGGTACTGTGAGGTAAGTATGAACGTCACCAACGGGTCCAGAAATTTCAACTTAATTATAAACGAGTTCAGAACTAATTTAAAAAAAAAATAGTAGTAATATTAATAAACGAATAAAGTACTGATGAATAACATTTCACATACCTTAACGAAACTTTACCATTGCATTAGATTGCCTTTAACTTTAACATCAACATGGATTCTCCTGGACATTATATTTACAATTTACAGTACAATTCTTGACAATATTTGTCTTCTATTTCATATGTTCCTCGACGTAATGCTCTAGACTTACATAATCTTTTAAACGTCAAGAAAAAGTGGATAGAGATTTCTATCCATTTACCGTTAGTATTTGTAAATTATTCTTCTAGCCAGCTCTAACTCCTCTAGATTCATGGTATCTCAAAATATACACTCTCTGGATCTCGAATTATGAGATATCCCGTCTATCTACCGTCCGTTTTGTTCTTTAAATGTATTGGAATATTTTGATATTTGAAAATGAAACTGAGTTTTCTTCATGGAATTTGCAATTTGGATATTATTTTTAATATAAGTAATTACAGCATTAATTTTTAATTGAATTTATCACTGAATTTCAATTATTAAGCATAATATGTTTCTAAATTGGCCAAAATATGTATAAAATATAGAATTGCTGGCATTATAATATCGCATGCATATAGTTAATTTATTCTGTCTTGGAATATAAACAAAGGAAAGGGGGAAGTATCTAAACACTATCGAATCTTAATCGAAATTTTAATATGTCAATATTAGGGTAAACTACCATAAAATTTGTTTTAATCTGTCCGTTATGGTTTTGCACATACATGCTTATAGACTCTTAGTAGCTGCTATTATAAATTATTGCGTGGTAAATAAATTTCTAAATTAGTAAAACGCATTAAGTAGTAAGTCTAAAAAATTGTAGTGAAACATTAGAAATATCTCATAAAAAAATTATAAAATAAAAACGAAATAATCGAATAAAAAATATTAATATCAACAAGAGTGGGAATGTATTTAAATACCATCGAAAAATTTCACAATACTTGATAACTATATTACTCTCCCTTTTGGTAGGTATTTTTCACTATATGTTTCATACCTGAAAATTTCTTGTGTCTCCAAATCGGAACTGGTTAAATTTCCTCATAAAAGCATTTTCTGTGTTGGCTTTCTAACAAATTTTGCACTCGTCAGCTTTTGATAGACCTATTTTCATCATCTGACTTTATAAGGTGGCAATTTCCAATTGCATATTTTTACTAAAATTTTCCTTAGATTCCACATTATAAAAATTTTGAAGAAACTTTTTAGAATGGTTCAGTCTGGAAGCATCTGCTTGTACAGCTACTTAGCCGTAATGAGCATCAGGTGCTAGTCCTAATTACTTCAACTCTCATCATTATCTATATTTGATTTGATTTTCTTTTCCTTGAAGATTTAAAATGATTTAAATGATTCGCTGATGAGATGTACATGCTTTGAGAGAACGACACTTTCTGCTCCTCAATAATCTCATCAAATGAACTTTTCCGAGATAGCCCTCTGGCTGAGCACATTCTATTAGCTCCAATGATAAACACAAAAGCATGAATTACTCTGCTTTAGGTACCAGGGTACCAACTTTTATGAAAGTCACTGTGGCGTACATCTAGTGCGGTATTTTGAAATGACTATTGAAATTTTGATTGGTTTGTGAAATTGAACACTTCAACAATTTTGAACGTTTTACATATTCAAATTAACTAACTCGTAGAAGAATATTCCTCAGGCCGGAATTTAGGGAAAGAGTTCCGTACGTGCCTTTACCTAAATTAGCCGTTTTAAACATCTGGAAATTTCAAGAATACTATCATAAAACATGGTAATATTGCCTGTTATTCTTCATAGCGTTGTCTCTACTCAGTTATCTGGATTTCAGATCTCCCAAGGGAGGAGTATATGCCGCAGTACGGTATAATCAAATTGTAAACATTAACCATATTTCTAACAATAAATAAATCAATATCTTTGGTCACAGTTAATTTTTATATATCAATAAGAATACCGTACGACACGACAACTCAATTTATTTGACATTTTTCACCCCTAGATCATATAATAGTAGTCAGATTACACAATACAGTTTGTTCGATTCGAGAGGGGTCTAGGCGAAGGCAGGTGGAGCGCTTATAAGTTACCCCATCTACAGGCACTCTGTTACAAAAAATGTGTCCCTTTGAATAATCAAAATACAAACAATATTTTGCTTTTAAAATGTTTTTCTAATTAAAAATTGATTTGAAAACGAAATTAAATAAAATCAACCTTTCAGATTATCAAGTTTATTATATATCTACTTTGTATTATAAGCGTATCATTGATCATTAAATGGTAAATAAATAGTACTGATATAAATCATCATTGAAAAGAAAACTTAACTTGCAATATATCAGTGTAAATTCCAACAGAACGTCACGGTAAATTATAATTAACTGGGTTTTCACCATACTATTCAAATCTAAGTAGATCAGTGTCAAAACAAAAATATTATTATAGGCTATTACCTTTTTTATCAATAATGTGTAATTATAAATATAATAGTGCCTCTTCTTCTCTGAATGGATGTTTGCGATCACTTCTGACCATTTGATCCTGTCTTTGGAGGTATTAATGAATTCTCCTGGTTTTTATCCCGGACCAATTTTTAATATTATGGAGCAGCGACATCCTCTTTCTGCCCAATCCATTTCTTCCCTCTATCAAGAGTTGAAGCAAAAATGGTATCACATGTCTCCGGTATGCTTTTTTCCTACATTTCATCGCGCCCAGCAATTCACGTTCTCTTCTTATTCTCCTCAGAATTTCTTCTCTGGCTTTTCTTGTAGTCCATGGAACTCTCATAATTTTTCGGTAGATCCACATCACAAATGCCAATCCAATCCAATCTGTTTATTGTGTCAACTTTCAGTGTCCAGCCTTACAATAGTATATTTAATATTTTGTCCATTTTATTCTGAGGTTGAGATGGAAATCAGAGTTCGTAAACACGTTTTTGAATTCCATGAATGAGCTCCTTGCTTTTTCTATCCGTGATTTCATCTCTACGTCTGATGATGATCTTTACACAGTTAAACTTTGTTATCCGTTCAATCTTTTGATTGTATGATAGTTTTACATCCAGGAACTTATCGCATTTGCGGGCTAATACAATGAAGAGTAATTTTCATTTTAATGATGACAATAATGAAAAAGTACATTAAAAATGATCTTTGACGAAATTTTTATAGTCACATTCCAAACTACGTAATTTTATTGGGCTTTGAGTAATACTTTTGGGGATTGAGTGAAGCGCAGAGAGCTTCGAGGTTTGACTATGAAATTTATATAAAGTTTTTCTCGCGTGTTAAGAATGAAAGTTATGTTGAAAATAAACATTAATATCTTCATTTTTCGACTGTCAATGTCCTTAACTGAAGTTAACAGAGTTGCCGCGTTGCAGAAAATGACGCGAAACAGACTAATTAACTAGCTGGTAAAGTCATTGTTCGATGAAAAAGACTTTTTTGGGTTATTTTTATTAGTGTACGTTTATTTTCAATCAGTAATGTAAGTGCTTCACCACGTACCAATTTATCCATTTCTCAAATGTTATTTATCCTGTATAATAGATCATTATTTTAAAAAATAGTAAATTAAATGAAACAATCGGCTTGTTTTGGGATTTCCGTTAATACTTATTTATTTAATTTACGTGTTACTTTATTAACGCGCACCGTATATGATTTTTCTTTTAGAATATAATAGAAAAGGATTATGCCCATCGGCAGTTTCTCATATGAAAAATATTTGCATAGTTAGATGTTTTGTTAGTTGATATAACATTTATCTACTTGGAAATTGTAGATGTAAGAGTGTTAACCCGATCACTATCATCTAACAACATCTACAGTAAGCATAATGTATAAACATCCTGTTTGGTAATATTTTTCTTCTATCTTTCTAATTATCGGCATTTTGTTTGTTATGGATTGTTGCTCGTATTATCTTTGACTAGATTTTTCCGATGATTGTTATTTTAATTTTTGGACAATGTACCTACGTACTATATCTATCCTTCAAACTGATATGCTACGTAGGTAATCTAGAATAAACCCGATCTTATAATAATATTATAAAGTTTTGTTCAACTTTTTAGAGGTTGACAACCTTTCCACTATGGTTAGTTTCTGTCAAAATTTTACATAAATCTGACAGACAAATTGGCTTTAATACTCTTATAAAGAAAATTGTTTGTTTTGTCTTTCGACAGTTGATTAATAGTTATTTATGCAACAAGTGCAAAAAGTGTTTATTACACGCGACGTGAATTTGTCTAAAGAGGACGCTAGGCCGAGTTTGATAACACGTCGAGGGCTGCACACATTATTTTTCCTAAGTTTATGAAAAAAATGTTTTATTTAGGTGTAGATAAATAAGAAGCGTAATTTAAGAGGAAAATATTTAATAATTAATTAACACTATCGGTTAATATTGAGAAAGTTAGGAACTAGTAGGTATTTAGGAATAATTTAACTTAAATATTATTTGTACCATTAATATTTAATATAAAAGTACACTTTTTGCAATTTTCAATATTAATATTTCTTAGTGAATTATTGAGACGTAATTTCATGTATTTGTGATATATATCGAACAAATTTAATCCTTCATAGTTATCTTCTAAAAATTACGATGAAACCTGTCTACATATCAAAACGACGCAATATTTCAATCCGTTGTGCGATATTGCCGCAGGACAACACCAGACCACGTACAGTTCGGCTTATGATGGAAACTTTTAACGAATTGGGTTGGGAAACACTGGAATACACTCCTTACACTACCGATTTATAATCATGTGGTTATTATATATTTGGTCCATTGGAAGAGGCACTTGACGAACTGCGATTCGAAAACAATGCGGAGGTAGATTCTTTCTTGCGCCGAAGGTTACGTGACAAACCGAGAGATTTCCAGAGAAAAAGCCATCCGAAAGCTTCTGGAGAGTGTGACGGAAACTATATAGAAAAAGTGTAAAAAATTTCAGGTCTGTAAGTGTAATGAAATTTTTTATAGCGAAATTCTGATTTATATTTGATCCACCCTCGTATAATATATCATTCCAACATCCTCTTCATAACTCAGGATTTTTGATAAAAATTTGGTATCATATTATAAACGTGAAAATTATAAGAATAAGTTATGCCACATCAAAAAACAACTTAATTTTTGATCAAATACTCATCTCGTAAAAAAGCGTGGGTTTCATTTACATTTTTATAATGATGTTACATTTACATACAACTAAAGATGAAAAATTCGAACCAACTGATATCAAACAGCCCACGCTTTGTTTAGATTGATTTAGTTTAGTTAATTTCTTTGGTCAATTATTTGTTTTTAAGTCAAAAATGAAAAAATCAAGTTATTCTGGTCTTTTGATCATTCTATAACCTTGTAAATCAATTATTATAGTATGAATGAACTTAATAAATTATTTATTTTACAAATTTTGTTTTTGTTTTATTTGCTTCTATAGAGGGTAGAGGTAAGGTGAAGTATCTCAAAGTGAATAAATGTCTAGCTGTATACGATATATCGTTCAAAAACCTTCCAGAATAGCGCTATTGTAGACGAAGGGTATGTTCTGAATATACCAATGCCAATTTAAAATATTATATATTATCATTTACTTCATTAGTTCGTTATTGAAAATTTTAACATGTGTTTGTACAAAAAAATGTAGTAAATATAACCTAAAAGAAATTTATTCTGATGCAAATTTGGCTCCACCTCTATTTAACACATTTTTTCACTTTTCCATACAAACAGATGATTTTTCTTTGTCTCTACCTTCCATAAGGCTTCGCTAGAAGTGAATCTGTCTGTGATTTCTGTACAACGAGAATTTCGTACCTCATATGATGTTTATCTTCCTACAGTTCAAAATCCATATAATCATTACTTTTGAATTATAAACCTGTAAAATCGGATGATTCTTATTGAAACGCTCTGTATATATTACCATCTTAAAACTGATGTAGGCATATGGTATGAAACTGTAGGATACTGCGGCAATTTTAATACAAAGGTTGATCAAAATTATACTCAGGTTAACTAGTTGTTACACCTTTCAACACCTGCAATAAGAAATACATACCATCATGATATAAACTTGCTTGCATAAAGATCGGCCCACTGTAAACTTTCCACTTTAACTATTTATTTTTTTAAATTATAAATCAGATCAAAAAATAAATATGCTCTTTGAAAGACATGACAGCATATCCTGAAAAAAATTTGAAAATGATTTGATTCATATCAAAAGAAATCACACGATCACAAAATTCGTTGTGACGCTGAGTTTTTTCTCTTAATGCAAATTTGTTACCTGACTTATACCGATCTCTGTAGATCATTGCTCCTCGTGATCAGTACCAAATTGTATATTCCTGAAACCTAGTTTGAAACCGGATGGTTATTAAAAAGTAGTGTTCTTATGTTTTTCTGCCGTTGACGACTAGCTTTCATTTTCTATACTATAAAGACTGTTGAGTTGAGTTGAAAGGTATCGATGTAACTTTCGGTGAATAGATTTGGCTACAGTGTTTCTTCCATTTACTTTGTATAGCGAAGTTAAAATAACGTATTTATCTATATTTAGTATTCTATTCACCAAGTAGTAACTTAAAAATAATTGTCTATTATAACAGATATTTTACCTGCTTTTCATACCATTCAAGGCAGTTCTAGGAACACTCCTAGACAATCCATTGTATTCTGAAGGTACATTGTTGTTAAGTTCTCTAACTTTAGTATTTGCACCCTATTATAACCTTGGTTTGTATTATTTTTATTTTATTTAGTTTGTGGTGAAAATCGATTATCTTTTAGCTTCTTCCTACAATAAATTAGTTATTGATTAGTGCGTTTATTTACAGAGTATTTGAAAATTCCACCACCAACAACCCTTGTTTCAAATGATATTCAATTAAAAGAAAGTATTTGTGAAATTTGTCCTCAAGTGAAATATTCTCATAGTCGTTGAAATTAACTTTTAAGTCAACACTCGGTTAATCTTTTACATATTCTCACTCGTATATATTTTTATTATATTTAAGAAAAAAATAGATATTTTGTTTTTATCACAGGAACAAATATAATCGAAGAGCTCCCCGCGATACTCTGAGATACACTTTGAATTATTTTCTTCAAAATGAGGTTTTCCAAATGGCTTGATACTTGGCTTTTTAAATTTGCTTCTTCAAAAACCTCCTCGTTTCTTGTAACATCGATACAACTGAAATTTGAATAACTGCAAGTGCTCGCTGATATTTAACGTGTTCAAAGTTGCAATTTGTCAATATACTTCTTGATGGCATCACGATGAGTAATTATATTTGAATCATTTGCCAATAACTCAAACCTCAAACTACCTAAACCCTACTAAATGGAAAATTTCAGTATTGTATGAAAAGATTCCAACAGAATTCAAATTATGTACCTACTTGTCCCCCATCGTATCGTATGAACGGTTATACTTACACTAATGAAATTTGGAGGGTGAAAATAAACGGTGGTGAGTTTCTCTATGAGTCTTATCAAGATACGTTATATGAACAGATGACGTCATACGGCCATTATGGCCAATCATTTTGAATGGGACCTCATGGCAAGTAAATACCTTCACAGTAATATCAATTTTGTTTCGATTAAGACGAGTTTTGAACTGATAAATTGATTAATTGATAAATTAAATATATAAATGTTGTGCTATATAATTATGACAAGATTGGTGTTTAATGTATTTGGATTTCTTATACACTGCAACCCAAAGGCCATGTTTCTTTAGTGTCATCATGTCTCCTCCAGATTCAACTGAAAGTGTAGCCGACGATCTTCAAAATGAATGAGCTGTACATGAGTTAGCGTTTTCAAGTTGAAGAAAATTAGCCACTATTTTGGGAATCTTATAAAACTGGTTTTTACTTAGCACTTGATTGATAAGTTTCCATTGTAATATGCATAAAAGAGGCGGCGATCTATTGCTGCTGCCCGGGCAAAGGGCTATGTACATTCGGTAAAATTCGACATATTTTTCATTAACTTAAAAATCTCCAGTTTACAATATTCTTTGTTTCCTTAAGTCACGACTTGTGCAACGACACGTTCTCGGGATAAGTCAGTAAAGATTTTAAGCATTAAAACTGTGAGGAATAAAACACAAGGAAATGAAATTATTTTTAAAGATCAATGGAAGCCTATAACTAATGATTTTAGTGAATTAAAATCTCAAGAAGTTCTTATAACAATAGATTTATTCTGCCAATATTAAATGAAGAAAACTTGAACACAAGTTAAAAAATGAAAGCGTCTATTTTATGCCACAAATATAAGAAATTTACTGATATTCATAGAGGTAAAACTGACTAAAAAAGTAATTTTTCAGTAGAGGTAGTTGTAAATCACAACCAATTTCACATGTTGTTTCATCAAGTTTTATAACACAACAAGTTAGAGTTAAGTGCCGAATGGATACTGGGTCATTATTTTCAACACTAGTGGTACTTCTTTTTCACAAACAAATTCTCTCGCATTTCTGATGTGGGTTTGGGATTGACTGTATGAAATAGTAATACCTGACAAAGGGTCGCAGAAGTCATTGAGCTATTTTCAAGTTTTATTGTTTTTACTTTTAGCTGCTATAGATCCTTCAAGCAACGTCTAAATAAATAAATCACACAATCTACCGAAAACTCATTACTCTATCTTCAATATCAATACCAATCTATGATCGTAGATAACGTGAGAAGGAGTGCAATTGGGCATTAATTCGATACTTGATTTTTATCTTCTCCTGGCAGCTTTTATTGTCTTATTGACTAAATTTTTATAAAATTATTTATCATTTCTACCGAATAAGCTCATAAAAAATCAAGCTTTACTTGAAAATGTACCTTCAAAGAAATGTTAACGATAAAACTATTTTCGTTTTATGACCAGGTGCCGGTAAATAACAATAAGATGTTCCGTTTTTTTACTGTAAACACGTGTTTTGGGTGAGATACAAACGGCGAAACATAACAAGATGGTTTTAACAGATGTATCGTTTGAAATATGCGCGTATCCACTTGAAGGAATGAATCAATCCGAGATTGAAGCTAATATCGAATGAATTCCTCATTTAATGAGATAATGTGGAGAGAGCTAAGTTTTAAAATCCTTTCAATCTTTCTATTTTGTATAGGTACCACTATTTCATCAAAATCCATACTTGTCCTTTAAAGTGGTGGCTCCGATCGGATGACGTGCAAGCTGCTATATCTGTACCTCCTTGGTCTTATAATGGCTATTTTCAATTTGAGCTCAAAGTCCCTTGGCTCGTACAGTCGATTGTTGTTTTGTTTCGGGTTCATATGTATAAACCCAAGATTCTTAGCCTTTCACAATAATATAGACCTCCAACACGAAAAAATCTTTTTAACGTGCAATATTGAATGTATACGAGTGGAACTAATGCCCAAGTATACCTCAAACTCACGGTATATCACGTGACGATCTTGCAATATCAGCTTACGCACAGCATGGATGTTTTCTAGCACATCCTGTAGCGAAGTGCGACCACGACAGAATTCGGAAAAGCATCGAAATGATGCTTCCTTCACCAAGAGTTGGAGCAAGTTGACCGGAACACTGCCTTAGATTTAATCCACGTTTGAAGTCTGTAAACAACTCAAATAGCACTCGTATGACAACACGTACCGAGTACGTTCACCATTAAAAATGTGAAACTTTATGTTGCCATATCTCAAAACTTAATTAGCAACCATCGTACACTGTATATACATCTGCGGTTTGGTGTAATATGAATTTCAGTCTGTTAAATTTGATACAAATAGGATATTTGTGTATCTACTAAAACTTATTTTTATTTTCTTTGTCTCTGTTTATGGTCCATTTACGAGACAACTTAATCAAAATGCTCTCCGGTTGATCATATATTTTGATCTCGGAAAACCTTGCGACGATCCTTAAATATGAAAATGAAATTAGAATTGAATAAAAAAAGACACGCCTAGATGAACTTTTATATATTATAAAGTACATCTTTACCGAAGGGAGCCCGTAGTTCATTTTTCAAAAACAGCGACAGCAGCTATCGGTTTTTTCCAACTTTAAATTTACTATATTATGATAATCAATCATCTGCTTTCAATTCGAGTTGGTAGGTACTCGTCGTTATCGAGTAATTTTCAAATGAAAATAAACTGTTCATATTTTGTTGAGGTCGGTTTGAAAACAAAAACGTTTAATAAAAATTTTAAATAATTTCTACTTGTATATAGCAATCGGCAATGGGCGCGCACGAGTACGAATTTAAATTGTTTTAATACAAAAATTAATGCTCGCGAATGCTTTACTTACATACAAAACATTAAACGGGAACGTCTGTTATAAGCAGCTTTATGCATATTTACCATTCCTAGCAGGTGTGTAGCACGTGCACGGTACTCGGGCGACCAAAAAATAGGCGCAAGCCATATTTAATTCTATCAATTACTTATCATATTAAAATTTTTATGTATTTTACGACAATAGATCCAACATGAAGTTGAAAAATATGGGGCTTCAAAAGAGGGTTCTTGATATCAATCCTAGAGCTTTATATGTGTGCATCTCATACCTTAAATTTTGTCGTTCATGATGCTATCAGCTCTAGTGTTAAAATTTTTGTTTTTTTCTGTAAGTTGCTACGTTAACAGTAGTTCAAAAAGAATTGCATGTTGTCTCGAATTTTGTAGATTATAAAGATTGTAGAAAAGGCTCCCAATAGTATTTGTTAGTCGTGTGTGGGGTATTCAAGATTAGAAATGTGGTAAAAGAAGTGCCTTTAAATTTACAACACTGACTACTTGGCGAGAACCACGAAATCATCTCGTAGCCTGTTATTTTTGTAGCGCCAACGTAAGCGGCTTAAACACTAAAAATCGAGCTAAATTGCTATATCCAAGTACCACTTAAAACAAGACCAATTTCATCACAAAATGATGCTGAGTATGAAGGTATGTCAAATGAGCAAAAATGCGTTAGATGATAATGAGTTAGTTGATCTTTTCAGAGATTCAAATCCTTATAAATATGCTTCAGAATTGTTAATATTAAGAGCGTAGGAAAACATTTGTTTTCTTCAGACACTATAATTAAATTATATCGTGAAAGAGATGTAGAATTACGACGTTATTTTTCCGAATCAAAAACTTGTGGATCAAAATGGGCCCGAAATAATGAAAAACAGACGACTGGCGTTTATTCGTTGACAGCTGGAAACGTGACCTAAAATGTATTTTATTAAAATATCGGATTAAATACGTTGGGGTACCTCGCTAGTCTTGAGTTTTTGTCAATTTAAAAATGGTGAACATTCTTCTAAGTTTCTCTGTGTTATGTATTTTTGGACCAATAGAGCTAGACAAGGGCGATAAGTAAGAGGGAACTGGCCCTTGAGAGAAAATATGGAACCCGGAAAGAAAAACTAATTCTAGAATTCATTTGTAGCTGGATGGAAAAGATTAGAGTTTGTATTTTTGATAAATTTAGAACTAAATAAGAACTAAAGGCTTAGACTTAGCATTCGTCTCTGTGATGCAGAAATGAAAATTCTTCTGAAAATTATATTGAACTTTCTGCTACAATGAAAAATATGGGCTGAAATAAAAGCATAAAAATTCATTTCCCTCATAATCACTGGGACAGGTTTCCGGAAAATTTAGGAGATATAAGCGACGGCCAGAGATAGCGTATGCATGAGGATTTAAACGTCTTGGAAGACAGCTACAAGGGTTTTTGGAATATGAATATGATGTCTGACTGTTATTGATTTCTGATACGTCATTTTCCAAAGTCTACACATCAGAGAAGAGCATTGAAACGAAATTTTTCAGAACTCAATTATTAATTACTTTTAGCTTAGTTTTTCTTTGTGAATACATGTTTTTTTATAGCCACATAGCTGATACTTCTTATTATACGTTTGATATCATATGTAGTCATCCACTGCTAAAATTCTTCTTCGATAACAGATGTCCTGTAAACTAATGTAATTATGGAGACATTGTTAAATGCTCCCCCGTTATCCAGAACGGTAGGTATCGTAATCTTGTGTTCTATTGACATTGATAACAACTTTTTTTTTATATTGTCTACCGCTCCATGTTGGAAGTTACATAGATGTGGATTTTTAAACACCTCACCTCTAATAAACATATTCAAAAGATTTAAAGATAATACCAGTTTGTTGATTTCTAGCCACTCAAACTAAAAACTATTTTCATTTTATCTTTATGTTATTCCAGTGCATGCAAATTTCACAGATGTGAAATTCAAACTCGGATTTGATAAAAGTTCATTCTGGAAACAATGAAAACCACTCAACTATGAAAAAAGTAATCTGTGTAACCGATATTGTAACCAAACTAAAATGCAGAGTAATAACCAGCATGTTAAATCGCTAATCAACGTTAATTAATGTTAACTACTACTAATTAAGATTAAAAGAAACGATTAAGTTGAGGTTATGAAATAAAATATCACTGTGTAAGATTAGATAAACATTTCAAATATGGGATTAAATTTAAAATTTAAATTAGCTTGTATGTTAACACAGTGTTGAAAGTTTTTTGTGAATTCTGTATACATTTCTAAATCTGAATATAAATCAAAGAGTTTAGTACGAGTATACCGATTAGAATTAAGCTATCTCGAAATTTCTTTAATTGCACAGTTGTAGTAAGTTATTTGGCAAAATTGTCCTACTTTTTGTAGCAGATATGCTCATTGCTTTTTTCATTGTGTTTTTAGAGTAAATATCGCTAACAACATTTTTTATATAGATATGTTGTTTATTAAATAATCATACAAAAATAAAGCCTTAATATTCGAAGTATAGCCCTTCGTATTCTATGGTTTTAACGCATGGGTATTTCTCCAATAAACGACATACATTCTCATCAACTGTCCACTATATACCTAGACATTGATAGCTGGAATGATACCATAGTACAATAATATATTTTCCACCAGACACAAGAATTTCTGCTCGAATCGACCGTTCTTTGCGACAGTATCTGATTATTATCCTAGTCTAACCAATGATTTTCCATGATCAGGTTGATTAGATAAATCCATTTTTCATCGTAAGTAAGTAATGCGGTTGATAAAACCATCATCTTTGGCAGGGCAGCTGTTCATAAACCTTCTACTCGACTTTTCGCTTGAACGTCTGTTAATTCGTGTGACACCATTCGACAAATTTGAAAAATCTTACCTAATTATTTTAAATGGCGCTGAATTGTATCTTTAGAGTAGAAATGGTGGAGGTTCCCCATTATGCATTAATACTTTAGCACTATATTCAAATGAATCAAATTAAAATTTCGATTTTTTGTTGAATGTCATATTTATGTAGATCACAAATAGACCAAGGTCGAGAACTTTTTAAACCAAAAACAAATAATAGAGAATAAAGATAATGTAATACAAATAAAAGGAAAATAACCAAGGTTGAGAAGGGGAAAGAGGTGAGTTCATACGGGTAAGAAACGGTTTATCTCGATTTCCGGCAAATCTACAAATCGTATGGAAAAAAGTTATGTAGCAAAGTTGTAGGTAATAAAAAAATCTACAACTTTTGTATCAACAGTTTTTTCAAATAACCTCAAAATTTTGGTGAAAACTTACATTTTAATGTACCAAATACGCTGTAATTTATTTGATTTTTCAAGCTTTTTTTGAAATATTTGATGAGCTTTTTGTTCGTCGAAATCTCTACTTTCTGATAGTGGGAAAAAATATTACCCTCACCATTGTGTATTTCTCACAAAAAAAAATTATTAATTATTTATTTAATAATAATATTATTATCACATATGAAAACCTAGTACGTATGTGACACCCTCTATAATATTGTTTACCATTGACTTGTTCGGATTTACTGCAGTTTCTCTTCCGAGTACAATTGAATAGCGACTTAACTTGAATTGCTAGATTGCTTATGATCTTGTTTGTATTCTGGTAATTTTATCGATCTATCAGTGCGTTTGTGTTTGTAATTCAATGATTGACAGTTGAATCATTGCAGGAAACTTTTTTAGAAGAGAAATACGCTTGAGATATAAGCCTGGATAGAATTTTGTTATTGAGTGTTATATATTTAACATTTCGTTATGGATTTCTATGAACACATTCTGTTTTCCAAGGAGAGCCGTTTTACTAATAATGTAAAGAATAACCGCATATATTGGACCAAGAAAAATTATTAAAACAAGAGAGTTTTCAAGAAAGTTTTGAATTTAGTGTTTGGAATGCAATAACAGTTAATGATAATGCTGTACCGATTTTTTCATTGATTTATATTAGAGGTCATGAAAGACAGGCATTAGTCAAACTGAAATAAACTTTCAAACCCTTTCAATGTACTTGAATAAACATTTTTCAATGTGTAATTCCTATTTTAAATTTACAACACATATCTATCAAATATGATAATTAATCTTCCACCTTCCAATTATGTTGGTATTGGATCAAGCGGAAGACGAAGAAGGGATTCAAAGACGAACTCACGACCTGACCTTTTTTACACTTATACGTTAGTCTAGTTGAATTATACACCATTTGTAAACGATTATCGGTTACTTCTGTCTATAAGGTGTTTATTTCATAGTTATATAAAAAAAAATATGACGTACTTACCATTTCAAATGAAAGAGAATATAAAAAATAAAACCTTTTTTTGAAACTTTATTCTAATCATTAAAAATTTCAAAGTTTGCAATACTAATGAAATTTTATGTATTATCATGTTTGAAACAAAAGTATTACACTCTTGATTTTGGCTTAGTACGTAGTCACATTTCAGCAGAACTTTTATTTTGGCGATAAAAAATTTGAGTGAAATAATTTAATTAGTTTTCTTAAAATGTCTAAAACTTCACTTTTCTCCAATTCTGGATAATAGTTTCTTTTTCTCGAAAGCAATATTCTAGAACAATTGAGAACAAATTTGAACCAACACAGAACGCGATAGCCCGAAAATGTGAGGCTACTTCAAAAATAATTTTTCGCGAAATTTCGAACAATATAGAATCCACACCATCTACCAAAATAGTGATAGGTCCCGAGAGGAAGTAGAAAGTTTTTTTGAAAAACGTTATACTAGTTTTACTTGCTGGTTTCATTTATTTCTCATCTTTTTTCATCTTTAAAAACTTTCAGTGTGAACAAATTTACTCGGGTTCTTTCTTCGATTGATGTTTCGAACATTGTTATTATTATCATCAATCCATTGTTAAATCTTTTCTAGTTCAACTATTTCAGAAGTTTTCACATATCACCAAGCTTCTTAATTTGTTGTTTTGCTTGCATCGATGCTACTGGCTTATAAAACTGACCGCTCCCTCAAATGCTGTGGAACATCGTGAGAAGTACATTTTATATTTGTTTTAATTTCGTTGTTTAGAGATATATTTGTTTGTAAACACGTAATCCATCTATTGTCTTGTTAATGTGGAATTTATAATATGGATCGGTATTTCTATATGTGGAACAGTTTTTAAGATATTTTTTAAAAATGAATTTGTTTTCGTAATTTCGAAATTATCTAGATAAAAAATAAACCGGAAAAGGGTGGAGTTTAAGAGTTTAATTTATTGAAATAATAATCACATCAGCAACAGGTGAAACATTTTTTTCACTCTGCAAATGCTTTACATTTTGATCAAATTGATACGGCATGAATTAATTGTTTGTTACAAATACAAACTCAAACTAAAAAAGGGAGAGTCAGAGAATACGAAGACGGAGAAGAACTATCGAGAAAGAACTACAACAGATAAACTTAACATGGTAAGAGGCTAGCCAAAAATAGATGGACATGGAAAGACTTCGTCAATAAAATTGAACAGAACCCACTAAGCGACGTATGAGGATAGTAACCTCATCGTTTGACTGATTTTTCATTTCAGGATTGTAGTGGTAGATCCAACTTTATCTTTAATTATGAATTAATACAAAAAATCCGACTAATACAGGTATAATTGTTCAGTCCGTATGTGATAAATGCGTTTTTTTAATATGCCAATAGCTTCTTCTATTTCTCTAACCTTAATTTGACGGAAATTAAGTGAGTAAAATGGCTGAAATTTAGGTAAGAATCTCTCAACGCTTACGTAACTATATTCTCGAACATATTAATCGAAGCAGACTGGATCAATGAAAATATCGCTCGATTCAGTGAAGCAAAGGTTTGGCTATACAAAGAGTGAAGGACGAGCGGATGCCCAAAATTTACTGCAGTAAAAAAGATCCTAGTATCAGATGGATTAATCGATTACGATGATAAACAATGAATGTGAGAGGATATAGAACGTTGATGAAGAACAGACCAGTTTGAAAGCGAATTATTAAGGAGATCAAGGCTCACACAGAGCTATAATGTCAATTGATAAGGTATATTGATAAGTGCTTATGTCTTCAAGTTGAGGTAGGAAACTTTTTAGACGACCTTCATAGTGAAATTAAATATTCAACGTTGGGATACGTACATTGCTAATCAAGAACAGCACTTTGAACAGATTGATCCAAATTTTGTCATTCTTCCTTTGTTGTTAATAAATTAATTCACCGTATTCTATTACCACGCCTCGTAGAATCAATAATTTCATGGAAAAAATAAGGGAAATACTGAAATAAAATTTCACTATTCGTGTTCGTCGATAAAATAAATTTTAAATGTGAATATTTCCTCTACACAATTTCTCAGCCATGTAAAAGAAAATGCCTCGTTAATTTGTATGAACCGACAGAGCAATTCTAATGGGCTAAACAGGTACTTCACTTCCTTTAACTCTACCTGCTTGGTTCGCTATGCGTACTTGTTTACACGATATGGCGGCGTACCAACTTTAAAAAATGATTGGTACCGTGTATAACAGCCTAAGGTTCAGATAGGTCAGCATTCTTTAGTCAAGCTAAAACCTATTTTAACTAATCCCCTTACATGCTCGTTTGAAATTATCGTCATTTCCTTTCGAAACACCAGTTATGTGCAGTTTATTATCAGATGTTGGGATTGTTGTTATATTTTAACGTCTGTTTGTAATAGGCTAGTCTCTTTTATTAATACGAGTTGATTGGAAGTCATTTTTATTATTGCCGTTATATGATGTATAAATACTGCCGTAATCCGTACTAAAAATTATATTTAACTATCAGATACGTACTCAAATCGAATCCAGTTGTCAGTTCGAACGCAAATCTGCTAGAAAAATTACAAATAATTAAACATATACGTAATCTATTGCTCGATGTGGCGTGGGCAGAAATACAGATACTTAAAATTTATTTTCGAATAACTGCAATTAGTTGCTTTAAGCTCAAAACCATTATTACAATCCGCATACCTGATTGTTGAATAAGTTTTGGTGTTCGATCTTCACCCTTGATTTGATTCGATTCAGTAATGTTCTAAGTTGAGATATGGAGTTAACATGAAGTCGGAGAGGGTCAAGTCTGCTAAATAGTTATTTTTTACGAATGAAAAATGATCACTGGTAGAAACCATGCAAGAATGTCTAGGACAGGCGCACAGATGAATAATGTAGAGGAACCATGCAAGACAGATAAATAAAAATACAGATGAAGAAAGAAAACAGGCAAAAGCAGGAAAGTATGTGAATGAAGAAATAAGAAATCTTTACCAGAAGGTGAGAAGAGCACAAGGTAAAAACCAGAGAGCAGTAGGAGATTAAGAAAGTTGGCCGAATATTTCGATAATCTACTGAACGACAACAGAGAAAACTCCCAATATCATGAAACAACTGCGAGCAGAGCAGGATGATGAAAGGAAATCGAAGAACTTTCAGTCAGTTAAAGGGTGAAATATGGCGAATTAAGAATAATAAAAGTGTAGAAGAAAATGGTATCACAGCGGAGATTTTAAAAATAGGTGGGCGAGAGCTGTATAAAATGGTCTGTAGATTGATAAGAAAAATTTAAAAAGAAAAGATGTTTCCAAATGATTGGATCAACGCTATAATATGCTCTATCTATAGGAAAGGTAACAAGACTTGCTGCTAGCTTGGTCATAATAAAATCAAACTGGGATCAATTCATAATCAAGAAGGCTTCAGAGAGGCCGAAGAACTGTGGATCAAAGTATTATCTGAAAGAAGGCTGGAAAGTTTTCGAGTAAAAAGAGGGCCGAAACAGGGTGACCACTTATCTACTTTACTTTTTAACTTCACATTAGAGGTAATCAAAAGAAAAGCACAAGGTTTAATCTGTCACCGGAAGCATCATATAAATAATAATAACTCTTGTCAGAATGAAGAACCTTTTATTACTTATATTTACTTTTGCATTTAGCATCTTCAAATTTATAGATTAAATTTGAATGTTTATATGTGACGGTAACGTAGATGATGACTAATTTCATTATTAGTTTGTTAGACTATATGAAGTACATGAAAATTTATACAATTTTGAAGCTACATAGCAAAGTAATAATATATTTCCACCAACGGCAAATGTTCATTTGTTGTAAATCGCGATTTCAACAAGACTTTCTGACAGGATAGCCTTTTCACATATTTTCTCATTTATTCAGGACCGGTAGGTGATAAAAATCGCATACCGATTCGCACCGTCTTCGTCGAAGCGAAATAACCACCAACCGAACCGACTGATTCTTCCTCTTGAATACCCGACAATCGAGATTCGTGGTACAACTTCCAACGTTACGTTACAGGTTCATACTATTTAGAAGGTTAAGACAACACATGCAAAACCGAAATAACCAATTTATAGTTGAATTGATCGCACTTTTGTCTGCCAATGTCCAAATAAGTTAAATCGAATATAATATAAATCGACCCATCTTATTTTTTATCGCTTTTTTTTAAACGAAAACTTTCTAAAATGGTTACTAAACCTGAAATAATTTTTATTGTTTAGTTTCGGATTCATATACACAGATCCATGATTTTTTGCATCAATCTGACGGTATGTCACATGACCCTCTTGCAATATCACTTACGCACAGCACGATGTTTTCTATCACAACAGCCGATTTTTATTAACCATCACGTAACTCATCCTGTAGCGAAGTGCGACTACGATTGAATTCGGAAACCAGCGAAACATGGTGACTCTAAATGGTGCTTCATTAGCATAAAACGAAGCGAGTTGATCGACACACTGCTGTTGGTTTAATCCACGTCGAAAGTCATAGGAAAATGTCGCGATTTAATTCCATTCATTGACTAAAATGAATGTTTCAAGTATCTATAAACTCAAATAGCACTCGTATGACAACACGTTCTGAGTACGTTCACCATTAAAATTGTCAAACTTTGTAATGGCAATGTCAGATTTGACATATTCACATCAGTATTGCCATATCTCAAAGCTTGCAACTAGCAACCCTCGTGAATACTAATTGACAGAATAAGACGGAGGTGTGACAGAAAAGTAACGTTGAAATGAAAAAGTTCACTGTATTAAATAATTTATTTTTCAACATAAAATTCTTCCGAAATCGCTTTCCACCAATTTAGTTTCTTGATTTGGGGAGAGAAAGAGATTGGAGGAGACCAGATGTTTTATTAGAAGCATGTCCCTCTGATAAAGTTCTTTGTTTCGATTGTATTTTCATTTCTCAAGTGTAGGTGTTTCGAAGTTTCATCTACATACAAACAAAAAAAATCATTCGTTTATATTTTTAATACAAAAGAGCTTAATCAGATTCCAGAACTCGCAACACCAATCTTGTAAATTACTTTTTCATATGAAATGCAAAATAATAATAAATGCAAAATACTGTACAAACAATCGGCTGGAATTATACATATCGATAGCTATATTTCGCACTTTCTTCGAGATTCGTTAAGTATAAGGGCATGGATTTTATTATTTCTGGAACAGTTATGGTAATTGACGGTCCTGGAAGTTCAGCAAGCACAAACCGTGCTTGTTGGATACTATTTACGTAATCTTTCCTCGGTTTCCACGTTTCATTCACACTTTGAAATGTTTTTTCGTCTTATTTGCTCAATAACAAAAGCAGTTATTGATAAGAATGGTAAAACTAGTGTATCAATCAAATTATTGGCAGCATCTGAAAACTCTCTCTTAATAAAGATAAAAAGTCACTATGGCAAATATTTGCTTATTTAATCATTGCAAACTGGATTGTAATGATTAGTTTTTGGTTGGTTTTTAATATGTAAATAATAATCAAACATCGAGTTACTGTATATTTTAATATTCAAAAAATGATTCTTATCATCGGTGGCAAAAAAAGAATATTCTCGAGGCGTTATTGGATTTGTTGTTATTATTGGTCAATGAATTTTTTTTTAAATTATATTTATGCACCACCAGCTACTCAAACGTTGATTAAAGCAATACCATGTATGATCAATACTGCTAATCGTTCTTTAGAGATACCAATTGTTACAGTTAAACAATTAATTAACGTTTAGCAACCATTTTGGCAGAAGGGCAACTGGCGATTGCTGTATTTGTTGCCACTGCATCAATGTGGTAGAGAAGGGATTGATTGATATGTTACACACTAATAAATCATCACTATGTATTTGTATTATAACTCAATATAGTTAAATTATTGCTTCTCTCTCTATTGATACAATTGATTTCACTTCAAAGACTGAATTCCATTGAATTCTACTATTAATATTGTAGTTGTATATATGTTATCAATTTTCAAACATATTGCCTCTATATTGTCAACAATGTTCTTTAAAATATCTTTTCTCACAAAATATGAATGTCTACTAAAATTTTTCAACAAAAAAACTGCTTTGATGGAAATTTTATCGGAAAAGTCTACGATCATTGCTTTTCCTCATATTTCCCACAGAACTCTAGTGATTTGTCTTTTAAAAACAGATAAAACGTACTTTTACCACCAGATTTGCAAGTTTTATAGGAAATTGATAAAACTACCTAAATCGCAAAATGTAAGAGCTTGCAGATATGTATTTTCAAGAAATTTTGACATTTCTATAATGTATTTTCACATAGCAAAATCGGAGATCACATAAATTATTTAATATTAACATTTTTACGTAAACTTGAAAATTTACTATTAATAAGTAATATGATGTATTTTTAACACATTATTATACAGTAAAAACGGGAACTTTTGAATAAAAAATAATGAAGTAATAAACTTGAACAAACCTTCATTTTGACTTTCTGCAAATCTCATAAAATCTATTTGTTAATTATACGAAGATACCATTAATGGTTTTTTCTCGATTATCTATGTATCCGCTAGTCCCAACGAACTTACTTGACGCACAATTGATTAGTGGCATCCAAACTTATATTTCTGTGAAGACAGATGTGTTAGCCTGAGTTTCTGGTGAAAGTTTTAAGCATTTGAATATTATCGAAATTCCTGAAGCTACGTAATCTTGTTTCACTCTAGAGAAGGCTACAACGCAACAAAAACACGCAGAGAAATTTGCGTAACGGGTTTGAACGTTTCCGCTTCTACCGGACTCCCAATTAAAAAGCCGATCAAATTTTACAACTGATCCAGATATATCGTCATGTAATAAGCTGTTAAGACATCGCCGAAGCACTAGACATTAACCACAACCATCAAACAGTTTAGTATCATTTAAAAAGGCTGGAAATATTAAAAATAGGCATGGTATGTAATTGTCAATTAAATAGTCAGCTATTAGATTAGATAGACTAGATTTTTCTAAACCACAACAGATTAAAATGGAATCGAAAGTCAATTATTCCCATTTCAGACCAAACATTGCCAGGTCTTTGTTGGATACCCATTTCAAAGTCATAAACAGTTTGAAGTAGAGAAAACTATGAACCTGAATTATTACAATAAACAATTGATACTAAACAACTATGTAAAGAACTTTACTCTGAAGTTAAAAGTTCCCTCAACCTAGAACATAGTTATGTCATATTTAACTTACAAGCAAAATTCATTGACTAGTAGAAACTTTTCCATTTTTTGTTAGTTGTACATTCGATTTCTAAAACATTAAAAACAATTTTATTGAAAAGGAATGTCCATTTGCTTTTAATCACATGTAAACAAATCAAAATTTGACTGTTAATGGCGCCATAATTAGATTTAGTTAGAGAGTCTTTATAAGGACCACGAACGTGTTCTTCAAATGATAATAATTAGAATAATCTAACTTTTTTACCAAATGCATAAATTTGATGTAGATCCCGATATTTCGGGTTTCACTACTCTTACTAATCAATTTAAATTTAAAAACCACTAAATTTCCATTCCTCTCTTATTGGGATTGAAATCGATCACTATCAAAACAAGAACAAGATTAACTTTACTTTAAAATACTCTGTCTCTCTTCCCCTCTCTATCTGTCTTCAAATCACAATTTGGTTAGGAAATTCCACGATGATTAAGCCTTTAGCGTTACAGACTTATAGCCCTTTTTGATAATTAGTATATTTCTGTCAATGTAAAAGTTTTATAACTGATGATTACTAGCACAAAATCATAACGAATATATTCGTTTTGTGGTCTTGAAAGAAAACACTCGAATGGCTACTTTCAGATTCAATAACTCAAGTTAAATTGAAATACGTTAATTAAAGTTTATTCTGCGATTTGTGAATTATTATAAATAAGTTTGTTTAAAAAGTTTCGCAAACTTGTCCTTTCAAAACCTCAACGGTTTCCTGTTTTGTTATGACATTTGGTTGTTTCCCTATCCATAATAATTCAGACCCTTACCTTTTGATCTCTAGAAATGTAATTTAAATAAGTTGTTTGTATATTTCACATAATTAATTTATATATGTACATAATAAGGTTTTCCGCACGTAAAAGCCAATTAAGGGAATTTGAAGTCTATCAAAAAATATCTTCTTCAACGCTGCGATATTATGTAAAGTATAAAGAATGCCGTTACCGCACTTGAAGAATTTAGGGTGATTTCAAGAGAAAATTCCATTTTTAAACTTGTACAATGTATGATCATAAAATAATTGTATAATGTATGACTTTATGTAGTACAAATCAATTTCGCTACATCTAATCAATTCACATCCATTCAAAATTTAACGTTTTTGTTTGTTTGATTTCAAGCAGATTTCATTACAAATATTTTTATATATCATAATCCTGTTGTGAAAATCTGGAGTTCTCAATTGAAAATCAGTTTACCTCATCCTAAATAAGCTCGTCAATCAATGTCAATTGAAAAGGTAATTGGTTTCTTCGGCTCTAAAGAACAACCGAATTTTATACAGCAACGTTCGCGAAAATATTTGAGAAGAAAGAGACCTAAAAATAGGCCAACGGCTTTAATTTTGTCGCTGTCTATACACAACTGTACAACTTTCTCAGTAGATTTAGCAACGCTTGACACCATTCCAATCACGAAGAAGCCGGCTTCCAGTTATTAACTCAATGTGTGAATAAGTGCAAAGCTACGTTATGGCAGAAAATTTTTCGTTACCGTTTTAGTTTGATTTTAATAAAATAGTTCACCGTATTTTTTGATGCTAAGCGAACTTGCAACGTATTAATAGAATTCTACATTCCTCTTTTTGGTTACATATTTAATCTTAGGTTGCTTTTCAGATTCTTTTTTCATCTGTCCTTCAGGTTGCATTTCTTGGTGCGTATTTAATTTCAAAAATGTTTTATTTATAAAAAAAACTTGTCTTAACCATTACGTTAATAAATCTCGACTCTCATCTAAAATCGTTGCATTTCGACAGCTCCACTTGCTTTCTCGAGAAACAAACAAGTAACACGAGATAGCTGTTTAGTTGCACTTTTCTACTTCAGTAGATATGAGGCGACAAATTTTACATCAAACACGATATTTGATATTCAACAAGATCGACTCGAAATCTTGTATAACGAGCGATGTTGTTAGATTTTGATTTTACATTATTGGAAAGCCAATACGTTGTCGTTTTTTTTTTTGTATTGAATTATAGTTCCTAAAAATGAATGTACTAATAGGATGAAGATTTTTATATTTTCCGTTGTTTCTTGAGTAAATAAAATATTTATTCACAGATTTCTTCTAAAGATCAAAAACAAACTTCGAATAAAACTGTCTTCTAATGTCTAAAGTTAATTATATATATAATAGTAGGAAAACCAAGAACAAACAATAAAATGGAGGAAAAAAGACTCACAGAACAAGAATAGTTTGACGAAATTTGAGAAATTATCCATGAATTTCTACCAGAAATATTTTTTTACAATATAAACTGAACTTTTGCGAAAAAATATTAGTAAAGAAGACATATATATGTCTATCTAGCATTGTAGAGAGATCTAATTTCTCAGTTATCAAAATCCAAATCTTCCTTGAAGTGTTACAAATCAATTTGATACGGCAGTTTCTCCATCTTAGGCGATGCAATGCCAACAATTAACGCACAAATTTTACTTATGCTTTGAAAACATTTTAAAACAATTTCCATAACAACGCTACCAAAACAATGCGCAATTATTATTGCTGTCAACTTTCTAAACTTTCAACTTTTTCTGATAATACTTATAATATATTTACAAAACTATTTATTATTATTTTGGAGAAGCGCACTTGCAGCTCTCTTTTCTAGTTTGAAGATTCGCTCAAATTGTGACGCACCACACGTACCCCAGAAGGGAAGGGCATATCGGAAATGCGACTCAATAAGGGCATAATATACTGTTAGGAGGTGGATAAGTTCAGTTCTTTGGAGATTGCCTCTTGTAACGCTATTTTCCCGATATATGTATGTATTCTTGTTCCTGGGTTTTTTAGAATCTTGTGGAACATCGTTAAGAACACATAAGAACCGCGTCGGATTAAGTAGTAGTGGGGCATGGGGCTAAAATCGACCCGGGGCCCACTTAAGGAAATAAAAAACTATTATATAAAATAAAAAATTAGTGTGTGGATTAAATTACACTAATTCATTCATTTCATTCAAGTTTCCAAACAATTTTTGGAAAAAATGCACATTTTACTGTAGATCCAATATTGCTTCTAAAATGAATGGCGAAATTAGTAAATTTGCTGGACCCCTACGTACTCGGTTCAGCCTCCGCTAGATCCTCCCTAAATCGGGCACTGCATAA
The DNA here is from genome assembly GCF_026250575.1 of Diorhabda carinulata. Classification (NCBI taxonomy): domain Eukaryota; kingdom Metazoa; phylum Arthropoda; class Insecta; order Coleoptera; family Chrysomelidae; genus Diorhabda; species Diorhabda carinulata. The sequence continues at coordinate 36,018,726 of NC_079462.1, forward strand.
AAACAACGCATACGTAGATAAAGTACACTTGAAAAAATGGCACATTTCTTCCTCACTTGATTTGCGCTCTGGAGAAATATGCATGTATGGATTTTGAGGTTAGTTTAGTGTTTGTAACCAGCGATACGTTGAATGTTATCAATGTATTTTGATATTTTTTCAAACTAAATAATACAAAGTATCACAGTCGGAAATCATTAGGTTGGAAACAAATGAAGAAACTAATTTTGTATAAAGCACCAAATCATCTGGATTTTTGTTAAAGTATTCTAACCAGCGTCAAATGTTACTTGTACTGACAGACATTTATCTTGAAAACAACTGGGGCATATCGTTTAAATGAAATGAATCCGTTCTTTTGCGATACCTCCACCTTATTTGGAGCAGAGTTTTTATGGCTAGTCCATCACCGGTCAGCTTCAACATAAGTTTTCCCTTTCTAGAATGGTATAATTCGTGTATGGATCTACTTCAATTTTTTATATTTAAATTGTAGTTAATTGCTTATTAAACAAGTTATATAATTGGTAATCTTAAAGCTTTCTGTAGTGTGTATTTAATCATATTATATTTATTGACAACCGTTAAACTGACATTTATTGAGCTGTTACTTTTAAGAATTTATTACATTTGCTAAGTCCAAAAAACTAATTATAGGTTTATTACCTATTTATGATTAACGTATTAATGATGTTCCATTTGAAAATAATTTCAAATGAATACACATTAAAGAAGTTCCCGACAAATAAACCATATAAATAACCTAAACATACCATGTCTTGGTAGAGGGGTTCGCTTTTGCGCTCTTACTATTTTGTTGTTGAAAATTGATTATACAAATCATCTAAATTTACAGATCATCGTCTAAGTGATATAATTTATCTATTGTTACATAAAAGACTAAAAAATGATCAAAGAATTCGGATCCCAAAACTGATAAACTGTGGCGAGTATTCAATGGGCATGTCCACAAACAAAATTGTAGAAAAAACTCTAAATTAAAACATCAAACACCTTAACATTCTCTCAAACTGACGATTTGGGCGGTAATAATTTCAAAAAGCGTAAGTGGCTTTTTTTTTTAAATTCACGGGACGATTTAGTAACTGTTAACTCTGTCATAAAAATTCTCAAACATATTTGTCTCGTGCAGAGGAGATATTCCAAGATCTCCCTGCACTCCAGTCATATCTCTAGCTGATTTGTTTTGGAGTTTTCGATTCTATGTGAATAAACCAAGAATAATAATCCAATTACAGGAGAATGTACCTGGCGCTTTGTGTGGAAGAGTTCCAGCAGCGATTTGGCATCACCAAAATTATTTTTTATCTCAATTTTTAAACCTTTAAGGTAGTAACAACCTTCAAGTACCTTAGGAATCTGATAAGAAACGATGCAAACAGTTCAATATCCATCAAGGAGCGAACACAAGCTGGGCATACTACGCGAATCTGAGTTTACTGAAGATCAAACAAGCCTCACCGCCAAAATGCAGAACTACAAAATTCTTATTCGCATAGTAGTCTCATACGATGATGAAATATGGACGCTGACATAGTACGATAAATAAAGATTAAGAAGTTTCAAAAGAGAAGTCATCTGGAAAATATATGGACGCCTGAAAGTGGGACATTAATAGAGAATCCTATATAACTCTGAAATGGACCTCCTACAAGATCAAGACATTTTTCGTTTCATCAAAGCTTGTTAAGGAGACCAAGGCTCACACAGGGTTGTAAAACGTGGTGAATAATGTAAGGGTAAGTCTGTTCTGTATTATAAAGAAAAATTTGTTTGCGTACTATTTGTTTTCTTTCTTAGTTTCAATTTTTAAAAGTATGAACCACCCTGTATTAAATTTATTTCAAATCTTAGACTGTATAAAGTTAATAGGAAATACTATTTACAGTCGAACTCCGATAATTCGAACACCGATAATTCGAATTCCTCGTTAATTCGAACTTTTGCGTCAGTCCCTTGACATTCCTATTACTAACACATGTAAAAAAACCTCGATAATTCGAACTTTTGAAGTTCGAATTATCAAAAAAATTCGTAATTTCTGTGTTAATTACCGAAAAATTCGAATTTTTGGCGTTTAAATAATTGAAAAGTTCGAATTTTTGATGTTCGAATAATTGAAAAATTCGAATTTTTCTTGTATAAATTATGTATGTACAAAGGTATTAAAAAATTCGAACTGTTAGTGTTGAAAAAAATTGAAAAATTCGAATCTTCAGATTCTAGGTAAGACGACGATATTTTGTCGAATCACTCGATTTGCTTCAAAGGAAAAAATCGTCAGCATGAAGCAATCTAGCATAGCTGATTTCTTTACAAAAAAATAAATATATGTATTTTTTTTTATTTTAAGATAAATAATCGGTCCTTTTTAGGACCAAAAATTCTTCAAACGTATACAAATTATTATTTTAAATAAATAAATAAATAAATAAACATGTTATATACCCATAACATATTTATTTATTTATAAAATGGAAAGATGCATCGAAATGCATACATATATGTATGTAAATGTGCACAACTCCGATAATTCGAACACCTCGATAATTCGAACTTTTGCTACGGTCCCTTGCAGTTCGAATTATTGGAGTTCGACTGTATTATTGTCTGTTGGAACCGCTTTTCTTAGAAATCTCCAAATTACAAACTTTGTAAATGCATCTATTTACTCACGGTAAATAAAGTGGATTTTGAAAGAATGGGAATTCACAAATTATAACGTGATATTTTTATTGGCGTAAATCTTACCGTGCATAAACTGTTTTATCGACTTAGATTATCCCCTGTTTATGTAAGCATCATTTAAAGTAATTTCGGAAATATAATACATTATGTGGCCCTAAAATATGCTTTCATCATTACAGTGAGCGAGTATATCATTCAAGTAACTTTATGGAATACGTATACCATATGTTTTAACGTAACAAACACAATTACAGCGAAACAATTCAAACAAAAGATGGTTTTTTAGCGAAATGAACCGATAAAGTTACTTAAACGCTTTGATATTAAAATTACATCTTGAGGTTTCGAAAAGCCGCCTGAAGATACCGGTAATGTATTAGCTAGAAACCATGTTATAGATATAGCATAAGGTTTTTTGTTGTTTCATTCTTTATACTCCTTCATATTTTTAATAAAGACACTTTTTTATTCATGTATAGTTTGATGCATAAAGTGTTTTTTATGAAACTAATTTTTTAGCGTTTCCGCCCAATTTCGACAATCCTGTCAATGTGATAGTTAGTTAGAATATGTCAGAATCAATATGCGTTCCAAAGGATCTATTGTGTCTCAATTTTTTGATGTGGCACTGAGGATACTCTGTGTTATTAGCTAATCTATTCCTTAGAAAATATTCATGCTCTAGCTACCAAAGATCTTCATTTGCTATTTCATACGCCCCAGGTCCGATGTTTCATCCCTACACTTTGCATCCTTTGCCAAACCTAGCGTCCATTGAGGCGGCAATATCGCGACAAGACTCCTGATACATTCAAAAGATATTCTTCGGCTATGGAGTCCCAATATTCATAAATGAAGCACAGTAATAATTTTTTATAATCCTTGCAAAATCAATATTGTTAATTAGTCTATATTTCCATGTTTAATTTCAACAGAACTAGATGTAGTTTCATTATCAATTTCCAATTATAATAAGCCAACAAAGAGGGAGAGAGATATATTCTGTATTGCCAAAAAATTGTTGCCGCACTGTTTATATGAGGATACTTACGATCTTCGATATTAACAAGTATAAAGAACGGTAATCAGCTTTAATCCTACAGTTCATATTATGTGATTCATGGTTTTCTGTTGAAAATGAATTCATTTTTCTGTTTAACATGGTAATCCGACCTCAACCATCTAAAAACTTTATCAAATGGTTCTGAACGACCTACGGATCGAGGTTAGAGAGACAGAAGCGGTATATCAAACGAACTAACTGAAGAATTATGAATGCGGAAGCTATTTACATATTGAACCAAAAAAGCATTCGAATGAATATTTTCCTGACCTTATTAACGCCGTTCAAACAAAATGAGTCGGATTGTTTTGCATCTATCATAACTGTAGAAGAAATTTGGATCCACGACTACTCTTTGGAAACTAAGAAACAGTAGATTAAAAAAATTAACCGGCTTTATTGGTACCATCGGGCAGGAAAGAGATTCACGTAATTCACGAATTGTACTTCGAAATTTAAGACCACCCACCGTGTTCACCATATCTGATTCCCAGCGAAATTTTTTTTGTGTTTTCTAACCTTCAAGTTTCATTTTGTTTATAGATTTAACAGAAGTCTATGGTAAAAAATGAAATGATTACGGAAAAAAATATCTTGTTTTCGGACAACCCTCCTATATTGGATTGTGTCTTCACTCAGGTGCGCGTAGTTCTACGGTTATATCTTTTTCCCAAGACACAATGAGCTCTTTGAATTTAAATTTAGTGGTATATATATACGTTATATAATTATTAAATTCTGAGTTGAATAAATGGAACCTCTTTTTTGAACTATTTAGAGAAACTATAAAAAATAACCTATTTAAATAATTAATGCTCATTGATACACAAAAGCATACAAACTTCTTTATCTATATCTTTCCATAATCCAGGTATCTGTATAATTTTTTGCTAGAATGATCTACATGCTGCCGAATAGTATCGTCAAGTTTCGGATTGTTTTTATAAATAAATATCCCAATGTTAAGTGTTCGCAACTTAAATATTTTGATATATCTCAATCGAATTTGATTTTATAACCAAAGGATTAAAGAATCTTCCAACGATTTGCTATAAATTGAGAAAAGTACGATAACCAAGGTATAGTTTATTTTCAATCTCTGAAGATGATGGTCGAAACGCGCCTCACACACAGTGTAATTGTGAGTGTTGGTGTAGTGGCAATGTTAACAGTGTGTTCACTATCAATCAGCCCTCATAATCATGTTTAGTGCTGTTGGCAGTACAAGGACTCCAGGATTCTAATTTGAATTTTATATTGTAGAATAAATCGTATAACCATAAAAATTCACGTCATCACCATTGCAACTGAATTATTAATCAATATAGTGCTGTCAGGTATATCGTAAAACATTGTTCTTCGATGGCAATGAGCGTATTTCGTCTTTATTTGGTTATTTGAACTATGGTTAAGGAATAAATAATTCATTTTCTTTTAAATGATATTTAATTTACACTACATTAATAGACTATATCGACAGATTTTCAGTGCTTTGCCATCAAGCAACGTGATGGTTGGCACAATTTCATCGACAGAAAATATAATTAGGCGATCGATTAACGGCTGGCCTGCCAAGACTAATTTCTCGTAACCACGAGCACGTACAGGTTTGGATTTTCAGTAACACGTTTAAGGGATCATTTGATGTATTTTTACTAAATATATTGAATTGAAATTAATTTTTCTACATTGCATAAGCGAATAATATTGTTTCATTTATGTTTTAAAAATCTATTATTAAATCTATAGTTCACTTTTCCAATTCTGAAAAGAATCTTTTTCTTTTGCTCAAAAAATATTTTCATATGTTAATCTGTAGTGAAATTTATCCAATTTCTGTTTTTTCTAAGCCAATTTTTCAATTATCAGTATTGCTTCATATATTATATGAGGTGTAACCGATCTTTTAAAGAGAATTTACATATTTTCACTGAATCCTCCATTCAAGCCTTCTATTGTTTGAAATCGTGTTGGAACTCTTCTTCTCTCAACAGGACGGGACGCGGACTTCTTTCTTTTAAAGCTTCAATGGACTCCAATAGATAGAAATTGTATGGTGCAAGAAAAATGAGGCGGATGTTTAAAGACTGGGATGCTAAATGAGTCGGCGGTTTGTCTTGTTGTAGAACAAGAATTTTATCAATTTCTACAGTTTGGTCAAAACTTTTCAACCCACGATGTTGTCATCCGTTTTTGAGGTGAATTATCTAAAACATCTTCCCGGCCATCTTATCACTTGAAAACAATTGTTACATACTGCTTTAAATAAATATTAAGTTTGAAAGTTGGGCAACAATTCATAACTTAATTTCACATTTAATATTTTTCTGTCGAAATAGAAAAACGAACAATGATGCGAATGAATGCTAAACTGATATGTTTACAGTAGCGAAAGGCACTACATTCGTAACAGAAGATTTAATGCTAACAGCTGTCAGTTGTTTATTTGAAACATAAAAATCGAATTAAATCAATATGTACCTATCCATGGCAACGTGAAAACGCCCGTAGGATCTCTTTTCGGTATTATCTATTGATTGGTTGTCTTCACTGACTTCAGACTAATTGATTTCATTGGATATCTACTAAAAATTTTTAGTGAAATGAAGAATGTTAAGAATAAACATAAGATTTTTCTCTGGAAATATCTAAATAACCACAAATTTTGTTATAAATTGAAGGTTCGATATACCAAACATGCAATGTGTAGTAAATTATTTTACTAACTATTGGGACATGAAATGAAATCAGTGTTGCATGCCCCAACCAGCAAAAACGTTATTAAGATCCCATTTTATGAGGTCGAGTAAATCCGTCTCAAGAGTTAATTATGTATTAGGAGCAGGAAGCTTACTCTCGAGAGTTAGGTTCTTATAAATTCGGCCCTGAAAATATTTTCACAAATTTTGCTAGTAACTTTTTTTAAAACAATTTTTTTTTTAGTTTCTTTGGATGAAACAAAATAAGAAATTGTTGCTCGTATAGAGAATAGGCGAACAATCAATAAGAAAAGCCATTTAAGTACTATTGCATCATTATAAATGCTGAATTCCATCATTTTTTTTAAATTGATTAGTTTAGTACAAGAACTAACAGAATAAAATAATCGGAAACGGTACAAAAGAAATCACGTGACCTTACTACTCCTGACAAAATCTATAACATCTAATATACTTGTTTTGAGACAGATTTCATCAACTAACGCGTTAACACGTCAAAAGAGCCCAATACGTAAGCATATAAAACCCTTTAATACATTTTTGACGTCACTTAAGAGTCATCTGTATTCACTTTTAGCTCTACTCTAAAATGAATCTAAATCTGTGCTACATTTTTTCATAGTTTGATCAGAACCAGCAAAACCTCTGATAAACTATTCCTTTCATGCTATTCATTCTTTCATGTTACCTCTCTATGTCAGCCCAATATAAACGTAAACACAGAAAATCCTGTGTGTTGTGTGTCCACAGTAGCAAAAGTAATCTGTATTCATTTTTAGCTCTACGCTAAAAAGCATGTAAGTAATCCAGAGTTTTATTTCTAACTTTAATATTTTCACTGGAAACGACAAGAGCTATCATAACAATTCCTTTGCTGGCATTCTTTTCTTTTTTTCGTTCTGATTGCTTAACCATAGTCCTTCTGGTTTTAATTCATAAGCTTTCACAACTGGCAGTAATAATAAGTACACAGTTCGTTCGATAAACTTCTCTGATGCACAAATACTCGCTAAAGGTATTCTGTTGAGTTTCAGTTTTTTTTGTAGTTCGTTTTTTTGGGCTATTTAGGTAGCAAAGTCTCCTGGATCAATTATTGTTGGTGAGAACTAATTAAACCCGGCCTTTCAATGAGTTCTGACGATCAATGATCAGATGATAGTGCTTGAAGTTCATAGGGAGTATAAATTTCATCATCAAATGAGATGTCTTTCATGGACTATAATCCGGCTTTTCTTATTATTTAACAACCAGATGTGTTGTTCTTCTTTTTGAAGATCAGCTCTTATAATCAAATTAATAGATTTAGTACTTCTGCTTTGTGCTCTAATCACAATAGACAAAAAAATTCTTGCCGTAGTATCAATTTCAATATAATAGTAGAATGAAACTACCTAAATACGAAAATCGAATAGAAAAAGCTGTCAGATTTTTTTGTTAAATTAGAAAACCACATACAAAACAATTATGTTTAATATTAATTTCAAAAATATGGAATGGACGCCAATATTTTCATATGTTTTTTCCATCGTCACTAAACATGGTTTTATATAATAACATGGTTTTTAAACATATGTCGATGAGTCTATGATCTCAAAAAAAAATGCTTAATATTGAGTTTTTGCATTAACCCATATTAGTACAGGCTTATAACGAATTTTCCGTATTATAAAATGTGGGAAACGCGGAATAAATACCTTTTTCACATTTGGTCTCACTTGTGGTCTCACAATGAATTCTCCACAAATATAAAAAAACTTTTTACAACTGTGGGGTATTTGGTTTGTCATTTTTGTTGTTTAAAATTTTTATTAACTAAACAGAACCATACCAACTATCTTATGTTAGGACCTACCAAAACCATCTACAATATAAAAAAATCATATGATTGGATTAATTGAAAAAAAATTGCATAACGAATGTTTTATATGAAGTTCTAATTTTTAATTTTTGTTTTAGGTGAGTTCGTAAGGACAGACGGTCATTGTCACGTTTATTGGTAAGCGATATTTACTTTCGAATTTGTTTGTTAATCAAATAGTAATAGTTTGTTTTCACCAATTTTTCAAAAATTGTTTCGATATAAAAACAGATCTACAGCTCCAGCGACATCACGCTTGTTTGACACTATTAGATTCGTAACCTTCGGTAATTAAGGGTATAAAACTTTCATTCCAATTAGAGGGGCAGTATTTATTGTTTAATAATATGCGTATGTTATAGGTAAATTGCTAATCATTGTCAATATATTTGACATACTCCTTACAATGCGTAGATAAATATAGAATAGCGCGAAAATTCGAGAAAAAGTTATTACTATTGAACTAAGCAGTAACGTCGATTGATTTTACGTTGTTTTCTTCAACCCCTCAGATATTACATTATGTAACCTATATTTTTGCAAATATATGTCAGGTGTAGGGTCATTGAAAAGCACGTGAAAAATGGAATCTCACAATATCCCTTTTTTAATTTTATACGAGTGTGAGAGTTGAGAAATGAAATTCTTTTAAAAACAAACACTTCTTTTCGCTCCATTGTTTGTTTTTTTGTGAGTGAATCCACAATATCGTGACACAATTTTGATTTGAATTTTATGGTACTAAAAATCTCATTATTCCAAACTGAAAATACTTCAAAGTGAAGTATCATTTTATTCCCAATTTTCTGATTAAAAAGCTCACTTCAGGTACAATTATTTATTAATGAATATTTATTATACAAATACATACTTTTGAAGCTTAATATTAATCGTTTAAACTTAATACATTCGTATCTTGTTTAAGATTCATTCCACTTATAATAATTAAAAACCTTTATTGTTGACTAAATTCAATTTAATTTGTAATTGGTTCGAAAAAAATATCTCACTATAAACAATAATAAGATTGAAGCTTTCTCATGTCTGAATGTTAAAAATGCTTTCAGTTGTCAATTCAAATATTATTCCGTTGGTTCCATGAAATTTATATTTAATTCCTAGTAAACATGTTAGTTTCTTATATAATGACAGTCGAAAATTTAAAAAATTATGAGGGAAACTAATTTTAAATCAAAAGAACATTTAGAAGTATAAAATGTCAAAAGGTCTAAGAAATTAAAATAAACATTTTTTCTATCGAAAATGCAAACAATCAACATTGATTGATCCCTTCAAGACAGGCGTCATTAACGAAGCAGACTGATGATTTTTATATAGAGGGCGCAATTAACTTGTCTACAAGTGCGTACTTATTACTTGATACTTTAGTGTGGATATTATATTAATTCCTTGTACAGTTATTCTGTTTGTACTATGACTAAAATTATTGTATTCAATAAAAAATTATCAATTTTCTAGCAATGTGAATGAATCTTTGAAAATTCTTTTTTATGATATTAATGCTATCGATAGATGAATTAATGTAGCACGTTATATTGAAAGTGTTTCCTCAACACCTACATGATTGACTTCCAGAAGTTGGTGAAACATGATGAAGTAGGCGTAGGTATTAATTCTGAACGAGTTTATATTAAAAACGCCGAGCATGGGAAGTCCGAACACCCAATTTTGTTGATTTACCATATTTAAACAGAAATGTTATTGCCGTGGAAACACTGTCCTGATATTGTTGGAATGCGGGGATAGACTGTAGATGTAGACTTGAAGCTACAGTAAAGGTTTTGCCCAGAGCTGGCCGATCATATATTTAGAACGGAGACAAAAAGTTTGCAATTGCCTTATCGCTCCAAGAAGATTTACATTTGTGAACAGTTTCATTGGCAAAAAATTATGCTGCATCTAGACGACCGATCGGGAGGTTTTTGAAACAGAAGAATACTCTTCATATATGAATTCAGAAAATGTGTGTGTGATAGCGTATGCAGATACTCTTTGATTTGTTAATAGGCACAATTATCATTTTTGAGGTCAGGAATATCCAGTCCAAAACATTATTGAAGCATAAATATATTGAAATGAGATTTTTTGTAGCCTTTTTTTCGAATTTGTCAAGAAATTCGTTGAAAATTTGATGAAAACTGTAGATTTTACTTATTCCTATACAAAATTTTCTCATATGAACTCTCGTTTCTGAGAGTACATGAATATATGTAATCATCCATTGAACATTCATAATTCGTTGGTATGAATAATTTAGAAAATATACTTCAATATAAGTTCGGATTACGCAGCTTTTAATGCCTATAACTCAGAAACGAGGGGTCGTATGAAATTCTCACTTCCCGAATTTTCTGCATCAAGTCTCGGAATACCCTGTATCACCAATATATTTATATTATTATTGGGAAACTCTTTAATTACCGTTTATCTTTTTCAATATATTTCCCATCCATTTCTAAGGACGCGTGATGACATGAAAAATTACCACGTCTGTCAACACCTAAATTACTCAATTTTCTTCTTGTTCGAAAGCATATTACGACTTATTATCAAACAGTGAAAAATGAGTTGACGTTGACATTTTCTTAATAAATATTTATTAAATACGATTATGAAAAGTCATTTTTTCTAAACAAAGCTACTCAATAATTCTGTCATGCCATTACAAAAAAAAAACAAAATGATTACTAGTGTGAAAACGTAAGAAAATACGTCGGTAGATGAGTCAAAAACTTATGTTGAAATAAATATAGATTAGAACAAAAAAAAACAGATACGTGATACATCATCAAATATTTTTTTATTGTTTAGAAACTGATTTGACTCTCACAAGTCTGATGTGACTAGTGTGTATTAATGTAGTTTTTGTTCGGTATCGAATATCGCCAACGTTTCCAGCACTTTGAACCTAGTATATCTTTACAGTGCTTGTCATAAATAATGAAAACTATACAGTTTTGAACAATACATGTTTTAAAATTATATTCAACCGTTTTTTTTGTGAATGCGGATGTAAAGGTTTACCACAAAATTTAAGGTACGATATACTGTTTTTCTCTACATTTATAAAATTAGGAAGCTTGCTACTTAAGTTTTGAGATAGAAAAATAAAAACAAATATTTTTAATAGGATATAACTTTATTTTGAACCAATTGTTAAATAATTTTTTTGCAATTCATTTATGATCTACGGGAATAAGAAGAAATCATTTGGCTGCCAAAAAAAAAACTGTTCGGAGGATGACCCATTAATTCGATGTTTTGATTGTTCAAAAACATTTTTGTTTGAACTGATGTGTAAAGGTCGCTTTGTGGAGGTGCAGAATGATACGTCTTCTACGATTGGTTTCCCTGATTCCCTGATCTTAACACTTCTGGCAAACGAATGCTGGTGTACCATTTAGAATTGACCATTCTATGTTGCTCTAATGGTTCAGTTATTCCGAAAAAACAGGCGACCATTTGCTTAGAAGTGCTTTGTGCGAGAACAACTTCTTTGGATTTGGATTGTCTTGAAGCACTTATACAGTTTATTGTTTAGTTTCGGGTTCATATGCATAGATCTTATAGATATTTTGAAGCACCTTAATTGAATTTTTTCAGCATTTCTTTTCACCAATCGACACGAGATCTTTTTTGAACCTAACGCGAACAAATCTTTTTGACAACCAAATTTGTTGGTTAGTATGATTTTTCTAAACTTCAAAGAACTATAGCTTAGTACTAACGGGCCTTAACATTTAACAAGACGGTCCTGTCACGAAATATCGCCGTTAATAAACGATTAATAAGAAAACCACCTTGGGAGTAATTAAAAGCTTTCGGATTATTACTTCTAAGTTTGTGATATACTATCTGGCAGAAATGTTTCTCCGGGAAATTTTATAATCAGCCTCCGTATCAGATTACTTTCATCCCTAATCCGTATTAATTATAAGTTTTTGCAATAGTTCCGCTCGTAAGTTTTTTCCGCTAACATTTTCTCTTTAGGCTAATTGTTTTTCGTTTTGGCGCCGGAGTTTGTGAAGTTCTTGTTGCGGGATATTTTCATTACTTCATTGTTATGGTTAAAGGTAAAAGTTATTCGCATCAAATCAACATTATCTGGTTTTTGAAAAGTTAGCGACAAACAAGGATTATGTACGTATTATTTTATCAAGATTCCTAGTAGAGTTCTAAAAGACGATTGTTGTGTACTCAACCATTTCTATTTTTTCTTTTAATTTTCTAGCTACTCACTAATCTTTCCGATTATTGATAGACGGAGAAATAGCCTCATAACCTTATCTTACTTTAAAAGGATCCCTTCGTCTAGTTGAAAAAGCGTTGTCTGCCAGAATTCCTACAAAAACAAAATACCTTTGGATAGCTTTCCGCGTCTTTTCTCTTTAATTTTTATCCCGTAGAGTGATCAGTAATGTCGAATAGTAATCTCCAGTTATTGTTCTACCCTTAGCCAAAAAATCAATCATGATTACTCCATGGCAATCACAAAAAACTGAATCAAGAGCTTTTCCAGCAGATTTTTAGACACGAAACTTCTTAGGTCTTGGAGAACCAGAAAGTCGCCATTCCATCGATTGTTGCTTTGTTTCTGGATCATAGAAATGTACCCAAGTCTCATCCATAGTAACAATTCGGTTTAAGAAGTCTACATCGTTTTCAAATCGAGCACAGATCGAACGCGATGCTTCTAACCTTGCACGCTTTTGGTCAACATTCAAACATTTGGAGATCTATTTTACGTCAGGGTATCTACTTTCAAAAGAAAATTATTTCCACTGCTTAGACTTGCTTTACTCGTAAGAGTATTACTAATATGCATAACTATCATGAGTATTCAGATGAAAACCTTCATGTAATAACTTCTCGACATTCTCAACGTGAGTTTAATATTAATGTTTGAGTTGACCTTATCGATCATTAAGATTGACATTGAAACATGCATAATGGTGGATTGTGGTGGATAGGACGAGGGAAAACTGTCCTCAAGAGTGGCCTCCCCGATCACTTGACCTCAGTAAACGTTATTACTTTCTTTGAGGGACGTTAATGGAGTTATTCTTCTCTATTTGATTCTTCCACGCATTATTTACAGCTTCTCTCACAAAAATTAACATAAACACCAATAACGTATTCACTCATTCAAAAAATTATAACCGATGTAATTACTTGAAAAACTGAATTGAAAATTATCAAATTTGATATATAAATGCATAGCCAACTCTTGACTTTATTGCAACTTTTTAAATAACATTGTTAGAAATATGCTTTCAAAAGAAAAATTGCAATAGTTTCAGATTTCAATTATCGATGATTTGAAAATATTTTTTTTTAATAATTTTGGGTCCTTCTTTGAGGGCGTATAACTTCTCAGAGAGTCAATTTTGTATAGAGGTAAATCGCCAGTAATAGTCATGTTTTGGGTTTCCCTATACTTTTTTGCTCATTGTTGTTTCTTATGCGGGACTCACTGTATACAATGTGAAAGACGATTTTAATTTATTCAACTGACATATTGAAAGAAAAGAATGTAAAAAATAATTCATTTTCACACATCTTCCCCCAAAACAGCTTTCTACTACTACTAGTACTACATAGAAACAGTTTGTTAACATGAAATTTATTCTCGGTTTCTCCCCACGTCGAAGTTGAAATTTTCATAATGATTTTGTTTTCGCTTCGAGCGTATTAATCCAGAACAAATATTACCCTAGTTATAACTATGCTCGTTAGCATCGTTTCTGTTTCATCGTACTTATTTGGAAATTTTGACATTAACTAAGGCCTATATCAGATTTGCAACATTTGCATAAAACCGATGTAACGTGTGAAAAGTTAGATACAACTCCGCAAACCCCATTGATCGAGAATGTCGATTCCGTTTGGTTCAATTTTAGAAATTCAAATTTGTTTGCCTCGTAATAGAGAATATAAATTTTCAATAGAACATTATTGATTGTACGAGGAAATGGAAAAACCAACACGATTTGTAAGAATGAAATTTGAAAAAACTGGGATTAGTTCTTTTATAAATAAAGATATGTATAGAAGTGAGCTTGAAATCGATGTGGATAAAAGACTTCTTAAGCAACTTGATGACTACAATGATGTTAAAGATATGGGTGAAAATTTTGAAGCTGTAATTTAGGATTATTGTTAATATAATTACCACAACGGTGAATACGTTCAAACAGTTTATCCAAAGTCAGTCAATATACCGTATCATATTTTTTTGAAATTTAATTTAAGCATTCAACAGATCACAATTGAATGGACAGTAACTGACTGAACAGTAGCTGACTGACAGTATGAAAAATAAAAAGATGATGTCTCCTTGGCCGCTGAAACCAGCACCAAATCATGATAAAAGTCCACTAAGTGAAAACACTTATCTGTGAGCCTGTTGACTTTAAACCAATTAGGTTGACTCTCATCAGATCAATTGCTACAAATTTGTGGGGAGTCTAATTGGAACTTGATTCAAGTTTCGATGGCTTAAAAATTTTATCTGTTCCGATAACGTTGAAATTGTTAGTAAATGACTACAATCTTAAACACTGAATAAATAATAAATAATAATAAATAAACCTAACCAAGTTATCGTCCTCATAGACTGAAAGGTAAACAGTTTACCTCCAGTCTCCGACTGAAGATAACTTGGTTATAGAAACCCGCATCAGACAGTGTAATCGTGAGTGTTGGTGTAGAGGCGGTGTAAACAGTGTATCCAGTAATTTTTCAAACTTCTGAACTGTTATAATGATTTATTTATATTTTCAGGGCTATAGTATAGTATAATCCCAAATGTCCAAGAATTCATTGATTTCAACATACTTCTACTCATCAAGACAACTTCAACATCAAGATTTTCATTAAAAATTGAAAATACTTTGTATAATAAAACTTTAAAAGTTTGCTTTGACTTGAAAACAGATTTCAAAAATTTTTTTCCGAGCGATAACATTTAATGGTTGCAATTTGCAAGTGCTCATGGAAACATTGTTGTCAAGCAAGGTTTGCAAAAATTATAAGAATTTCTGAATACGTCGGTTTCGTGATCCAACAAACATTTCATTAAATTATTCATTCTCAATTAATTACAAGCATATAGATAACAGGTATGGACGAATGCATTAATATTTATTTGAACCAAATGACATCGATAAAAGTACAAACAATACCTCTACAATGTGGTTCTATCTCCAAATACAGTAGTGTGTTATGTCCTTTCAATTAATATTCAGAAAAAAATCTTGAAAAGAGATTCTTGGGAAGACATTAAAATATTTCCGTTCAGTGAATCACAACAGGGACGGATTACAATCGATAACAATTATTATATGGGAAAAATCTTTTTTAGTGGTCAATTTAAATTTAATTATACTGGTAGACAAAATATTTACAACATGAAGATGATTGGCATACTCAAATTCTAAAATGGCCAGAGCATTTTTGTCATGTCTGGATGCTTACAGTAGCAAAAGAGGGCCAAATCAGGCGGATAACATAGCCAATTAATCGATTAGTGTCCAAATTATTTCATTTTTTCTTTTCATATTCTCCGATACTGTCTGGTATCCGCGAACGTTTGAAAGCATTTTTATTACGAAATATATATGTTATAATACGGAATAAATGTCCTATGTAGTGACACTTTTAGCACATTGCTCTACCAAAAGATTTAGATCCTATTGTAGCACATCTACGTCTGCTACATGTCGTGAGTGATTAAATTGCAAGCATATTTTTATGTTGTTGAAGTCGAAGGCACATGTAAAGTCTCTCCAACAACTTCCTGGCAATAATTTGAATATTTTTACGTATTATAAAGAACAAAGTTCACTTACGGTCTCATTATTCTGACTGGGTTTCTCCAATTCTCTTATTATTGAACAATTTCATTCTTGCAAGAACCCTTACTTGACGACCCACAATATCAAAAATTAATAGGAGGTATTAATAAATATATAGCAAAATAGGTGCCAGTGAGGTTATGAATTTGTGAGGACATTAGGATTACGAATATGTCATCAACCTTTTGGAGCAAGTCATCATTGTCATTTACATACCCAAAACTTGCGAAAGCGAAAAACCTCTTCTAAAATGATGGAAGTATTTTTTATCATCAAATTATCTTCAATCAACGTTTTCCAAAAACGCCCATGGATACCATATAGTATCAATGACTTTAGGATGGAACACCCTGAATTAGAAGTATTCATTGATATTGTATCATTCATAAGCAACAAATAGATGAATTACCTAAAATAAAACAGAAATAGCTAAAAAACTACTTACGCCCATTGAATGTTTATTGTTTTATAAATAACAAAATCACATGGTGTAATTGATGTGGATTTTATTGAGGTGATTATGGAAAACCTGTTACTGTTGCCCAGGAACATTATAGATTAGTGGGTTCAACATGACAGGACGAACAGTCACAGTATTCGACAAACGATAGAATTGCTGCAGGAAACATTTGGAGGACACATTATTTTTCAAGGTTATAATTTCACCTACCTGTCACTGATCTTATGCCACAGGATGCCTATTTGTATGGTATAATGCCGAATGAAGTCTTTAGTCGTACACACCTACCCAGAAATTGTGATGATTTACGTGAAAACATCATGTTCAAGATGAAGGTGATAAATTAATTAATATAAATACGCAAATTGTCGGTGTTAAATCATATTTTGATAAAGAACGCAACAGGTTAGGTTACCTTTATCTGTCTTCCAAATATAAAAAAATTATTTTAAATCAGAAGTGAGCTATTATGAGTCGATTTAGAATCATAAACATATCAAAAGGTCTAAGAAATAAAAAATAATAAGGAATGTATTTCAGTATTGTGTATTTTTGCACATACTGTACTTCAAGAGATGTATGATTTATGTTAGACCATATCAGACCGGGGACTGGATCAGGTGTTGTGTCCCCACGATCGCTAGGTACTACCCTACCTAATAGATGTACCCTTGCTATTCAATGAATAGTGTAGTGAGGGGATTTCCTGTATATTACTAAATAAATGAAAAATTAACAAATCGACGTATTTTTCGTGACCTCTAGAACTTTATTTGCGTTTTGTGCAATTTCATTATTCGAATATCATGTCATTCTTATGAAAACCGAATCGGTGCTAATAAAATACTTCCTCTATATCGAACAATAGAGCAATCTCGATCGTATGTTTATTTTAGAAAATGGACAATATAGGCTTTGAAACAATACTCAGTATAAATGAAATCCCTGATTTTCATTGGAATGGAAATGACTAGAAAATTATGCGGAATCATATTCGGTAAGCTGAATTGACGAGTACATCAGGTATAGAGCAGTAAAGTATGTACTTAGTTGTCTGCACAATTCAATGTAAAACCTTAGCAACGCCCCACGTTACAAGCTCTTACCCGTATGGATTTTACTACATAAAAGAGATCTTTTTCTCTAAAATAGCAGCTGCTGATTTAATAAAAAAGCGAATTTCTCATAAAGACGTAAGCACTGAAACGAACAAAACAACCTTTGCGTAGAAAGATCGATTCTTAGTATGTAAATAACATGAATGCAAATTTTCTTTGATAATTCTATCCAACAAGAATTTACTTCGTAATAATGCCAATTGAAAATAATTAGTTACTTTGTACTTTCAAATATTCAATTACATCACTTAAATTGAATATTATAAACTATTAATTCGGCTAGAATCCGAATGGAAAAAATAATATTTAATCGTTGGTTCAATAAAAAGAATTGAAATTAAAACTGTCGTATGATTCTGTTCTATTTGTGTTAAAAAATTCGCAATACGAAAACATTGCATTGTCACGTAAGCCGGCTTTCGAAGGGAATATTCATTCATTTTTATAGTATTACCGATATTTAAGAGATTAATGGAAATAACATTTTTAATTTTCACATCCCGAGGACTTGATTTTTTTCTATAGGGGATACGCAAACATACAATTGTCGCTTATAATTTTATTTTTATCATCATTTAAATGTTCACTTGGTAATAGGTCACCTAAAAAGCTCGCCATAACAACCGTTGCTGCCACTGCTTAATGTATTGACCATATCTTTTCACATGCTTTAAATCAGCTTCAACATCAAAACTTCGGATCTATTTGAAATTTTGCACACCTAGCACCGTGATGATAATATATTGATTCCATAAATTCAAACGATTATCTTTAGCTGGTATACTGAGAGGTCATATAACGGAATTTTTGTACTAGATTCTTCCCACTTTTAACGACCAGATAAATTTGCGTGCTAGTGAATGGCAACCAGTGACAATATACTAATTATATAATTTTGTCATATAGTCAAGATCATCAACATCTCAGATCTGTAATCAACTCACCAATTGAAAATACTTGTTATTTAACTTACTTATTTCAATTAAAAACACTAAAAATACGCACACAGTTAATCGAACAGAAAAATAATAGTTTGAAGAGGATTTTAAAAAAGAGACTTTTATAGATGATCAAACTTAAAAGTAAACAAGTAAAATATTCGTCGCACTCTCAATGCGGGAGACAATAGGGATTTTTTTTTACCGTTAGCAATCAGTAAAAATTAACAAAAATCTAAATTTGTAAAAGAAAGTTTCCATAGAAAAAAAAAGAAAAATATCCATGATTTCATTTATATAATAATTTTATCCTCATTATTTCCTATATTCAATCGTGATCTAACTTTGCTAAAGGATGAATTCCTTCAAGATTGTCTAAAATCGGTTGATGTACCAGAAAGCATCTTCATGTAACATACCGTGAGTTTGAGGCATACTTGCCTTTTCTCGTTGGATACCTCATAATTTGACAATTGCTCAAAAACAGCTCGTGTAGATTGGTGCTGAAAAAATTCAAAAGACCTTCATAAATCGGGTCAGACGACGAATCAGAGATCATGGATATAAATGAACCCGAAAGAAACAACCGAACAATAATCGACTGTATAGGTTTTTCAAGACCAGCCTAACTGACCATGTCGCCAACGTTTCATTAGAGCAACGTAGAACGGTCAACGCTGAATATTAAGATAAAACAAAATCGAATATTGTGCTTAGTGAACATGTTAATATTCTCTCATATACGGTCCTGTCAAACATTGAATGGCCATATTTCTCAAATCCGATATTATTATTCAGCAGAATTGAATGTAATGTTCAAAAACTGGACTTTATTTTACCGCCTTTTGTTAAAAAAGAACGGGATCATCGATTTATCAGGACAGCACGTTATCAGTTTTATTAAGTAAATTTTGTTTACTTTAATTGTCTGTTTTTCTATACTATCGACAATTTTCTTTGTTCAAGCTCTATCTAATCTATACAATCAGTACTGAAAGGGGTACGTGTGGGAGTATTTTTTTTTTAACTAAAACACGTAACTAGCATTTTTAGTTTACTGATTAGTCTACTGCGGATACGATTAGAATATATTGAGTGAGATGATACACGAGTGTGATTCATAAATAAAATTTGTTATTGTGTACGTGAGAAAATAATTTATATTTAAATAAAGGTAGGTTATATAAATTTGTAGGAATATAGAAATTTATATGAAAATTTTCAGACATTTGTAACGTTTTTTCATACTTCTCTAATTAATGTCTCCAACGTATCATAGTTAAATCTGTCAAGACTACCCGTTTCAAAAGTATTGAATTTGGTGATTACTAAAGAAAGAAGATTAGAGTCTATCAAAAATTGTACTGGACTAAATGACGTGTTTCAATCTTACCGTTCAAATAATCTAAAACATCTATTCAACAATTTACATAAATAAGAAGTTGCTAAAAATATTTTTTCATACACCTCTCGCATTTGGCTAGAGTGGTCACGGTGAAAAATCCCATCATGTTTTGCTTTAATCTCTAAAAAATAAATCCGAAGAATGCCTACCCAAACCATAAGTTATGGTATTTTTTAAAATGTTATGACTTTATGAGATAACAATACTGGACACGTTTAAATGTGAATATTTTCCGTTGTAACCCGTAGAGAATTGTCGATAATCATAAAAAAATAACCAGAGAATTGTGAATCAGGTTTTTAAACATTAGTCAGACATCGTGAAACATGAGCGTCAAATTTGATAGGGTTAGGGGATTTTATTTACTCTTTAGAAAATATTTTGTACCAAATAATTAATGAACTAATTAACCTTAGAACACTGTAATGTGATTTAAAATAATAAATTATATTTAGATAGTGTGTAATTTCGAATAAATTAGAAATATGATGTCAACGTTGATATTAATATTGGAAACACTGAGATTTTGATGGCTATATTTATAACGTGAGTACATACGCAGCGTTATATCTATTGAGATATACTACAAGGTTTTCTGATAAAATTTCTGATTTTATTTATGTTCAATTTATTCACTATTAATGCAATTTAAAAGCTTGAAGACAATAATCTTTTAAATGTTCTCATAAAATTGATGCATTGTTTCATTTATCTCCCCTTTCGTCATCAAACGTCGACGACGTAAATGTTTCTTTAGGTTAGGTTAGGTTTCTTTAGTTTAATTAATAAATCACACATGACCAAATCATATTAATAGGGTGGATGTTCTCTGACTATAGCATTATTTTCATGTATAAAATTGGGGCTCATACCAGGGCGAGCCATAATCAACACAATCCACATATTAAACCAAATAGTCCAAAACATATGGGGGCAACACACTTAGAGACTTATACATAATCTTTATAAATTCTAAAAGCACCTTTGACTCAATAAATATAAAATTATAAAAGATTTGGCAACCCTAAAGGTACCCAGAAAATTAAAGATATAAATAGAAGCTATAATACAAAAACAGAAAGCCAAAGTAAGGTATCTGAAAACACTAAGAGAAGAAATAAAAAGAAACAAACAAGTCAAACAATACAAATATGATTTTAGAGAACTTAATAATATTAAAACAAATCAAATATAAGCAGTAGCATACGCAGACGATGTAAGAATATTGGATAATGCAAGAGAAGAACTGATAAAGGCAAACAAACTGGAAACAAAAGCAGAAAAAGTCGGTCTAAAAATAAACCAAGAGAAAAACCAAACACATGAAGATAACAAAAGAAGGCAAAAGAGAAATAGACCACCTAAGGACACGTATTTGGAACTGTATCCTCGTTAAATTATCTAAGAGTAACAATCGGACCCACGTCTAAACAAAAAATAAGAGAGAAAATACAAAAAGGATATCGAACACTTGAAAAAAATAAAAATTTACTTAAAAGCAAGAAAGTTAATAAAAAACACTGAATAAAAATATATACACATTAATAAGACCAACTTTGGAATACGACAATGAAACAATTGTCATAAAAAAAGAAAGAAGAAGATAATAGAGACAAAAATACTGAGAACTATACTCGGACCAAATATAACAACAGATGGAGAGAGAATTGAAGAAAAATAAAGAAATAGAAGAAAAACTCGGACGACGAAAATATAATATGGTATATAATATCAGGTAGTTTAAGTAGTAGACGGAATGATAGTAAGGAGAATATTTAACTTTGATTACTTGTCCGCAACTTTAGTTCCATTATAGAACTTAATTTCCTTGAAGCATTTCAAATTAACGGATATTTCAAACGAACAAATAAAATTAGAAGTTTCTCCATTTTCGAAGTGCCGTCTATTTCAAGCTTTTTCACCGTAGCACCTTTTTCCCATTAGTAAAGTTATTTAACGTAAAAAAAAAAGAAATTATGAATAACATTTTTGGTTTACTTTTCAAAAATTGTAAATATACGAGAGTGATTCGAAACGTACAAGAAAAACGAAAATTTTAAAGAGTTTCGAAATATTCCTCAATAAATCTTTTTACTTAGATACACTGGGTATAGTGATACTTCAGCTTCTCTAAATCCTCTGAAAAATACGTTTTCTCGAGGTCTACAAAGTAGATCCCTGCAACGGAGTTGACCTACTCTTAGTTGATTAAAATTTCTGTCCGGCGAGTGAAGTTCTCAAGTTTTGAAACAAAAAGGAGTCATACTGATATAACAGTGGTAATCACGTTTGTGGCACTATTTCCAAACGATGCATAAACTTCTTCGAATTTCTCTTAAATAGCGTCAAACGCTGTTCTGAAGTTACCATTTTAGGACACCTGGATGTGTCTTATCAAAAACCGACAAACGACCACGTTGAAACCCGTTGTACCTATTGTTGATAGTAGCCATCGAAGAGAAAGAGTCACCATACACTGCATCCAAACGCTCTTTGATTTCGCCACTCGATTTCAAACAAGAAATGAATCTCCAACCGATATTGTTGTCCTTTTACCATTTATCTAAAATCCGTGGATACGCTCGATCCACACGCGATCAAAACAACTACGAATCCGATCCGTCTGAAATTGCGACAATAACAGTCTACGAGAATATATTAGACTAAAGTGTAATGATCTTGAATGACTACTTATCAGACTGCCCTCGTACTTGGCAAAAATATAACGAAATTGCTATTTCATGTTATTTAAAGTCATGTTTTCTTTATTCAGCACTACATTATAATATCAAAAGATTGAAACTCATTGATTTCTAAAAGGAAATTAAGTTAATTCACAATCTTACAATAAAATTGAAGAATTGTTGGTTATTTTGAAGAGAAGAATTAGTTTCATAATACTTTAACACTAAGGCATACTTTGAATACGTTACACAACAAAAAAGATTCAATTAACTGATTGGATTCTCACACATGAATGTTAATAAATTAAACTTTTAACAGTTAATACTAGTCTTTCAAGTTCAGCGTTTATTAAATAGAATGTAGTGGAAGCGAAGTTAGAAAGCGTTGTGGTGAAAAGAATAACGTTAGTTTAGCAAAATTGCTAGAATTTTAGACTAGAAGTTTATAAATTATATGGTAATTGTCGACAAAGGACTTTCTAACAGCAATTCGTGTGTTACGTTATAACAGAGTAAAACTAGCAGACCTCACCTTATTCAATGTCAACATTATATAAAATTTCCATTTTAAAATAATTAAGCCAAATTTAATATAATTTTCTTGATTGAACAATATCGATCACTTAATTATTCAATCGTAAATTCTTAATATGACACAAAAGACTGTAAACATCGAAACTTGATAAAAATAGACTACATAGTTACAGTCATACTAATTGCCGTTTGAGAAAAAGCAGTCTGATAAAGCTCATGAGGCCCTATGAGATTGGATTTTAAGGATAATTACCATATCCATAAAAAAGGGTTCACAAAGAAAGCCGATGAGGAATCACATTAACTCTATTAATAAGAGTGTATCAGAGATTTACAAGAAAAATTTTAAGAAAGATTTGAATATACATTGAAAGAAACAAACAATCAACGCTATATTTATTATGAAACAGCTAGAAAAAAACAATGGCAGTAAAATTCACACTATTTATAAGGCGCTACAAAATATTCATATGAGGATTAATAGAGAAAAAACAAACTATAGCCGTAATCATCTTTATTCAGATCATGTGAGTCCACTGCTGGACATAAGCCTCCCGTAATTGAATTCATCCGTGTCGATTCTGTGCGACGTTCATCCACTCCATAATGTTTTTTGCTCAGCGTCCTTCCTTGACTAGCCCAGTTCCATTTCAAGTTTGTCATTCGTCATTATAATAACATTCGTCGAAATCTTAGCCGGATCGGACTCCTAGTTATGTTTTGACTAGAAAAAGAACAATATCGTTTGGTGCATCGATTCTTGCTTTTGGAAGGGAACTGTTGGTTTCTGATGTGCCGCATTCAGTTGTCCAGAACACGTCTACCACGAAGGATAACAGGAAATTTTTGGCCTAAAAAAGCTGTTGGTGCTATTAGTACCGTGTTTGTTTACTCCGGAAATCAAACGCAATCATAAGACCACTTCAAGAGTTATGTTTGACGTTGTTTAGCGTTGCAAACCTTGAGAAAACGTATTTTTAAGGCCACTTGACATGATGCAAGACAACGACAAAGTAAACAAGAAAAAGTGGTCAGCTGCTGCCTTGATTTTGGAGTCTTATGAGTTGGAGATAGAATTGGGCGAGAAAACGTATAAAATTATATTTGAGAATGGCGAAAGACGTAATATCAGCACACCAGAAACTCATTTCTTCCTAGAATTGCAACTTGTACGCAATAAAAATGGCACCAAACCGATAATGTCGCAAGTGCGAAATCTTGCATGGAACAATCAGGTGAACTTTTGATCTGAACTGGAAGAATAAAAACAATCTCACATTCATCAACCTACACTTGTAATTATACAGGGTATAAGAATGAAGAAAAGTGAGTTTTATATTGACATTCTCTTTAATATATTGTGTGTACATTATGTTTCAAATTTATGTTGTATCTATATCTGTGAAAATATCATCTCCTTGATTTTATATCCGATTCGGTTTTTAAATCTTCTGGCTCTAAAACTAATTTCTTTTTCTTTCTTCTTTTGATATATCGAACGAATAAAAAACAAAACGCCTATGGTACGACATCTTCAGAGTCTTTTCTTACTGCTAAAATCTCTACACCCATAATATAAATATGTAAATGCCTCTGCATAACTCAGATAACTCTGCCATTGTATGATTCTTTATGGGTTTTCTAATAAGGAGTGTAAGAACAAAGTACTGCTCAAGATTTTTTTACTTTTCCATCATTTGAACTAATTGTTTTATTTAACTTCAAAGTAACGTTTAGAGACAATGGTACGATGTTAATTCTTGTTATAATCTGAATTTATATCTTAAAGCAAAGCAAATATCGATGTTAAATTATTTATAGTTCGTTCCAAGATATTTCCTCTTGACTTACCACCTGACAACAAAGCTGTAAATTGCCAGTATTAAAGTAAATAGTAACAGGGTCGTGTTGAGACTTACTTAAATTTTAGAAAATAAATAAAAAATCAATTTTAGTCACCACCTTTTAAGGGTGATATCCAGAAAGGGGTGGGCTGACTTTTGTTGTGGGGAAGACTTAATTTCATATGAGCAATCACCTCCTGAATTTTGTCGCATGAATTTGGTATATTAACCCAAACCTCGTAGGAAATCCTGTATATTCTAGTTATCCATAATATAGAAAAAAGTTTTCTCCCGATAATCATGATATTCCTTCTGAAAATTTATACAAACTACGACTATGGTTATTAGTTTCCTTTTAGTGAATCTACATATTTCTTCATGTGATTTAGATAAATGAAAACACGGATAATATTTCAAATCAATTCAATTAACACCAAGTGACCAATCAACCCATAGGTATTTTAATGGTACTGTTAGAATATTAGGCCAGTATTAACAGTTGCAGTTGATAAACAACAATAAAAACAAAAAGACATGGGATACAAATTTAGATGTTAGCTTTCCTTATCTTCAAATTAATTCTTAATTTCATTCTTTGGTAAATAAATACAGATCAAGAAGAGATCGAATAATAACTGAAGCCTAAGAGAAGACTTGGATATAGAAACTGTAATTGAAATAATTGATTGAATCTTTGTAGAATGGAGAGCAATGAGAAAAACAATATACTGAACAGAGGCTATGAAAATGACTAGAAATAGATAAGATACTTTATTTGGTGTTAAATATTTTATAATTTTTTGTAACATACTATATATTTTTTATTCATGTTTTTAATCGCACCATGTATTTTTAAATGTCATCTCTATACTGTTCTACATATAGTTCCCCTCTTTTGTGTTGATCCATTACAAGAAGTGAACTCAGAGGGAATATTTGTTCCATTCTCAAATTAATTTTAAATCTCTTCCCTTTTGCTCTCACATAGTTTTTTATTTGCTTGTAAACGTTCATTGATTAATGTTCCAAGTACTCAAAGTTTTCCATACATCTTCTCTTTTTCTCATATGATTTTGTCAGATCTATGGAGGAGCAGTTTCTATTTAAGTAACGAGCAAATGATCTTCGGAGTCTAGAGATAATTTATATTGTAACTTACGAGGGTTTTGAACTTAGATTAGTTGCAAGAATTAAGGAATTATCCCATTATCATAAAACTGTCTTTATTAACAAAAAAAAAATGTTTTTGTTGCATTGGCATACTTTCGATATATTTATATATCATTGTTTTGTACTTAACTTAGATAACTACTAGAATAGAACACACACTGTTTACACTACCACTACATCAACACTCACAATTACACTGAAGGTAAACAGTTCAACTTCAGTATGAATATCACCAACGGCTCAAAATATTTCAACTTTGTTGTTTAGTATTACAATTATACTTGATTTTTGATACTCACGTAAGTATGGTATAGTGAGACATCAAACATTACGAATTTTTTATTAGAATTTGCAATTATAATGAAACTACAATAACAAATGTGAAATCATTATCACACTGTTGATATTTTACACTCCAGCACTGTCAAAACTTCGACGCGGAGCAAATTTCTTCAAACTCATAAAACTTACATCTTACCTATAATCGAATACAGAACTTCGCCCAATTAAAGCACACTTCTCATCCCATTTATTACTGGACGTACACTTTACTCGAAACCCAAAAGGATACTTTTCTCCTTCTCTCCTTTTCTCTTACTAGCAACGACATATCACCAACTTCTACGATTTTCCTTTTGTCATAAGATGAAATTCACATCTTAAAGGCCACGCGTCGAGTTTCTGCATTTTCCTTGTACCCTGATGAACTCATTCAACGGCAAAAAGATCGACTAAAGATGATAATGTAGATGTACCCTACTTGTTCACTCTATCTCTTTTAACTAAGCTTTGTTTTTTTTAATAGAATTTGTTTTTCTTTAATATAATAATTCCTGAATTCATACGCGCATACGCACTCTAACAAACATTTCAACCTAGCCCTGCATTAGAAAATATTCCTTTATTAGGAAGCCATATCCACATAAAATTTTTAAGAGAAATAAGATCTCTCAAAACTTAACGGTAGCAATCACTATTTCTCCCGATTGACTCGCACTACATGTGTAGATACTTAGTTTATCTTTGATAGAACATTTATTACTAGAAATATTATATTCATAAAATATATCCAGAGTATTTGACAGCTATATAGTTTAGACAAAGACAAGTTAAATGGAGAAAAGCAAACTTAGCTAACTTCGATAACCGTCGTATCATATAGGTAAACAATAAGTAAGTAAAGTTAATAATCACTTTATTATAATAATTATCAACTGCAAGTATATTTCCTGAAATATATTCTTACTATATTGAAATATTAGATATTTTTTTTTCATTTTTTGTCAATAAACATAAATTGTATTTTATCGTTTTCCAATTTACTGCCTTTCTACACAACAAAAGCAATTTAGTCTATTAGTAATATGTAACGCTCTATATACGTTTACTTTCGTATTCAATGTATTGGATCTATTTAAGAAAACAATTTACATTTCAAAATTGGTAACAACACATTTCATTAAAATAAAAATTAATAAGTAGATTATGGTTTACAAATCTGATTTGGATGGAAATTTCTAATGAATATTTTTGAATTCAAGCTTCGAAACCGGTTTCATGATCTTATCCCTTATCGGTACTCTCTCTTCAAGTTTCTTTTTGATTTACCATTCTAGTAGTGTTTAAATCATTTTTTTTATTCTTTTGTTGTATGCCGCAGCATGTTCCTTATTTCTAAGTCTGCCACATCTTGCAATTCTAGCCACAACTACTCACATAGTCCATCTTTTTGGCTTCGAGTAGATTTATTGTTTTATTTTTTTAATTTAGAAGCTACATTAGTTGCTATTTGTTATTGTTAACCAGGTTTGGAACTACCATAGGCAACATCAGCAGTCATTCCTTCGAGGTAGTCTTTCGTAAAATTTAAAACAAACTGTAGTAAGCATCTATCATTTCTTTATCTCTCCACTTTCAGTAAACGGCAACCTTCTCATTTTTATGTGGACCTTGACTCCTCCAGGTGCTTCCATCTTTTCTTCATTGGCTCTTTTTTTCTGGTTTTTGAATTGGATCCTGAACAATGATTACATATATTGGTTTCCAAATCACCGTTCTATATGTTCAACCAGGAATTCAATTTCTTTTTATCGTCCCTTTGGAATGCTTCGTAAACTTTCTAGTGCATCGTCTCGAAAAGCAACTATCAACTACATAGCTTTCTCCATGTAGTTCCATCCATTAGCATCGGTTACAACATTGGACTTAAGAAGGTAGACCAAGACGATTCACCGTCAAAGTAGGGTGATTTGATTTTCGCACGGACTACTGCGCATCCCAGGGATTATGGTGTTTCGACAGAAACCACATGTTCATCAGTACCTTTGGCCGTTGTTTTACCATCGCCTAAGCTACCCTGCTCTTGTTCCATTTTATTCCACATGTTTTTCTTCTAGACTGCTTCGATCTTCTTTGTTGCTTCGATCACCAATCTCTCCCTCTCTTGAACTTTCCATAATTTCTACTTTGTGAATCTTGTCTAAAATAATTTACTTAACAGTTTTTACCGACTAAAAATTTAAATTAATCTTGAGTTGTGAATATTTTTGACTTTGTTGATCAAAATTATTGGAACTGAATTTTTCATTAAATCAAGCAAGAAAACAAAAGATTTTATTTTATAACAAATAATGCTAAACATTCTATTTTGAAATGGTCAGGCATTTACGTTTGATGGGGTTCACCTCCTAGGTTTTAAAAATTGTCCTATCAATGATATTGAAATAACTTTTATTAATATTTTATTAATTTCGTTTTAATGATCGATTTGTAGTTAATTCCCTGAGTTCAGTACTGATAAATTTGAATTAAAGGTGCACAAAATATACCAGTGGTCTAACTAATTTTATAAGAAAAGCTTTGGAAAAGTAATCAAGAGAAATGATATCCAATTGAAGTTCCGAGCTAGCGTATTCAAGTGCATTTGGTCAATGCCGACAATTAACAAAACAAACCATAGTTTTTCCTCCTATAACGGGAGTCACATGCCAAGAATATTTCTGTAAAGATGAATATCTCAATTCACTGAAAAATTTTTTTTGCTTCTTGTATGGTTCACAGCTAACTTCCTCTTGCTTCTCGATAAAATTAATCGATTCAGGAGAAATTTGAATTTTTATATTTATACTGAAGTGAAACGTTTTTTGAAAAACCATACATCTTAAGCCCTTTTGATTGTCAATAAATAATGGTGAAACAATAGATAATAAAAAATTAAACTACTAAAATAGATATTCCCTATTACCATTTCTACGCACTTTCTGAATCGGTGTTGTAATGTCGCATTGAAACCTTATTCTCCCCATCGCGATCTAATAATCTCTCTAATATTTTACGATTCTAATCCGCCGTATAGTCATTTGAATGCAAAATATTTTAGTAAAATCTATGCTAGAGAAAGACACCCACAGGAAAATCTATTCAAATAGAAAACTTCAGACAGAGTCTGTACCGGAACTTAACTTATAGTTGATTCTAGACAATAACCGAATATTAGAAGTAGGTGAAGGGTAGTATAAGGGAGGTTACGACATTCTTTATTTCTTAAAACTGTCGTACATGAAATTTCACACTCAAAAAGCATTGTCGCAGATATTGGACATACCCGAGATGATCACAACCCTCCAAAAATGAATTCCTCAAAGCAAAAGCCCTCATATATCTTCCCATGCCGTGGGCTTATCATTCTTCTCTGCTGTTCGCGTTCGGCTATCCTCATTCATTTTTCACTTTTTTATCTTTAGTTTTAGCATTCGCGTTGGGTTTTTGTATTTTTCTTAGTCTCTAGAAGGAGTAGATTCCTAGCCGATTCATTACGACTAAAAATTTTCAAATCTGACTTTTCTTTTCGAAAGTCTCGAAACAAATGCCGTCATTGGTCAGCACTTTTTTAATGAAATGTTTATCCTTGATATTCGTATTATATTGGTGAAGAATCAAACAAGTTCATGTATGGTAAGAATATATACCACGAGTCATATTCATTTGCACATCTGAACAAGCGTTGCGGATTGGGCGGCGGCCGGCGCGGTAACGGTAAGTCTCGACGCGTTATACTGAATATGGAAGATGCAAAGTTTTACAAGTAACAGTCGTTGAGCTTTTTAAAATATTACCCGTAATATTGATAGGAAAAACCAAACTAACATTTTAGTTCTTGACTATCGAAACCAAATACATTTTCATGGAACTCCGCATACGATTGTCAGCCGCAATTTTGTGTCACGCCCAACGTAAACCCTCGCCGAGTCTCCCGTGGAGCCCTGGACCACTTTGGGAATCACGGACCTAAATAGTACAAATCGATTTTCATATGTATATAGAAGAAGATATATATTAGAATTGTCATCCTTTAAATGGAAATCGTAGAAGTCAGGAATATTTGATTATAATCATATCTGAGAATTAATTTGATGCGATGCTTATTGATCATTCACACCTATTAATAATCAACAAAATGTTAAAAAGTTAAATATAATACTGTGAAATTTACACTTGTCGTAACCTCAAGTTGTCAACCTTACTTGGTAAAGTTATTTATTCATTGACAAAGACGCGGTCTCAAAGTTTCCTGGAAACAAATCCAGATAACTGTAGACGAGAACAAATGGAACAAACGAGCGATTATTCAAGGAAGTTGGGAAAAAGAAAATGTAGAGTAGGGGAACATTAAGAATCACAAGAATGCAGTAATGGACTACCAACATAATTACAATTATAAAGACAAATTAAAACGGAGGGAAAGCTTCATTTATTGATTGTAGTAGAATCACATAATATTGAATAAACTGAAATAAACTATACGAAGTTACTTACTTACTTAATTCTCATATCTATCTACCCTATCTACGGGCGTAAGATGTGGGGTTGAGCTTCTTTTACCGTCAAATCTTTCTTCCAAAATTGTTTCCACTTCTTTTCTGGGTCTTTTCTTTGTGGTTGTACCTCATGTAACTTTTTTCCTCTGTTCTCAGTAGCTTTGTTGATTTTGTCCATACAGATATTCCTTGGTCTTCCACTGTTTCTCGCTCTTACTGTTTGAGCTTCTAGAGTTCTTCTTGTATTCTTCCCTACGCCCATTCTTTTCACATGTCCTGACCATTTAGTTGATATTCTTCTTTATATTGTTCTGCAGGTTTTGTATTTATTATACATACCTGTATGTTTTGTTTTTGATGTGGTTCTCAAATTTCCGCGGGAATATCATTTCGATGTTTATATCTTTTTCCTGCGTGTTTCGGTGTATCGAAACCATATTTAGTATGGGTATAAAAACTCATTTAGAAATTTCATTTCCTTGAGTATTTCATTATTCTCTAGAAAAGATGTTTTTATCGCGTTAGAAAGATTCCCTGCGTTTGCTGCTCTTTCTGGTACATCTTTGAAATGCTCTATTTGTCTATTTCTAATTTTGAAGCAGTGAGTCTGTTTCTGTGCTTCTGATTATCATCTTGGTTTGTTCTGTGTTAATGTTCAATATTCATTCAAATTCTCTTTTCATTTTGCTAGAAAATTTATTGTTGATTATATATAATTAGATTTACATAAATTTTCATTAATGTTCACTAATCTACATTGATTTTTACCTTTGCTCGTTGATAAAACTATGAACTGCATGTTTATGTACACGAGAGCTGACTTCACTTTCACGTTTAAACATAATTAATTGAACTTTTGGCAAGAAAGCCGGAATGTTTTTATTGCTATTTAATAGAAACTAAATTTAATAGCGACCCGAGAATATTTGAACTGAAATAAAAACTGACTCACAGCATTTTTCACAGGCAGGAAAAGCTTCATTGTATTCTTTTAATGTTTATTGTGAATTTTTTTTTTCCGTGTTCAAGAGAAAATTAATTGAATTTAGTGAAAAAGAAAGGTGAGTAATATTAATTCCAAACATGATATATATTGAGTGTCACAAAGCCTCTGTATGTGTGTGTGGAAAAAATTCCCATTTTGAAATAATAGTGTTTATTTTAATTAGATATTGTGGTTAAAATGATAATAAAATATGAGAACAAAAATAATATCCATTTAAAATAATATCACCCTACAAAAATTATCGCATCACTAATTATTTTTTAAATATTTTAAATGTGTTGCCTGTTTTTCAAATTTTACTATTATTATGAATTAAAACACCAATAGATACACCTTTTGCAACATTTATTTTATATCAGTTTAATCTGCAGAGGACAAAAAGTTTGATTTACCAAAACATAGAAAATATCAAAAAAATTGTACAAAACATCTAGGTATACATAAAAAATGAACGGTGCATAAACTAAAACCAGCCAATGAATTTCTAATAGCGTGTGTTGCCGCCCCTCGCTCTAATTACAGCAATTATCTCCAGTTTAGACATAAAAAGGTGATTCTTCACTGAATTTCGTAATTTTTTCAAACATAAATGTAACAAACCAAAATTGATTAGTCAATTTCACATAAATTTTTATGTTATGCGAAAAAAGTGTAATCAATTATTACCCAAAAATTTTCTATTCAAATTCTTTTCACAGAATTTGTAGTTTTACCACTAATCGAGATAAACCGTTTTTTACTCTTCAAACTGACCCCCTTCCATTGCCCGATCTCATATCGCTCGTAAATTATTTTTCCTCACATTCTTTTGGTTTCAAAAATTATCGACCCTGGTCTATGATGCTATGACAATGAAAAAATTCAATAATTTACAGTTTGGACTTTTACTTTTATTATCTCGGCACATCGAAACTATAAAAAGTGAGTTTATGCAGCCCCCATTTTGACTTTTCAAAACCTAGCAAACACCTACTTTCAAGAAACATTTTCTCTATATTTTCTTATTTTATTAATTTCATTCTATTATTTTGATTAACTTGCCGCATAAATAAGAAAATATTAAACTTATTCAACAATTTTCGGAAAATTAAGGGTGGAACATTTTTGTTTTTAAATCTACTTATTATTATATTATTTTGCGGGAACAAAAATGGAAATTTGTCAGCTAAAAAGGCTCGATTTTCGATGCAAGCTGCGTCGCAAACTCCAGCAGAATTTATTAGAGAATTCAGGAAAATGATGGTGAGTCGATATATTTCCCAACTTCCCTGGACTAATTTTGCATTTCTATTTGTGTTAATCTCATTTTCATTATAAACATTATTATCAGCTAAATTCATTGTTCGTACTTCATTAAATAAATATTTTTACAAAAAAATTATAAATATTATTTACCTATTATGCTTTTCTAACGAATTCTATTTCGTTGAAGATTCAAATTTAGTACAACACTGCGAAGAGAAAGAGCATACGGATGTGTTTATTTGAAAAGTTCGTCATACAAATAATATTCTAAACAAAACGCATGCGATATTTATCATAGTAAGTGAGGAGTGCATGTGGCAGAGTAAGTTTAAACTCCAAAAGATCGATTTTTAATGGTCTTTCTAGTTACTGGGGGGATGAGCCTCATTATTCCAAGAAAATATAAAGCTGAAAACGCTCTTTGCCGAACATATTAATATGAAAAATTACTGCCTTCTCGACTTCTCGAATGTGAATGCTAGATTTCTAATGGTATACGAGGCGAAACGAGTTTTTTATACCTACAGAGTGGAGGAACTACACTGCAAATACGTTTTTTGAAATAACAAAATTTTAGTTTTCATAACTAGAAACTAAGAAAAATAAAATCAAATTTGTCGTTTGTTCATTTATCAGTCCATCTTAAACTTTAGAACGAATTTTAAAGCAGTTTTCAATATAATTTTTCACGGAAAGTTGTACAAATGATAATTTTCTTAGACTCTCCATTGCTAAATTCTCAAACATATAGAAATAAATAAAAATATTTTATGAAAAACTTCACCAAATTAATTAATTTTTGTCAAAATTACTTCACAAAATATATAGGGTGTTCCGGGACTTGCATTCCGTTGCACAAAATTCGAGAGTGAATAGATGACGTGATATGTAGATTTTCTGATCGTTGTACACGCCTAGGAAACCGTTCGCCATAAAGAAAAATTCTGAAGAAAATACATAAATTTAAGGCTTGATATTGAGTCATTTACATTTGCCATTCAATATTTATCATGTTAAGTATTGATTTTACCTTGAGACAAATTTAATTTATTCAACTGTTGTATTGATAGAAAATAATGTACAAAAACTAATCCACGTTTGTTCATCCTACGACCCGTACTGGTTTTCAGTTTCATACAAGTCTAAATTCCTTTGCTGTGAGTTTAAATGTCAAATGCAACAAATCGATTTTCATCTATAATTTGTCACCTATACATAACATAAGTTTCGAATTGAAGCTTGTGTAGTTTTGGTAAATATTGTAACCGCAAGATATTTTTTTTATTTCAATAAACACACCTATGACATTAGTCGAGATATGGATAAATGGACAAAGAGAGTGGGTGCTAAAATATCTTAAAATCACTCAAGTGTACAAACAGCGGACAAATGATATAGCACAAAACTGTTATCAGAGACAACTTAACCGGCCAAGTGTAGAGATTAAGAATAAGTAAAGTTTCATATGAAACCAGTTGAAAGCTAATATATTGAATACCAAAGAATAAGAAAGTGTGAAATGTGCGGGGAAATTAAAAATCAAAATAAACATTCATACGTGGCAGGACAATTCCTGTTTATTCTCAGGTACGATTTATCGAAAAATTAATTAGTTATACTTATCTATTTTCTCGGTTCTAGAAATTGTATTGTTTTCAACTACACTAACACTCACAATTACACTGTCCGTAGTGCGTTTCGAGAACAAAGTTAACTTCTTCAGATATCGATATCGAATGAATATCAGTAACGGTTAGTTCCAGAAATTCCTACTAGTACGAGTAATTTCAAATTATTTTTATTGAGATAACCACTTAGGAGAGTTGATAAGTTAAATTTGGACAATACACAGATATGATGATCAATGATGCAACTTTTTGCTGTGCCTCCAAAGCCATATATTCAAATACATTATGCAGCACTACTTAATAACCTTGTTTATCTAAAATCTTATGCTTGATATTTAAATTCTTTATTAAAAATTCTTTCGTAGAATGTACCAGTTTTTTAACAAACGTTTTATTTACGAATGTTAGCTGCTACAATTGTGGACACCCGTGACGAACGCGCATTCAAAGCTCAAAGACAAAATCAAATTAGACAAGGTGCACATAGAATGATAAAATGATTTTCAATCCAAATACCTGGGTTTCATCCAAAAAGTCACGCTCCCGTAACGAAAAAGGAATTCTTTCATTTTTATTTTTTACTACTCGAACAAATTTAGTTCAAAAGTTCTTGGTATATAACAATAGACAATAAAATCAATACCGAGCAAAACAATAGTTGGTAGGTAGATTTCGTATTCGGCCATATTGAAACCAGCTTCAATATTAATTCATGGACGGTATTCAAATTATCCGATCGTATAATATTGAACGAAATACGGAAGTAATAAAGCTTTCAACCAAATTTTCTATTTGAATAAAAATTACAAACGCTATTAGCGAGAAATAATCCTGAATATGTGATGTACACCACTGAATTCGCAAACCATCAAGAGCAGCAAAGTGCATAATATAGTACTCATTTGAGAGCAATGTCGAAATCCTCTAGAATAGCTTGGTTTAAGCCGAGAGAGTTGAATACAACATAATAAAGTACGGATAAAAATATCTGACTTTAAACTATTCCATTTGGTAAAATCACTTTCAGGTCATACTTCAGCTTAACAAACCTAATAACCTAATAAAATAAATTAATCAGCTATAAGTAACAGTATATATATTTAATTATTTAGGTTTCATTTTTAGCATAAAATTTTATTGATTTGATAATATTTTTGAAATTACTAGGGCTTTTCAAAAAGTGAAGAAAATTAACAAAATTAAAAAAAAGGAGCGTAAAAAAAAGTTTATTATCTACCCCTGAAACAGCGATAAAATAAGTTGAGGCACTTAGATAGTAGTGAACAAGCTTCGACATTAGACAGACAGCTGTAGCCTCTCGTCATTATAGCGCTGTGTTGCTAGAAGGTTGCGCCTTCTTCACTTGTCTCCACTTTTCACCCACCTGTTTTCTTCCATTCTTGCTATATTCCTGACGATATAACCTTTTAATCTCCGCATTCGTTCTTCTCCTCCATTCATCTTGTTCCAGTTCGTATCTGTCTCTATCTTAACACTCCTCCCTCCCATGCATTTAGCCTGCTTTCCTCTTATTCATGACCTAGCATTCACTACCATACAACACCGTAGGTTGTATAACTGCCCTGCAAATTCTTAGCATCGCTACCCTTGAGATATTTTTGGACCTGTCGAATTTTCCAATTTCGTCCCTTTCACTTGTTACCGTCATTTCCAGGTAATCAAACTCTAGTACTCTATCGAACTGGAACTCCTTGTTATAATCTGAACCCTCCTATTAACTGTGCTCAAGACCGAGATACAACGTGTCATCGATGAGAGAAAGCCACTCAAACTATCATGGAAAATTTTATGAAATTAGCAAGGATATGTATGCACAGCTACTGGGTTTACATGTTTTCACTATTTATTCCAATATATTGCAATAAAAATATCTTCACTCGCTTAGGAAAGTTTAATTCTAAAATTAAATTATGTTCTCTTATTGAGATACCTAGTATCATATTCATGATAAAATTGGGCTCAATTAATTCATAAATATATTTTATTTGGTACGCGTTGAAAGCATCACTTACTAAGGCATATTTTTGGTACCAAGGACTCCATAAAAACGTGCAAAATAAATTTTATAGTTGAATTTATTTTCTGCTTGTGCATTAATGAATGTATCTAATAATTCCGAACTAAATTTCAACGAATGAATATGAAAAGTCTGAGGAATTTCCAACAAGAAAATTAAACGATCTTATTATTCGAAAATTGTTTTATTATATTTTTTTTGTGAATTAATAATAACACCATATAAAAATATATTTAAATCATTATTTTTATATAATACGTCAGTTAAATAAATTGAATTCGTTTCAAAATAATCTTACTCATATATGTTAAATATAAAAGGCTTAAAATCAATCATCAATGTCATTTTTATTAAATTATTGTGACTAAAATGAGCTTTTCAGATCAAAATAGAATATAAGGAACAAAAAAACATCCATTTTGAGTTTGAAATGGATTTGAGGTGTTTAAGTACCACAAAATTCAAATCACAATTTTGTCTAGAGACAAACAAACAACACAGAAAAGTGGAGAAAATAATGGAAAAAAGTGACTCGACTCTATGGTCAATCTTGAAAGCAACATGAAAAAAAAACACTTTGTTTTCTTCTCTTCTGGAAAATATGGAGCCAAAAATCAAAAGACGCGTGATTTTTTTTCAATTATTCGAGCAAAACTACCGATAGAAACATTTTTAAAGGAGAATGAGTTTTTCCTTAAAAGAAAAATTTATTTTTCGTCTAGATCACCTCATCCTTTTAGTAGGCACCACGATTAATATCTTAAAAGGAAAAAAGGAATGCCTGGTATTATATTCATATAATCATATATGTCATAAACCCATGTATATCTGCTGTTAGTCTCGTGTGTGTGTGTTATTCTTTTTTTTTTCAATTGTGTTTTCCCAACATTTTTTAAAGCATCCTGGTTTCCTTTTTCCCGTTTTTCCAGACTACCATATGGTTTTGTCGGTCTGTTGATCTCCATTCTTCAAAGGTGTCCAAAAGCATTTCTTCTCTTCTTCTCTTATTATTTGGATTCTTATTCAATCCTTTTTGGTGACACCTCTGACTCTGATTTTGCGTTATTATTGATTTATACACGTTCGTGTTGATATGTTTTCTTTAGGGGGCGAAATATGGAGAGAGGCTCATTAAAAAATCCACAAACTGATTGTAGTATGTGAATTTTCGAAGAAGTAACATAAATTAGCATAAATTACAAATTTTTATTGCCCTACAAGACTACTTAATAAACAATAAATATAATATTACTATTCATTACAAAGGAATTATTTGCAAAATACGGTAGTGCTACAACTTGTGGTCTGATAAGTACTTATCCTACAAAAGAAAGTTTTCGAAAAGTATTTTCCAATATAATTCGTTACCCTTGACCCACCTATGCTTCAAAGTCTAAAAAATACATTTTCTAGAGATCTGCAAAAATACTGTCCATTGACTTTTTCAATTTTGTGAAAGACAAAGCTCTCGGGGTCACATCTGAAAAATACGACGGATTAGGCAGCAGCTCGTAGACTTATTCGACCAATTTGTCTGGGCGAGTCTCCAAGTGAATACCACTGCTTCGACTGCTCATTGATCTCTGGGTTGTACCAGTGGATCTATATCACGAAACGAAGCAGAAACTTCAGCTTGTACTTGGACAGCGTTTAGAGTAGTCTCTCGACTGCTTTTGTTGTTGAGATAACAAACGCGGCACCCATCCCGCCATTAGCTTTCTCATGCTCAAAATTTCATTTAGGATATGATCTACTGCATTAGCTATCTTGCGCACCTTCAATTGGTGGGCTGCCAATACGAGGTTGTGGATTTTTATCCATCTACATGACACGATATACATGACACAATAAATTGTTCTTACGATACAGGCGTCATCAGGAGTTTGAACTAAATACTTACGGGATTGTTCTCGTAAATACTTGTAGAAGTTGGTGTGATGGAAGAACAATTTTTACGTTTTCCTAGGGCACTGTACAAGGTAACAATGTGGTTAAAAGTATTTAACGGTACTTACTAGGTCATGTAATCCCACTATCCACACTATCGATCATCGCAATTGAACAAATAGTGTTGAGGTACTGCCAAACATTTCTTTGGAAATGTAGTGGTGCTGTTATCTTGCAGGAAACATACCGACTTTGCTGGAGTATTACCCACGACATTCCTCTAAAGAGAACAATGTTATGGTTTTTAAAGAGATTTTTGAAACGAAATTTCGTGAGATAATACTTCCAATTTAAAAAATTGTAGGTTATATTTGTGATAACGTTGAAGAAAGTAAATTTATGATTTAAATATATGTAGAGTAAACTAAAAATGAATTTATTCTTTTCTCATTCTATATTTGTTCAGTATATTGTTAAGTCCACCCTGTAAAATCTGTTCAATTTTAATACGCTTCGTAGCACCAAGTACTGGTTGTTATAAAGAATCAAAATGAAATTCCAAAAAAAAAAAACATTTGTGTTAAAGATCCTTAAATCTGGATTATCTTTAATTTACGACATGTAGCGCATCTTATTCGACAATTATTTACCATTTACCATATTAACAGAATTGGTATTCAAAAGACCACGACTGCAAAACCAGTCACAGGAGCCGAACTAAAATATTGGATTACGTACATTTGATACAAAAGCGAAAACCACTTGTCGCCATAAACAACTTACATTCAGGACTTTCGTCGTATTAAAATAAAATTTTGGTTGTTATTTAAAAAATATTAAGGTTGGATATGTCATGGTCAATATTCTCGGCTTTTCGAAGATATTAATTTATACTTATAAGATTAAAAATAAATTTCACTGTAATGTATAATTGTTCATTATAAGTAATAGTACTATCTGCTAGTGAATAATACCAAACATTTAGAAGACATAAACAAAAAGATTCACGTGGTAGATAAATGTACAGCTTCATTACGGGAACTTCTGAGCCTAAAAAGTCAATATTTCAACCAAAATACTTGAATGAAAGATCGTCCAGTTGGATCTAAAACGACATACCTATTAGTTGCCCTTCGGTAACATAATCAACTGGTTTGCCATAAAACGGGTTTGAAATGTTATATTGATGTTTATAATGTAATTAGGTTCAAAAATCTTATTACATAATTCACATACTAGACTGAAAATGGTTATTTATTCTCGTTTATGATCAGTGGAAGCGACATAAAGTCTCTTAAAATAACATCATTTCGGATGTTGCTTTGAATATATAGTTTCAAAACTTCTTTTATATCAATTGCACAACTCGTGAATTTTAATTAGATGTAAATAATTAAGATGAGGAATATAAAACGCTGCTCTTTCACCACTTAAGCTCTTAAAACCGTCCGTATATCAATTTAATAAATTATTATTGCTTTTGTGGATTCGACAAAGTTGAGGAGCTTCTATTTGCACTAAGAAAAATTGGGAAGGATTTAAAGTCGCCGTAGAAATAGCTTTGCGACAAATAAGTTTAGCTTATCATTAAACTATCTAATAATTCGATTGCATACTAATTATTGTCTAAAAATAGATTGTAATTGGTAATAAATAAATAAATAAATATTTAGGTATAATACTTTACCAATACCTACTCTTGTCAGAACAAATTATTCATGTCAGCAATAGTCTAGAAACCTTGAAGCATAATTTTTATGTTCTCAGGGATATTGTTTACCAAAAAATCTACTTTATACTCTAAATACGTAACCAGAACCTTCTTTAAAATACTTAGTAACATGGGGAGGAATATTCAATACTATTATTAGAATTCTAGAAACAACACTAAATATCATCTTAAAAAAGCAATTCTCTACGAAAAATATGTAATGAATCCAATGTACTCCTACTCTTTGCTTATCAACATCCTTTTAATTCTTTCAATCACTAATATGGAATTTTACTATTTCTCTTATTAATCGTCTTTATTTTATTACTATTATTGGAACGTGATAACGTGATGGTATTGAATTCAATAACTACAAAATATAGATTGTTAGAACACATAAAACAGACGCCCGTTGGAAGAAAACAAAACAAGCAGAAATGCCCAGCTTTTCACGCTCAACTAGTAGGTACCTGTAAATATTAATCTTTGAAGTATATACCAAAATAAATGTTATATTATTTCTATTGAAAGAAAATAAATTCTATAACATTTTATTAAATTCTACAATTATTGCTCTCCCGATACAAATGTATTAATGTCATTGTAAATTTCAGAAAGGCAAAATCTTGATTTTAATAAAGTACTTCAAATTTGATTACTGTTCAGTTTTTAAAAACGTTTGGAAACATCATACTTTCTACTCTGGTACAATGGGTCTACCTGAAGATAACTATTTATTTGAAAGCAACACGAAACTTCCCTTACAATCACACACAAGTCCATGGAGTTGTATTCATCAGAATCCTGGAATCTGTTCTGGATATCTCTCTTGATATCTATTATTATTTCATGAAACATACTAAAATTTATGTTACATATTTCTTCTTTCAACTACTGACATAATGGGATGTGTGCTTCCGATTTTCAACTTTTGCAGTAACAGAACTTTCCTTTCCTAGCTAGATACATTACTGAATGTAGTGGAAATCAGAGTAGACACCTTATGGACATAATCATCCATTGAAAATTCATAATGTTCCAATGTATAATTTAGAAAATATACTTAAAAATAAGTT
Organism: Diorhabda carinulata; assembly: GCF_026250575.1. Classification (NCBI taxonomy): domain Eukaryota; kingdom Metazoa; phylum Arthropoda; class Insecta; order Coleoptera; family Chrysomelidae; genus Diorhabda; species Diorhabda carinulata. The sequence goes on from NC_079462.1 coordinate 36,060,514, forward strand.
CTGATATAAAGACAACTCGTCGTGTGATACTTTTTTTTAAGTCACAGCCTTATTTTCACGTCTTATACTCACTTCCCGAATTTTTTGCATGAAGTCCCGGAACACCCTGTATACTGAATCGATCAAAATGCTTGATGTGGTCAAATTATCGTCAAAAATAGTTCATAATAGTTTTTGTGGTATTGAGTGGTACAAAACAGGCAGAAGCAGTAAGTGTAAATTTTCCATATTTTCAGTAGCTAAATGAAAATTGAATAAAAGAAATGAATGGATAAATGCAGCGAGGGAGAAAGTGTATAACCTCATTCTGTAGTGTGCTATGTTTTATTCTAAAATCAAGATTCATTTTGTGAATATATAAAATATTTGCATTTAAATAAATGTAAAATAACGGTTAATCGCCGATTTATTAAAATCTTTCGCACTCTTTGGGTTTCTGAAGCAGTATGTTTACATCTGCCGCTAAGATTGAAAACGCAATAACACTAATTTTGTTTTTCAAAACGCTCAATTTCGATCTGTAATATAAAAAATTATTGTAGGCTTGATGTAAAATTGAAAAATATTTTACGTCCGTATATTTCTAACATTTCCTAATGATAATACCGTTATGAGGGTGGTTGGTTTATTTCTGTCTTCAAAAGAAAATCATTACATTTCATGGTCTATTTTCGTTTAATATTTTGAACCCTGTTGAGAGTGTTTACTTCAATTACCACTACTAAATTTATCAATTACCCTAATTAATAATAATTAAGAAAGTGGTTAACCTATTTTAATAAGTTAAAAATGGGAGTAAATTAAGATCACACTCCTCTACTTAATGTATTTAAATAAAAGCTAGACTATAACAGTTTATATCTTATTGCCTACAGCCTGCTTCTCCTTGCTTTAAGGAATTTCTAATATAAACTAATCAGCATACTCTCTAACAAATATGGTACAGACATTAAACATTGCATAAAGTAAATTGCTGCATGAGTTAGTCATTGTACGGTTTCAGACATAAACTATATTGCGAAATCTGATAAAGACAAAACAACGCCAAACTTAATATCCATCAACCATCAAATATGGGAACATATGAATATAATGTACGATTTCAATCTCTAGTGGGTTTCAAGAGAAACATTTAATTGCACCATATTGTTCTCGATTACAATTTGCTGGCTTTTTTTAAAAACAACTCATTCATATTCTTACCGCGATTATCAACACTTTGATGTTTCCATGTACCTACCTTCGCTTAGAAAAAAAAAATAATAAATGCGAAAAAAATCTTTGTGATTTTTTTTGCTTTACATTTGTAATGAACATTGATAATTTCATTTAAATATACTCTGTTAAAAAAATTAAATAGAAGGTGAGTCAAATATAAACCGGAATTTTTGAATGAAAGCACTAAAAATTTCGTGTCCTAAAACTCGTTTTTTAGTGTACTTTTACCCATAAGCGAGAATGATGTACAAGTGTCTGTTGCCAACGCATCAAAAATAATGTGAAATCCGTGGAAATTTGTCGAAAATAACTCGAGAAATTCGGGGATACGTGCTTCTCCAAGACTTAAGTTTATGAATGGTGTTCCGCTTTTCGAAAGGGCCGAAAGTGGTGGTAAACTTGTGGCATGCTCGGTACCCCAGAACTAGTGTTACCAATAGCTTTTTTCGCGGACATGTTCTCTTACCATAGTAAACGCGCTTCTATGGAGTGGAGGACAAAAGACGCCCCAATTAAAGCAAAGGTTACACTATTAACAGGGAGGAGTAACTTACTGCTTTTTTAAATAGATCACATAGTTTGGTACGCATAAGAAAAATTACTTCAGCTATGTGAACTAAGGTAGTAGCTTAGCTTTCGGACTTTAATTCGAGTTAAGAGATTCAAAACTAAATGAATGCAACTTATAACCGTTGAAGGTGGATGAGTTTATGACTAATAATTGCAAATGATACAGTCCCTCTCGAACTGAGAGGACAAATTAGTACAATTAATACTTTTTGATGTTTTGATTCAGAATTCGACCTGAAATGAATTTATACAATAAATTTTATTGACTAAATTGAGATACTAGCTATTTATAATAAATCCAGGCAACATTTATTTCATATTCACTTTATAGATTTAACGTTCAATGGGGTGCAATTTTAATTTATATTTGATTCAACTTAACGATTTATTGATGTGTTCAATGTACACGATGAATGAAATGACTAAATTAAAACAAAAAGCTAATACGTTATTCGTAAAATGAAAGCTACATCAAACAACCATATATGATAACATCAAAGGATTATTAGTACTTAAATTCCTATTTCGATTTAATTTTCTCCATAAATTTTCATAAGCACATTATTTGATTAAAGTTAGTAGCCCCCGATTTTTTTTAAAAGAACAATGCAGTACAATCTCGCCTATATTTTTTGACCTTATCATCATTGCCGACTTCAGATGCGCATTGATGAGTATAGACCTTACGCAAATAATGCCACAACAACCGCAGTTACCGCTGCTATTTGTGTTCTTGAAGTTAGAAATGTACAAACGTGGACTCAGAGGATAGGGTGTGTAAAATCAATCACCTTTCATCTTATGTGCAATTCAATTTTTTGTTAGTATGATTGTGAAATCCTGGCTTATAGAGAAATACAAATTTCAAGTTTTTTGCTAATGTAGTATATGTACAGAATCACTCATATTTCAACGTAAACTTTTGCAGGTTCAAGGGAAAGAAAATGTACGTGTCATAGGCGTGCGGCAATAATAATTATCGCATAAGTTATTACTTATGTTAAAGGACAAAACAAGTCTCAACAGTTTTAAATGAGTTTAAATTTTTAAATCTGTTCAGAAAATGTCCCTGTAGGAATTGACGAACTGCGATTCCCCTCCATGAATTACGAAACAATGATACCGTGTCCAGAAAGAAACTTTTTAAACCTCATCGGTTCTGGTGAAGCTTAGAAATCGTTTTTTCGACGATTCACATGAACATAAAAATGTATATTAGTTTGGTAATCATACATTTTTGAAAATATTGATCTTAAAATGCAATATTATGCGCACAACATAATTGACGTCGATGTCGATGAAATTCGGACCAATGATTCCGTGTCCATTTTCTCTATACTAGTTGACTTGGTTATGACATTATGAAAATAAAATAGTGTTAATGTAGTATTTGGGTCTTACTACGTTTAATTTTATTTTTAATAATATTTTTAGGTTTTTTCTTTGTTACGGTTATTCTATTGTACAAGTATTTCATAATTAAACGTTTATTTGTATTGGTTTTATATATAATCGAAAACTAGAATATACAGTAAAATTGTACTTCCAGATCGATACGCCCTCCGAATTAAAATAATTCTACGCGCCCCTTATAGGATAAATGATAAATAATTATTAACGATATCTAGACAAATACGCTCAAATTTCTTTTTTTTAAAAATAAAAAAGAACGACTTTAGTTATTATTAGAAATATAAATAGAAGACTAGCATATATGTATGGAGTATGAAGTATATTGCGTGTTAAAAAATTATGAATTTATTTGAACCCAGCTACCCCTGCTACCCCTTATCATTTGAAAATTTGATAGAAATAATTATTAAGCACTTTAATATAAGTTGAACGAGCAGGAAAATAAGTGTAGTTTCACATATAAAAATTTATCTGTTTCATAAAATGAACTCATCCATCACTTAAGAATCTACTGTATATCCAAATTTCGTGAAATAACTAAATAAAATAGAAAATTTGAGGTGTGAGTTCAATTAAATGTTTCTGAATATGTGTCAGTAAGAATCATCCTCTGTTCATACAATATTTACGTAATTACGTTTTACTCATTTCCTACTGCAAACAAACAATAAAAGTTTTAATGCGTTTTAAGTGCTAAAACAACGTAAAATATTAAAATGTAAACTGAAACGATTCAATTTATCTTTAAAACAATTAGGGGATTGATGCTAATGGAATACTCAGTTAGAAAGGACACAACAACAATAAGAATAAAAGTTTTGTTGTTAGATAATCTAACCAATATATCTATTTTTAATGGTTATTTTAAATCCATCTTGAAATATTTTTAAAAGCGAAAAGGAATAACTAATATACCGAAGAATAGATTAGATTGTAATCGTATCAAAATGTTGAAACAGCATTTAACGCTTTTACTATTATATTTTCATTTTCATCTAATGCAAACAAAAATATTTGAAAACAAGAAAACTTATCTGAAAAATGTTAATTAATCGATTAAGTAACCGATAGATTTATAAATAAACTCGGTTTAAATATAACATTAAATAAACTATGTCAACTGCCACTATGTCTTATACCGTCGTCACATGTTGAGAGAAGCAGTCACAAGTTAAGACCCGTCTCGTCTCGTCAGTTTGCTGCTACAGCAGTGACATCGTGTTTATAGTAGTATTATGAAAATTGAAAAAAATGGCACACGAAATGCTATATCTCTCTTTGGTGATAAAGTATTAAGTTAGTTTACAAATGGTATGAACAATTTGAAATTGAAAATGAGTCAGTCAAGCACGAGGACGTAAAAAACAGATAAAATGTGTTACAGTTGACATATGTTCAAACAGGCGATTGAGTATTCGAGAGCTTAATGAAGAAATTACAAACTGATTCATGCATAACATTCTAAAAGATAATTGATACCTAATTCAGATTAAAATGGAAGTTGGATTTACTACTATTATTTTAACTGAAAATTTAAAGTTCTAAACGGAATATATCAACCCAAAAACCCCTGTAAAAAACGTCCTACATAAAGGTAATGGCCATTGTTTCATTCGATTGTGAGAGTATTGATCTATCGCGAGTTTTTGGCCCCGAAAAATGCCCCTGTCTCTCCTGAAAAGGTACTCACCATTTCTAACTCTCTAACACCCGAAAAAAATGTGCTATGGAAGAAAAGTTTTGTAACCATTGAGCAAATGAAAACCATTCGGAAAAAGTCTTCCCGAAATGCTTCAAGTCATGATTTGTCTGTGCATTGTATTCAAGGGCAATATGCTCAAGATTTGTTGAAACAACATAATTCCACCTTGTATCACACACAACAAAGAATTTTTCTAGCATTAACTTGATCAGAAACTCTTGCAACAAAATGGGTTTTCAAGAGTTTTTATCGAGATGACTGCTGATGCCAAACCTGTGGAAAGCATTGTTCAGAAGTGATGCAGTCCATAAAAAAGCTAAAAACTTCCGTGCCTTGTGTAATGGCGAGAAAGGTTTTGGATACAAAGGAAATTGTTACTAATTGCGATAGCTGGTGCAAGAATTGAATGTTTAAATATTGATGGTAACTATGTTAAAAATTGAAATTCATGATACAATTTACGTACATAACTACATTTTTTCCTATTCCATTACAAAATGATTCTTATTCTAAGAAATGGCTCTCATATATTATTTTCTAGAGTCTTGATCCAATTTATATCAGTTATTGACTACAGCAAATGAATATCCTAGTTCGAATGTTTTAGAAAAAACTATAAAAAAAACACATTTTATGAAATGTAGATATAAACTGCTGCCGATATTAAATGAGAACGAATGATTTTCACACATGCCAAAAATACTGAGAGAGCTGAAAAGTTAATGAAATAGAGAAAAATGTCGAAATATAGATCTTAGATTCAGATAATGTCAAGAATGTGAGAGGGAGATTTAAATTATGACCATTTTCGAGGAAGTAAATCGATGAAGTTCAGTTTGAATCCTTTGTTTTATACTCAACAAAAAGTAGGACATCGGATGTCAAATAGCAATCGATTAAAATTATTCTGATTTCTGTATCTTTCCGAAAATATTAATGAAAAAAGTTCCATTTTTTGTTGTCAATACATCTTTTGCTTGAATACTGATAGAAGAAAATGAAAAAATGATAAAAGTACACCGAGAAAAATTTAACTCGAGCAAATATTATTGATGCGTCCCGATTTTGTTTTTAGATTTACAATGATCGTAAATAACGCCATAAGAATGCACTGAAACTGTGGTAGTACCTGATCCAATTTACCAATACTTGTCCGTATATGCAAGTGCTGCAATATGTTTTTCATAGGCCTACTCTCGTTTTAAATTTAGATTCTTATACCAAATTTCAAAATCTTCGGTCTACTATAATTTTTAATTTTTCTATGTTCATGTCAAAAATAATAGACTAATATATTCAATAATAAAGAATTTTTGGTCTATATTCAAAGATAAGATGTTTGGTGACACAAACATTTTGTGACGTTTCAGCTATTTACAATGCATAAAGTTTGCGTTCTTGCGACTATACTTGTTTTTTGCCAAATACTTTTAAATATTAATACGCTTATCCTTATATTTTATGTTCATAAATCGCCGATAAAATATTATATTATATTCAAGTGTCGGACACATATACAATGAAAGTACAATCATTATAAATACTATTAAAAACACCAAATCTATGAATCCCTTCGTCTTCATTTTCATTCACATAAAATCTCTTGTTGCAATTTTAGTAACCACAGAATATTCTCAATTTTTTTTCTACACAATCTTGATCAATCGGTAAATGGATTAGCGCCCCTCTAAGTTACAAAAGATTTGGCAAGAGATTTCTCGAGTAAGCAATCAGTAGCAATGGATCCATTTGAGATTTAAGATATCAGGCTTCGTTAATTAACTAATCGACTACACTCAAAAACAAAAAACTTTGAAATTCCCTATTCGACACTACTAAAGAATTTTCTTCTCTCTTAGTCTCAACGGAATTTCTTACGAGGAAGTTCATTAGTTGCTCGGTATCTTTAGATTAATTCTGTTGGAATTTTCAATAATCTCTTTCTATTCAGTAACATCGATAATTATCAAGCTGTTAATAAAATCTCAACTACCCAATACCTGAAAGATTTTTTCTAATAGATTCAAACAAAAAAAACTTCATAAAGAAATATTCGGCATTATTTGCAAATTTTCTAGTTAAGTATAAGGTGAAATGTTTAGAAAAAAATGTCTAGTGTGAAATAAGATAAGACGAGTAGATGTATAAAATAGTAAGGCGAGGCAGTATATTTTGTCGCCTTTTTGTAATAAATATAACCAAGTAAATACAATAAATACTTACTCCGAAAAAGGAAAAGCAGATAGCCATGTCGGTATTCTAGCAGAACTAGTATATGCACATACATGTCTTTCAACAGAAATATTTCACCCACTTCTCATATACAAATCCGGAATGTTAAGAGAATCCCAAAAAACTGTAACGAAGGACAATTATTAACCACCAAAAAATGAAAACTGGCGAAACGTCACGTTGCGTGTGATATCATCGCTAGAATTATTCTGGAAAGAATAAGAGAATCACTAAGCGACAAACTACGCATTAACCAAGATGGATTCAGAAGTGATAACTTTTGCATTGACCATATTACGTCAGTGAAAATAATATTGGAACAAAGAAAAGAGTGAAAACTTCGAAAATGCATTTGATGCCTATTACTAAGTGATATTCATACTGAACACACTGTTTACACTACTCTATGAAGATATATAGGTCATATACTACGGAAACCAGCTACAAACATAACCTAACATGCCTTGAATTATTCTACAAATTAAAAGAGGCAGACCTGTATGAATATAGAGAGGAACTATCGATGAAAAACTGCAATATATAAACTTAACATGGATAGACACTATAGATATAACCATCAACAAAATTGAACGAAACGTAAATACTCAACATAATAATTGTATTTATGGTCGAAATATAAAAGATGTGAACATAACTACACTAACAATGTCAGGTAACGTTAAAACTGATACCTGTGCTCCGCCTCGACACGATCCATTTTGATTCTGAGATGTGACTCTCGTATTTGGGCTTCTAATCTACCCTAATCTTATGCAAATCAAATCTTAATTTAACGTACAAGGTATAAACTTGAACAAAAACTATTCTTTATTGTAAAGTCTAAAAGTTCAGAGATAAAACGGGTAGATGGGATAGCGTAAATCGATTTATATATCGACCACAGTTGTGAGAGAACATTTACACCAATATTCGTACCCACATGTAGCTAGAAAAGTGGTTGTTTCTCATAATTATATAAAAAAACCGAAAAAATCTGGTGTGGAAATATGTTATTTTCAAACTGAAAGTTTCCATCTCTAGACACCGAAGAAATATTTACTGTTAAACTGGACAATAACATTATATTAGGATAAACTTGTTGCATAAAATGTAATGTGAAATTCACTGCAATTTACTGCCAAAAGGCTTTAAGTCACTAATCGTCTGCAAACCAATACTCTGAAAGAAATTGCGTATAATTTTTAAAAATCTGTTAAAATGAATATTTATTACAGAAATTAATAATATTATTGTTGCTTATACTAACATTACACTTTTATTTTTTACATGGAAACATATTACTTTTTATGAAAGAAAACAAGTTGCTTACTTTACATTATAGAAATGGTTAACGCTACACAACAATGTTGTTTTTATTGCTGACATTGTGTGCTTATTATTTTCCTTTAAATTGTTTCTTCAAGCTCATAAAACAAGATATAAACAATTATTATTCTATAAAGATACAAAGAAAACTCCCTATAATAGTAGACAACAGTTAAAATTTTATTGAAAATAAAATTCCAACTCCATATCTCTATCGTGAAAATTCTTTTCAGTCCAGATATTTTATTCAGAGTTTTTATATGTATCATTTTGCACTCAAAATCAAAACAGAAATATGGAATAAACGCAAAAAGAACAACTTTCTTATTCAAAATAGTTAGTTCTGGAATAATTTATGTAGGTACTAGAGACCCACTGTTTCGAAACTTTCCAATGTTTTCTGTTTATAGATTTATCTCCTTGATACTTCATAGAAAGTCCTCTCGATATTATATTCATTTTTTTCTCGATCTTTTATCATTTTTTTCTCTCTCTAGTGCATTTTTCTCTTATCTTGTTTCTAGTATTATTATAATCACCGTAGCATAGTTGCCTTAACCTATCGACCAATTCTACATATTCTGCTTCTCTTAATCCCAAAATTTCACTAATCAGTTTCTTCTTCATCTGTTATTTATTTCCCTGTATCTTTCTATTAAATGTCCACTATTCAATTATTTTTATCCTGTATAGTCTTTTTTGTGCAACTCTTGATATTTCTATATCCAAATTTTTGGCATGACTCTTTTCCATTTTACCAACCTCCCGTTCACTTCTCTGAGCTCGTTGCTCTGAGCCACTTTTCCCAACCTAGATATTCAACTTCCTCAATATTCTTAATGCTTTAGTCGTTTCTAGTATAAATATTCAGTGAAAAAGTATATACTTGTAGTCTCTCATGAATGTAGTTCTTATTTCCGAAAAAATAGAATGAATAGAAAAAATCCATGAGATGGTGTCGAATTCATGAACCAGATGGTGTGATTGGTCTATTTCATTTATAACTTTTGATATTTATAAACCCAGAACTCTGTATTTTCGAGAATTTATAAAAAATGAAACATTTTAGATTTATCTATTCATTATTTTATAATATCTAACCAACATATGTTTGAAAATTGAATTTTTACTAATTATAGTGTTTGTTTTCAGGTATCCGGTTGGTTTGTTAGTCATGTAAACGGTGTCCATGTCTCTAAAGATTATAATCGAGTGGTGTACGCGGTGGCAACACTAACGACGGGGACGTTATCAGTTAGACGACCACCCTTAGTGGCGGCGTCTACATCAATTAGAAAACCCTCATCCTCGGCGGAGGAGGCAGCATGACGATGACAACCAGATGGCAATGTTGTGAACCCAGCCGGCTGCTTCTGCACGCCGTCATTTTCTTAGCCTTCACTTGTCATTGGTTCGCACTAGCAACAATGCCAGGAGCAAGCAACGCCAAATTTTATACAATTTATTGGAATTCGTCGAACCCCATTTTTCGCATCGACAATACTGACAATGTAATTGACGTTAATCGAAATAACGTTAAATTTGAATATGATCAGGTAAGTTGAATTATTATTACTTTCATTAAACTTGCGCACTCATTAATCTCAATTTGTACGTTAAGTTAGGTTGATACGGACAACTTTTACCTAGATTGGTCGGAGAACTGAGACCCATTGTGCATCAGAAAATACTAAACAGAATCCTATTTTGAGGTCCAATGAAAATCGTTCTATAAAAATGACACGGAATGTAGGAAAAGGGTTGTACTCATTGTATTAATGAATAAAACAAAATTAGGCTAAAAAACTTGTGTTTGGTTTACTAAACAATAGACTTTTAGCTCGATGTGCTATATGAAGATTTTTTTAATACGAAAGAAAATTTCTCAACCATTATTATTTGAATATGAATTATATACAGATTCTCAGATATAACTATACTGTACAACTGTTTAGATTTAATTATATTGCTTTCTACCTTTTATTAGTTTAATTTCAAATTTAATTGTTGTTTGGTTCAAATGTAGTACATAAATTGCTGTTGTAACCTACAAAATATTTGAAAAATATTTAGGTACGTGTTGAAATCTAGCCTGGCTCTGTCCACTATATCGATGTGTCAAATATAATTTTCGACCTTTGCATGTAACATACCGTATCGATATTAATTATGTTGTGAACTTTTAGGTCGACCTAATTTGTCCGGTATATTCGCCTGGCACACGGGACGAAGAAATAGAAAAATATATAATTTACAACGTTTCCAAAGAAGAATACGAAACGTGTAGGATAACGAATGCCAATCCTAGGATAATAGCGGTTTGTGATAAGCCATATAAACTTATGTACTTTACCATAACTTTTCGACCGTTCACCCCACAACCTGGAGGATTAGAATTCTTGCCGGGTAAGTTCAATTATTCATTTTTGAGCAATGGACTTATAGATTCATCAATTTGATATTTTTGCTGTTATTCTGGTACCAAAAGATAATAATAATCTATTTCTCATTAGAAGTGATAATCATTGACCACCAATCGTGATTCGCAAACTCAAAATGCATCTCTAGCGTATAAAGATTATTCAAAGCTAGCACAATGAACTGGATTGGGCATTTTTGGACTCCGTACCACTAGGAAAATCACTCATAATTCTTCCTTCGCTATAAAACACATTCTCTTCGAACCAAATGACCTTGAAGACCCTGATGGCTTTTAAGTGCACGTCAAAGCTAGCGTGGGAGTATAAACAAACTCTAAAAGCACTAGCTAACAGAAACAATGTGGCCTAATGTGATTATCAGACAATAATGGAGCAGACAACCTTGTCAAAAAGGAGCAGCGACTTCATATTTTTGATGAGAACTCTACTGTGACCTCAAGAGATATCACATCAACCACGAACTGAACAGATACCTATAGAATTAGATGTCTGTCTGTCTGAGGTCACTGCCCCGTCAAGGACGATAGGCTACGCATTCCAATAAAAAGCCTCGGAAGAGTACTGCCAACACCTCGGGAAATGAGATAAGGAAACCTCTTTTAGAAGGAGTCTACGTATTTTGAAAACAACTCTCTTTATAGGTATAGGTCTATTGTGTCACTAATTTATTCCACTCTTCTCATCCCTACTATGATATCTATTTTTCCTTTTTTTTCTTTTCCTACTCAGCATTCCTACTATCGTCTTGTTCCATGTTTGCTTCGGCTTTCTTTTCCATTATTATTTTAGATTTTCTCTCGTGTTTACCATACATAGTTAATACTGGTTGAATTTTCAATTATTCTCTCTTATGTTTACGTTTCGTATTATATATTGGATTGTGATTCCAATGTTCTTCTTAAATACATCACTCCTATGGATCGTTGACTAAATAAAATCATAAACAACACTTATTTTTGACTGTACGTCTTTTCTTTTCTTATCCAAGCCCTCATCTCCTCAAAATTAATTCCATAATGTTCCCTAAGTCAATCAATTCAATTATTAGTTAAATTGGCAGTACTTATTTCCGACAACCGGGACCTTGATAAATTGATTGTACGATCTCGAAAATGCTAAACTAAGTTACTTGTTTTCATTATGATCCTAAACCATATAGCCCTGCCTATAATAGTCCATGAAAAAATGAAAGACCACTGCTCTAAGCCAAAGTAACGGCTAGACTGCAATGAGCATCTCGCTACTTATCAGACCGGATCATTTTTTTAAAAATCCTAACAGTATTGCACTTCCGGTTACTGCTCTTTGTTACATGTTGAATAATTTTGTAATACCAGAGCTCTGTAATTTTGCTGGATTCGATTATAATACTTGGTTTACTATTGGGATGGTGACACCTCACATACTCACTCCAATTCATCAGCAGAATCATTTTTATGGATTTTTCTCTGTGGGGTTACAGCACGATGCTAAGAAATTTAAACCGATGGAAAAAAAACTATTAGATCGCATCGGCCAGTAATAGAACATTATCGGTTCTGTTTTATAGCAGCGCGAAGGAAGACATTTTGATAATGTTTCAAAGCAGAACGGGGTAAAGAGAGGGCTGGTGTTCGCTTACGTTTTGTTTTCGAATTCTCTAGTTGTCTAGTAAGGGATAAATAAATACCTACTCATTAAGTTTTTTTGTTATAATGCATGGTATGTAATGATAATATGAATTTAGTCACTTGTATATAAAATAAGAGTATAGTTTTGAAAAAAGAATGGGCGGGTAAGGGGTAGTAATATGGAAAGTTATAAGGGAAACGATATATCATTGGCATATAGAAGTACGAAAAGGAGATTTGATTGGTAACGAACGTTATTATCTCTAAATGATCCCTTTTTGTTGTGAAATAAAATGTATATCACATTTTCTTAGCCGAGTTATAACTTATTGAAATGAGAAAAACATTTTGGAATACCTACTTTGTATTAAATACAGTAGTTTTCGAATTCAAATAATAAATTGCTATCATGTGTAATTGAATATCTTATTACTTTTATGTTGAACGCGCTTCATAAAAACTGTATAAAATAAAAAAAAAGTATCTGAATACATGTGTGAAACCCTATAGTAATTAAAAAATAAAAAAGCGGTAGCCTTATTGAAATTCAACCAAGTGTATGTATGCAGCGTATTATAAATATGGTGTAAAAGCCCTTCATGAGACCCATACGAAGAGGGAGCACAAGTTCACACCCATGTCTGACTTCTTTATTTATTAAAACAAAGGTCTTCCATGGGTACAAATGTCCATCCTTTATTTTAAAAAGAACGAGAAAGAACAAAAAGTATGGTGTTGAAACCCTATAAGGTTCACAAGATGGCTGTTTTTACAATCAACGTCATTGGTGAACATTGTCGGACAATATGGAAGTAAAGAATGCTTGGGGGAGATCGAGCAAACAAATCATTTTTTATCGACTTCCTTTACTTATAAAAAAAAGTGTGTAGATGCGGTTGAGAAACTTGAGATCACGGTTTCTTATTTCAAATGCATGAGTCACTTGATTACTTACCTTTTACATTATATAATGTCACTGAGGTGTTTAACTTGTAGCCTGAGATCAAATTTTTATTTATTTTATAGAGACGGTCTTGCTCTTTTATTTTTTACTCAAACTGCACAATATTAATGATACAAAAAAGTGTAAAGAAAATAAGACATTTGAAATTAGCTATTGTTTGTGCTCAAGATCTTTTAAATGCAATACAAAATGCTGAATTACCTCTGTGATTAATGCAATGAAAGTTTTTTTATTATAATAACAACGAGTATTGTAACCAGAGCTCTTCTAATACACTCATGAATATTGCAGGATTCGGTCGATTTTTCATATCTATAAATTCACTAATCGCTACACATTAGCGGCCAGCTATTTAGTTTTCATTATAATTTTCTCAGAATAACGCCACTAATAACAGAAATTCTTCATTAGGTGCCTACTAGCAATAGGCATGGAATGTTGCGATTTGTCATGACCTTATATAGAATAGAAGATTAAGTGATATAAGAGGAAGATATAAAAATAAACTATATGAACGTAGCCCATCCATCGATAAATAGATGATCTTCACATTTTGGCTCCTACACGTCTCATCCAATCATTTTCAATTGATCGAATTGTTGAAAAATTATCTTTTGTAACCAAGCCTTGAAACGACGTTCTATACTATCAGTAGTCTTTGGAGGTTCTCCAGATCCAGGCAAAGTTGATCATAGGACCATTTGGAATAACATTTCCAATTAAACGGCATTCGTGAACATATTCGTAGTCAAAAATTGAAAAATTTCGAGGATCTTATAATCGATACAAGGAATAACGAGTTGAAGAATTCTTCGGGAAATATTATAGTTCAATTCTCAGTTTGAATTCCAATATAAGAAATTGCTAGAATATCGAGATTACTTGACTTGATCTTATCATTTCAATAAATTGAATAATTTTATATATTTATAATCAACAAAAATACGCATAATATATTTTTCTAATTCACATCCTATAATAAAAATCATGATTTAAAATAGAAATATAAATATCACAAATACCACAAAATTGTTTGTGATGTGGGATGTCATTTCAACTACATCCCCAATTCATTCCATTTGTCTTTTCATAAGCTATTCAATGGCTTATTGTCATTTGACATTTATTAACCTACTCTTTTTTAGAGACCCCTATCCACTAGGGGAATTTTATCACTGCATCAACCGTTTATTGATCCATGCGTCAGTATTTTTTCATATTTCTAAAACTATCAATTCTTCGTATCAATACAGTTGTTTCTAAAACTGTACCGAAATATGGTCCGTTTGGAAAGTACTGGAGTAGTAAATCTAGAAAAATTGGAACTTACATATTTTTTAAAATAAATTTATAAACTTTTTCGCTCGCGCCGGCTCTGACGGCTTTGTTTGCGTTAATAATAAATTAAACAGATTAGGAAATGTTATTTATAAACACAGACGCCCGCGCTCGCGTTCGAGTTCGCGCTGAGGGCGGCCAATTTTCATTTTCGATGCAGAAAGGATATTTTTCTTCTACAATACAAATGAAATATCTAAATACGCAACATATTTTGTGGTTATGTGAAATTACATTTCTGATTGTTCCAAATAATGCCAACCAATTAAATTACCAGCGACAAAAGAAATTCAAAAACTCTATAGCTGAACTTCAACGTAATGTGAACGTGAACGTCGTCACGAGCGCGAACGTAAGGGTTTCTAAATTTTATTGATAAATATGATACAGGGTGTCTCAAAACAATCCAACTATTTCAAGAGTGAGTGGGAAGCAAACAAGGGACGGGGGTCGTTTATTAGTTGCCATTATGCCTTACACGGGAGAGCAACGCTACGTTTTACTGCACTACATTGCCGAAGCTCCAAGCAATGCAAATATTGAAGCTTGGATCCAGACATTCAATACTACTGGAAACACTGCCTTATTAAATTGGAGTAATATTGTATTTGATTCTTTAAAGTAAATCAAAAAGATACCGCCGCAATCCAAAAATATTGTAGCCATCAGTTTTTAGTGCTTTTTTGCTACGTGCTTTCCTTTTCAAAGCAACTCCATGGAATATCTTTTCGATGTCTGATTATAGTAAAATTAAATCTTCTTACCTTTCAAGTTATTTTTTTACGCTTTGAGTCGTCAATAACTAATAATTCTGCACGCACCACTAATTTAACCACATCTCTTTCGATCTTTCATCGTTTTTTTTTATTCAACCTCTAACTGAGTTGTCTGTAACTTAGCTATTCACTTAGAAACTCACTTAGTTACAATATTCTTGTAGTCATCCATAGCAATAATTTGTGATTAATATCCATAAATTAATATTATTGATAATAAAATTGTCAAGTGAGTAAATGGTTCCTCACATAATAAAAATTAATGTTGTCCTTTAATTAAAGAAGAAGAGTGAAATTCGATACGACAACTTGAAATCAATAATTCATTAAAAATATTCTGACTCCGGTAAATTGTAGTTAGACGGAAATATACCTACTTTCCTTTTGTGGTTTGTTCAAGGTTTTTTTGACAAATAGTTGTTTGATAATAATCATGGAAACCTTTCTATTTTCAGTAAATCCAAACTTTTAGGGTTTATTAATCTTTAAATAAATTTCAAAATCATTCGTGCCGTAAAGTTAGTTATTGGTATTTTGTCCCGCGAAAAGGAGTTTACGGTTCGTTGGTGGAACGTTCAGAGGTATCATGCACGTTGTAAAAATGAATGACTCACGTGTTGAGGTTCAATTTTCTGTCAAATCTGCGAAATCCTTCGCATTATATTACACGAAGATTTAAACATGCGATAAATTTGCGCAAAGATGTTGGTATAAGTTATGTCGAGACTCGTAAACAAAGTTAGTGCCTCTATAGTTTTGTCCATTTCTCATTTTTTTTACAAAAAGTTTTGACACAAAAACACAATCTAATCCACATCCGCACTCACCTTATAATCCCCATATTGCTCCTTGCGACGGTTTCTTATTTACGAAGCTGAAGTCACATTTCAAAGTCATCTTGGTGGCGTAAAAGAAGTCAAAGAAGTAGAAGTGCTATCTGCATAACAAAAGAACGCTTTTGCCACTTGTTGACTTGAGTATTATATGCATGCGTAAGCTATCTGCGCGTTTAGTGCCGTGTTCGCTCAGTTTGGACCAAGTGTTCATTCAAATAAACATTTCCCAGGCCTTACTGATACCATACGTCAGATTTATTGCGTCAACTTATTTATATATAGATGATATCTGGATCCATGCCTACACTCCTGAAAAGAAAAAATTAGTCAAGACAGTGGATTGCGATAGGCAAACCTACTCCAAACACGGCAAAGATGATTGATAAAGTAGAGGGAAAATTGCAAACAGCGACACCATTTGAAAAAAAGAAAGAAAATGCTTTTTCATTAGAACAATGCAACCTCTCACATTTCGGTGATTGTCATCCTTTCCTTTATTTATTTTAATTTTTGAAATGATCCTTGACACTCGATTTGCCACTGAATATTAATTTTCATTTTGATGTATTCTTTAAAAAAAGGTTCTATGACAATTTTACTAATTTGTTTAAGTAAAACGACACAATGGATATGGATGAATAACAGTATAAAATTTATTTATAACGTAAAATATTTATCGTTTGAGGAGTAAAGTAATTGTTTCTTTGTTTATTATTTGCAACAAACTTGCTGTTAACTTTTCGTTTATTCCCTTTATACTCCAGCTTTATATAGAGAGATTTGGATGATACTAAGCTTAGAAAGGTAAACTCCGAAATTAATATTATCCAAAGTTTTAGCCGTAATATAACTATTGATAAAATTGATCAAATAAAAGATATCTGTTAAACGTTTGACAAAGTCTAAAAGATAATAAAATAAATTCCCAGAAGCCTAGAATGTTTCTAAAACAAACAAATAATAGCCTTTTATTTCTGATTCAAGTGTATAATGCTACATCCGGAACAATCCCGCACAACCAGTAAAAGATTTTATAGCTCGTCATAGAGCAGGAAAACAAACATCATTTCGAAAATATCGCACATTCCGGCTAATTATCAATTAGAAATAATTACTTTTCACGCCGTTCGCGCTCTTGCTGCCGAGTTATAAATTAAAACATAAAATTAATAGGCAACTCAAACAATTTCAACCGCCAAATATTTTCGGGGTCCTCTGTTAACTTCATAACGAGTACATAAAAAAATAGAAGATGCTTTTAAGTTAATCAATCCATGCAGTCATTCAATAGGGATCGAGCTTAAATTTACATAACTGAACTTTCGAAAAAAAAAGGAATGTATTATAATATTTTCAGCCATATTGTGAAAATACTTTAATTTTTAATTTGTCTCGTGGATTAATTCTCCCCATTTTCTCTCATCAATTGATAGAATCGCCGCTTCTGTTTTCGTTAACTGTTTATCTTCGAGATTCTTTTCTATAAAGCTATCCCATGACAGTTGGCGGTCAAACGGCTATAGGCAAGCGGCAAACATCTATGAAGCTTCAAACGACAGCAATGTAATTTGGAATTGACCCGATGGTAATTCCTACTGAACACACTATTCACGATACCACTATATAAGTTTTTAGATTCGGCAACACTGTGTGAATATGTAAAATCTGACATTACCACCATAAAGTTTACCATTTTCAATGGTGAACGTACTCAGATCGTGTAGTCATACGTGTCAAAAAATGGAATCAACAGAAGTGTGCCGATTAACTCGCTTTGACATGTTTCGTTGATTTTCCGAATTCAAACGTGGTTCTCTACAGAATGATTTTCCCGAAAATAAACAACAATTGACTGTATGCGTTTTACAAGACGAGTCAAATCCAAAAAAAAGTTGTTAGTGCACGAAGCACTTCGAAGCAAATGCTCGGAATAAGTGAATATTTCGCCACGGTTCCTTTGGAACGTAGAACGGTTAATTCTGAATGGTACGAGTACATCAGCATTTGTTCACCTAAGTGCTCGAAAAAATCAGGTACACCAATTGCAGAAGACTAATAATTCTCTATCACGACAATGCGAACTCTCACACATATGTTCAAACAAAAACGTTTTAGAATAGTCAAAACATGGAATTGAGGGGCCATCCGCTGTACAGTCCTTGTTTAGTACCCATTTATTTTTTCTTATTTCTGTAGATCAAAAAGAAATTGCCAGGTCAATTTTTTTCTATACCTGAAGAAGCGGGTGTTCAAATCACATGTTTGGGAGGTACCTCAATCGAAATGGAAAAAATGGAGAGTATTTTGAAAAATTATGAATATTAAAGGATATCCAAATATGGCGACAGAAGTGGAGAATAAAGATAAACGAATAGAAATCATCCCCAGTGACCTACACGATAAGAAAAAAGAAATGCCTATCAGTTTTCATAAATAACATACAGATACTACTGGCCAAAACTACAGAATACTCAGGAATATAATAGAATCGGAACTCAGGCGGAAAAAACATTCAGTATAGAAACAAAATTAATTCCAGTTCGCTATCCATGTCACAAAACTGTCGAAACAATCAGCTTGGAAGTTGGAACCGATCTTTTCATTATAAATGACAAAACATACAGTATATGCACTTTGCACATGCGTTGCATCAGTTAAAACTGATGACCGTTTTAACTGATACGATCGAAATGACTGACAGTGATTGGGATCTTTTGGTACAAATATAAATTGCTGGTTAATTTAGAAATGTTTGGTGATCAATTAGCTATTCCCACTGACAGAATACATTTATCCGTTTACAAAAATACAAACAATTCGCTACCCTTTAACTCCATTTGATATAATCATTGGATAAAAAATTTCAGTACTTGAAAGTTGCTTCTGATAATTTGCCGATTAAAAGGTATTTGATGTATCAAAGGCCCTTTGAAAATGCGTAACTATTATTGCCTACTAATAAAGTTGTATAACAATTTGGTAACATAAATGTTATTAACTCGTTTCCAAGTTGGAATTAATAAAGTTACCTACTAATAATTGAAATTGATGAAAACTTTACGTTATGGTTTTGTAATCATGTTTCAATCATATACGAGTTTCAATACGGAGATTTAACTGGTAGATATTGAATTTAGTTTCATCAATTAGAGAATATTTAATTATAATATGTCGATATTACCAATATCATGAAAGTATAATTAAATGATTTTTTAGTATGAAAATAATATCTTAAATTATTATCATCAATAGTTTTGTCAGAATATTTACATTTCTTCAATTCATAAGTTGTATTCGCATTTCAACAGCTAATCGTTTCAGGAATTCAGCGTATGCGTTTTCTTGAATAAAAAAATGGTAAAGATATAGTTTTCATTTCTCAGTATAGTCTCTATTAAATTGTGCAACAGGTGAAAAAAGTTCAACTTTTCTCACGAAGGTGGTAGTTTGCAAACACACGAGTTGCATACTATACTTTTTCTACAACTGCACAAATTGAAATAATAAAAGTAATGAAAAGTAATGTTTATTTCTATGATTAGTAAAATCAAAATAATACTAAGGTATCCTCTTAACTGTTAAATAATATTATTTAAAATTGTGAAATTTTTACAATTTGTATAGTTCAACCTGGAAGGTCATTTCTTTTTATTAAATTTTCTGTTATGTTAATTTTAGATGTTGTTGAGGGTTGATCGTTCATATACGGTGTATTTTCTGTCTCCATTTCTGTAAAAGGTTCGAGTGATTTTTCAATTGAGTTGAAGATTTTCTTAGCAACGTTAATTTTATTTTAACAGACTTTTCGACGTATCTTTCTGCCGTAGCGCTTTAATGTTAATATGTCTCCTCTTTACTAAAATTGTTGCCGAAGAAAGTCTGAAGCAGTGACCTGTTGGTAATTTAAAAAGAAATGTTTTTCTGGCAAATCAATCGGTCGAAGAGCAGCATATTTTTTCGTGTTATTTAATTTCACAAGTAAAGCTGAATTTAATTCCTCTAAATTATTGATTCTTAACTTTCACAATTCCTCTCTACGACATGCCCCTGCTACGTCTATAGCTATTGCTGTCTACAAATAAAAAAGCTAAAATTAAAATTTTACAAAAAAATTCTTGCCACCCGAGAGTTTTGAACTCGAGACTACTGAGTTCCAAGCGGACATCCAATCCACTGCAACATTGACCATTGATTTAAATGTATTGGTTATAAGTACAAATATCTATCTACAATAATTTAAAATAGAATTTTTAATGATGTTAATTCAAGGAAAAAATAAAATTAGATTCTAAAAATGCTTCCTTTCTAAATAAATTTATATTCATTACAAAAACTTTGTTATATCTTCTTTAGTCAAAGTTAGGTACTTTTACTGGAGAATATTCTCGTCATTTGTAGCATAATTGGCATTTTTCTGCTTCTGAAGGTAAATCATTTATTTTACATGCTTGACGGACGTTTCGATAAATTTAACATTAACAATGTCAAGAGAGTACAAACAAACAATTCCGTTGTTACCTTAAGTTGTTACGTGTATTAACAAAATTGAGCCTCATTGCTCAAATGCATTAAGAAATGTATTTTTAAAAATTTCAAATGAGTAGTCATAAACGTATTTTATTGCTCTCAACTCTTTCACGAAATTTCATCTAAAAGTTCTTATTCTTTCTCGAAAGTGGTCCTTAAATCATTCCACTAAATCCATTTTATGTCTGTTTATATGCCCAGTCCTATTTAATTAGGTATATTCAGACACTCTTATCTGCGCTACATTAAAAAGTTATATTTTGTATTTAAAAAATGTTATTTTTTTTAGTTGCATAATATTTGTTCAAAAATTTCTAGCTCTCAAATTTCCACTCTAAAATATAAAACACTTTTCAGAAAATACCAGATGTGAACATAAAATACGAAGAATGAAATATATAACCAGCAATTACTTCCCCGTTGCCCACTTGTCAGACCGCTACCGTAGTCGCTTTAGGAAGATCATGCTTGCAGCATCTATGTCGAAACATGAACCTTGAACATCGCATTTATATTAAAATGGAAAGAAATAAGTTCGAAAAAAAGACACAAAATGTCAGTATATAATATGTAGACTGTTTACAAATAATATGAGCGATTTAAATGTGGCCTTAAGTTGCATCAATCGATTGATTACCTGGGAGTTACTTTGACGTAAGATGGAAAAACAGAAACAGAAATCGTGAATAATCACGAAAAAGAAAATAGGCATAAACATAAAAATGAAAGTATACAAATCGATAACAGTACCTAACTTAATATATGGAAGTGAAACATGGGAATGAACAAAAATATTTAGAATAATATAGAGATAAAACTACTAAGACAATACAGGATGGACAGGATGAGAAATGGAACGGTACGGAAACATAAATGGAAGAACACCACAAAGCCTTATAAGAAAAATGACAGAAGCAACAGGATATAAGAAATGAAGGGAAATAAGGCCCAGAAAAAGTAGATAAAAGAAGAATGAAAACTAAAACCCCAATATTCTGATGCTCCAAAGGACAAAAAGAGTTCGATAGAAGAAGATCTAATTTTCTCTGTTTTCTTGTTGTTATTTGGCTCCTCTATTACGATTTGTGTTTTGTATTTTAGTGTCCTGGCTCCGCATTATTACCTGTATTTTAAGGTAGCTATTTAAATAATTTTATGAACATCATTAACCGTAATTATCTTTCGATTCTGCCCATGTTTAAATTAACGAAGTTGAAGAATGAAAAGTTGATTTAACTATAATAGCTAGACATATAATCTCAAGTTGTTATTAGTAATGATGAGTACTATAAACATGTAGTGCTTAGTTTTAAGTATTATCAATAACTATATAATATGAACAATGAAATGTTTTGTTAATAATTGTAGTACAATTATCTTTAAAAAAACATGTCGCTTATACATTTTTACATTCTCAATGAAACCTCTAGTAGAAAGAAAATATCAAAACTTAGTAATTACCGAATATATTATGTACATGTCAATAACAATTTCATATAAGACAAACTAATAATTATTTCTAAAATCTATTTGAAGTAAAAACACCTAGAACATTAAGTAAATTGCTATGTTGAAAAGGTGGCCTATTCATTACACATCGTATTGATGTTTGCAGAGAATATTTAATGGAAAATATTCTAAGGCGTTTTTTATAGGCCATACTTAAAAAATTCATTGAGCTACCCGTCACGGTATCGATTTATTCGCTCCCCCTTTTAGATTTTTGTCATCTAAAATACCACATTTCTATTTTATTGGAGACATTTCATTGTAGCAATACATCTACTATTCTTTTTTTGGGTAAAGAGTCTCAACAATTTTATTTAAAAGGAAATTGGTCTGCTCTGTAACCATTATAATTACTCGTCATTAGTTATAAACACACTGATTATTCGTGTTTGAATTTCATTAGCTAGCCGATTAACAGTTTTTTCTTTGACATATTATACTATTGTCAAACTTTCATTTTTATTTTTTATAATTGCTGATAAACATCCTGATTTTGTTTGTGAAACACGAGCCATATCTCCACGTCAAGACTACCTTTACCATCAGTAAGGCCTGTTTCCAACGTATTTAGTTCGGTTCGTTATCGGGTACTTTTCGATCACAACCGACTAGGGGGCAACGATGCTTTGGTCTCTATTCGCTACCTAATAGAAACAGTACAGCACCGAATACTCCATCGACACAAGCATGTTCTGAATAGTTTGAATACATTCCCTCATAAATGTATTTTGGCGTTGAAGACAGTCCTTTAACTTGCCAAGAAATTCATCAAACGATTTAGTTGGAAGTATTTAAAAAATTGGTCTTCGTTTTCTCTTGACTTCGGGAAAATAGTATAGAATTCTAAATTCTTTCCGCAAAGGGATGAGAGGATGCACCCAATACATTTTTGTATTTCTCCTTCGTTTTCTATACAGAAAAAGCATGGCGTTTTCTCCATGATGACTACACCACAAACCATCTCCAAGGAGATCTATTGGATGTATCAACCTAGGTAAGAATAATCTACGAATTATAACGTCAGGTTTAGCAACATGCAGATTCTGCTACGTACAGGACGAAACCTCTATTACCACTCTCTCGAATTGTGAGGGACTACGGAACTCCAGAGCGTTGCACCTGGGAGCGTATGAAAAAAACGGTGAAGATCTTTGGCAGCTAATCTGATCTAAACAATTTTGTCTCGTGAAAAGTACCAGTGAAGTGTTGATATGTCTGTGATATCAATATAGTAAACGTTTAAAAACAATGGTACAAGTTATTCAAAAGGCAGATAATAACCAAGAACGGTTTAAAAAGTATACAAATGTGTTAGTTCAAACAGCAAATTGACTATTCGAGAGCTTATGAAAGCATTTTTGCAAATTGTCAAATTATAACACCATATATCTTCATGTAGAATCGGATTTATCGTATCACATATCGTATATTGAAATGTATGATATAATTAAATATAAATTCTAATAAATTTTTCATTTCTGTTTCTGTTCAACAAATCCTAGAAATCGGATGTTGTAGGACCGATTTGTCATTCATCAATTAACCAAATTCAAACGTATCATATTCTTTTGATATATTTAGAAACCCAAATTTTAAAGACGCTATGTTCAATGAACTCTATCTCCCGAGAAAGTATTTTCGTATCCAAATCAAATCAATAATAAATTACGATACATTTCCAGCTTCTTTTAAAAAGGAAATTTTCAAATATCCTATTTTAAAGTTATTTGTTATAACTGGACAATTTATACGAGCGTTGTCTGAAAAATTTCCGACTTCATCATGAAAATCTCAGAACTTAATTAATATAAGTATATTAGCGTTTGTGTGGAAAGATTCTCACTTAAATTTTAGATATCTGGGATGAGTCCAACCGGTTAAAGATTTGCTGGAAAAAATGTATACAGAAAACTTTGTTGGAATGTGAAAGTGTTTATGGAAAAAATGTCTTGTTTTTTTGTTAGGTCGAAAACTGTACAGCTCTTATTAGTTAAAATCGATAAATTGGCGTATGAATTATTAGATTGTAAAAAAATGATAAAATAGTTTTTCTAGCATAACGTCGGATCATTTTAAGATAATAATGTTTTGGTACTTGGATAAGTGCATTATAAAATACCTCATTTCAAATATTTATAAAGTTATTTTGTTGATAAAGAGACAATATGTAAAAACTTTGAGTTCGAAACTGTGGGAAATAAAAGTTTATGAACGTTTTGAGTTCTAATAAAGCGAGTGGTTTAAATTATCGGTTGCAGGGCCAAACATATTTCAAAATTTTTAAATACTATTGGGATATAGTTAAGCTAGTTTATGAGAAGACCGGTTGGACTCATCCTTTTTTACTGACTCTTGAGATATCTAAAATCATCGTTTCTATGAGTAAAAAAATTATTCCTTTTATTTACTATGAATAAATGGAGAGTTATAGTGGCATGACAATTTTTTTTAAATATTATTATACATAATTCGTTTTTAGTTGGAACCTCCTGCCGTGAATGTTGGTTAGATTAGGTTAACTAGCATTGTTGGCCTTTTTAAGGGTCTGATAGAGCAACAAAATCGATTTTTTTGGCAACTAATATAATTTTTACCCATTTCGCACTATTCTAGAATAATAAAATATCGTTATATAACAAAATTCATTTGGAACAAAAAAAGTAGTCACCTATGTCCACAAATTAATTTATGCTAAATAGTCAACATGTTGTGTTTTGTGGAAAACCTGTTTAAGCCATACGAGTATTCACGTATTTCGAATTTTTTTATATGCATGCTAATTTTTTTAATGTCTGTGAACTTTCTTACATATTTTTAAAGCAACTAACCAAATCGGAATTGAATAAACAAACGTCATTTGAAATTTTCGAACTCGTGTTCACACAGCATGAAATGACTTTAATTTCACTTATTATAAGAGAAAAATTGCAGATATTACATTCATATATACACAATGGTAAGAATGTATCTAATTCGATTTCTGTGAATAGCATGACTCATTTTATTATACCGTTTAATATTACTTTCTTATAATTTATTTCATTTGTATTTAAATAACAGTAGTTGAAAACTTTTATTATTTTTTGTCCAATATTGCGATATAAAACAATTTTAAACTTAGTAAACTTATCATTTAACGAATTCATTTATTTTTTAATTGATTGAGTACTAGTGTTTGTGTGTGTGTGTGTGTGTGTGTGTGTGTGTGTGTGTGTGTGTGTGTGTGTGTCTAAAGTAAATTTTTGGAGATGTTATACAGAACCTGTTTTTTCGATTTTTTGATTTTATTTATTTGGCAACCGTTAGTTTCGCCCATATAGCAGTGCCTTAAATTCCACATTCTGTTTACCTAATCAATCATCACTGAAAAACGTTCTTAATCTTGATGTTATCAACACATGAATGATGGTCTAAATTATTCCGACCTCTTTCAACAGTTTCATATCTATTTAATTACGGTCAATCTTTTTATTCGCATTCTTTACCATTACAGGGATATAATTAGTGGTTTGTTTGTCAACATTCTAGAGATATTATCCGAATTTCAATCAAATTACAAAATGAGTACCGATCACAAATAATATTACTATTATTATTTTTTTTTCAATAATTTACATTCTGTTCTTCATTTTGCTTCGATGTTTATTTGTAAGTGAATTGGCAAAGTACTTGAACACCTCAAATCCGTTTCAAACTTGATAAACATACTTGAAATGGATTTATTCTTTATTTTTTATCTCTAATATTCTATTTTTATTATAAAAGCTTTCTTTGCCCACTATTATTAATTAATATTAGTACTATAAACAACGTAATTAAATTCTATGTTATTATTAAATAAATTATTATGAATTCCTTGAACAATAAGTATGTTTGTACCATAACCAGAATTATTATGTTCAAAGGCGACTTTAATTTATTTACCTGACATAGTTAAAGAAAAGAATGTTAAAAAATTTCATTTTTATATGTTATTATTAATAATATATTATTAAGACTCAAATACATAAACATATTCTAACATGCAGATATTTTCTAATGTATGGTTTATATATATATATATATATATATATATATATATATATATATATATATATATATTCCAAAATTCTATATGCTTATCATTACATGGAAAAATCCAAACTACAATCCTCATTTTGGCACTTATCCATGAATTCACGATTGGATCAGTCTTTTCACAACACTTTCCATTAATAATATTTATTTGTTATTTCTATTTACGTTAGGTTTACAAAAAAATGAATTGAAAGTTTTTTCAAATAATTTGGGCCATCTGCAGTCAATTAGAAGTATACAAGGTGTTCTGTTATGCCGAAAAAACTTATTAACATATTTTTTTTTAAACTATATATAATTTCAGTTTTTCATGATCTATTAAATTTATTATTTTGTCAAATTTAGCCACGTTTACCGATCATAGGACAATCACATTCTTTTTTATGAAGTACTGCACTATTTAAACAAATATATTGATGGGTAATGAACAGTATATTCAGTATACTTTATAGATGGTTATCATCATACATATTATCAAAAAAACTTACTCAACTTAACATTTTTGTGAATCTGTAAATTAGTGTTTAGGTTTCAAGTAAAATTTTCATTTAACTATTATATATTTGCAGGTCAAGATTACTACTTCATTTCCACATCTACAAGCGATGATCCCCATAGGAGGATAGGAGGTCGCTGTACAACCCACAACATGAAGATAATTTTTAAAGTGTGGGGACCTCCATCAACACCCGCAACAGCTGTCCCCCCTCCAATAACGGCGAAACCATCTTGGTGGTCCGTACCATCACCACGTACCACCACGTCCTCAACAACTTGGACGACTCCAACCACGGTGTCGTCATCTACTACCACTAAGAAGTCTAAGACTTACAACAAACATCCCAACGAAGTAGTGAAAAGTGAAGAATTGACACTGGGAGGTGGTGCACCCACCGCCACCAATTTAATAGTGGTCGCGTGCTTGGCGGCGTTATTTATACGATGAAATTTTTGATTAATTCCCGAAATTCGAGCTCAGAACCCTTCTGAGTATAAACGATATAAAAAAAATACTTGACAGCTCCTCATACAATATATATATATATATATATGAAATTTCCGAACATACCGCGCCTGTTGGTTTTTTGGATTATATTTCTGAGTATATCAATAAGACTTTATGTGTTCTGATACCCCTTGCCGTAGGTTATGACTCTTATTATGACCTAAAGTTATTCTAATTTATAAACAAAATTTGAGATCCATCGATCGTCTAGGTACTTATTGCGGCTCTAAAGAATTGATTTAATAAATACAAAATTATTTATTGAATTTGTATATATGTAAGGCCTAAGCTGTGTGAATAGTTAATTTTATATTACATCTGATGAATGTGTTTTGAGAAAGTTCAATAAATTTTCACAGTATAGCAAACGTCATATGTCCAGCATTGTTTGAACGTTTTGATGAATACATTATTATTTGTCTCAATAAGTTATTAGATATCTGTGAGAGTTTACCATAATGATGAAAAAAATAATATTCTTTGACAACTATAAAAATTTGGAAAGTTGCAACCATTTTTTTTAAACCAGTTCTTTGGATAGCTGTGATATTTCCAAGATGCCTTAGGCAAAAACCCTGTATATATATTTGGTAACTAATTCGTAAGGTAAATTATTTTTAGTCATTGGAATTTTACAATTCCTAATCTTTTATTGAGACATTTTACAATGCATTTCTCTAATATTATGCCTAATGTTATTGTCAGGGTTGGTGTCATTCTACAAAAACAGATATTTATTTAAACTAATTTTTATCTCTATTTATATCATCAAAATGTAAATATTGTTACACTCTTTTCAATACTTCAAAATAATATAGTTATTTTTAATTACCAAACTTGCTTAAGGATAAAATAACATTTTTAAGTATATTAACATGCAATTTCATTGTGCAGGCAAATTTCCTATTGTTGCATTCCATGATTTTTCACCCCTCAAAGATGTATTGTGTTCAATGGCCATTTCCAGGAAACTTTTTGCTTTTCAAAAATCCACTTCCCCTTAATAATATTTGTAAAAAGCGTTTTTAAATTAATGTTTAGTAATTGTGAAAAATTTCAATACTTCCTCGCATTTATTATATTTATAATAATTGTATAACAATACAAGTCATAATTTTTTCATAATATTTGTTAGAAAAATTCCTCATACAGTACAACCTAGATAAAATAAAGACCAAGGGCACCGTTAAATAATGTAAGTAATGGAGGTTTTTACTTACTAAAGGTTTAAGTTTTTTTAAGGAGTTTTTATTGGATTATAT
The DNA here is from genome assembly GCF_026250575.1 of Diorhabda carinulata. NCBI lineage: Eukaryota > Metazoa > Arthropoda > Insecta > Coleoptera > Chrysomelidae > Diorhabda > Diorhabda carinulata. Next base: position 36,089,321 of record NC_079462.1, read on the forward strand.
TTTCACTTACAGAGGTTCGTTTATGAGCTTTCTTTAGAACTTATAGAGATAGACGAGCTTGCAACACATTGATAGAAGAAACTGTATTTGGCTCCATATCAGTTATCATTTTTTTACACTTCCTTTTCTGCAAAAAGGTTTTGATATTTTTGGTTATATCTTAAATCAGCGTTCGAATTTGTGATCTTGTGTTTGCCGGCATGTATTGTATGAAGAAAATGTTTTTTTTTTCGGTAATCATTTATTTGTCTATTTTAATAAGCTATTTTTAAAAAAGTTCTCTAGCTATCCATGCTTTTTATTGGTTTCATAGTCCAGAGGCAATGATCTGCAGCTCGCAAAGTAACGAGATTTCTTTAATTTACCAATAATTATTGGCTTGAATTTCTCTTTACCTGTAGAATTTGCACAAAGCAGAATCTTTGGTCGTTTCTTGCTATGACTCTCTCGATGACATTTTCCATTTTTAAATGTTAATGTTTTGTCAGAAGGGCATTTGAAAAATAGTCCCGTTTCGTCAGCGTTAAAAACGTAATGAAGGTCGTATCCATTAAATAAACTTTCCAATTGTCTGTTTCATTCTGTGCAAAATTCTTTACTTACACTTGCACTTTCATGAAGGCCAGATTACGTCGATTTCTGAAAATTTCCATTCAACAATTACTAGCATTACTTGCATACTCTTCAGCTTTTCTAAATTTCTTTTCGAAATTCAGCAATTCTTCATCTTTTACATAAAAGCTTTCTCCCGATTCTTGCTTTTTCAATAATTCAGGTGCGTTTTTTATTATGATGGATAATGTAATCTCATATATTACAAACTGGGCTTTCCTATTCAAACCACTTTTCACTGTTTCGATCGCTTTCAACTTCTCAGTTGTTGGTGTTTTCACTTTTCGTTTTGAATTCATTTTCACTCACAGTGTGCAAAGAAATGCTCTCGCAACAAAAGCTGAAAGCTACTGATACATACATATAAATGAGTTAATGTACTTAGACCTTAGAGTATTTTGAAATCATTTGTTAAGCATGTGTAAGCAAAAACAATGGGAACAACAGGGAACCTTGCATATTCAATAATAACTATATTTTAAGTAAAAGAGTTTTTGGACTCACATTTTATGAATTTATAGAGGTAATTACGTTGCCGAGGTTTAATTTATCAAGATTTGCTTATATTTCAAACTAATGTGGCGAAACTTGAAATGCATTATACAGCTTCAAGTGTGCATATTGCAATTAATTAATTATTTGATATTTTTCATGTGATAAATAGAAGCAACATTATTATCTTGAAGTTTTGAAAACGTTAAATTTTCGAACACTGTTTTTGTGTCTAGCAATTTTGCTTTAATGCAACGATTTTATTTATTAGGTATTACAATATAGACTGCTTTACAAAAAAGTGTGATATTCGATACAACCCTGCACATTTTATATTTTTATTTTTGTCTTATATTATTGCAAATTAACTTACAATTTCACATATATATTACTTTTAACAATTAGTCTGCTTTAAAGAGGATTTACAGATAATAGAGATGACAATCATTCAATAAACCATTTATTAGAATGGTATCAATCACTGAAATATAAGTGTACTATTAAATATATTCTCTCAAATAAATGAATACCTATTTATATTCGGGTATTTTTTGTTACTATTACCTTTTTTGGTGTTTATGTTTTGAAATCATATCAAAAATACTTTATAATAAAAACTGTAATCTTTAGAACCTCCAAACAGTTTTTTAGTATCTAGTTATTTGAATTGATATATCTATTAACAAACTACATTTTTTATTTGTTACTTCTTTTAATATTGCTATCTATAATAAAGTTCACACAGAAAAACAGAAGTTGGATTTAAATCAATTGATGTGAAAATTAAAAATATTGAAGACACTATAAGTCTAAAATACTAAAGAGAAATAATTGTGGATATCTATGTGTATGAAACTATCATTTGAAACTGATCAATCAATGTGTGTTTCTATTTTTCAAAATCAAACGTTTTTAAGTTTCATAGAAATGTAGATTAACACTCAAATCACCATCAGTAACGTAAGTATAAAAATTCTCAAGAACTTTTGCTAAATATAAAAATGATTAAATAAAAAGTTGGCTACTGTATATAATACTATAATTTATATTTTATACAAAAAAGACATCGTCAAGTTCTTAACACTCTCCAATTATGCCCCCTAAAAAAGATAACTTAAGTGAAAAAGGTTAAGTAACTGAACATGTTTAAAATCATCCAATATTGAAATATCCATAAATTTAACCTATCAAATATTTTGACCATTTATATAGATTACTTATCCATTTTTTTGCCACTGCAACAAGTTTTATAATTGTATTTGATTTTGTTTGAATATTCTTGTAAATGTCCAATGAAAATGTTTGCAAGGATCAATAATTTAAAGTTGGATCCCAAAAATTGTTAAATATTCCTAATGCTTTACAAAATATGTTCACCAACAACTACTGCTATAATTTACATTGTTTCAATGTATTATTTCTTCACAGGTATCCTAAAATATGATTTGGCAAATACAGTGTACATAGATTTAAACACTTACTGATTGCCTGTAAAAAACTCTTACTATTATTATTAAAATAAATGTTTCTGGCCCTCCCTCCCTCAAGTTTTCAAATTGTAATACCCCCTTTTACAAATCTGGGATCCATTAACTAATTGACAATTATTGTATCCTCGAATATTGCCGCAACAAATAGTTAATACGATATTTAAATTGAGAATTTCAATAAAATCATTAACCTAATTAATTCCAATTTTCTAGTGCAAATTTCACTAAAACGTGACTATAAATTATAATTAACATAACTGTTCCACTTGATCCTCAATCCACTCTTTGATTATGTTTGATTACCCTTTTCTGTAATTTTATTACCATCAAAATAAATTATAGTATCAAGCAATAGGGAGGTTTAGAAAAATTGGAAATTTTTGGAAATATTTAACAGATTCATATTGTAATAAGAGCTCAAATACTCCACTTTTATTAATAACAATGTACAAATCTATTATATATGGATACAGCTCAGCTGTTAAGAAGCCATGTCAATAAACATTTCATTTTAAATAATCCTGAAGAAAAAAACTCATTTGGAGATTAATCTGGGGATCTGGGTGTAGCCTCATAAAAAAATAAAAAATAATGCTATTGTTAAAAAGTATTTTCCAAATAATATTTAACCTCTTAGTTATTGTTAGCACAACAGCCTTGCTAAAACACATCTAGAAAGGTTTTTAAGAAAGTTTTCTTCTCCATTTTGAACCATACTTTCAAAAAACTGCATCTGTTTAATATTCTCGATAGGAAATAGTTTCGATTACATTTTTTAGAATTACAATATTTCAGCTGATAGCTGTTTAATTAATGAAAGCTGAATACCACTATGGTCTGGTAAAGTAGAGTGGGAATCTAATGAAAAAGTTAAGTATTACTTATACTGGAAAGTTGTAATTAAGTTGGTTAAAGATTTGATACTGATATTCTTATGCTTTGAACACATGTTTCTCAATAGTATATACTGGATGATGTCAAAAATAATTATATGAAATCCTCTAATTAAATTGCAATAACTTTCTTAAAAATTCTCAATTTTATAATGTAAATCCAAATTCATATTCCATAAAATTTATGTGGCTTCCAATGAAATCGTTTTGTTACATTTTGATATGAATTTTCCATATTGGTTATTAACCATTATTTGGATTGAAAATAGTATATTGTGCAAATTGTGTAGAAAATGAGTGTGATAAGCCAATAAATCACGAGCCTGAGTGGTTTATCATCTTGTTACACAAGTATGAAATATCCAGTTTCCACACGTGTTGAACAATATACTATTCCGACGACATACCTGAAATACTTTATGAACTTACGCAGAAAGTTGTGCATTTTGGTTTATTAGTACACAACTTCTGTGCTAGTCGAGGGATGTATTCATTATTCCGTGTAAGTCGTCGGAAAATATCTTACACTCCCACACATTATTATTTGAAAACAGCACAGTACAATTTATGAAGTAATGTAGGTATTACTATTAATATGAGTAATAATTCACATTATCATTTACTTTCAAAGAATCCTCTATGAAGCAAACTATTAAAATCACAATAAACATTACGTGTTTCGTGAAAGTAATAACTATTATTATAAATAATCTATACTTTATCTGTAATGAAACAGTTCTAATTAGTTATTGTGTCAATACATTGAATTAAACCTATTAAAAGTTCATTTATTATAATCTAATAATATCAATCAACTACAAACAAATTATTATTAACTACAATAGTAATGCATTACAGCCAACTTTTGTTCTCATCTACAAATAGCAATGGTTTATATTAAAGAATAAATTGGAATAAAGGTTAATGTATACGGGGTGTTTGAAATATTTACAATTTTTCACTATGTAAAGAAACTTTTTATTTAAAATTGAAAGTATTTCTAGCCCATTTATAAAAAAAAAAAAATATTCAAATTAATGATCAGATTCTATACTAATATTTTTCAATACAAGATATACCAAAAGTTTTTTTATTTCATCAGATCTTTGGAAATAAATCTTAATTACTTTCTCTACTTGTAACCTATGCTACAACCTCAAATTTTTGTATCAAGCTATAAAAGTTACTCAATGTCATTATCTTCACTACATCTATTTTCTGTCTCCATCAATAATAACCACATATAGCAAGATTCAATCGATTCCACCTGATACTTTTTTATCTCAATATTATCCACAATTTGATTTTAGTTCAGTTAATTAAAATTTTGAATTGAATAAGCTTCCTTGTACAAACAAATACAATAGTTTCTTACTATATGTTAGTAAATCGATTTTCATTTACTTGAACTAATTCATTGAAGTTTGAAATACAGAATCTGTCGGAAAAACATTATGGGGGACTTTTCTTATGAAATTAGCCATGAAATATTGTAGGTATTGAAAAATTATCAAGTTTTGCTATAGTACAAAGGAAATTATCAATTTTCAATAAAGAAAATAGATGAGAGAATGAATATTTTTGACATACGGATTTTCCTAATGAAGATGTCTTCAATATTAAATATTGTTATAGAAATGTTCGTTTTATAAGAAAAGTCTAGTAAGAGCCTTTGTTTGCTAGGTTTTATCTTAAAGCAAAATGAGTGGCCCATATCTGATAGTGATAATTTATCAGGATAGAACCAATTCTTTTTTTATTTATCAAATAGTATAATAGTATTCAATGAAGTATAATTTGTTTGTATGATTGAAATGATATGGTCATACAATTACCAGGTATGTACATATCAGATGTCTTTTATTGTGATTTGTAATAAGTGGGCTAATGTATACTAGAAGATTGAGATTTTATTTTGAAATTGTTTTAACTATTTTGAAGGAAAATAATCCAACAAAAACGTTATTCCAAAGCTGGCTAACAAATTATTTCATTATTGGTAACACAAAATGTTAATTCAACCAAGATAAAATAATATATTGTTCAACTAGTGTGAAATATCCAGTTTACACATTTGATGTACTCGTATACTATAGTTTTTAGTCAATCTATAGGAACTAAAACTTTGCCCAGTTCCATTATTGGAGCGATTTCTTTTCACACTAGTGCAAAATACACAATTTTCCACACTATTTCATAAGGTGAAATATTAAGTATTTCATGTAAGTCATTATAACATAAATTTATGGAAAGTTACATGTATTGGGGATTGAAATTAATTGAAAGCAGTTTCAGTAGCATTGAAGACATAACTCGAAATATTACTGTTTGGTTGGTTTTAAAATAAAAACACAGGGCAAAAAAGTAAAAAATGGAAGAATATTTCCTTAAGCTGAAGAAAACGTTTTTTGAGGTATGATATACTTACAGTAAATTTTTCAATGTATCAATCAATTGAGAATCTTAGTCTAAATTTGGTATAATGCAATATAAATAGGTGTAAATATAAAGTTAACTTTAATGTCAAAAAGAATCTATGTAATATAGTTGCAAGTTATCAAATAGTTTTGAAAATTCTACAATATTGAAAATAATCTGATTCTATACTTATATAAATGATTTAAAACAAATTTGAAAAAAAGCAAAGAGAATGAGGCTATTTTACAAATTTGGAAACTGAGATATTTAGTAGCGTCTTCACTCAATCCAACGTCACCAATAATATAAAGAGATTACGAGTAAAATAAATTCGAGTGAAGATGAATGGATATTAAGTCAATTTATTGTTGTCTTAAGATCAAATAATTTGAAAAGTTTATAAATGAAGCATTTAAAAAATTTATAATAATTCCAATTAACAGCAATAAAAGTTATTAAAATTTTTTTCATCCAAAATTTTCTTGAATAATAGAAATATGTTTATTCTGCTTACTTTATAGAATTTATTCAATATTCTCATTGTTGTATATCATGTTTCAATATGTTTATGTATACTAATATGTAAACTAAGAATTTTTCTATAAATTTTTACCCAGCTCTTAATTTAAATTAATATGAAAACAGTAAGAAGAATAAATATGAAAAATAAATTTACTAATAAAAAAGGAATCGTCAAGCTGTTGAATATTTTATGTTGGATTAAAATGCTTTCAGAATAGAATCTCATAAATGGCCTAAAGTTTGAGTAGTGAGTAAAATTTCAACGACCAAATTTAGACAATATTTTTCATTTAATTGTCGTTTTGTTTGAAAGAATTGGTGGTGTACAGTTTTGGTGTTGATTGAACCCAATAATAATAATAATTTTTTATGCGTAGTAAAATAAAATGAGCGCATAGTGACCAATTCCGAACTAAAAAAGAAGAAAAAATGTGTAAATGTTATATTTTTCGGTCAGTTGATTGTTTCTTAGTATATAAACAGTGTTGAACATTTGAAATAACCGCGTATTTGTATAACTGTGAAGACTGAAACTAGTTTTTATTGTGTTATATATGAAGTATTATCCTTATAGAGTTCGGCTACTGGCGTTTTTAGCTCTATCCTCCTTTTTGCAGATTTTCATGCAAGTACTTATTTTTGTTTCAATAATGGTTGTGATTTTATTTTATATAAGACTATTTGACCATTTCAAACATCTACAAAAAAATAATGGTTTATAAGTTAAACTTATGTATAGTTTTTTCAATCATATACAAATTCACTCACTCAGTTTGGTTGTAATGTTATAGTGCATGGAAAAATTTGGAAATTGTCATCAATATTGTCTTACTTCTAATTATAATCTAAAAAATATTTTTGTTGCTTTGTTTTTAAAACACTTCCAACAGATTTGTTGTTGTGGATCAATTTACTATCTAGAATCTAATGGATTGAAGAGATCAGTGTGAGAAAAATGTCACCCTTCAGACTGGAATTATCAAGAAAAATTACCAATGAACCTTAAGTGAATACTACAAAATGCAATGAAATTCTTAACAAGAATTTGAAGGTTTTTAATAGATGAATTTTGAAACTGGGATTTTTGTGTGATTCATACACTTTTTACTAACACTCAATTGCATCGTTTAAAAAGTTAATCATTGTTTGCCAACCTCTTTGAACATTGAACAAAAATTGGCAACATCATAAAAACCACAAATATTTTTGCCAATGGAGGCTTTTTTAAGCAAATAATTAGAAAATTGGCGGTTAAGACCTAAGTAGGTATGTAAAGACAATTATAAAATCTTATTGCCAATGAAACGAACGAGAAAACTAAAAAAAATCCAAACTTTTACATCATTGGAAAAAAAGTTCTAATAAAAATGAGCACATCTACTGCTCTGGTACCCTTCCTAATAATTTTTACCTTACGACATTCAAATAGAAACAAATATAAACGAACCTCATTTACAAATAGTTATTAAATTCTATTCCTTTGTTTATATATAGAGATAGCTGAGAGCCGCTATATGTAAAATCTTTGAAAAAATAAGAAATGGTGTCGAAATATTCGCTGCAAAATAATTTCACCTGGCAAACCCTGTTTGTATGCATAAAATTTTTCTTTTCCTCTAAAATATTCATTCTTATTTTTACATCAGAAGACTGAAATAAGGTTTTTATGCAGCTCTTCTAATCCTTCATCTAAACGACTTATTATGAGAGATCTTCTTCAACCTAGCGATGCAAATCTTAAACGACGTTTTGCTAACACGCATTCCAAAGATAATATTTAAACCACATTATTCAACTAAACGTTATAAAGCCAAAGGTACATTGGGGTGTAACAATTTTATTACAGAGAAGGCTTTTGTCTGACTTGAACAATATTGAAGATTTTAAAAATTTAATTAAAAAAATTTGAGGTGTCGCGAAACATTTTACAAAACACAATAGTGAGAAGTATTCAAACTTCTCTATTAACATTCCAAATTGTATGTTAATTGGTAAAACAGCTCAAAGAAGTTTTTATTATAAAAGTTGTGGATACGGAATGCAATATCCACTTGAATCTGTTAAATAATGATGATTAAGTCCTCTTATTAGAATGTCTCTAAAAAATTTCAAGTCAACTGTTACCAGAAAATCTTGATATGTATATTATTAATGCTATATTACAAACAAAAACATAAAAGGAACATTGAACCAATTCCTATCTTTTCATATATAGGAAACATACCAATAAAATTACGAAGACTGACAAAACCCTAAGAATGCATAATATATTTTGTGGGGAAAAAAAAGGAATCTACAATAAATGCTACCAGAATAATGTTTGTTATGAAACAGATAATAAGCTTCTGGTTTGAACATCTGGAAGGAAGAAACAGGAAAAAAGCTATCAAGGAGTGATTGAAATTGGGGTGAAACAAAAAATCATACAATGAGATAAAAGAACTGTTCGTTGACAGAAAAAAAAATATAAATTGTGGATAGGAGAATTTAAAACATTCAATAAGTTAACGGGTTGTTTGTAACTTTATTTTCATAATAAAATTTCATAATATAAAGAAAAAGTAATTTTGTCAGTAAAAAATGATTGTCAATATTAATGTCCCGAGTGCATGTCAAATTGTCGATAATTTAATTTTCTCGAGTGCGCGAATGCGCACAAGAGGAAATTATGAGACAATTTGACATGCACGAGAGGGCATTTTGGCAGACTATTTCCTGAGAAAAATTTAATTTAAAATAAACTTAATTCTGTGTTTAAAATTTGTTATTCTTTAAATTATACCGTAGTTGACGATCATCATATTGGCATTGAATTGGTATCTACGGTAACTTATTGTCAACAGTTTTGTTCGTGAAAAAATATTTCAAAATGAGTTTACATCCTAGACGAAAATTTGTCACTAGTGCAAATTATCGATAATTTGCACTAGTGCAGTATTATCGCTGAAATTTGATCGTTGCTAGGTAAACATAAAATATTACAGCTTTTTGGTTGGCTTAAATTTTTCGAAGGAAATAGTCACAATTATTCAAATTGACATACTATTAGTATTATTAGAGAATTTCTCAGTATACGCTAGTTCACTTATGTTTCTGAATCCTAGTTAGTATTAACATTAAATTTAAATGCAATCAGGTTGAAACTTCTTTATAATCCTTCAACTCTTGTGAGAATATCTAACTGCATAATTTTCTTTATCTCGTGCTTTGAGATAACTCCACTGACCTAATACATCAATAATAGAAAAAATAAAAGCAAATTTAGACCTTTAAAAAAATTTATGATATAAGTGTGACTATTGGTTATGAATTGTTTTTATTTTATTTGAATATCAAAATAAACAGAAATATTTACCCTCTATAAAAAATGATTTTGATTAATAATTAATAACTACTATCTACTAATTTTTTAGGTTCGAACAATTTAAAATAGTATAAATTTAAAATTTCTTTGAAACGAGCTCTTATAAAAGTATGACAAAATTGTTTAAAGTTCCTTCCAAAAATTTTGTTTGTTGAGTGAGAGTAAATGTAAAACCATTTATAAAATACAAATAAACATTTATGCATAGTTTTGTGAATATTACATTCCAAATGTTCCTACAAAATATTTTCCTATTGAAACGAATTTATTTAAAAAATATTGGATAGTTGAAATGGATCAATATGTCTAATCTGTACTTTTATAATTGTTTGTATAGAGGTTATAATCCAAACGAAATATTTTTAATAGTTTCCATAAATATTCTCCATTTAATAGTTAAACTGATATAAGACTTCACTCTTCTTTTTAGTAGAAAATACAATTGCTTTATGTAGATCAGCAATTTTCAATTCAACAAATACTTTTTCCATAATTTGAAATTGTGGTGGAATCTAGACTCAATTTATATACCTTCGTTTAAAAATAAGCTATAAAGCGGTAGTTTCCAAATTGTGGAAAATATATGGTAACATAGTGGACCTCAGGCCTCCGAGTAATCCCAACCAATTTAAGTCGAGGTTACCCGAAGCTTATCTAACCTAATATACCTTCACTACCTACAAATGATTTCTATAAGAAAAAGAACCAAGTAATTTTTTTATGCATATACTTTCTAAGGACATATAAAATAGCTATAAATGAAATTATTTTCTTGATTTTATTATATTCCTTTCAGAATTAGTAGGTAAATATGAGCTGCTACACAAAATAAAGACAAAAATGCTCAGATGCAATATTAATTAAGGGTATATAATTACTTGAATAATTTATTTTAAATTGTAGAAATTTTGATTTTGTTAGAAAATACTTAACAGAAAATGAAACGGGCATTACATTAAAAATGATTAGTTCCTCAAATAAATACTGAATTATGGAATAAAAAATGGTGAAACTTTCATATATTCACTGAAATAATGTTTCATTCAATTCAATATCACCAGTGAATATTGTAGATACTTTTCAGTGAATAATTTCATGGGTTACAAATGTTGAATATTAAAATCAAAGCCACTCCTCAACCCAATTCTGGTGAAGGTTTTTATTTATGCTAACCACTATGTTACTTTTTAATACTTTATAATTTCCTGTCCGATGTTTTGCCAATGAACCAAATTCAGCTAGTGTTTGAATTATATGTATCATTGTAAACCCGCTTAAAATATTTGTATCCATAGAGATTTAATTTATTATTTAATATAATTTGCCATGTATTATTTCTTGCCATTTTTTGAAAGATGATTTTATGCAGTTTATAAACTTAACAAAACTGTTTTGTTTTTTCTATCAATTTTAATGCATTTGAATTGTATTTTTAGTACAAAACAGCCGATTTTCTCTTATAAGTATTAATATTGGTAACATTTTTGTATTAATGTTATTAGATTTTAGCTTTTTAAATAGGCCAACATAAGTTTTGATATTAGTTTCATTAAATATACAAATACGACATGCAAATAATAAGCGAAAAATTTATTCTGAATGCTTTCTATGAAATAAATAATGTGCTATACAAATGAATACATTGGATAATAGTTGTTCAAAAAGCAATGTACATATTATAACCATAATTTTAATAATACATTACTGAAAGAATGGTAATCTAAGCAATGTGCAACTGTTTATTAACTACGTTTCTCTCAAAATATCAGAGGATTAATTCTTTTTATTTTGATCATCTACCAACTAGTACTCAAGTCTGCCAACGACTTGCACTATCAAAACTACCCCTGGAGTGTCCGAAGGTACCCTGTGAGGAAGAGAATTTGTTTTGGCGAACTGTTCTGAAACTTGGCACAATGATAGTTCAAAGCATGCTAATTAAAAGTTTCAATAGACATGAAACCCAATAAACCCCCAACCCCCGAAAAAAGCTCCGATGAGTCCGGAACTATTTAATCTTGTCATAAATGACTGGACTGCTATAGTCATACTTAAGTAGTCGGGACTGTTCAACATTGTCTTAAGTGGCCGGGACTATTTCATCTTGCCTTATTTGTATGAGAAATGTTTATGAAGTTACTTATGCAACTTGCCTATCCCATTGAGACTTTTAATTAGTGTGCTTGGAACTATCATTGTGCCAAGTTCACGAATAATTAGCCAAAACCAATTCCCTTCCTCACAGGGTACCTTCGGACACTTCAGGGGTAGTTTTGACGGGACTTTTCAGTAGTAATTTTGGTGGTTTGGGTGGGTTTTGGGGTGAAAAATTGGCCGAACCCAATTTCGATAAGGATTGAGCGAGTTCCTTTGATAGAAAACCTTTCAGAAATATTTTGTGAGTTAACAATTATTAAAACTTGCAGATTTAAATATTAGTAGGGTACACAAATGTAATATGAGTTTGATATTTTTATTAATCAACATACCAACTCATCAGTCTTTGTACTGGAATTTTGTAAATAGATTGCATTCAGTAAAAATTTGTGAAATAAAACCTTATTTATAGTTACTTGGGGTAAAATGGAAAAATGTTGAAGAAAAAAGCTGAAAATACAAGTCTTAAACCAAATGTTTAACTTTCAATTACACTTAAAAATCCAAACGACTTTGGAAACCGTTGAAATGATAAGGCAAATCCTCCCCCATTACATTTATAAATGAACTAAAATTCTTCAAAATACGAGATTTGGAAATCACATAAATAAGTAAAGAATAATTTCATGATAAATACATTAGTATCATTTTTATCTCCAGTTGATATATTCTTAAGAACTTCTTCCTTAAGTTTAAATCATGAAATAGTGAACAAGTGTCTGACAATAGGGAACAGGAATACCCCAAGGACAAGTACATGTCTTGAATACATGAATTCTAATTATTCGAGAATAATACATATATTAATGGATTATTTATTGGGTTCACATTCATTTCCAAAATTGAATGTTTTGAAAACTTCTGGCGACTTAGAGTATTTATTTGTTTCCAAATTTAATCAAGCTACTTCTTTCTTACCTTTATTCTAACTGATGTATTGTTAAAATTATCTAGATGCTTTCGTTGATTGGGTTAATTTTGTAATTTAATATTTTTCTGGTCGTTCCAACTTTAGTAGTTCTATTTATTTCCATCGTCGTAAAAAGTGTGAAAATATGTTAAAATACTGAATCCATATTTTCAGAATACTGGTTACTTTTGGCATATAAAAAATTCATTGAACCTTTGCTTTATAGAAACTGTTCAAATTAAATTAATGCTAAAAACTAAAACTAACACAACAAAAAGTTTTGATTCAGCATGTTGCTAAGAGAATATTTAACAATTGCACAAATCTTTTGAAAAATTAGAATATTTTTAAAAATGAAAATATTAATTTTTATGCTGCTGACTCGTAGAAAAGTTAATTAATTATTAATTTTCTCAAAATCTTGACAAAACTCGCCACAAATTTAATTTCTACTGAATATTTTAAGCTTGTAAATTTAAAAGTGTGCAATTTTTTTTTCTTGAAATGCCAATTTTATATAGTTTAATTGAATGGTAGTGCTAAGTTGTACGAATGCACTAAATAGTGAACATGCACTGGTAAGACAAAATTGCCTCATTAAATCAATAGCATTAAAGTATACTTAAGTTAATTCACTACTATATATTTTTTTCATAAATGAGAAACATAAGTGGATCATAGAATAATGAAAATTTATAATAAATATGATAAAAACTTCTAAAATCAATCAAATTTAGTAGATATACTTCTCACAAAATGGTTCGATCTAGTCCAATAAATATAGAAAAAATGTTATAACATCTTCTAATTCTATTTTTCAATAAAGTTCATAAAACCACCACATTTATGAGAAAAATATTAGCAAATATATTTATTCTTGCTCTCTTATTTTTGTTTTGTATTTAATATATTTATTCCAGTTTAGTATAATTTTTCAATTGCTAAAAACGTCAGTGAATCATTTGTGTCTAGAAAAGTAGGTTTAAATATAATAATCCGATGTAATAAGTTTACTTGCAAGCCATAGTGATAACTATTAATCCATGACAAAAAAAATCTGCTCGCAATGGTTTATCGTCTTTTCAGAAAGCAATTCTTTGGTATGACCAGTATTTGTACAAATAAAATATGTACTCTATAGGTGAACTCGTCCAAAAATATCCCACATACTTACCTGCATGTATTGAGTTTTGTGTGACTGGTCGAATTTTTTAGAATTTTTTTTATTATGGCATTGTTTAAATTAAAGTACTGGTTTTCTGAGCTATTACAAATTAAATAACTTTGGCGAAGTTATTGTATTTTCCTGAGAACGCGAGACAAGAATTAATTTCAAGTTAGATGTAGTTTGACTTCTTTTTGGTGTAAAAAATAAATAGGTATATACCTATAGTCAATACTACTACTTGTTCAAGCACATTTAACAATGTTTAATGTCTGCTTTGTTTTATTTAAGTATACTACTATAATTGTTTAGTATACTTAAATGAACAATGCACTAAGGCCATGTTAATTTGTTACAGGCTATAGGTATAAAGAGCACAGTACATTGATTTGAATACATGCTTGATTTTATGTCTTGGATCATTGTAAATTGTTTCATTAGTATGAATTATTATCTTTTAACTTAACAAAATTGTATTTATATTGGATATTTTTATTACAAAATTTTGTTGAATAGATGAACACATTGTATGTATAAGAATTGTAAAATGCACTCTATATACATAATTATATAAATATACATACATGCCATTTTCCTGGGTTGTTTCATTTCTTTTACAAATTCTTAGAAGATATTTCACACTAATATACAAAATTACAATAAATGCGTTTATAGTATTAACTGCAATCAAATTAGTAGGTGCTTTGGCCGATTGCACAAGATTTTCAAATCAAACAAATATCAAGAGAAACAAAGATAATTACATAAAAATAATAAGACTCGTGAATGGAAACGAACCTGGGTTATGGATGATAAACAACGAACTAAACTCAAAATCTGGGAAAGAATAATCATTGAAGCATATTAACTGTATAAGGAAATGAAAATAATTATTATCACCTTCAATTACTTCTAGGTCCTTCTCTTTTTTTCTCTCGTTCTTTATAGTACGCTCCAAGCTATTCCTTCAACATTCCTGTTTTTTCCAAATTTCTTTGCAATTGGTATCTCACCTCAATTATAATTAATTAATTTGGAAAATATAAGCTAGAGATGTAAAAGAATAGCTTGGAGGGCAGCAGAAAGAAAAAGAGACGACGACCCAAAAGAAAATAGTAAGAAGTAGTGCCCAGTACCTCTATGTTTTATAGAAAGTAACTGGAAAAATCTCGAAAATAGAGAGAAGGCTAGCGCAAAAAGATATGTGAAGTATAAAAATAGAGATACAAAGAAAAGGTGATATGGAGTCGTACGAAAAAGCTCCATATACATTTCTAAATAATATTGTCTGATTGCATATATGGTATTCTAGTCTTATTCGAAAGTCCCTTCTGTGGAACGATTATTCTAGTGAAATTTGGAAACTGAATAATAAAGATTGTAAAATTGGGAATACTAACAGGCGTTCTATCGGGGCACTGTCGCCTCAACAAACACCTGAAGACACTAGACCTAGCAGATATTGCGGCGTGCAGGTTTTGTTGCACCGAAACACTAAGAAACTCCAGAGCACTACACCTGGGAGTTAAAGCTATCCCACATTCAGACTTTTTAAAAGGAGTGGGATTAATGCTGAAGAACACAGGGTTCTCCAGTATCGCAGCAAGAAAGGGGGGACACGATAGATCCTTTGGGTCGCAGTGTATATGATGTATTCCTTCTGAAATTTTAGCACACATTCTTGGATAGTTTGGCAAATTATTTTTGCATAAAATCGTTTTTAAGCCTCTAAAGCAGGTCCCCCTTAATATTGTAAGAATCATGATTCCTAATTTTTTGTTTTTTTCTACGTATATGTTCCTTGTCATTTTAGCCAGCGATGCAGATTTTTTTAAAAATTAAATATCCTTGACATTAAAAAGATTGGGATTACAAATAAAAACAATTTTTAACGCTACAAAATTTTTATTATGGTGCTTAAACGTATACAATAAATAGGGCCTCTTATTAGACCAATCGTTACACCAAAATATTAAAACCTAAACGAAAAAAAAAATACGAATAATGACAGTTACAGCAAAATTTATTATCACAATTCAATTGAAAATTGTAATGATTGAGTATTTTCAAATTAAAAAAAAAACAAATAATCACAAAGGAATGTTTACTTTTACACTAAGTACAAAAACTAACTAGAAAAATTGTTATCGTCAAAATTATTAAATACGGGGTAATAACGTTTTCCCCTAATTACAGCTACAATTTACAGTCTTAAAATGGAGTAATACTCAAATACTGGGAATTATTACAAACAGATAATTTGATATAGAAAAAAATGCCAATTCATTCGCAGTCTTTACATCCAGTCTTCTTTGACTTGTTGGCACTTATTTTTTGGAAGTTACCCTTTACACTAACAGGAACAATTTAGATCACAAAATATGAGTAATACTCAAAAGTATGTAACCTGGAAACACTGGTGAAAAGAGTTAAGATAGAAATTAATTATTCTAATACGAAATTATAACCTACACAAACAGATTCAATACAATTTTTAGAGTATCCCCGATATTAAAGGTTCCTAAATACAAACAAGAGATTCATCAAAATAAATGTAGTACCAATTTGTTCATGTTTTTTGAATAATTGTTACCCCATTCGTTTACAGAGAGGAAAAACATTTTAATTATGTTGAAAAGATTTTCTGTATCAAGGTTCTACGATGTTTTCAAAGCAACGGTTTTCTTTTGTAATTGTCATTTTTTCGTCAATATGTCAGGGAGATATGAGACACATTTCAGGTATGAGGCGCCTAGATGCCAAAACTATTTTATTATGTTATCTGCCTAAAGAAGCCCTGTTTAATCTATGTAAAATCCAGATTTTGCTAAAACTGCGGCGCATTAAAGTTTACAAATCCCAATTTGAAATGAAACATGACCCGTCAAAACTAATCGAGACTGAATTCCCACTAGCTAACAGTGCTAAGGACCTTACTTAGACTGAAGACTAACTTGGCAGAAACACATATTCATCACGTAGAAGCAGTTAGGTCTAAAACTAGACTAAATGTACTGGCTCATAGACAGGAAATCCAAGCTATCAACTAAAAACAAAGTGCTACTGTATAGAAGCATATACTGATGTGGACATACGGAATTCGACTCTAGGGGATAACCAGCAATTCCAACATAGAGCTTCTGTAGAGATTCCAGAAATGTGCCCAATAATGTTACAAGACATCCAAATTAAATCAATCAAAAAAATGATATTGCAATTCAGTGAAAAATCCTGTAACAGTGTTTATACATTTAAATAGTTATTTAATCGAAGCAGTGAAGGACGGAATCTTAGAAGAATAAACCCCTCATAATCAAAATGGATTTTGGTTTCAAAATTTTAGTACATGAACAAATGTGTACCCATTTTTTCAAATCATACAGTAGTTTGCAAAGATAATCAACATATTTACATTTCAGTCTTAGATGTAAATTTTCGAGATCCAATATTCAGTCCAAATGAGACAGGAATGTTTTAACCTACCATTAAAATTGATTATTCAAATGAAGATTCATTTTCCACAGTACATTTTATCATAATTGTACCAGTGTTCCCAAAGTTTCTTGTGAAGTTTGCAGATTTTATTCTACATCACAAAAATAGAAATGCGAACCTCATTCTTTATGTGATATAAATCAAGAATAAAATCGTTGAATATTGATGAAAATAAATAAGATATAAAATAAAAATTAAGAAGTTTGTAGGCATAAGAAAAGAAATCACACATTACACTTCAACACTTACTGAAGGTGTGCTTTCTTTAGTGGGCTCCTCAATTTTTTTTAGTTTAATATCTTCTACATTACTATCGGCAAGCTTACTAGATTCACCATTTTGTTTCTCTTCAGTGGTTGAAGTACCGTTTGATACATCTTTTGTGATTAGGGAGGTTTCTTCTTTTGTAGTGCCGTTTGTTTCTTGTTTTGCAGTACAGTTAGTTTCTTTGTCTACGCCATTTGCCAAATCACTTTTATTTTCTTTTTCGACTACTGTAGATACGGTCTCTTGACTTTCTATTTTACTTTCTTCATTATTTTCAGTAACTGCTTTAATTTCTATTGATTTTGCTTCTTCCCCATTTTCTAGCGAAGTCGTTGTAGACTTTTCCACGCAATCTGATTTTGGGTCTTCTTTTTCATTACTGGGAACAACTTTTTCTAATGCTTCATTCGTTGTGGAGTTCTTTTCAATTTCAACTTTAGGATGATTTTTTTCTAATTGTTCTTTATTTTCTAGTCCACTATTTTCCTGCTTAGATTCCTTCATTTCTGTTTGAGTTGATTCATTAGTTTTAGTTATAGATTCTTCAGTTTTCGTTTTTGTTGTTTCTATGGTTTTTGTCTTTAGAGATTCTTCCTTCATCGTAGATATTTCTGTTTCCATTGTTTCAGATTTTGTTGGTTCCATTTCTGTCTTTGCTAAAATAACTGTTTCCATTATTATTGACCCTTCTGCTTTCGATTTAGTTTCATCTAATTCTGACTTTGTTGGTTCTATTGTGTCCATTTTTGCCGATTCTTCAGCTTCGGATTCTTCTGATATTTCGGGTTTTGTTACTTCTTTTGATTCCTGCTTCTGTAAATCGTCTGTTTTTGTCTTTGTAGATTCTTCAGTTTCCATTTTTGATTCCAAACTTTCTATTTTTGACGCCTCTTCAGATCCTGTGTTTCTTGACTGTTCAGTTTCTTCAGTTTTAGGCTCATCTGTTTCCATTATTGACTGTTTATCAAGTTTAGAAATAGCAGTTTCTTCAGTTTGCTTTTCTGTTTCTACATTTTTAGCATCAGTTTTGTTATCAGATTCACTTGGATTTTGTGCATTTGTGTTTACTTCAGTTACCACTTTAACATCTTTTTTGGTTTCTGCTAAGTCCTCTTTAATTTCCTGTTCAGTGGTTTCATCTTTAGCTTCACCTTTATGGTCTTTTTTTCCTACCAAAACTTCTTTTTCTTCTACCTTAGTTTTTTCTTTTTTCTCTTTGGGATTTTCTTTTGTTTCAACTTTTGAGTCTGCCTTTGTTTCTAAATCAACACCTTTTTTAATTTCCAATTTATTATCTTCATTCGCCACATTAACTTCTTCTATTTTCTTACTTTTCGTCTCTTCTTGTGAATCTGCATTAGCTGCATCCTTCGATTCTTTTACAGTTAATTTGTCCCCTTTGACAGTTTCAATTTGTTGTTTCTCCATCGCTTCTTCTGTTTTTGTGTCTTCTTTAGTGTTTTCTTGTTCTTTACTGTCTAATTTTGGTCTATCAATTTCAATTTTATCATTTGCTTCTCCAGAAACAGGTTCTGCTTCCATTTTTGCAACATCTGGTTCATTTTCGTTAATATTTGGTGGAACTTCTGTAGTACTGACATTACAGTCAACTTTTGGTAGCTCAGTCGCATCTTTTTTAGTTCCAGCAGAATTATTGTCCGGTTCCATAGATTTGTCTTCTACTTGCAGTTTACTTGAAGATTCTTCCATTTTTGTGGCAGTAGTTTCAGTCTTCTTTTCAAATATTTCTTCAGTCTTTTTAGCAGTTTCAGAATTCCCTGCAAATTCAATTTAGATTACATAAACAGTGTTAACATTGCCTATATATTATAAATTATTTATCACTAATATTTTGTTTCCCAGGGGTAATGAGTTTGATACTAATTGAAGTTGAATAAATTTGATATTGAAGTTGAATAAATTTGATATAGAAGTTTTAATATTTTGATGCAGAAGCTATAGAACAATCAGAAACCATTTTTTAAAAAAACTAAGCAAAATTACCCCGATGTAACAATGTATACACCAAAATCAGTCGGGTGCGTCTAGTGAAAACGAGAAGATATTATTGTTGGTGAGTTTTGATGGGAATGAGAAATGTCGAAAACATGTAGTTAACCAATGAGGTGTACCCTCTACGACAGTGGAGTTAGAAAGTACTAAAACTGCAGGAGTAAGAAAAATACTGTATAGAACTTGTACAGGTAACATATTTGAACCTTGAACCAAAGTGTAAATAGAAACGAGGGTCACTACTTCTGTTTTGTGAGCTGGCAACGCTGTAGTTTTCAAGTTTAATATTTCATTGCCGTTATAAAGTTTAATAGTTTTTACAATATTTGCGGAGTTCCAGTGAGTTTGAGAAAAAGATACATGGGCATTTGAAACAGTTGGCACTTTGGAGTTTTTGTATGCATAAAGGTAATTTCGTCTCCAATGTAGTCGACGTTATGTACCACATGAATTGCTAAAATCCGTGAACACGATCGCCCCTGCTCCTATAGAAATTGCACCCCAGATTAGGCAGGAACAACCTCCCTAAGCACTCCACTGTTCAAAGCAGCAGTCTGCAAATTGCTCTCTGGGTCTTCAGGACACTTTCCTTCTTCAGTCGCTACCAAGGAGGCATATTCTGGTCTCATCTGAGAATAGAACAGATCCCCATTGTTCCAACGTTCAATGCAGATGATCCTGTGCAAAACACAGGCGTGCTTGCCGATGAGGCTGGAGTAAATTTTGGGGCGCATGTGTTTCAGGGGTCAGGTTATTTTTCTGCAGTTTTCGTCTTCGTCTTCACTGACTAATAGTCACTCCTCGCACCTCACAGAGCTGTCGTTGCACATGAACGATATTGAGGAGGAGACAATTTCTTAATGATATTGACACGATAAAGCGATAATCACGAGCGTTGTAAATTATCTTCTGCCTGTTTCAGGTCGCCTATTAAAGGATCCTTTCTCCTCAAAACGCTGGCACACTCTTCGTGCGATTATAAAAAAACGAATATGTAAATTTCTGTTGCAAAAGCAACAATTTTAATATATGACAAATTTGTTATTTTCAATCACCACATAAACACGTTCATTTGGTTACCAGTTGCTACGCATATAAACGATAAGTATTGCGGATAAATTTAAACTCAAATTGAAGCATATTAAATTATTTTTCAAACCACATGTTTCTTCTTTTGATCTGATAATTTAAAATCAAAATATAGTTAAAAGTCAAAAGTTTACAGAGAATCCATTTCTATGCATGCAAGTTTAGTAACGACCCTAAATAAATTTTTGATAATAAATGAAGAAATTTGGAAAGAATATTGTTATCTGATATTGAAAATTACCTTCTGCTTCAAGAGGTGTATCTACTTCCATGGCTTCATCTTCAACTTTTTTGCTGGTAGACGGAGTCTCAGAAACTGTCGATTGCTTTTCTTCAACTTCATTTTCAGTTTTTGCAATCTTAGAAGGACGTTCTTCCTGAACGAAAAGATCAAAATGATGGATGACATGATAAAATGAGAAAATGATTTGATACATTTAATAGACAAATAATGAACATAACAAAATGCAATGAATTAATTAGCTTTCTTTGGTTAAAAAATGATTTGTTGTGCACATAAAAATATATTAGACTATGATAAAACAGATGCTAACATAACAGAAGTTTATTTCGTATATCACCAGATAACTTTGGTATTTGATCCATTTCTTATCCTATAAACTTTGAATATTTGATAATACATAAAACTTTACCAAGTAAATTATATGATTCTATGTATGTATTATTTGAATATGGATGTAGAATTACGACTTGTTACTGATTAATGCCCAAAAAGTGATTACAAGAGGTTATTAGAGAAATTTCTTCACTATGAGAGTGAGAGGGCAAGTTAGTGATTATCATTGTGAATGCCGAAGAGGAAGTCATCAAAGTTTTTACTACATATTCTAGCAGTGTCAGAAGTATTTATAGACAATAAAGTCTATGTCCAGTTATTGAGATGAAATATTCCACAGAATGGAAAAATTGAAAATAGCGAACATAATAATATTTCCAGTTCCAGATTTCTAATAAATTCCAGTTTTGTGCTAAAAATGAGGTTTCTTTAGGTTTAGCCTAAGTACTTTTTTCATTTGCTTGCAATGGCTTGTACTTCTTTCATACAATCTACAATATCAATTTCTGCTAGATCTATTCTCATCAGGTGCTTCATGTGAGGAAGTGTGGTTTGATTTTGCTTAGATCCAAATCTAAACACTTTTTTAACTGGAATACACTGCTGGGGTGCTCTTTTCTCAATTTTCTCTACTTCCTACACTTTCTCTTATAGGAGCACTCTCCAGAAAGGCTCTAGGCCAATCAATGGAAATCTTTATCTGACAAGCACATTAGCTGCTCTAAACTTTCTTTCATTACTTTAAGGATAGGAGTTCAGACCATTATTTTTGAGTATTTCATCAAGTTTTGCTGCTTGACTATCACAATGAACCATTGTCAATTTCTTTCCAGGCATATTTCTATGCATCTTTCAATTGCAAGTATTGTGCGATGCTCTGACAGAAACAGCAGTTACCTATAAATAGTCTAACGAGTTAAAATTGAGAATGGTGAAATACACATATTCAATCCAAAAAATATTGCCAGATGGGGGAATATAATTTTTCTATTCAGATTGAAAATTGTTAATGCTTGATGAAATTAAATTGTCGATTGAACTGATGTTAATTGAAATGAAATGTAGAATACCATTAATGTAGTGACGAAATATTACACAATGATAGAACTAAAAAAAAAAAGTAAAAAAAATTTCCGTATAACATCGATTTAATAAAGCATAGTAAGATATTAGTTTATTATGTTAATATCATATTACAAGTTAATTTCTAACTTTTAGATTTGACACGCAAATTGATAATAAGTTTTAAAAAAGGGTAGGATAAGTAAGTGGTGGCCGGTAAACCAAATAAATGTAATTCAACAATTTATTTTTAATTTACTTAAAACATTTTTTAAATATGTACAATTTGATACTACATAATCGATAATCTATGAGGTATCTTCAATGACTAAGCCAAATGACTTTAATAATAATTATATAGACTACTGTTCAGGTACAAGCATTATAAACATACTATTCTTTATGTAAAAATTGCAGTACTCAAAGGGTTTCGATTCGAAGGAACTGAGTTTAAGGTTGCTCCTAATAATTTTCTAACAGTAAATTAAGTAGATGCAATTCATTCTTTTTCTAGGAATGAATATTTTGTCAGTGTGTTCAACAAAATTTGAATATTTCTCAATAGGAAGTTTTTAAGGGTTTCTTCATATTTATTTTTATGTAAAAAAACTCAATTGTTTAAATGTCTTATATTCAGTATTTTCTCTATTCAAACAAATTTCTAAAACAAATTTAAAAATTAAAAACATGAAGTCTTATATTCACTATTTTCTCTATTCAAACTAATTTCTAAAACAAATATAAAAACTAATTAAAAACATGAAGCCTCTTAAACAAAAACAGCTGTAGCTGTAGAAGGCAACTATTTGAATGTTACGTATTAAGCCTAACATAAGTTTACAGAAAAATAATTAATCATAAAGGATGTAAATGCAGACAAAGCAAATATTAATTTGTCAATTGAAAATAACCTCAACTGTTGTAGTCATTGAAAATACCTGTATTGAAGGAATCTGTAAATAAGAGCACTGGATCCATAGTTTGGTTGGAATTAAAATGTTAGGTTGTAATTCTATTCCTAAAGCACAACAGAAGCAACATTTAAGATATGAAGCGAAGCTAATTAAAGTAAAGCTTATAAGATCTTCATTATTTTACTTACACCTTCATAACACTAACCATTTTTCAAACTGCAACTCACCACAATCACTTTCAAATGGTTTTAATCAAGATGAAATTTTGCCCGCAAAATTGGTATGGTAATGAATAATAAATTATAAATAGATACATATGAATATATTTAAAACCTCAAGACATTTTTTTTCAGTTTGTATATTGATCAACATAATTTGTATCTAAACATAATTACATGACTCTTCATTTAATTAAAAGAGGTAATTGTTCAAATGTTCAATATTTTACAAGAATTTGGATAATATGACTTAAATCCTTTTGCCTAACATCTTATCATCAAAGTTTGAATATATTGAGGTGAACTTTTCATTTATTCAGATTAGATACGATGGGTTTTCAAGGCATTGTAAGTGCTTTTAAGTATAAATGTAAATTTTGTTTTCAAAAATTTAAAATATATTTATTTTACAAGAGACAAAATTGGTTTTGTTTATTATAATTATCCTTGAACTGTAAATAAATAAAAAGCAAATTATCAACAAATATTCTTAGTTTAAGCATATAAAAATGGATCAGTCAATTGAAAAATACCTGATCTATTAATTTTTTTATTAATTGAAACACCAAGTGTTTTGGAGAAAAATACTAACAGTTATAGACTTTTTATTTAAGAATTATTTACAAAAAAATATTGCAAGTCACTAAACTACTTTTTCACATGTTAAATGACACTAAATATTATACAACACAGGTACCATTTAGCTTTATTAAATTAGAGCTGTCCTTTATAAAATTAATGAACAAAAATTTCCTTGAACAGTTTCATATCAACAACAATCTTATTTCAATTGAAAACATTTTAGAAATGCATTTATTTTAATTTTTGCTCTTAAATAAAAATATTAAAAAAAAAATATCTACTTATGTTTTCTAGATTTGTTTGAACGAACCTCTGTTGGTGTAGTTTCCTCTTCATTTTTACGTTTGGTTGGTTTGTCAAACGATAACTCCTTGAAACTGGAAATTACAGGAAATTCCTTGGAAGATTCTTCAGGTAAAACATCATTTCCTTCTCTAGTAATAAGAATTGCAATAATTCCAGCGGTCTTGGCTGCTTTGGCTTCTAAAAATGGTAAAATACGATTTTAGATTCATTAATAAATTTGTAAACCAAAAAAAAATTCAATCTATCACTGTATATTTCAGGGATAAATTATAATAAAATCAAATAGATTCTCACTTCAATCTTCCCCATTCATTCTTTGCTGTGTTTTATTTAGCATCAAAATCAAACAGTATTATAAAACGGGTTCTCAAATTGAATTGAAACGATTATTTGTGGATGTCGAAAATAATCAACTTACAAAAATATGAGAATTTGAAAAAAATTTATGGGGAGACCAGAATAAATTATTAATGCGATGGATGCTATTATGAGAAAAACTGAAATCTTATTTTATGAAATAGCAATGAATAAAATTATGTCAAGTGTACTTTGGAAATATTTTCAAGGATTAGATTATTTTTGACGGTATTATTTTAAGAATAATGACTATTGTAGCAACTTTAGGGCAAAAAGAGCTACAGTAATATTGACAACTTCCATTATAAAAAGTTATGTTTGAAAGCTTTCCTTTTCTAAATAATATTTAGCAAACTCTTTGTTAAGCATTTTATTTCAAGATTTAAAAAATTGTGGTTAAAATTGTTTCAAATCAGTAAATGGAACGTAGGAACTTTCATGTTATACTGACTTCAATTGGAAATAAAAGCAAATTTGACCTTTAACCATTTCATTGATAAATAATCAATTTTTTCTCTGGTATTTATAAATATAGGGCTTTGGTAACAAATATTAAGAAAATCTTGAACAGGTTGCTGGTTCATAATTGCAAATAATTATTTTCTTAATTACCTTCTACCTCATCAGTGACAAATACAACTTCTTCTGGTTTGACATTGATTTCTTTACATATCTTTTCATAGCTAGCAGCCTCAGTTTTGGATCCAATACTCTGATCAAAATATTTGGAGATACGTTGAGATAAATCTCCTTCGGTGGTATGAGTGAATAAAAGCTCTTGAGATTTTTGACTACCAGTAGAATAAATAGCAATTACTCGTGTTTTGGCCCACGAATCCAAAGCAGCAGGAACGTCCGGGAATACACTAATAAAAAGAAAACAGTTAATGGATAGTTCAATTTTCATAGTATTTTTTAATTTACTCAGTTTTGCACTAGGCCACAATCCAATTTTATGGGTTATGGAAAACAAAATATGGAAGATACATTCACATGACTAGCTCCTGCCAAATTTAATAGACAACACATGTTCCATCATCAGTTCAAACGAGAGACTCGTCACAACAATAAAATTTTAATATATTTTATTGAAAGGGGCTGGTAATGTAAAGATTTAATTTCAAACAATAACTGTTATCACATATTGAGACATTTCCAGGATTCAAATTCATTAAAAACTTGATATTCTTAAAGCAATTATTATTTTATCCTGGAATCAAATACTTTGTTCCTTCCAAAGTTGTAGAATCATACATATATTTCAAATTTTAAAATAATATTTAAAGGAGTCTCCTTTACCAAGGAATAAAGATTCTGGTTAAGGGAGATTTACAAATTTTTATTTTATCTTTAATATAAAATGAAATTATTTTACCAAAAATAACAAAATACTAAGAAATGAAGACACATACGAAGAAAGATATAAAAACTAAAAAGATTCAAAGAGAAATATAAATTGGTATGCCCATCATGTTTGTACACTGAAAACAACTGAGAAACTTCAGTGACATATGGAAAAGAGATGATATCGTTAATTTTGTTAAATAGCACACACTCTGATGCTTTGATCCCATTCATAGGGTAGAAGACCATAATACTATAAAGAAAATAATCGAGATAAACCTCAAAACTTCAAGAGATGGTAACAAATCACAAAGTGTTGAAATATCTATCTGTTATGAACATAATGATTGAAAAATGAATTGTTGAAAATGTAAGGAATCATTATGTGAAAAATTTTTAATTCTTAACGTAGTAATGAAAAGAAAACTTACTGTGCTTTGAGTTCACCATTTTTATATCCTTTTTCATAAATTAAACCTTGAATGGTTTTCAAACCTTTGTTTTCACTATTTTTCTCGGTAAGTTCCTTAATCAGAGTTGTAGCTGCCTCTTGATCAATGTCATCATCTTTTAATGATTTGATGGCCTCTTTAACAGACTCATTTTCCCAGGCTTCCTTAAGAAAAGTTTCTGCTTGTTTGTCAACATATGAGAATAAATTTTCCTGAAAAAAAAATTAATGACATATATATATATATATATATATATATATATATATATATATATATATATATATATATATATATATATATATATAAAACATGTAAACAATGACTTTAGTCACTAAGAGAGTAAATAAGACCTCTATTGTGAAGTGTTAAAAATTAGTAATGTAAACTTACAAACTACCCTAGTTTACATGGTTTTATACCATATTATTAATAAAAGTTATTAGTTATTGTGTATTTAGTTAATTATTAACCAGAAAGGATAATAAAAATGTTCTTTCACGTCTAGTTTTAGAAATACTTCATTATTTATAAACTTGGTTAGTTTGGTATCAACAATATCAAAATAATTAAAAATGACAAATTTTGGCCTTCTATTTATAGTTTTTTGAGCCAGTTTCTCTTAATAAAGACCAATAGTAATCCTCTAACATTCTCATTCATAATCCCTGATAACGTCCAAAAATGTTTGAATCATGTTACTATAGAAAACATTCAAATGTAATGAATGTAATGAATCTTCACTCACAACATATTCATTTTTTTTTTCAAAAACTCTAATAAACTGAGGATCTTTTATAACTTTGCGGATCTGTGGACCTCCAAATATTTTATCTTTTAGTTTTCTTGCGGTAATATTTGTTGTTTATCGCTATCATAGAGTTTTCCATAAGTCCTAGTTAAATGTCTATAAGGAATAGGCTAATGTTCGGGCATCTATTCACGACTTGTATTTAATATTCATTTTGCCCATAATACATTCGTTTCAAATAGCACATTCTTTTTATACATAATGATGCTGTTTAGCCCTATTCCACAGACAAAGGAAACTAACAAAGATCACTGAAATCTTGTCTCTATCTTTGTGGCGAGTAAAATTAAGAGTTGAGGAGTACTTAATTGTTAAATTCCATAGCATTTAGTCGGTACCAGTAACGCTGGTTTCAAATACGATTATTTTCGAAAGTTCGCTTTTTTGGGTTATAAAATCTTGACACGAAAAAAATATTTAGGGTCATGAAGAATCAAGAATAGTATTTAGAAATTTTATCATTTGTCTTCCAAACTGTTCAAATTAGACCCGTATATCTCAAAATAGAAGCAACTGTTTTAGTAAATAATATGTAAGATCAAAAAAAGTCAATGGGTAGACTGCTTTGTGTCATCGACCGCCCGCCTTCTACGCCTGACCTATCATCGCACGATTATTTTCTCTTCCCTTTAGATATCAATACAAGCAGCTGTAACACAGGTGTTTAAACGAAACTATGAATAAATTCGTCGATCGTTCCAAATGTTATTAACGACTTAAAATTTGAATAAGTATTAACTGCCGAATCTCATATAAGATTAAAGGAAAAAAAATGTAAAACAAACGGAAATAAAAGTGTCGTTCAAATAGATATTAATGAAAAAGGAATGAATAACCAGAAATTATCAAAAGGTGAGAGCAAAATTTCGACTGTGAAAATATTACTCTTCATTCTTGTTTCATACATTAATTTGCAAACTATTGTTTCAAAGAACATCACGCCAACTTATGCGAGTAGAAGTTTCGAAACTAATCAATGTAGTCTTTGCAAAAAAATTATTACTTCACAGTACTTAATTGGTGTTTTGTGGATTTACTATTATCTTTTATTAACCGTATTAAAGCTAAAACAATACTTGTTTGAAAAAATGTATTTTATCTCACCTGCAAACTGACAATAATCTTTGGAAGCTGTTAATTGCAAATAGCAGCAACCGGGTCGTACTTCGTAAGTAAATTTATTTCTACTTAATGTCGTATTTAAATTAGATTATACAACACCAATATTTTAATTGTAAAATAAATAAAAACTTGAATATAGGATTGTAAAATTGAAAATTTTATTAATTGATTACTAAAAAAATGTTTTG
Organism: Diorhabda carinulata; assembly: GCF_026250575.1. Lineage (NCBI taxonomy): Eukaryota > Metazoa > Arthropoda > Insecta > Coleoptera > Chrysomelidae > Diorhabda > Diorhabda carinulata. The sequence goes on from NC_079462.1 coordinate 36,118,138, forward strand.
ACGGCTATTCGATGTGTAGTGTCACTGTTGTCATCATTTAGATTTATAACCAAAGGGTTAAAAGCAACATTTGCTTTTTTTATCCGGCCTGATTTATTGTAATACATTGTCCTCTTATTTAATGGTGCTTTTATTTGCCATTCTTTAAACAAATTCACCCACCTTTAAGTATATCCAGTATCAGAATTATACCATATCTCATAATACTATATTATTTCTTATAAATATTTATTTAGTAATATTTTACTTTATAAAAACCGATTTTGTGCAGCAAAACAATATAATATAGCTGAATCAAGTATCTGGCAGCAGTGATTAGGGATTTATTAATACGTATAATATGTATAATGTATACATTATACAACAGTCATGGATAAAGATAGAAAAATGATCGATTCTCACTTCTGTATTAACAAATTAATGATGAATGGTACTCTCTTAACATGTCTCGTATTTAAGAACACTAGTGAAATCCAATTTTTTTCACTTATAAACATTAGATATGAATACGAACTTTGAAGAATTCTCTATCGATTCCATACTTACGAAATTTTGATAATATTACACAATTTTTTGTTTATATTTTTGACCCATATAATGAAATCACTTGATTTGGAAACTTACCAATGTAATGTAGTATCAATTTATATGCAAAAATTTATTACTAATTTAATCACTACAGAATAATTACAAAATTATAATAATCATGTGTTGATATATGATACTAGGTCAAGTTATCTGTATCAGGACAGTTTGGAGGGCTAAATTATAAAATATAATTTCATCCGTGAATTTCAACTGATAGGATACACAATAAAGCCTTTGAATAATTATTTCAATTTATTTAAATTACAAACTAATAATTTGGAGCTTTGAAGATGTCTGTTTTCACTAATTAATAGATGAATAATAACTTAATATAAGTTATTATTCATCTAATAATAATAATAGTTATAATAAGTTATTTTATTGTACTTTAGTTGATATAAAAATTGTGCATAACTTATATTCATAGGTAATTCGTACATTCAGAGGCCTGCTATCAAGGTTGATAAAATCGAGATCTCATATTGGACAGCTCTGATTTAAAGTATAAACAAACCAGCAACTTTTTCTCGATAACAATATCATATTATTGAAATCACAATAGGGAAAAGTTTTTTATGTTAGTGCAGTAAGTATACCAAAACATTGTAATTATTAAATGTTAATCAACAATTATACAATAATATAACTGTCAAAAAATGATATAGAATGGTATATAAAGTTTGGAAAATAATTGGAATAATGGAGCTAATAATAGATTTCTACAAGGTTAAGACCATAAAAAGTATATGTAGCAATGAACGTTGCAACTGCCTGTAGTAAATTTGATAACTGTTTCCATGAAGTAAATCAGCACCTACGCCTTTTATTAATAACTACAATAAGCTTATCAAACTGATAAAATGACATAGAATGTGCTTGAAAGTTTCCCATCAGATCAGAAACTACATAAGGATTCCTTTGTCCACCCTATCAACTTTCCTGTCATATAAAATATTTCCCTTGTTTTTGATCTGGTGAGTTCTCCATAAAGAACTCATTTAGTAGTGGGCACTTTCATTATACAATGCCACAGAAAGGTCCCATTTCAACAAATGCCATTGACACAACTTGTTTCACCATTTCGTTGTCCTTTGTGCCCAAATACTCTATTACATCGAGTGCCTTTAGCACTATTTGTCTGTCTGTGAAGATGGTCACTAAGCAATATGTTCTTGCCCACCTTTTGATTTCTTTCACAAGTAGTGGATCGCCATTACTTCCGCCTGAAAATTTGTGGTGTTTTTAGTAAGACTTACTATCCATATAACAGGTTTTTTCCACCTGTACGGGTGATGCTCCACCCTACCATGTATAATTATTTTCCATTCGTTGTTAAGGGTGTATCTCGTGGAAGTATAGGGTGTCCAATTACTTTGTAGGCTTTCAGCATCACAATTAGTTCTCTATACACTATCTGTCCAGCTGATGTGTTGTTGGTTGTGTATTTGAGTTACAAATCGTACAAACATATTCAGAATTAGTAGGTACAAGCTAGCCTTTGAAGGTAGCTTGAAAGTCCCCATTTGCAACTTATCCACCACGCCCTAAAGTAGCAACTCAGTTTATAATTTGAAATTTCTATTATGAACAACCTTTCATCTTAGAGCAGTATTTAAAAATTTTAAGTTTGCTTGGAACTTTATACATTGTTATTTATATTTACACTTAGTCAAAATGAACAAAATATAAAACATAACTCAAATTGAGATCAAACTTTTTCTAAATTTTTTCCTTGTTAATTTTCTAAAGAAGCCTATCCCGATTCCATAAAGGTAAAAAAGCTTCAACAATATCATGATATTAAATATTTTGATAGTTATAAAAATTAATTGGTTAAGAAGTATATTCTTAATCAATAACTAGTTTATTCATTGTAAAATATTATCTATAAATGAAACTTTGATAGATTCAAATTTAGTGGTTGTAGGATAAATAATGTAACAACATACTCTTAATAAAATAACAATATCTGTTGTTTGTTATATTTCCTAATTAAAATTCAGAAATTAAATGTATGTATATTAAACATAGTCAAGTCAAATTTCTGAAATCCTGTGATAATTTTACAATTTTATCAAATTTATTAGCAATTAAAACAGAAAATGTTAAAATAGTTATTATTTACTTGATATCAATGTTTTACGTTCATACTTTTGGAATATTTTGTTGTTTTGTTTCAATAAAAATCATTTTAAATGATTTGCTATTTCATGCTTTACATACATTAACTGCTGGAATGGTCATTTTTCTAATCACAGCTAGTGATATTACTTTATTTGTGTCACATCTAGGCACGAGTTTACATAATGTTCCAATGTTTGAATATAATCCATTGGTTACAACACTTTTGAATATGGATGATAAGATTTATTTTTACGAGTCAATGTTAAGGTTCATGAATGTAAATACATCGCTTTTATTAATCCACTAATTGTAAACTAATATTATGATCATGTTTTATAGTTTCATGCTTTGTATGTTCTAGTAGCACTATTCATATTTACATAAATGATTTGCATATAGTTTTTGGTTGTCGTACACTGTATGAAGTATGAGATTGATGTTGTTTGCTCAACATATTTCTCGAATATGAAAAATAACAAATGCCTATAGTCTCCTCTTTAATAATAGTTATAGTAACCAAACTTATGTTCAGTAAAAAATAGTATAGAATTTTATTATATCTTTAGTTATGAACAAATAAAACCAATTCTATTCCTCATTCGAGTACAAGAAAATTGAGATTGTAGAAACATGACACTATGGAACTGAACAAGAACATTGAGGAGAAATAATAAATGAGCCCAGTTTTAAATTGAACCCTTCCAATGTAATAAAAGGAAATAGTGGTTTAGAAAATAAAAGGAGTAGCAGACGATTAAAAATTAAAACTAAAATTCACTACTTCAGATTCATTCAATGGTAAGACCTAATTACCAATCATACTTTCATGATGGTGGTTTTAGGGAAATGGTTGATAAAGGGTTTGATTATTTAATTCAATGGATGGTTAAATAGTATTTTACAAAAAAGTTGTTTAGAATATCTAAATTTAAGTTAGTTTAGTGAAGAAAAAGAATATTTCAAATGTGATGCATATTTGTTAAGTTTAATAAAACAGGTTTAAAAATTATGCTTCAACTGTTGCTAATAATTTAAAAATAACAGGACACTCATCTTCAATATTAATAATATATTTATAACTGTTATGAAAATTTAAGTTATGATTAACAAAAATTTATTTTTGTTACCTTATACTAACTTCAGAGAAAATAAAATTGTATGACATTCAAAACCTTTTAGACAAATGATCTGTAATAAAATTTTTCCTACCAGAAAAAATAGAATTTCTATTCATAAATAATCCTTTTCTTTGTGAAGAAATTTTACCTGCCAAAGCGCTTTTCAATTTGCTAAAATTCTTAATACAAAAAACCAAAATATATCATCTCATACTACACAACTAAAAAAATCGTTAACCTTTTCCTGTATCAACAAGTTCCAAAAATACACTTTATGGAAGACAATAAAAAATCAATGTAATATCAACTAAATGAATTATAATTTACAATTCATGCTGACGTCCACTTAGCAACAATATTAATTCTTTATATTTATGCAATGCAAAAATGTTTACTATAAAACGTGTTACCAGTTTATATCCCAGACTACCTGGTCCAGGTGTCAGACTTTAAGAAAAAAAAAGATAACAAAAGATACAATAACATGGAAACTTTTCAAATGCAGTACGTAACAATTGGTCAAATCAAATAAAATCTACAAAGGAGCCGTTGATAAAGAGCTACTTCTGCGAATTTGTGGCAAACATTTTGCAAAGACTGTACACAGATGTGAACGCACTATGTATGGATCAAGGGTTGATTTTTACCTGATTCAAGGACGACAAGCTAGAGCATTGTCTCTTGAAAACATGTGTAGTCAAAAATATAATCTATTTTTAGGTTTTCAATTTTATATTCGCAGAAAATATTTGGAAATTGTCAACAATTAAATAAATTCATTAAGCCCACCTAGACGATCCAATGAAAATCAATAAAAGTTCTTATTTGCGAAATAATTTGAAACAAAGAAGAAATTAACAAAATGTAAATAACAGTTACTCACCTTCAGAAACGTTTTAGAAACCATTGTACCGGCGACGTCCAGTAATATAACAGTGGATTTTTCCACATTTAAAAGATTTGCGTTTTCGGCACTCATTTTGTGTTTTCCACTACTTCGAATGACTAGCACTATTTAATTTCAAGCAATTACTCGTAAAATATCGTTTTATATGAAAAATTAGGAAGAAACTATCAATTAACCGGTCCTAAGTGCAAGTGATCCGGTCTTTCTCTTAACGTAAATGGCAATATGGTGAACTTCGCGTCTATGGAGAATGCGCATGCAGAGAAAACCGCCAAACGAGACCAAACGAGAAACCACGAAGGAAGCAAAGCTTACCAACATTTATAAACGTTATAAAAATTACGTTCATATTTTTATTTATATTTTATTAAATATATGGACAAAAAAACGTATGTGTTACATGTTATAATATCAAACTTAAATTTTTGCACATTAAATATAATTTTTATTTATTAATATACAAAAAATTGAGATTTAAAGTAGGTAGACAATAATTCCAGTTCCAGAAGTTTATATATTTGTTAATGGTATGCCTGATTTAGAATTTTTAAATTCGGAATCGTAATTATTCCAATACTGCTTGTAAATGGTATTTACAAATTCTTAAAATATTTTTTAATAAAAGATGACAAAGCTAACAGATTTTGACATACAGAAAGTCCGGGTTTTTTTGTTAATTCCAAAGTATAAAATTAATTCTTAAATTAAACTGAAGTGATATTTAATTACCAATATTTTAATTTGGCGACCTATTAGAAGAGACAAAATTGATAATAGTAGTGTTCCTTTTGTATGAAATCTCAGATAATTTGAACTCATTTCATTGAAGCTCATTCAATTTTCCTCAAAATCAGATATTTATTATATTTACCCCCCCCCCCTTGAGGATGCAGTAGCAACTTTTGTTTTACGGATAACACGGTTAAGTTATTTGACAAATGATTTGAGTTTGAGAATATATTTACATGTTTTTGATTAATGCCTAATGATTAACATCGTAATTAAAATTTGCGAATTTATTTTTATTTTACTTTAGTAATGCATTAGTGCATTATGGGTTACAGTAAAAGCATGTCTCAGTTTGTCATTGTCAGTTTCCATTCCATTAATATTTTTTATTACAATACTTTTAGAAGTGAATCTATTGCATAGAAAACAGCGCCATTTAGGTTAAACTGGTCTGGCTTATACAAGGTGTTTCGGAATAGCACTCCAATTTCTCGGGGAATGATTCGATAGGTAAATATAAGGAAAAAAGTTGGTATAAAAAAACTTCCAAAAACGCTTCATAAGCGAGTTATAGTGAGTGATATTGAATGTTTCGAGTCTGAAATTGTCATACAAATTTGTTTGGTCTTTGATCTGAAAAATTGAATAAAATAGGTCTCAGATCTGTAACTTTAATAGTTTTTACATTAACTGACGTAACGTACAAAAAAATCAACATAAACTTTTCTACGTTTAGAGTAAAATAACTTCGTTAAATGCCTAATAAATTCAAATAAACCTTACAGAAAATTTAATTCTGAAGAGAATGATGTGTACAACCTAAATAAAAAGTAAATGCAAGTTGAACATATCTTTTTTTTTACTGAATGAAAATCAAAACAAAAATGAGCAAACTGTGTAAGTAACGTTACATTTAACGATGTTGTTTTTACTCAAATTTTCAGTTCAAAAACCGTATAGACCAAACAAATTTGGAATCCGGGCGAAATCTATCGCTCACCATAACTCGCTTATAAACCGTTTTTGGAAGTTTTGTTATACCAACTTTTTTCCTTATATTTACCCATAGAATCATTTACTCATAGAATCATATCAAAATCAATTTATTGATTTTGATAAAATTGGTACTACTAAAAAAGTGGAATTGGGTAAGTGCCTATTGAAAAATTCATTTGGTCTTCATTTTCTCTTAGCTTCGGGAAAATTCTTGCCGCAAACTGATAAGAGGATGCACCCAATAAATTCTATTATTTCTTCTTTGTTTTTTCATTCTTCTATACAGAAAAGGAATGTCCTTCGACGCAGAAAATATGGAAATACGTTTGTGTTGAAATTTTCAGTGATTTTGTGTGCTCCAAATTCTTGCCGCAAAGTGAAGAGAGGATGTACCCAATAAATTATTGTCTTTCTTCTTTTTGGTTTCTATCCAAAACGAACCGAATGGAACCGCATATGTATGAAACAGGCCTAATGAAGATTGGCTCTTATGCGTCCTCGAACTTTGACAATATTTTTTCAAATAATAAGAATAACACATTAAATCTTCAAAATCAAATAAACCAGGAGCATATAAATTTGAAGGATATTAAAAAACAAAATGATTCTTATAATTTATTATAACGTTTACCGAGCATGTATTTAAACGATTTTACATTTCTTAACAAAAAAAAATCAAGTGAAAACATTCAAAAATATACAAATACAAATAGTTTACGAATTTATCTTTTTGTATACGCTTTAATCTAATTTTCAACGAACCTTCTCTTTCTTATAGCAATTTATTATAATGAGAAAGGTGAACGGTTGAACAAATATACAATATTAATTATACTGTTATTAAGGATAAATAAGTCAATAAAAATAAAGTTTAAATTAAAATATATATATTCTACAAAAATATGTAACATTTTCAATACATTTATATCTTTATAGACAAAATTTGACCATTTACAAATTCTGACTACCGAAGTCAAATCTACTTATGACACTTAAAAAAATATTAACCTGCCCTACTCTGACCCAGTCAGTAAATCAAAAAAAATATCCACAGAAATACCACCATGTATCTATCGACAGTTAATACAATATAGTTTATTTAAAAGCATTGTATAAAGAAAATAAAAGTATATAAAGATTTATATTTGAAAATTACATATCAATAACTTACATTTCTTAATTTGACAGGCTGCTGAATGATCCGATGTACAGTAATGCACTTTGCAATATAGTCAAAAAAATAATGCTGGTCAGGGGTGAAAAAAATTTTGATTTTGTTGAATATGTGATTAAGTGGTGAAAGTTGAGCTGTTTCATCTTTGAAACTTCATTTAAATATATACAAATATAAAAAAGAGTGTTAGATAAAGATTGGCATATGAATTATAATTCTGTGGAATCCTAACTCGAGATGTTAACATTGACGTATAAATCATATACATAAATAACTACTAAAATCATAAAAAAATAACATTTTCTAACAAAATAAATATTATACAGTGATAAGCACGGTGACTCGTTCGGTTACTGATTGCCACGGCAGTTGACATACCGACATCTTGATTTGCTCCGTCAATTGGCACAATTCTCACTAAAGTAAGGGGAGCGTGAAGTGAGACTAGCATTTGTTGACATCTGGAGGTGTTACTAAATACTCATCGACCCTCTTGTGATCCGACAATGCGTTCATCGTGTACGTATCTTGGGGCAGTTCCGATTTACGACGGATTAAGGGTTTGTTCATATTACGCTGTTTTTTACTCTGTAGAAAATAATAAATTTCATTTACTTTATTGTTTTTGAACCACAAATTAAATTATTGTTAGATCCGAATTTATATGATCGATCATATATGTTGACAAATAGAAAACTAAGGGATATATTGAAACATCTTAAAAAAAAACAAGAAAACTGATTATATACTTCCCAGTACAGTTAACGTATAATTCATTATTTGGTTAAAACATTTGATAAGATTAGGTTACTAGTTTAATTTTGTTAATGTAACATTTCTACATAAAATCAAATTAGTTTCTTATAAATACTTTTTGCTGCTGAAAAAACATATAAATTTGCTAGAATGTAGCTACTATTTTTCTTTTCATTTGTCATAGAGAATTCCATTAAATGCTTTCATTATCTGTTTTGCCTGATTTGAAGACCCCGTTTTTCGTACTCTTTTCTGGCCATGTATTCAGGATCCTTTTTCTTGATTCCACACATCACCTGATCATCGGCTAATTGTAGAGTATAGAAGCAGATATCTTCGTCAATCTCTATCCCCATTCCTCTACATTTTCTTTTCCACTGAATTAGTGCCTTTGCCACATATATCTTAAAATGTATCTCGCAGACCCTTATCAATTCTAAATAGCTCTGATATTTTATTACCTATTTCTACAAAAGTTTTCTTATTCGCGTATAGATTCTGAATGACTTTTAGCTGTTTCTTGGAGTACTTTCTCTAATTTAGTAATGAGTTCGTTATCGTAAGCTTTCTGTAAGTCAATGAACAATAGATTTGCTTTAGGTGGAATACATTATCTGTACAAGTTCTTCCCGCACTAAAACCAAATTGTTCCTTTTTTGGTGTTTACATTCTGTTTCTATAAGATTTTTTATCATTCTTCCATAGACTCTCCATATGATATTAGTTACAGATAGTTTTTACAGTCTAATTTGTTGCCTTTATTGTGTATAGATGTTATAAAGGCCAATTTTTTATCTTCTGGTACAGCTTTTCGGTTCCACTTTTAAGTTGTTCTGCGTTTATCTTCACTGGTCCCGTTTCTTTACCATGTTTTAGATGTTTAATTGCATTTTTACTGCATTTTGATCTATGTATTTTTTCACCTACGATTTGGAGCCCATTCTATGATTGTAATTGTCTCTATTTTCCGTAAGAAGGTTTGTGTAGTGTTTTACTCGTTTATTTGTCGGAATTAACTGCAACGGACTATTGAGCTTTTCATCTGTTTTTACTTTTTTAATAAATCTCCAAGCTTCCAAACTTCCTTTCTCTTATTCTTTGTCTTTTGTTCCCTGAAGTTTCTTAAGTCTTCCTTGTCTTTTGTGTTCAGTCATTTTGCTATAATCTCTTTTTTTCATCAACAAATTCTTTTGTTTTATTGTCCCATCAACATTTTTTACTATTAAGTATGTTTCTAATTTTATTAAAAATATATCAATCTATTATTTGTGAAGTTTCAATTAAAATTCTATATAATAATTTATTGCCCAAATTCATTGCAATATTTCATAAGATTAAAATCGAAATTATGCGTTATTATTGCTGGAAATTGAATCAAATGAATTGTCTGATAATATAAAATGATTCAACATTTTCATAACGTTCTTTAACACTTTTAGAATTTCACACAATTCATTAAACATTTGCTAAAATAACACAGATTTTGTTGCTCTTGTATACAATGTGTTTTAGTTGGATAATTGATTTTTCGAATTTGGTGCTGGGATGGGTATTTTCAATTTAATGATAAAAAAAGTATGTATACTCACCCAACCTAATTTTTTTTCTTGAATTGTATTTTATACCCTACAAAACAAAAGACTAAATAAACTCCCAAAAATTTAGAGAATTATAAAAGTATCAAAATTCATAGAAAAGCAGCAACTTTGTTACATTTCAGTAAAAATTTCTGTGTTATATAGCGAATGTTTAGCGAGTGAATTATTACTTATTATTTATAAAAAGGCATGAATTAAACAGTGTTTATCGCTCGCAGCACACATGTCAGATGGAAATTTAAGTATATTGTATTATTATTTTTCCATGTAACTTGGCTTTTAGTTATAAGTTCAATTTATGAGTTGTGATTTCTATATAATTATTAGTTTAGTTTATAGAGTCTCCAGTATGTTATGATATTTATTACAAACTTTTATACTAAAACATCAATTTACTTTAAATTACTCTCAATGTTTGTGAACTTTGAATAGTCAATGGCATCAGGTGCAAACAATACATCAATTAAACTCAATACATTCATTGTATAGTTTATAAGAGAAAAAACTATAGTGCTTGATATCAACAACCCACGATTTCCGTTCGCTAAATAGGATACATGTACTAATGTGACATGATTTAGTGAAAGAATAATCTAATAATTTTTTTTAAACTAGAGGTAATACAAAAAAATTAGTGCATCGAAGCAAATTCACTATCAATTATTGATGGATTTTTAACAGTACTACTATTTCAACTAATGGATATTCTAAAATTTTTTCAAAAAAAAATTTAACGATTATTTAATATATCTTTCTCTATGACTTCCCTAACAGCGTGCCGGCCACATGGTTGCCGGTAAACGTTGCTTTTCAGGTAAAAATAATGATTTTTTATATAATTTTAAGACTAAATTTGGTTGAGTTGAGTAGCGAACCATAGAAGTTTATTCTATATTTTATTGAATAAAATGCTTTCTGATAAACTGAAATTAATATTCACACACCTTAACCTTACATTTAATTAATTACAGGAAGTAACACTTGATATATGTCAAACAATAAAGAACACATGAGTTGTATGACAACTAATTAGCAACATATTTCCCCACATTCTGCCATTTGATATTATTGTATGTATTTCCAAAATTTTTGTCATCTTATTAAGTTACCATTAACGTGGTTTATTAGGAATCAGCTGAAGCAACAAATTTCATTCTTCGGCAACTATTTTATAAGTTTGCCCTTGGAGAGTGAGGTAATGTAATGTTTTTTCCAGTTTTCCAGTCTGAATAATTTAAATTAAAATTATGTATCAATTTAATTTGATCAATGAAACTTATTAAATGTACCACTTACTTCTGGATCTTCATCTTTCAAGTTATTAATATTTAGGTCTTCATCATTTTCAGGGCTAGTTAATATGCTGTTAATCAAATTATAGTTTCTTGACACACTGTCATATTCGGGTTTTCTTGATGCCAGTACTTCTACTTTATTCCAAAGTTCTTGACGTTGATGCTCTCTTTCTTTTTCTCTAAAATAAATTGGAAATAATGTCAAATAATGTTTCCAAGATTAGAATTTCAAAGATCTAAGCAAAAATGTATGATGGATGATTGTATTTTCGAAATCGTAATATAATCATGACTGGAGCAAATAAATTAATGTTATCTATGAAAGATAGTTCAGTAAACATCTATTATATTGATAAACTCTATGTGTGTATCACATTTTTGAATAATCTGCTTCGTGAGCACAAGAGTGTACTTCAGCCAATCTGTATGCATATGGTATTCCAATGCCTATAAAACATAGGGTGCTCTAGTTCTTGAGTTTTACTGTTAAATATGATAAACAGATAACTGGAGAGCCACATCTTTGATTTAATCAACAAAAACACATAAGGATAGAGAATAAAATAATTAATAAAATCGTTATAAAATTTTTTACCAGTCTTATGGTTCACGAGATATTCAAAACATTTTGACAAAAAACATTTTTATCAAGAATATTTTTTGTTAAAGCAGTCATTAAAAATATGAAATGAACAGTATCTCAATTTTTTTCTTAATTTTGATACCCGAAGATATAACAAATAAAATGAGCTATATTTCATTTAGGTCGATTGAAAAGCTTTCCATCTATTAACAATTAAGTTGTAGCAACAAATTTTACAGACACTTTCTGAAATTATCAGTGACATATTTGTATTGATGTAATTGATCTTCAGTTTACCATAGTAATTGTTTCTTTTGATAATATTTATTCTTTTTAAATAAATTACAATTGGTATTGGGTATTGAAAAGAACTAAGACACACAAAAAATTCTGTTATATCTTCACTTATTTATATTTATAATTTTACACCAGTCACTGCATCTCATCAGTACGAGGTATATGCTCTCATGTTCACACTATCTGAACCAAATATGACAAAAAATCGAGTATTGCAAAATGAAACAATTTAATATTTCATATTTCAAAGTATAATTCAAATATCATTAAATAGATATGACATCTGTTTGAAAATAAGTCAAAATAATCAGAAATAAAACTGATCACTTCCGCATTGTCTTTCCATTCAAAAACTGAAAAAATTTGTTTTAAAAATCTATATTGTAAAAAGAAAAATGATATAATTCTTACTTTTGTCTTTCTTGCCGATACTGTTGAGTGCAATCATCAAATAATTTCTGATCCATTTCCATGAACAGCTTCAAAGCGTTATAAATAAGCCCGTGAATAGTCTTGTTCCAATGAGTCTTAGAATTTCTGTACAAACTTGGAAACATTATGGGTAGAATCTTTACAACATTCTCTGATACCAAAGACATCACATATTCGTTATTCCAGTAATATAACGCACGTTCTGCCACCTAGATAAATTATAATCAATATCACAGAGCACAAAATCAAATACAAATAGGAAATATTATATGAAAACTAATAAGGATTATAAAGAATAAAGACATATGGCTACATTAATGTGGTTCAGGTTAAATTTTAATTCATAATAATAAATTTGTGCAATAATCATTTAATAATAACTAGTGTGGTGAGGATCCAGTAAAACAGTTGGATTTATTCAAATTCAACATATAGTTTGGTCTATAAAAATTTAACAAATTCTATTCGAGTTAAATTAATTGCTCCTTCCAAAATTTTTGTTCAACACTGTATAAGGAGAGATAATCGTTAATAAAAGAAAAAATACCATTTAAGACATTTTATATTTAGAATAAACGATTTTACTTAGAGTATGCTAGGCTGTGTCATACAAGAAATGAAAATAAGCTGAAATCTCCAAATTATAAAATCAGTGATCATAGTAGGGTGGTTTTCATTAATTTTATTTGTCTTGGGTAGCAAAATATTTAGCATAGAGAATAATGGAAAAGTCATTCAGTATTTTAAAAAATTACACAACAAAATCAAAACTTTATATAATTAGCATGCCATTGGCAAATGAATAATCAAATATTTGAATTTGTTGTGGTACAAATATTATTGTTTAACTTGCAAAGGATTTTGCATACTGTTGTTAATTGATTTCTTTATGATTGCAAGGTCGAAGATATGCGGATATGAATGTATAATTGTGGCAGTACAAACATCGAAGTGGCTAAACCATTTTTTGAGGAAAAATGGAGTCTATTTATTTATTTATATCGATCAATTAAATATATTGTAATACAACCACTTATTCCAGAAATTAAAGTTTACAATTTTCTAACGAAAATGTTAATGTTATATTAAAATTCCAAATGCCAAATTGCTTCCCTCCCTCTTGACTTACTCTGCTTTTAAAGCCAATTAGAATAGGTCTTTCAAACCCTAGAAACAGAATAGCACTCCAGAATAATCATAGCTGTGAGATCATATACACAAATGCCAAGTTATAAGACAAAGAAGAATCACCACACCAATTACATTATACTGCCATCTCCTTAGTGATTCCTTCTGAAATGATTAAACACTACTGGCAAGGCTCCAATTACTTGTAGAATTCATTCCTCTCCACCTTAAACCTACAGCATGCACTCATGGTTCCACACGATCTCAGTGGGTTTTATTTTTAGACATCCAAGCTTACGACAATCCACTATGTTTTTCTCAATAGGCTTATGGTTGCCTTTCGAGGTATCTGACCCAAAGTCCTATTCATTTGTATTTTTATCAGACTTGACTATACTAGAACCAGTGATTTCTTTACTCGTCAAATAAATATAAACACAACCACTTCTCCTGAAGTTGGTCGAGTTTATTGAGGCGGTTCATTTGAACAACGAGACTCCTGTGCTATCGTTGGCGAAGCTATATATGGAGTTTGCAGTTTTGTCGAGTATATCGTTGATAAACAAGAGAAAGAGAGTCCGTGACAAGATGCATCCCTGAGGAACACCAGCGTTGACCTTAAATCTTTCAGAGGTGTGTCCTTCCATAGAGACCTGGATGGATGGATGAAGCTACTAGAGCAGTATTGATGATCGCTGATGATGCCAGCAGACTCGTCATTTCAATATTTGATTGTTAACAACTTTCTCAATGACCTTGGCAATGGTTGGGCATTTCTTCAATACAATTGGTTCGACGCCAGTGGCTTTATTTATGTCTCAGTCTTTGAGCTTTTGCCACATCTTGGTATAGAATTTCTATTTCCGTTAATGATGAACCAACTCCAGGCAGGCTGGGTAGTAGTTTTTCCCTGCTTAAAAGAAGTAACTACTTTTGTAAACTTACTTGAAAGTGTGGAGAGCTGACACATTTTGATAACTGTCGAAACAAAGGTACCATCACTTTTTGGAATTCTGCTGGTTCTATAACATCCAGTATCTCTTCAAGTTCATTAAGGAACATCACTTCCTTCGGACTGTGGGTCTTTGGCCAATACTTCAACAAACTTTGGATTACAGATTGAGTGAGAGACGCATCCTTCTCTAAAAACTGAACTACGCAGTAGGCCAGTTGAGCATGGTATACCGAGAGGCTTTTTACTTTATGTAAAGGCATTAATGCTCTCAATAAAAATAGCTAAAACATATTGAAAAATAATTTTCTATTACAAATACTGAAAAATATGTGAATAGCTCTTTGAGTAATGAATTTGTAACAATAATTTTATTAGAATAGAACTATTAAAAATTTGATTTCATCATTACTTTTAGTTTCTACTTGACGTTTCAACAAAAAGTACAAGATTTTTTTTATTTGTCAATTAATAATTTTCGCAGTATATATTGTTGATATCTCTTCTATGATACTAGTTATAGAAAAACCTTGGTAATAAAATTCGAGGTACCATAAACAATAAAGAGACACATTTTCTAAATAAAACATGATGAAAGTTAATTATAATTTGAACAAAGGAATAATCAAGCCTGGACAAAAGACTGCACATATTGCAAAGAGGTAAGAAAAAAAATTGATTGTCTTGTGTGTTCTAATAGACAGCTGAAACTTCATACATATGGGTAATTGTTTTGAAAGTTATCACACTTTAAGAAATCTTAAGCTCTAAAATTAATGTTATTCTTTTACAATATAATTTAGAAAATATTTCTTCATTGAAATGCTGGGAAATAAATGTTTTGTTTTATTGCAAAGACTCCATGTTTCTTCTACATTACAGATATGTACTTGTAACTAATGTAGTGCTGGAGTTATTGGTAACCTCTATGAGTTATTAGGCTGGAATGCAAAGAGTTAATATTAAACTAAGTAGCCAGATTCCTTTCACCCATAACTAGATAATATCGAAAACACAAAAATAAACAAAATATTTTGAGCATACTTCTAATGCGTACTGTGACCAAAAATGAGAAAAGCGGACATTTCAGGTATATTTTCTTGCACCCCCTTAAACACTTGACAATTTGGACTTTCGACCAGGTTTTCATTCCATCTGTCCCACTGTGCTTCGGGACATTTCTTGTTAGTTCTCCTTCTGACTATCTAAGACAAACAAAAGTTATACTACATATTTACCTTATGTTCATCTTTTAATGGCAACGCAAATCCATTTATGATAGATCCCAGAATTTCTAATAATTCGGCTATGCCGTTGTGATGTTCGGTTTCATAAATAAACCTATAAAACACATTGCTTATTTGCTTTCGAATAAAAGCTCTAAGGCCCAAAAATTTGCCATATATTCTATGTAGTGTAGTCTTGAGTAAATCTCTCTCCCTCGGATCTTCCGAATCGAACAGATCTAATAATTGTAATACAAATTTTTGGTCTATATATCTGTAAAAAGAATGATATGTAAAGTAATGGTACAATATGTAGATGATTATTTATACAAGGTGTATAAAAGTTCAAGACCATAAAATATATTCAAAAATAAGGGCACTTCTTTATGTATAATGTTTTTCTAAAACTGAATAATAAGGAAGGACTTTTTAAAAGTGTGAACTGAAAATCTTATTTTTTCAAATATCTCTAAATAATGTCAAGCATGTGGTGAGATTGTAAACGAGGTTGGAGAAATTATGTTAAAAGACAGAACAGATCGATAAAAAACAGAAATCAAACACATAGATCTATAGGCAGACTTCTAGAAAAATGGTTGGAGTTGGAGCTCAGCGTTTCAAGAAGAACTAAGGAGCAGGCTGAATATTCAGTATTGAACAGGACAGATTTCTATTTAATGAAAAAGAAAAGAAGATATTTTCAAAATCAGGATACTGACAGAAAACAAGAAAACAAGAAAATATATACAAAAATTAACTACATATTAAATAAAACAATAATGGGATGCAAAAATAAAGATAAGGATTGAAAATGAGCGTACAGAGTGTTTCTAAATTCAGGAGGCGATTGCTTGAATGAAATTAACATGGGTTTTTCCTATAACAAAATTTTCTCAGCCCAACCCTTTCCGAGATATCACCCTTTGGTGACCTATTTTTTTTTCTAAAATGTCAGTATTGCTAGAAACTTGAAATTCAGTAATTTTCGTGCACTCGCAAAGGACTAACTATGGATATTTCTTCCATATTCATGTTATAATATACGGGGGTAAAATTAGCAGCCCTTACTTAATTTCATATCAAAAATGTTTTTGGTTTGTGTTATTTGTGCAGATTTATTTTCCACTTCCAATCTTATAGATTTTGGAGCTGAGCTGTCAGAGTTGCTGTAAAAAATGACTGTATTATCACAAATGTTCCTGTTAAAATATTTTCTGTCATCGAAGAATCTGATATATATAGTAAATAAAATAGTGATCCTGGAACACTGCCCTATGGTACCATAGACTTGATCCAGAAAGTGTCTGAGTCTTCTCCGTTAATATTGACCTGTCTATTTGTTGAGTAAAAGTTGAAGTAAGATTAAAAAATATGTACATGTTTTTTGTTAACTTACCGTTTTGCAAGATTTGGTTGAAAGTCAGGTGCTTCGAGTACCCTAAGAAAGAGTTCATAAACGAGTTGTAAGTGGGGCCAGGCAGCCTCGAGCGTTGGTTCATCTTCTTCGGGATCAAATTCGGCACCATTGGGGTTCGAAGATGGGGGAAGAGTCCGAAAGAGGTTGACAGCAAACTAAAATATTCATTATTATGTTAGATTATGTCCGATAAAACAAACATTGAATATACATAACATACACTCATTAACATGATTTGAAGACATTATACAATTATACATAATATGGTTTATAAACGTTTAGAAGATGAATGAAGATACACAGTCACGACTACTTAAATACTGTTTATACCACCACTACACCAATACTCACAATTATACTGTCTGACGCGCGTTTCGATAACCAAATTACCATCTTCAGAGACAGAAGGTAAACTTAAACCTAATCACTTGACTTACCCGTTTTATTTCTAAATTTTCCTACGATTTGCTCTGATACAAAAGGAACGGAAGGAATAGTTAGCAGAGTAGGTTTTAAATTGGTTTATAAATCCAACAATATATTAAAACAATTGTTGGGCAATCCTAAGAATAAAATACCAACTTTGGAAAAGAGTGGAATATATGAAATTAGCTGTGATGGTTGTGACCGAAAGTATATTGGGCAGACTAAGAGATTCGTTATGGTCCGGTTTAAAGAGCACATAGCTCATTTGAAATATGGACGGACCGGTAAATCAGGTATTGCCGATCACAATCATAACAAATATTAATAATGAAAAATTGTTGAAAAATGTGTCCAATAATGAATTATTGGATGCATTTGAAAGCATTGAAATTGTAAGATCTAAGAACAGTTTAAATAGGGACAAAGGGCCAATTCTTTACAGCTCACTCTATAGTTTAGTAGTCAAGGAATGAATGTAAATGTAAAGATTCCTGGAATCAATTTTCGCGGGAGAAAGTTTATTGGGTAAGTCGAGTGACTAGATTTTAGTTTACTCTCAGTCTCTGAAGACGATAATTTGGTTATCGAAACAGTGTAATTCTAAGTGTTGGTGTAAACAGTGTATTCAGTATGAATATCGTCAACGGTTCCAGAAATTCCAACTTAGTAACCATTTCTCAAACTAATTTCAAAACTGACAATGATTATGATAAAGTTTAATGTCGGATTTGAGCATTATAAATTCGTTTTGTTCAGTGGGTCCATCACTGACTCTGAAACCATTGACTGAAGAATTTTATAAAAATCTATTAAATATTACCATATTTACAGCTTCTCCGTACACGTTGTCAGATATTACACCCTTTTGTGTCGTGACATATTCTACCATTTCATGGAGAGCGGTCCTTTTAACTTCTTTCCATTTCAAATCCGAAAGTGGATCAGATGCGAAATCAAATAAAACACAACACTGCCTAAGCTTTTGTATGAAAAGTTCTTCCCTTTGGTCTGAAGGTGCATCTAAAAAGCAATAATATTTCATGAGTATTATACAAATCTGTTATTCAACAAATGTTTGTAGATAAGACGAGAGCTCATCCCTTTACTCTGCTCCCGATCCCCTAAAGCTTATCGAAATGAATATGTTCAATCTCTGAGAACTACTGATTTACCGCATATCCGAGGAAAATCGTTTACCACCGAAATTGTACTTCAAGTTTAAGAAAAAGTCTGTGATGTAGCAGATGCTCAACTAATTCTAAGGTTACCTGAGCAATTGCGGAGTTGTGATCGAGTGCGTTATCCTGATGTTAGAACACTTTTGCGCCACTTCCCTTGGCGTTTTTCTTTCATCGCCTTTAATAATTTTGGAAGTGAATTGACATAACGAGTACCTGTAATTGTGACTCCCTTCTGCAGGTAATTTACTAAAGTTACGCATCAGCATCTCAAAATATAGTTACCATGATCTTCCTTGTCGAAGATTACATCTTCAATATTTTAGCCAGCGATGAACCTCGATGTTACTACTCTTCACTCTGCATTTTGATCTCGACAATATAGTGATTGATTCATTCATCCATTGTTACTAACCTTTTCTTTGGCTTGTCTATACCGCATTGAAAGACGACCGCGAATGTCTTCCGAATTTGTTTGTGTTTATCTATCGTGGTAACTACGTCCAGCTCGCAGTAAGTATATAACCACATGGTATGATAAATCACTATCTTTAACTATTTGTCTAATATCCGCACGTCTCTCTCGCAACACGATATCATGGGCTTCTTCAACATGACAACATCATTAACTTCACATAAAGAATTTTTGAAGTAAATATCAGAAAATGCTAAGTTCGGTTATCAATTTAATATTCTGCATTGGTGATGGTATAATTTTAGTACAGACAAATTAGGCGATTTTGAGCTAAAACCTTAAATTAAATTGGACGATTTTTTCATTTTTTGGATTCTGGGAGGTTTTGGGATATTGAATAAGAAGTCTAGCAACTCTTAACAAAATTACGGGCACGGATTTTCGAAATTTTGAAACGCGAATAACTCGAAAACTATGAGGAATTCGAAAAACTGCCGAAACAAAAAGTGTAGAGTACCAAATTCTCTACAAAAAACTATCCATGGTATTTCTTCATAACTTCAAAATTTTTATCTTAAAATGAGTTTATAGACTCAAAAATATTTTGAAACGCGAATAACTCGACAAAAAGTGCTGGAGAAAAAATGTACAGCACAAAATTCTCTACAGATTGGTCTTCAAGCACTTTTTCCTAACCTCAAAATTTGAAACTAAGAAGTAGTTCATGTGTGTTATATACATGAAAATATTGATGATAACACAAACGACAAATCTCTCGTTGGATTTGCTTGTTTATATGGCGAGTGATGAAATATATCCATTGAAACTTCAAGTACTTATATGGCCAATATAACATTTTTGAAAATTTCTCAAGTCGAAAATTATGCTAGATTACCCAAGTAGAAAATAGGGATTCTAACCATCATGTTGCATTTTGATTTTTTGAAAACGAAGTGGCAGAGATAAGAGTGTAACTGAGAAAGGTACATAAAATAAAATACGACAAGTAGTTGGCGTCAATATTTTGATCTTGAAAAACATTTTAATTTGAACCTTTTATAGTTTGATTGTTCTAAAATTTTAATTTGTGTTGATTATATAAGAACTATTTCTGTTGTTTATTTTTAATTAATATATCTATTGATATTACTTTTATAGCGTTTATTGTAAAATTAATAGACAATAGTAAAAAACGAGAAATATAACAACATCGATTATTTTCTTAAGAAGTATTATTAATTGATTTTTTAATTAAAAATCGATTTTTTTATGTACAATAATGTCACATTACTACACCATATGATTACTGGACGTGCTAAATCGTAAGTTATTTAGGATATTTGTAAAAATTGAAATATTGCGATTTTTTTTAAACTAAATAAAAGTATATTATATTATATTTTTTTTGAGTGGCAACAATAAACTCTATAGAACTTTGATAAACCTTCACGGTATGTTTTTATTGGAAGCAATGCAGAAAACCTAAAATTTTTAGCACTAGCCGCCACTGTCCCCTGGTATATTAACAATAAAATATTTTCTTTTATCTATAAATTTTATGCTGTTGTACATTCTAGAGATAAAACAAATTATCTAATCAGCAAATGTGTTACTAGTTAGCATATTTATGCGTTATTAAATATTGCAATGCATTGCAGTATCACGTTCCACATTTACTAAATCACAAATATTATTCGATGATCAAAAAGAAAAGGAAACCACATTTATTTTTGTAATTTTGATTTATATTATCTACGTTTTCTGATCGATATAATTTTACGCAGTTCCAACTATACATAAATATTAGCCTGTATAAAACAAATATTATAACGTTCTATCTTTTGTACTTGACAATGAAAATAGAATGCAATCGTAAAAAATATAACTACAGAGAGAGTTTGTAATTTCGAATGCTAATGAAAATTTCATTAATTTCCATTTGGAAGGTAATTAAAAGTAACAAAGTTATGAGTAATGTAATCAAACAATTCAATTAAGTTATTGCAGTTAGGGAAATATTTCTAAGGTTTTGTCCATTAACTAGTTTAAAATTTTCTAAACGCGATTGGCGGTTGTGTACAACTTTACACACTGTACTGAAGGACGGATATGAACATTAAATTTTGAATTTATTGCAAATTACAGAATCATATTGTATAAATTATATCGGTAATTCGTGGGTTGCTATACTTAGAAACTAGATACCAAAAACAGATGTTCATCATTAAAAATATCTTTATTGTTCACGACAACAACCACGGCGGACATTACATGCAATTGTTAATCTGGCTTATTTACCAGTTTCGTTAACTTGGACAAGTTAACACTGATGTTGACAAATTAATGCTAGGATATTAATTTAGACCCTATTTACGATTGTTACGAGGGTGAAAAGTTCCCAGCATAACAAAGGAACAAGACATTTTATATCTATAATCATTTTTAATTTTGAACATAGCAACCTTTTTATGTTTATACACTAAGACCCTTCCAAATAACAGATGCCATCTTTCTTCTCAAAATTGACATTTAAGTATGTGACAACATTTTCCTCTGATAAAAATCTCTCTCCTGCAATTGTAATTTCAAGGTAACAGGAAAAAGTTACTGTGTGCTAGATGTGGTAAATACTGTGTGTGGTCAAAATGAAACATTTTAAAAAAATTGCATTTTTCTACCTTCGGTTGTTTGGAAGTTATATGCAGGTTACTTAGGTAAAACTAATACATTCCATTCTTTTACCAATATATAGATAATTGCATTACTGCCGCACCAAAGACTCAAACTGAAAAAAAATTCAATTCTTATCATAAAAAAACATTCACAATCGAAATCGATCAACATAATAAAATCAAGTTTCTTGATGTCACATTATAAAAAAAAATTAAAAAAACAAGAGACCTAAAATGAAGAACATTAAGAAGCATAAACATATATCAAAAGGTCTAAGAAATAAGAAATTATACAAATTCATACAAATCTTATTTCAGACGAAAATACTTGAGGTATAACTTAAAAAATATTTTAACTGTCTACTAAAAGAAGTGCCAATGGCATTAATAAAAATAGACTATAGCAAGAGATAAACCTCCAATTATAACACGGTAGAGATCGAGAGAGACCACGAAAGAGATGGAATGACAATCTAAAGCTAGGATGGGGATAAATATCGAAGAAAAAACAGGCTGTTAATCTATTATGCAATAAAGAAGAAGAAATATTTGACACTTTGACACTTCTCCCAATTAATTATTTGTAAAAACAGTTCTATACCTCTGGAGAGTACCTAATTATACCTATCCTCTGTAATTCTAAAGAAGAACTGAAAAGTTGATGTATTTATCTTTTAATATCTGAAAGAATCGTTTCTGATCGTCACATCATTTTTTATATGCATGTCGCACTAAACACGTAATTTCAGCACGATGAATATTTTTTTAGATGACTCATTTTTTACTAGATTTTAATTTACTGAAATCTACTCATTATTATCCTGTTTCTTTTTAATTCAATACCTTTTATTTTGTTGTTTTATAATATTTTTAAGATATAGGTACATACTTCTTAGCTCTCCAATTTCTGAATGTTGTGATATCACTAACTTGGGCACAATGCCGTATTGTCTCATTTTTATGTCACTGTAAGCGTTTCACATCACTTTCTTGATTAATCGTAGAAAGCGAATTGTACAAATAAAGCTTTTTTGCATTTCTAAGTATTCTCACTAAATTAGCAGAACCGTCGTTGTATCGAATATCGAAAGATTTACGTTTATAGGTTATAGGTCACTGATAAAAAAATAGTAACATAAACGTAGCTAGTAAGGTGAAAATATATGAAAAGTTAATCGAAAAAGAGTGTATTGTTTCTTATAATAATTATTATATTTGAGCAAATAATTAATTTTATAAAATATGTTCGAAAAAATATTTTTCAAATATTACTTTCTGAGTACGTTCATCATTAATAATGTTAAACTTTATGATGGTAATGTCAGATTTGACATATTTGAGTGAGTGTAACCAAATATAAATACTTAACTAGCAACCCTCGTATAGTTTCTAGATATTATACTCTTTAAAGCATTTAGTTTTTGCATTTTATTCCACAAATTGATACATGTATTAACAAAAATGTATTGAATGTAAAAAGTGTAGCATTCGATGTTAATTAGATCGTTTTTTACATCATCCATAATACACATTTTTCTACGTCGGCGTTGTTGTAGAACAAATATGAATTTGTTAATTTTGAATAATAAATTTAGTAGTTTGTTAATTTTTTTGTTTAATTTATTCAAATATTAACATATCTTGATGATAAATAATTCATTTCGTCTTATTCTTGAATAAACTTTAATTTTTCAAGGTTCAGTTAAATACTATAAATACTTCTCAAAACAACGTATTTAGAAACGCTTAAAATACATGGAAGTGGTGTTGCATTTTTAACTGGTATTTGTGTATGCAATAAGAGCTATACGAAAAAAAAATTTAAATACATTTTCCAATATTAAATCTTTTCATCTTTTACCCTGATAACATGTCTGAATAAGGAAATTTTACTTTATCTATGTTTGCAGACGATACTGCCACACTAGTAGTAGCCACAGAGAAGCGACAGAAAAACTACAGTTATCAATTCAAAACACAGACAAGTGGGCAAAAAAGTGGAGGATTACAATAATGTACACTTCAACTGTACCAATAGAGCTCAACCATATATACGAGGATATATTGAAAAATTCTTAGCCTACTATAAATAGAACCAAACAAAATTTCAATGTCAAAATATTTTATTACTCGACATATTCTCCTCTTAATTGTATACATTGATTACAGGGAACAAGCAACGTCTGTAAGCCTTTTCAATCACTTTTTCTTATCTTCTTGGCATGAAGTGAATTAAATTCCGACAAATATTTCCATTTTAATTAAGGTTTTTCCTCACTATTTCAATTGCTTCCTATAGTTCTTGATTTCTGGGACGAAAATCCCTTTTGTAAATTTTTTTAACAACCACCCCCAGAAATGTTTATTGGGATTTTTACCAGGACTCTTTGGCGGCCACGGTAAAGTCTCAATATTGTTTTATCGAAACTATTGTTGAATTATGCGGGCGGTGCGGTAATTATCATGTTGGTAAATAAAATCGCCGTGAGCATTTTGAATATCTCCCACATGAATATTGATGTTTTTTTGCCCTCAGTTATTTACAAGCGAGTTGGGCTTTTCCACACCGTATACACATCAGTATAATATGCTGAGTTCCACGACCCTGACCCTCATATTTTCCTAGTATTTTGCATAATGTAATATACCATCCCGAAAGTCACAAATTGCAGAAACATTGGGCAATGTTCCAAAAAGTTTGGTGTCAAACTTGCGAACGTGCTTTGATTAAACAGAATACTAGTCTGTGAATCCTTGTAAAGAATTTGATGATTATATTTAAAATTCCCTCAAATATATAAATGAAAGATTCTCAACTATCATTTATGCAAGTTAATGATGACTGTATTAAACATAAGATCGAAGAAAATCAATACATTTATTTTATTGTGAACGAAACTACTGTTTTGAGACAGATAAATACAAATATCTATAATTGGATATGGCTTTATTGTTTTTCAAAACAATTGTCTACGCATTTTTTCCATTTCGATTGAGGTACCTCCCAAACGTATGATTTGAACGCGTCAACCGCTTCTTCAGGTGTAGACAAACGTAGACCTCGAAATTTATTTTTGATCTGCGGGAATAAGAAGAAATCATTGGCGGCCGCTCAAGAATTGACCGTTCCACGTTGCTCTAATAGAACAGTGATAGGGAAGTCAAACTGATTCCAAATATGCAATAAAATAGAAGGTGTTTAATTAAAAAAATATGCAAGTTTTTGGAAAAGTTTTTGTAAAATTTTGAATAGTATTAAAATGTGAAGATTGATGATGGCTACAATTCCGCAAATTTTCAAATTGATATCTCAAAGCACAAAGGAGGCTCTGATTTTTATAACAGTAATCAATCACCCTGTATATATATGAGCATGTTTTAAAAAAATTTTTTACATATGAATCTTATGAATGAAGTTATCAAATAAAATTGATATAATTTAGGTTAAATTTCAATTTTTTGAGCTCAAATATCCACAGTTGAAATGTTTACAAATATTAATGAACCATCTTGTATAATTCGTAGAATAGAAACAAAAGTTGTAGACACACTGAATTTCACTAAATATAGATATTTAGTCATTCGGATCTAATTTCAAAAAAAATGATTCACCTTTCAACACAGGAAGGCGTCCCAAAGATTGCATACTACGTATCGCTAACGAATTTTTAATAAAAATCTTATCCGCCACATCAATCGGTCCAATCGCCGATTTTCCGGTCATCGTACTTCCCCAGAAGGATATTTTACATGGAAAGCCGGTGTTTTGTTGTAAATCATAAGCAGCTTTTAGAGAATCTATACTCGCAGAAGCTACAAGATCTAATCCGCTATGGAAAGAAGGCGATTTCGGAATACCTAAAGGACTATTATCCCGACCTCCCATAACATGACCTTGGGCGTAAGTTGAATGAACCATATTCGACACAAATTATTATCAATGATGTTTGTCTGTATCGAACACAACGCCACTCTCCGGCACTCCCGGGAATATAAATTCACTTTGATTTATACATCGCCGATGAAATAATTTTCATTGTCACTAAAACACTAAAGGGGATTTGTTTCGACTGCAAAGACTGAACGGGAAAACGGGGAAATAGCCAAACCTCACAAGAAGACAGGGTTACGAAGACGCAACGTTGCCCAATTGTGCGATGGAAAATGTCTGACATATAACACGTCTACGTATGACATTAAAAATATATAAAATCGGCTTAACCATGCGCCGTAAGGGCAATGGTGCCTTACCCAAAATTTTTAGACCTTTATAATACATTTGTTTAGTTTAACGCATCAGTATTTCTTGTTGAGCCGGAAATAGTCTTCACAATATTATAAGATTAGTAATAAAATGGCGACATTTACATCAACGAAAAGATGTTCCAATAATTCACCACTATTAGTGAATGAAAAACTTATTATTTTAAATGTACACGACTGCATAAAATACGATTAACCGAAATTCTCTACTGTACAAGAAACTGTCGACCGATGTTCCCGAAAGACTGTTCCCGTTTTTAAATTATTGCGGGGGAGAAAGATAGCAGGCCAAGTGGAACCTCCCAAGAAAAGTTCAGCCAGACTAGTAAAAGTCCTTAATGAAGACACCAAAAGTGTAATTCGAAGAAAAGTTTCACTCTTTTTATTTTAAAAAAGAAATACCCACCCTAGCTAAGATTTCAATGGAGCTTGGTCAGGATGACAGTATTCCGTTGATAACTAAAAAATTTTTATGGATCACTTTGAGAAATATGGATTTTGCCTGGGAAAAGCATAACCGTAAAGCACTTTTACTGGAAAGCGATGAAATTGGTTGCTGGCGACGAAAATAATAATAATAATCGTCCATATTGGAAGCGAAGATGGATTTTTAAAAGAAGGTTTGCTAACCTTTCAGTCGTGCCATACGGGAGATTACCACGCGGATATGGATTTGGATGTTTTTGAAGACTATTTTGGTGAAATGATGAAATATATTCCGGCTGATTCAGTAGTAGTTATGGATAACGCAAGTTATCATTCTCGACGCATAAAGAAGACTCCAACTTCATCTTGGAGAAAACAAGAAATTATTGACTGGTTAACCACCAAAAGTATTGAATTTGAAGATTTGATAAAAAAAGAACTATTAGCTACAGCAAATTTACACAAACATCGTTTTATGAAATACGCCGTGGAAGATGTAGCAGAAAAATATAGTGTAACTGTGCTGCGCACACCGCCATATCATTCGGCTGCCTTTTTAGATACCGCCCAGGCATTCGACAAGTCTGGCACGATGGACTATTATACAAAATGAGTATAAACCTCCCGCACAACCTTTTCAAAATCGTAAAATCCTACCTGCAGAACAGAAACAGAAGTTTCACAGAGAAGTGCACTTGGTCCGATCCTCTATCTTATGTACACAGCTGATATTACTACACACAACAACGTAACTACCGCAATATATGCAGATAACACTGCCGCGCTAGTATCTCACCAGGACCCAGCTATGGCCTCTCACATATTGCAGACAAACTTAGACGCTACTTTCTTTTGGCTAAAAACTTAGAGAATAACAGTAAATGAAAATAAATATGTGCGTGTTACATATACCCAGCGGGGAGGAGCCTGTCCAACTGTAATATTAAACGGATATATTCTGGAACAAAAGGAGAGAGCGAAATACCTTGGAAGTTGGATGAGATACCCAAGTTTGGTCTTTCTTGCTCTGTGTTTTATTTATTTTTGTGTTTTCAGTACTACCAAATGGCTGAATTAGAATTAAAGATAAAATGTGTCGTTTTCATCATTATGAATCACATCATTACCAAAAAGAAAGGTAAACAAAGGAGACGTTGTTTGGATTAAGAATCTATATGTGAATAGAACGCCGTAGCCTTCAACAAAATCACAATAATGTCATCAATTTGTAATCAGACGTACAGACTGAACATCAATGCACAACGCATGACGCAATCATTTACATCGTTTCATTATCCGTTTCCCTGCATACATTTTTGCGCCGCATTGTTGTGACATACAACACATGAATTGATGTCAGATGTGTACCCAAATTCACACTTCGTTTCCTTTGTAGAGACAAATTGGAAAAGAAGAGGAGAATATGTTGAGTAATAAAATATTTTGACATTGAAATTTTGTTTAGTTCTATTTATAGTGGGCTAAGAAATTTTCAATATATCCTCGTAAGTTGGTAGTTCTCCATTGAGAAGGTTGTAAGAGTCAGTCATAGTCATCGAAGAACAAGGTTGTTTTAGATATAATTATTGTAACTGCGCATTATGGCGTTGATCTGAGGAGTTTTTCTTAAACCATCATTTTAAAGGGAGTAGACAATTATAGAAATTTTTTCAAGTTTCAATATTGTTGAGTGTAGATTTAGTGCAGAATTCGACTCGAAATGTTTTTTGAAATGTGGCAACAACGTTCAAACGTATGCCGGCAATATGGATTTAGTCGGGGGATGTTGAACGAAATAACGACATGTTGGTATCGTACATGCGTATCAGGAGCACAGAAAATTTCACCTGTTAAACTGTGTAGAAGGCAAGCTCTTCCCAACAAGTGTGGCTTGTAATTCGCTACAAAAAAAAATCTCAAAATTCATAAGCAAAGCATACATGGTTCATCTGTGTCGTTATCAGAAAGAGTAAATATTAGTAAAGAAAAAAGCAGAATCAGAACACGTCGAGTGGGTGGACGAAGAGCACATTGATATAGAAAATCTGAATATAATAAATAATAATATTATGAACGTGAGAAAAATTCTGTTCCAGAAATCTTGAAGAGTGGTTTTACTTATTAATCTAAAATGAGTGTATAACTTAAGATACGCCAAAATCACGTTTAATAATCCGCATTCTAAAATTTACTTATTATTTAATAAGACAAAAAATGTATCATTATATCTCGACAGTCATATAATATGACATTAGATAATTTATTTAGCTTGCAATATTGTTACGTTATCCTAGACAGACAGGGTAGAGTACGATTGTTACGGTAGCTTTACAGACAGGCAGACAGGCCATGAAATTTTGAAATTTCAGCGTTACGTAATTTATGAACAATCCTTAACTGAAAAAATTATTCGGCCAGTCCTCGGATTGGAAATCAGATTTAGATCTATTGGATATACAAATCGCAAATTTAGTTTAAAAATGTTTCTTCAGTAATTTTATTCTTATACAAATATTACACAAATTTTATTTTTCAGTTTTATTATTGGTAAACCCCTTTTTAATTTTTTTGGACTATAATTTATCTCGATTTTTGAAATCTCTACGTCATAATTGATTTGTATGTGAGCTTTTTTTTTGGTATACGTACCTAAAATTTATTTTAATGCTCTATTAATATAGGACAATTTCTTTATCGCGATCCAATCTAATTCAGTTATAAAATAATATTGTGAGATAATGAGGTATTGACGTGGTGACGTTTTGTTCCATGGTACACGTTTATTTCCGTGGAAATTAAACAAACAGAAATAAAAATCAATAAACAGTCGCGACGGGAAATCGAATAAACAGTTCCGATTTATTCAGAAAGTAAGGATTAACTAACAAAAACAAAAAATATTCGTGTGAATAACTTTTTTCTTTCGCAATAATAACGGCAATGGGTGATATGATAATTCAGAAGTTTATGCAAGAGTCAAGGTCGTAAAAAAGTGATAACCGAGTTTTTTTAACTATCAAAAAATGTAAAAATAAATATTTGACCTAATTTCAAAAATATATAATGATTAAAATGTTTAACAGCTATTAGCATATCATTAAAACGGAACAGATAATTTTTTATTTCATTTCGGAAGATGCTAGTCGATGCAAATATTTATCCACAATTGTTTATTCATCATTATGGGAAAAAAATAACAGGGTTGTAATAGAGGTGAAACTTTTGTAACTTTTAGAACAGTGACATTTATTTTCTCGTCGGTTATTTTATTTATATTAATGATTACTTTTCATTTTTCAGTTTATTTATATTAGGAGATATCTTGTACACGGTTAAGTAAAGGATCATATTAGTGAAAAAAATTGATCACCAGAAATTCTCGAGCGCGTCAGATTAAGGTAGAGTGAGTCAAAAACATGCTCAAAAGTGTATATCCCACTAATCTGACAATTTGAAAGCAGCGTAAAGAAAAGGAAGGGCTACAAAGTTGTAAAAAACACGTCATCTTGACATTCTCATACGTAGCTATTTTTCTTTTATTTTGAACAAAATAATTCAAGGATAACGAAAAATAATACATCACTCTATAAGTCAAGTGACTAAAAAAAACACTTTTTTTGCCAAAAATAGATTTTATTCGTCAATGTGATCTCCTTCAAGAGCAATACAATCATTCCAACGCTTTTCTAACTTCCTGTGGTTTAAAGCGACTTTTGAGGTTTAAATTTCAATTGTAAAATTTGGCCTAAGAGGCAGATCTCTAGATTCATTGATCTGAATTGCTATACCGTGAATTGTCGATCACGTTTACTGATCAATACAATAAGTTAATCTTTAGCGTTTGTGATTTTTCTATCGTCATCGTGGATGCATATTTTTTCACTTTGTAGTCCAGAGTACGTCGAGATATTAATAATTCGGCGGCAATGGTACGGTTACTTTTGCCTATACTATGAAGACTCGCGATTAAGGCACGAGTTTCAATCGATATTTCCTTGGTTTTACACATTTTAAAACTACCAAATCTGAATCTGAAAACAATTCGTATACGAATTTCACAAAAACATGTTTTGGTGCAATCAACAGCATGTGCTTGTGTCTCAAAAGCGCTCGTATAAAGTAAACAAATAATGGACACTATTATTTTTGGTTCGTAACACACCGTTTTGATCTTCGATTGACAATATGAAAGAGAAATTTATTAAAGTCTATTATTTTGAAATTTGATGAATAGATTATGATTTGGGCAAAAACTTTTGACCGGTAGTGTATCTTAAAATCTTAAAATTTTATTCCGTTTGTTGATGAATTGATGAATTTCTAGGTCATCCTAAAGATATAGAAATAGTATGAATTGTTTGAAATTTTACGACTTTCAGTAAATCAGAAATATAATAGATTTGTAATACCTTAACTCCCTTTTTTAATATCAACAAAGTAAACAAGTTGTATAATAAATTTGATATAAATAACTCATTGTGGCGTAGTGAGAACAATTCAGTACGATTTATTTTGAAATCCGATACATACATATATAAACAGTTGTCGACTTAATCATTCAAAATTCTACGTACCTTTTAACGGCGGCAAAACATCCAACTCTTGGTTTTTGGGAATGTTGAATCTGGACTGTCTCTTCTCTTTTCTTGAATTTGTAATTGCTCCTGCCGTCATTTTGTTCTTGTTAATAGGACTCTGGGGAGGAACAGAAACGGTTTTAGACTGAAAAAACACCAACTATAACTACACAGGCCGCATGCACATTCTTTAGGTATTATTACCAATGCCACATCTACTGATTTTCGCCTACGAAATATGCTACTTAATGACATTATAAAATAATAAAAACTATCAATTTCAAAAATTGTGGTTTGTGAATATCATCGCCAATAGTAAACAAAATCTTAAAATAGATGCACTAAGTCACAGCGTAAATAGGTACTAGCCTACTAAATATAAAACAAAATATTTCCATGGGATAGTGGCGTTTTAATATAGGCCAGTCAATGAATATTTGATGTTTTAACACCTCTAAATTATTACCTCTGATAATAACATTGATTCATGCTTATTATAACTTCAATATACACAAGAATTCTTGGCCGAACATAGAAAGAAAGGTGAAAAATAAAAAAAAAATGTCATTATCTTTCAATACATTCTCCTTTTATTTCCACACATTTTTCAGAACGTCTGACTAAAGCTTCTAGACCACTATAAAAATATGATGCATCTTTAGAGTCAAAATATTCGTACACCGCCCATTAACTTGTTATTCGGCTTTGCGAACAACAAATAGTCGGACTGGACTAGATCAGGGATATACGGAGTTTTCGTGACCTTTGTTTTTTTAGACACGGGCTCTCTTTTCCGATACCACTCCATTGAATATCTTTTGGATGTCGGATCATAGTAAAAGATCATAGTTTCATCATGCGTTACAACTGAAGGGATTACACTTTCTTGATTCTCGCGACAAAGCTCTAAAAATCCTTAACAACATTCTACTCGACGTTGCTTAGGAGACCCGCAAGTGGGTCATCTCCTCATGATTCTAGCGAAACAACTTAGACCGATTGTTAATTATTGAAAATGAAGGACACAAGTCACCGTAAACAGCTTCCAGTTTTTGATTTGTGTTGGTATTAATCCTTATTTAGTCAAAAACAGCGCGAAACTCAATTTGCGACATGTTTCAAAACCACATGACTGAGCGGTCGTTCCATCTCTACTATAAGGGTTACTATTTCAGTTTTGAGATAGACAAATGAAAACAAATATTTATAATTGGATATGTCTTTATTGTTTTTCAAAATATTCTCCATTACAATACATTTTTGAATGCGTTTGAACCGATTACCAACATATGATTTGAACGCATCATTCTTTAGGTGTAGAAAAACGTTGACATCGCAATTTATTTTTCATCTGTATGAATAAGAAGAAATCATTGGATGCCAAACAAGGACTATATGGCGGATGACCTATCAATTCGATCTTTTGACTGTTCCAAAAACGTTTTTGTTTGACCATAGGTGTGATACGCATTGTCATGGTGGAGAATGATTCGTCTTCTACGATTGGTTTCCCGTATTTTTTCGAATACTTCTGATGAACAAATGCTGATGTATAATTTGGAATTGACCGTTCTACGTTGCTCTAATGGAACGTTGGCGATATGTCTATTTATTCCGACAAAACAATATTGGATTTGGCTATTCTCGAAAGAACCATACAGTAGATTATTGTTTAGTTTCAGTTTCATATGGATAGATCCATGATTCGCCGCCTGTCACGATCTTACAGACGTCTTTTGAATAACCGCGATTGATTTTGCTGCAATATTAAATGTTTGCGAGTGGAACTAGTGCCTAAGTATGTACCAATCTCACGGTATGGTACATGACGATCTTGCAATATCAGTTTACGCACGGCATTGATGTTTTCTAGCACAATAGCCGATTTTGGACGATATTCACGAAACCCATCCCGTAGCGACTGTAATAAACAATTATCTTTTTTTACTCAGCTTTAAATGTAGACTCTTAAGTTGGCAGGAGGTCGTCTTTCGCGTTGGGCCCCGTGTGAGTGTAAAGAAAGTTCTAAATGATTGTGGAAGCGGAGTGAGGGTAAGTCCACTATCCATTATCCTATTACTGTTATATTCACGATCTCCATGGGAGATTTGGGAGGGCTCTTTCATACAATCCTCAAGAGAAGCATTGTTGAATGGACTTTCCACCGGATTAGAAAATCCATCAGGTAGGTAATAATTCAGAAAACTATTTCGCAAGTTTTCATTTAGTTTCAGTTGTCTGTGTATGTATGAATAATATATGAATTTCCTTATCTTTATTTATAATTTCTCACTTATTTATCGAATTCTAAATATCAAGTTATTTGAGCATCTTCCATTTTTGTTTCTAAAAAGATTTTTTTACTATTATTTATTATTGCGTTGACTTGAGTTCAATTGATAGCACATTTTATATTTAATATAAATTTTAATTTTAGGAAAAGGACAGAGACTAATATAATTTGTTACATTGGTAGTGAAGATAGTTTTCTACCAGCTGCTTTATGGGTATTTGAATCGATAAGACACTTCAAACTATCATTGTGCCAAATTTCAGAAAAACTGGCCAAAATCCAATTTCCATAAGGAAATCTACTCATGGAGTAGGCGAGTTACTTGTGTTTAGGTTTTATCTCTTTAACCAATCAGTTTATGTATTGCCGTTAATCAAATCATTTTGCAGAATTGAAGATATCTAATTTCAAACTAATATTGTGATAATGGCCTGTTATAATTATAAAACAATTTGCTGAGGTGTTTTAAACAAAATGATGTTGCCACTGAAAATATTTGAAGTGTTTTTAATGAATACCAACTAAAAATCTGAGTATATCAAATTTATGTAATCATATTTTTATTTCTGCAAGTTGATAACATTTTTGAATGGAGAATTTATATAAAACTGATTTAAGAATGTGAATTTACAATTTAAATTTCTAGTGTTTTGCGATTTTTTATAAATATGTGCAGTAACCGAAATAATTAATTTATTTCATTTCGCTTTAACCCAGTTTATTAATTAAAATTCCAAAGTATGTTTGATTATAATTCCTGTCAAGAATGTTCTTCTAAAAATACGTTAATATAGAAAATAGATTATTATTATTCACTATAATTTATAAAAAAATTTCTCCAATTTATGCTGTGGGTTTAAACACTCATTATCATTTATGTCAATTAGATTATCACCAATAAGATTTGACAAAAATAAAATTTTACAATAAAAAATAAGGATTTAACTCAAAGTTGAAGTGTAGAAATTTATCACATTGTTAAGGAAATAATATATCTAAGATTCAATTATAATTATCAAAAATACACCCGAATATAAAAGCATACATGACTTAAATGGATTATTTATATAAGAAAATAAAAACAATATTAACAAACAACCAACATAATACACTTTACAAGTAGGTTCTGATAAATTTGCAAGCCATAACAAAAATGTGATGCTCATTCCAAACAAGTAGATAATAGATTTCCATTACAATATTATTATTGTTATGTATGAACCATTGAAATGTTGATATGAACACAAAAAATAAAAGTAAAATACTTAAATTCCTATTAAAAATGCAAAGTTATTTCAACAGATTCCTGGTCTAAAAATAGCATTTAATGTAAACTAACAACTCGTAATGTAATGCGTTTCCTACTTATTTAATTAAAAATATGAAATACTCACCTCTACATCATTTTCGCCGTTTCCTATAATTTTATTCTTTGGATCCTATAAAAAATATGTACTGATAACATTTAGACTTACTAACCTATTTGACATTTGGTTGGTCTTGATTAAAGTAATTTATTTCCTACTCACCATTTTGATAAGCGTTACAATATGGATAATTATTAATTAGGAAGGCTGCAGATAATCTTGCTAATTGTAATAATAAATTAACAAAACAGGAATGGCCACGGCATCAATCAACAAATTCCGTTACCGAGTAGTACACTTCTACAAAAACCACAACACTAGAATTAAATCCTTAACAATAAAACTAGTTGATTATTTCTAACACAATAGCAGATATAAAAATATTATAATAGTTATCGAGATAATTAATAAGGTATAAAAAGGGTTAAAATATACATCGCACCGGACATTTTACAAGTAGTGGTAAATAAAATAAGTAAGAACTATCAACAGAGACATTCCAAACCATTTCATTGGTTTAGACGAGAGTGCCACCTATATGAAGTTATATTAGTTTCTAAAGTAGTTTTACAGTAACTGTTAGTAAATACTTACATCTTATAGAGAGCCAAATAGATGACGCCGTATAAAAATCCATGGGAAATCACAAAACCAAAATGCTACACCTGGATATTATTCTGTGATCTATGCCACGATTTCCAAAAAAATATAAATAATCCCAAAACAAATAAATGAAGTATGCCTATGTATTAAAATATATGAGAAAGAAGATTTGATAGCGATATTAACCTTCAATTTGATTTTCACAACAAATAGCTTGAGATTAAGCAGGAACAAGGTTTTATTAACGTTTGAAACTACTAAAGTTATATAAAAATTGAGATGAGCGAAATAACCTCTGTTTATCAACTGCTAAATATCTTCCCGTAAATAACGGAACTTCCCTGCACGTCCGCATACATACACGTTACATTTATGTACATACATATTGTAAAATTGAAATATCAAATGAAAAATATTGGCTATAAATATGGCCCAAAAAATATATGATACATCGACAAGGTAGTTGTAAGATATCTTTAACATAATTAGCCACTCTAGTTGTAATATTTTAGGACATGGTGGTCAATTTTTGGAATACTATGTATTCTCAGTATTTTTACACGATTTTATAAAATTAGTGAGCCAGATCATATTTGGTAAGTATTACAAATATGTATGTATAATGTAGTTTTCACATCCATGAAATGTAATTGGTAATTAACTATTTTAGTTGGGATGAAACCCATTTTGGCAAAATGGGAAGTTGGTATATTAACAGAACTTTCTTTTTTGATGTTCATCCACCATTAGGAAAGGTATGCTACATAGATTTTATAGAAGCATATTTTCAAAGTATGGGTACTAAAAATTGATCATATTTTACATATGATCATTTAACACGTTGAGCCTCAGTTAGGTCAATAGGTCCACAACTGAACTTTCTCCACAGCTCAGACCAGAGGTAGTTCATTTCATATTTAAATATTTCACTATTCGGTTGGACTACCCTGGGTCTTTGAAACACTTATTCCATTTGTTTTTTTTTCATGATTTTTAACTCGATTGTAAAACAAACAACCTCACTTTTTATATTTTTTTGTTTCCTTCAACATGATTCAAATAATATTTGGTTAAAATTTTCAATTTGTACTGTCTTTACATTCCAAAACACATCATTCATGTTTGTATACTTCACATAAAAACATGAATCATCATTCAAAGAATAGAAAAGCAAATAAGATTCAGTTTTTCCATACTGCAAGTAGGGTGTACCTCCAAAGAAATATAATGAAAAGATTCCATATAGGGTCTGAGAACATAAAAAAAATTTGGTCCTAGGGGAAAGTTTATCAATTTTAATTAGTGCTCAATATGATAAAAGTCATTTTTTTTTCTGTTTCAAATTAAAAAATGAGTTTTACTGAACTTCGCCTTTAGGTGTAAATATTACCAAAAGTTACTTATAATTCTGCTGAGGGTAGGTTATTATTCGTTTTTAGATGTTGATTGGTCTTTCTGGTTATTTAACTGGCTATGATGGAAAATTTGCTTTTGATAAGCCTGGTGATAAGTATGAAAATACGTCATATTTAGGGATGAGAGTTGTAAGTAACACCAATCATTATTTATAAAATCTCAAGTTTTCGTCAATTATAATGCTTCCAATAAGCTAATAAAGTAGATAAAATAGTTAACACTTCAGACGGAACATGACTTTTTATGTTGTAGCTAATTTGTTACAGCAAAATTGATTTTGTGTTGTTGCTGCCATTTAAAAAAATTCAAATCTTATAATAAAGTTGGCAAATATATTTTCAATATAGACGGTGATTGCAAATTAGTTGCTAACCTTTCAAACAGTGGGAACGGTAGAAAATTGAAAAATTTCAAAAATTTCTGAAAATGGAAAATTTTTAAATCAGATACAGAAGACTTGAAGAATGAAAATATTATTCAGCAGTTCATTTTAAATCGTTACAATTGAATAAGCACAAGATATAAAAAAAAGGGTTTTTTTTGGAAACAATTAAAACAGTTTTTAACTTTGAGCTTCAAGTACAGAAGCTTTGTCAGCACTGGTTGAATGTTGTTAGGGGATAGTGGGAATGATGAGAATAATAACTAACAATACACATGTTCTTAGAACTCAACTAATGATAGATTTTATTGACCATTGACACATCTTAGATAAACCTTTTTAAAAGCTCATTATGATGTAGAGGTTCAACTTCAGAATGTTTGATAAGGAAAGAATAATCTCAATGATAGAAGCCAAATGTCAAGTCAACTGGTAATATTTTGTTTACCATAAACAAACTGAAAATGTAATAATATGAATGTCAATATTTTTCTTCTGTTCAATTATGAAATGTTCAAATAGGAAATAGAAATTTGTGACTCGGGACCATGAAATAATATCAAGACCTTATATCAAAGGTGTATTCCACTCAGCGTTCTCGGTGCCTGAAATACACATGGCACTAATGACGTCATGAGCAAAGCTTACGGCGACCCATGTCATAAGGTGTGTTGAAGTGAGTGTTTAAAGAATTAGCGGAATTTTCAAAACCTAAAGCAAAGGAGGGGTCATTTGGAGCTTAACTCCAAGTTTGTGGGGTTGCAACCCTTGTCACCCGGCCGCCACTTTAGAAAAAGGTCTATAAAGACCTTTTTCGTTATATCTCGCAAACTATTCATTATATGAAAAATTTGTATAGATTTAATTTGTGGTAAATCGCTTTGACTACAATTATGTTAATATGACTTTTTATCGTAAGTTGTAAATTTAAAAAGTTAAGAGCTAAAAAGTGCAAAAATTTCCTTTTTGCAGATGCACATGCGAAACCCTTCCTCTTTACTCAGTCTCTAGCGAGACTAGTACTAAATCTGAAAATTATATCTGTTTGACAGACAGATTTTCCGTTTAAAGGGTTAATCTAACATTGTATTACTTTTAATCTATGAAATATGTTAAGATTCAAGATGAGTTGTTTGATTATAGTTTTGCAGTGCTCTTGGAGCTTCTATTGTACCAATGACATTTGTAGCAATAGAGGGAATGACTGATAACATATCTGCAGCTTTTTTTTCTTCATTGCTCATCCTTTTTGGTAAGCAAAAGTAATATATTTACCCATATTTATATTGTATGATACCTCATAGAAAAATAT
Source organism: Diorhabda carinulata (assembly GCF_026250575.1). Taxonomy (NCBI): domain Eukaryota; kingdom Metazoa; phylum Arthropoda; class Insecta; order Coleoptera; family Chrysomelidae; genus Diorhabda; species Diorhabda carinulata. The sequence continues at coordinate 36,156,788 of NC_079462.1, forward strand.
TTGTTCTCAAAATCTTTCTCATATAGCAAAGCAACAATTTTTCTTATCAATTATTAAAACTTATTATATTTGCAAATTTAAGTGTGTGTGACACTGTGTTTAGTGCTTTTTTAAATACACAAATTTAAGAGTAGTTTATTAATTTCATCATTACAGTTATTTTATTAATACTTTTTTACAGATGTTGGTCTTATTACGCTTTCCCAGTACATTTTACTGGATCCGCTACTATTATGTTTCATGATGGGCAGTTTTATGGGAGCAGTAAAAGTATCTTCCAGCAAAACAAAAGAATTTTCATTGAAATGGTGGTTCTGGCTAATATTCACTGGAACTATGTTAGCTTGTTGTATTTCCGTCAAATTTGTAGGACTATTTGTGGTGTTACTAGTAGGTTTAATGACTGTTTCTGATCTTTGGAATATTCTTGGAGACTTGAGCAAATCTGTGGTAAGTAAAATATTTGTCATACTATTTCAAAGAAGGTTAAGCTGAAAACTTGAAAATATAAAAAAGATGTTCCATAAAGTTCACTCATTTATCTATTTACATTCAAAATATGTTGGTCAAACAGGATAAATAATTGCCACCTTTGGAACATAAGTAAAAAACAGAAAATAGACATAAGGATTACAAAGTGAAAAAGGAGCAGGATAGGTCATACATTATGACAACCAGCAACAAACATAACTATACAATCATTTTATTATTATACAACAAGTGATCTGTACGAATATGGAAAAGAACTGTAATAGATAAACTTAATATGGAAAGATGCTACAGAAATAGACTGAAACAGAAAAAATGGATAACCCTCGTCATCAAAATTTAGATGGAACCCACAAAACTACTTATAGTGATCTTATCATTTTACCAAAGTTACTAGGTCCTTCACTCCACTGGGAAGCTATACGCCAATGAACAATGAAAATAAGAATTTACAGAGATAGTTGCTTTGATTATTCAAAAGATCAACAACTGGGGATTATTTAATAAGTCTACAAAAGAGAGAATTATTAAATAATTTAATCAATTGAAAAGATTTATGATAATATAATTTCAAAAATAATTTGAATTATTTTTCTCTGTAATTTGATAAAATTTCTAGCTTTGATAAGAAACATTTTATTTCTAATAATCTAAAATTAAAAATCGATTGTGAATAAATGTGAACTGGAAAGCTAATTTATCAATCTAATCTATCATTAGGAGTAATTTGTTGTAGCAAAACAATACCATATTATAGTTGAATGAACAAAACATTTGACAGCAGTGATTACTGGATTTAGGATATTATTAAAGTCGAATAAACAGATGTATAATAGGTACTGTATACAATAGTCATGGATATCATATTAAACCATACATCCGCAGAATATTTTCTGCACTAGTTACACAATATACTATATACATAAACAGATATAAGATGCATACTAAGCAGTTTCTTTATTTGGGTAACTTCAGCTATCCTAAAACATATGGCAAGAAAGAAATACAATAAATTTTCATTTTCCTTATCTCTACTAATAAATCAGTTTTTAATGAAACATGGACAATAATTTATTATTTATTTCATTAAAACAATTATTATTTTTTAATTTTCTTCAATGACACATTATTTTGACTTGGAAATATTAGATGAATTAAAATAAAATAATAAAAAAAATAAATAAAACATTGTTTTCACACTCATTGTAAATTTAATGGTAACAGATATTTCTTTTCCTTATTTTCTTTAGGTTTTTCTTTCTTCAATAATATCCCCAAAGTAATGCCACAAAATATAATAAAACCTACAGTAGAATTAGAAAGAAATTTTCTAGAGCAGTCGCTAGCATCATTAACTTTTAATGAAATGATTTGATTTGCAATGTGTAAAGATACTAAGCTCACAGCAGTGTAATATGGCCAAGTTTGCGAATTCATAATTCCAGATAGTATGAGACTTCCTATCATTGTTGAAGCAAATCCACTCAACCATATTTTGGTATAATCATTAAATTTAAGTGCAGTGGATTTAATCCCTAATCGTAAGTCGTCTGATTTATCTTGATGGGCGTAAATAGTATCATAAATAATAGTCCAGCACACACCAGCTAAGTATAAAGGTACACATATTGGTACGTCAACATATCCATGTATTGCACTGTAACCTAGCAGAGCACCCCAGTTAAAAGTCAATCCTAAAACTAACTGTGGCCAATATGTAACTCTTTTCATAAGAGGATAAGTAACTACTAAAGCTAATGAACTAGCACCGAGAAATACACTAGGCCAATTTAATTGTAATAAAATAGCTAAACCTACACTTAGTTGTCCAGCAAGAAACACAAATGCTTGCTTCATAGATATATCACCATTCACTAAAGGCCTCTCTTTGGTTCTTGCGACTTTTCCATCAATATCTTTATCCCACATATCATTTATTGTGCAACCAGCTCCTCTCATAACTAATGCTCCTGTTGCGAATAATGATAACATGGACAGGTCTGGTATAGAACCTGGAACTGCTGCTGAAGCAATACTCCAACTGCATGGCCAAAATAATAACAACGTGCCTATAGGTCTATCAAACCTCACTAGTTTTAAATATGGCTGAACTTTTTTTGGTGAATTGTTGACTAATTTTGCAGTTAACGATTTATTATCAGATGGTGTTTCCTTAAATGTGGGATTTGTATAGCTGGAATTGAATGCCGATAAACTATTTTGAAGTTTACTTTCGAAAATTCTTGTATATCTGATATAATTTCGTGTAATTAACTTTGATAACATGTTGAATTTAAATTGTTTCCACTATCTTTTCGGGTACATTTTCTTTGTGCGAGTTAGGTTAAGTTGTGTTGGTTATATCATTTGGACTTGACATTGACTTTTTTCAGTGTGCTTTTTTCATATGGCCTTGTCTGTTTAGGCATCAAGCAACAATTTAAGAAACATACAATCAAATTTACATATTTATAATATAATATCAATTTAATTAACACTTATTATTGTTTTTTATAAAAAAAACTTAAACATACAGGGTACTGTGACATACTGTGACCAGTATACAAATTTCAATATTCTTTTTATCGAATATAGATAATAAGAGCCATTATATTTGTGTTAGATAAATAATTTTCATATAAAAATATTTCACGAAATAAGGTGATATTAACGAAATTTACGATTTGTTTGATAAAATGTTTGAAGTCTTTCGCTAAAAATTATTCACATTTGTACAACAGTGCATTAAATAGAAGTACGTTTTGATATTATACTTCTGGCAAAAATTCCGGGTATTCGAAACCACAATAATAAGTAAAACTATAAGCAAAATCCTCAATTTCATAGTCGTTAGCGCATTTTTTTAAATTACGACTGAGTTTTAAGGGGCCATTTCGAAGTTGTTTACCACTAGTTGAGTTTTCATGCCCAGGTTATCATTTAAAATCTCATTAATTGATTTGTTGAACATAGATATTTAAGCGGCTATTATTGTTAGAATTAATTAGTAACACTTTTCTTAAAGCTACCCAACACAAACCACGGTTTTCAGGTTATGAATGCTGATTGAAACTAAAACTAAAAGAGTATTCAAAGATACTAAAGTAGTTTCAACTAAAGAAGTATTCCTTAAATGAGCTCTCCAAAGAAATCTTCAGTAATGATAATAGTTCTTTAGTTACATACTCTTTTAGTTGCAACTAAAGAAGTTTCACTTCCTAATGTAATATATTTTAATGATTTGGTGTTTGTCGACGTTAAAATTTGTATTTTAATATTTCAACTTTTATTAAATGAGAATTTTTTCAATAATTTCAGAGTCACACATTGAAGAATCTATTGGCCAGAGCTCTATGTTTAATTGTACTACCGGTACTACTGTATATTACATTTTTCTACATCCATTTACGAGTCTTGAACAGAAGGTACGTTTTTTTTGTCATTTATCAAATACCTCTACAGAGATTTTCAAAATTGTGGATCGAAAAAATGAAAGCAAAAGGATATTATATCGATGAAACAAAAATCTAAATATATAATACTACAGACTGTAGTTTTATGATTATTATATTCTTATCTATATATGTTCTTCAGTATATGAATATCAAAATTTTTAACTATAAATATCAATATTATTTTTATTTGTTGTGCATCACGCAACTATATGATAGACAAAAACTTTCGAATGGAAGAGTATGCTGAAGATATTTTATTCTTCAAAGAAATGGAGGAATCTACTACAGGCCCAGATCTTTTCGATATTTCAGATAACTTTATGAGTCTGCATGATATTAACGTGCCAAAAATGTGTTGGAATATGTACTGAGAGTAGCGGTTCAATAGCAGGTCGAAACAAAAGACTTCAAGTTCTCATTCGGTAAATAGCAACCAATGCGATTTAGACTCATTGCAGATGCCATAAAGAAGCATTGACTGCTGAACATCTTATTATGGAGCTTCTTGGTATTCTTAAGATTGTGATCAGTGTGATAAAATTTCTAGATTTTTTTTATAGATTGATTTCATTGAATAAGCATTATTAGAGATTTTCGCCATCTTCGAGGAATTTATTTTTTCTTCAATCTTTGATAAACAACAGTGTAGTTTTGTAACAATTTTCTTAAGACATGATAGCGCTTTTATTTGATGATAATTTTTGATATTTCTTGAAAATTTTAGTGGCAATGGAGATGGATTTTACAGTTCCGCTTTTCAGTCTCAATTAATAGGTAAGTAAAAATTAGTGTTCAAATATCGTAGAATGAAGTTATATGCAAAATGTCTTCTAGTAGAATTATTTATTTTGTTAAAAATGGTTTTTAATAGGTAACAGTTTGCATAATGCCAGTATGCCACATCAAGTAGCTTATGGAGCGATAATTACAATTAAAAATCATCGTACCGGTGGGGGATATTTACATTCACATTTTCATTTATATCCCGAAGGAATTGGAGCCAGGCAACAACAGGTGAAGATGCTTGAATTTATTTTTCTATTAATTTCCAAAATAAAATTTTTACACACTCAAGAAATAATCTTTACAAAGGTATTCAACACAAAAATAACAACCAAATATACTAAATATATTTTTCTGAAAATTGATCGAAATTTTTGATTGATGAATTAAAAATTTTCTTACCACAATAGTTTTATATACTTTTACTAAATTTTAATGGCTTTTTTTATGGATAATATCCTTGATGTTTCGACTCAATTGCGGTCATATAATTGTATCAATCAATAGATCACAAGTATATTAAATCAACGTTTCATTATTGAAAACGTTTGTCCGCACAAATAGCTTGTACCAAACATAGCCATTATTCTCTGGGCGTGGGCAACTATATGTGGGTATTGTGTCCTAGATGAGGACTTATAAAATTCCAATTTGCTGGTGTTCAGAAATAGTTGCTTCAATTGGGTAGTGCGTTCGACGACATACGCACCTACTCGAGCTTCATTTTCGGTTTTCGCTCATATCACCGTCCGCGCTCGCATCTGTTGTTTTATGTGCGACGTGCACTGTTATTACTGCCAATTGATAATAATGTAATTTCTGATAATAAGAAAGCTGTACTTGATTTTTTGTTGGTCGCGGGCCGGATTTTAACGCTTTGCGGGCCATAGTTTCCCCATCCCTGGTCTATATAGTCCCATTTCAATATTTTGTAAAATCATTTTAAGATTTCAATTTGATATGTAAGTTTAGAGATTCTTTTTTATATGAAAATTGTCCATTCTACATAAATTATGTATGATTATTTTTATTACATGATTTAACTTCATTTAGATCTTTTGCTTAGTAATCATTTCGAAAAAATGTATTCTATGGATGAAATTATATTTTTCAAATTAATTTTATATCAATTTTTTTTTATAATATCAACTAACCTCAATTATTTTTTCCTAGATCACAACATACACCCATAAAGATGATAACAACAAATGGTTAATAAAAAAATTCAACTCTGAATCATATGATGGAATTGAAATAGTAAAAAATGGTGATTTGGTTCGTCTAGAACATATTCCTACTCGACGAAATCTACATTCACATAAAGAACAAGCTCCAATTACTAAAAAATATTTTCAGGTAAAGACATATTGTATAATTAAAGGGGTATTGAAGCTATTGGAATGGTTTTCTGGGGTGGATTAATGGTTTAGCTGTAAACACAGGGTTCTCCAGTATCGTAGTAAGAAAGGGGACACAATAGGTATACGAGACCCCAAATCTAAATATGTATACATATACATACCAAGCTCACATAACAGATGCTGCCAGTTATAACAAAGAATCATGAATGAGTGACAACCATCTAAATTTTTCATTCTTTTAATCAGGAGCGATCCGGGGGTCCTTCGATTCTTTATTAGTTAGATTCACTGATGTTAACAGGTTGTTTGAGTGCTCAGTAGTATAGTCCACTTAGAATCCTTTCGTTACAGTTATTGGAATGACCTCCTGTAAACCTAATTTTATTTTATGGACTTTCTATTTTATGGTATCAGTTGAAAAAGTTTTTAATGTAAATATACCAAACTCAACAGATGCTGCCATTCACTGACAAATAGTTCTAGATAGATCCATATTGCATAACCACATGACTATTACAGCTATTTGCGTGACCTACCTATGGACAAATGCTATTTTATGGACTACTTATTTATGTCTTTCAGTTTTCACTGTAGCTATAGCAATGTTTGCCACAAATAATAAATTATTGCAAACTATTATGGGTTTAAAACGGATTATTGTATTTATTTCAGGTTACCGGATACGGAGAAAATGGAACAGGAGATGCCAATGATGTATGGCGAATAATGGTTGTTGGAGCGAAAGTCGGAGCAGATGTTACAGCAGTAACTAGTAAATTGAAATTCATACACTATCTACAATCCTGTATTTTAACTACCACCGGCAAACAACTGCCGAAATGGGGTTATGAACAGCAAGAAGTCACTTGTAATCCAAATTTGAGAGATCAAAATGGAATTTGGAACGTTGAAGAAAACATTTTTGAAGCATGTAAAGATATTATTCTATTCCTTATTATGATAAGTTATTTGAATCGATATTTTTAAAATGAATGTTCTCTTGAACTTAATAGGTCTAACATCATTAACTTGTATGCAGAACTTAAATATGGCTGTACAAACACTGATAATGCTTTTGAACAAAACGTTCAGAAGAGGCGATTACAGCAGAAAACTAAAAACAATTCGGAAAGTCATGAATTGGTGGCGTTTCCTTTATATCAATGAATCCATAATTCATTTTGCTGTTTAGAGCAACTTGGGCGAAATAAAAAGAGTGTTTTGTGCCAATATATCTTCATGAATTAAACTTGGATTAAGCACTGAGCTAAATCAAAACGACAGGCATTCACTTTTTTTATCTAGAAATAACAATAAAAATTATTAATTTTTATATGAAAATTTATGATGCTTTTAATTTTGAAAGATGATATTCTAGCCTTGATGGGAATTTTTATTTTCACAGAGTGATCCCATTGATAATTTATATATGTTCCTAATATTACCAGCGTTCACTTTTTTATTGTTAGTTTATTGTGAGCTCGTGTAAGTAATATGAATTCTATTAATTATCATGCACTTAGTTTTAATTATATTAAAGTTAACACCATATTGCTGGTTACACTCTGCTACGAGAGTAATTAAAGTCTGTAGGCCTTTAGACTGTTTACAAATATCATTATGTCATCTGCATATCTTTTATTGCATATTTCACTGTTCACAGAAAGTCCAATCTTGCTGTTTTCTAAAACCTTTCTTGTTCTGCGTAGAGGGGATAATATGCAGCCCTATTATTTCTTCCGTTAGTTCACTCCCCACTCTAATATTGGCTGATTTGTTGTAATAGAGGTGGTGTTTTATTCGGTTATCTAGATCAATAGTTTGTAATATCGATATCAGCCTGTCGTGTTTGATGTTGTCGAATGATTTGCTGTAATCAATGACCAAGAGGTATTTTGTGCGTGACTCTGCACCTCATTGTTGTGCATCCATAAAGTTTTCCCAAAAGTGACTATTCGCTCAAACAATCTACAATGCAACATTATAAGAAAATCTTCCCTTTCAAAATTTTTTTCGTCGAATAAAGGTTCTAATTTTTTTGTGATTTGGTTATGATATTAAATATGAAATATCGCCATTGAATAATGTTTCTTTTTTTTTAGTACCGAATGTTAACTTTGAAGTATACGCCCCTAGTTTTTTGGAACGATTTCTCGAATCTCACGCCGTAATGTTTCAAGGAAATGCTGGTTTAAAACCGAAAGAAGGAGAAATTACATCACGTCCTTGGCAATGGCCGATCAATTATAGAGTATGGTCTATATATATATATATATATATATATATATATATATATATATATATATATATATATATATATATATATATATATATATAATTTTATTTATTCCTTTTTAGGGACAATTTTTTTCCGGAACTCAATTTAGAATATATCTGCTTGGAAATCCTGTAATATGGTGGGGGAATTTGATATTTATTATAATATTCTTATTAGCTTTTGGTGTCCATGCTATCAAAGTACAAAGAGGATATGTAAATTCTTCAAGCGGTAAGTAACAGGAACAGTATCATGAAAATATTTCTTCAGCTTTAATTGAAAATAAGAATAAATGTAGGAATTAATTATTGTAATAAAACGGATCCAACTTTCACCCAACCACATGCTTTAAACAAAACAAAATCAAAAACAAAGAGTGGGTTTAAAGTGCAATATTACCGCCGCCATTCCTCAGAAAGCGCCGTAGCGAGAATGACAACAACAGAAATTTTTTTACGGTTTGCAGAGACAGATTCTATAGTTACTGTGCAACGTTCGTTTCGTATTAAGTTCCGTAGTGATTCTCCTGCCTATAAGAACATCCACAGATAGTATCATCATTTTACTTAGTAAATGAAAGAATACAGGACGATCAAGAGTTAGTGAAGAGAGTGTTGAGCAAGTACAATAGTCATTCACGCCTAGCCCAGATTGACAAATTTAGATCATAGTGAAAGATACACAGCAACTATAACGAATTGAATCATGATTGTTTCCATTTTGCAGCTTCGACTATGCATCGATCGATGCATAACATATATTTCTTCGATTGAGTTTAACTTCCCCTCTCACTAAATATTAGCTCTCTCTTGGCATAACACACACATACACGCGCACACACACACACATTCGCACGCACATCCATAAGACAGTCCCCCATTTGAATGTAAATAAAAGTTAAGTAAACTTTCTCACAATCCAATCCCACATATCCCAAATATAGGCCCTCCTAAATAACCTTTCGTTTGTTAATAAATCCAGTTCAAAAAACCGAACCGGAAGTAAACATTTCTATTAATTGGATAAATGGATTCTATGATTTCAGAAACGCTAAACTAACCTGTTTTATGATCCTGAACCGGACAAAGGAGAAAGTTTACTGATTTTTCATCTTTATTCCTTTATTTTTTATGCATATATGTTTCATTTTAGATTCCTATAAGAAGAATTTGTCGGCTTGTGCTTGGTTATTTTTAGGATGGTTGTTACATTATATACCGTTTTGGGCAATGGGCCGTGTACTCTATTTCCATCATTATTTTCCAGCTCTTTTATTTAGTTCCATGATAACAGGTAAATAATTTAAATAATAATATTGAAATAATGATATTGGTTTTTTTACTAAATATATGATAAGCTTTAACTAATAGTTTTAAGGACTTGTGAACTTAATTACTTTTTCCCATGCTACTCCACTACCAGTTTCAATAAAAACCAACTCGGTTTTTGCTTACAAACCATCCAAGAACCTACTCGTATTCTTTGATGCAACATCACGTGAATCTTTCTTCAGAAATTTAATACTATACAAAAAAGGTTTCTTAACATTTTTGACTAAATTGATAAAGACTGAAACGTCAATTTTTATCTTTTAAAAATTATTTAAAAAACTAATTATATTTGTTTTTATTTGTCTATCTCAAAACTTAAGTAGCACCAACCCTCGCAACAGTGGAAATATTTGTTAAGAAATGTAGTGAATATAAAATTTAGTTAAATAATTTTAAAATTTTTTTTGTTTTAGGCATATTAATTGATTACTTGCTAGAAGAAATTCCAAGTTATTTTTCACCAAACACATCTAAAATAGTGTATGAAATACTTCTAGGACTAGTTCTGTCGACAATAATTTACAGTTTTTATCTATTTGCTCCTCTTGCTTATGGAATGGTAGGACCATCATCCAATGAAGTGAATTCCACCATGCATGGACTGAGATGGATGGAAAGTTGGGAATTTTAACCCAAGTTTTATCTATTATGACATAATATTTTATCTATTATATATACACATTATATTTTATATCTATAATTTTCAATTTTTATTTTTGTACTTATTTATGGCTTATAAAAATCAACTGAAAAATGAAATTGTCATTTTTTTAACACTTTTATATTCCCTGCATTAGAAAAAACAGAATTAATTCGCTAATTGATAAAGTCTCTGATCTCATGTGTCACATCTTTTTTGTATAATTCAAGTTGGAGTTTGATGTTGAATTTGTGTTGTTTAATACTAGTTCGAACGCTTTCAATCGATTTATCAACATCCTCATTCTAACTCTACCTCAATTTCACGTTTTTCTACTAAATACAGAAATATTAGATACAATTCAAAAATATTAAAATCGCTATTATTTTTAAATATAGAAATATAGGAAAAAATTATAGTACTTACCAGATTTTTCGGAGTCCAAGGCTTCTACTCGCGAATCTTCAAACTACAAGAGGGTTCTTAGCTTACCTATCTACTCCACGTTTAGAATTAGTCAAGGGCTAAATATTTTACAATGCAAAAAATGCACAATCACTTGCCAATTAAAATCAAATCATTATCATCTTTTCCTGCATTTCGAAATAATTTGAGGACATATTTACTGGAAAATTTCTATTCTAATAATAATAAAATCTAATTCCAGGCATGCTGCATACTAGTTTAATTTTTCTATAGACATATACTAATTATTACTTTTACATATAATTTTGTTATTCATTCATTATTGAAATTTTATTTTATGAGTATCTTTATTTAGTTATTTTTATGTTTGTTTTCTAGTTTTTACAAGCTTTTGTCAATAAACCATTTTTCACTCTCTGTTCTAGAGCTTCTTTTAATAGATATTTATTAGAAAATAAAAGGAGTAGGTAAATTGTCAAAAGTTCTTTATTTGATACAAACAACTAATCGTATTGAGTCACAAATAACCCTAAATAAAAAATAACAGATTGTATAATAAACGTTTTATTACATAACACACTTTAAAAACGATAATGCTACTATGCCAAAAAGTTTTTATTAATTAAAATGAAAATATTTCTGAATGGTACAATAGTTCATATCCATGTTTCATAATTTTGTTTCAAATTACATTATAACTCAATTTTGTTGGTTAACAAATACATCCTGATAACGCTTTGTTTCAAAAATATTACTCACATTGTTGAAAGGCAACTTAAAGATAGTATTACGACTATAGCGATATTTGATTCAATATATATGGTAGTCTACGAGCTGCTAAATATAATATCTACAAGATTGTGATTGTCAAAAATTATAATTTCTTATGAAAATCTATTCACCTAAACGAAGTGAATTTGTCAATTCTGATTCTAAAAAGTTGCACATTATCCTAGTGTTTCATAAATGTAAAGACTTTTATCTCATATCCATTGGTTTTCGCTAAAACTATAACTCTGTATTACAGCTGATACACTATACACTACGAATCAAAACATTTTTGTATTATTTACCAAATAATCATAATTCGGTCGTTAATATGTTAAGATGAATAAAATTTCTACAAATTATCGCATAGTGTCACTTCGTTTCAAATGTTTAATATGTAATAAGTATATGGGAGTTATCCCATATATAAAACTAATCCAGTATTTGAAACTATATAAAAAACAGTGAAATCTATTAACAAACAAAATAACACAACTAATCAGTAAATAAAAAAAATAATTTCTAGGAATACATATTATTTTTCAAACCATTCCAACTTAGAAGTGATTGAACAACGAAGTTCAGTTCACTTTCCCATGCTTTCAGATCTGATAAATTATCAGCAGAAATAAAATATTTTTTAATATCTAGATAATCCCGCAAAGGCAAATACAGTGTTCTCGGTCGAGCACAAGCGCTTCTATCGGCGAATGTTATCTTGAGTTCCGTGCAATATCTCAAATCTACAACGTCAATGGGAACAGTTGATTCTTCAGATGGGTAATTCCAGTATTGTAAAATAAATCCATCCAATATGCACCATCTTCTATTCCAAGTTATTACGCCGTTTTCTATTCCAACTGTGAGAAATCCAGTTAGTTTATTGGTTAATTTATAAGTATATTGGACGTTCACATCGAAGAATGGTTGAAGAGGATTATTGGAACAAATATAATCCCATTTTACATGCAGATTTCCATCATCACTAATTTTTCGTAAGTCTGAATGTCGTATGTTGCATTTACCAATTAGATTGAAAGCAGTATTTTCTGTTTGGATAAAGGTATTCCTTGGATTGCTTTTCAGATTTTTGTTGCATCGTATGATACTTCTCGGAGATGGGCATTTACCATTCTGGAATATGAACAAAAAACATTCATTTTAGTGAACATTTAATAGATATTTACGATAAAAGTGTCGTAAAGATTCATATTGCGAAATAAGATGGGAAACCCATTGAATATCGACATGATGGATGGAAATCCAGTAGTGTCGCTGAAGGATATGTAGAAATATCCTTAGAAAACAAAAAAAAATGTAGCTACTGAAATAATGGGAGGAGAAATAGTTTCTACAAAAAATTCAATTGAAATTGAAAAGAGCTACCATATAAAATTATTTCAAGCTATACAAGATGTCCCAAAAGTAGCATTCGATTTTTTTAATAAAACGCCCTATACAGCGTCTCTAAAATAGGTTGAAAATTGAAAATAATTGGGGTTCACTTAGTAATGCCATTCCTATTCAAGATAAAGGGCGTTGAAAAAATACATTTCTTACAATTTTGCAGAAACTTTTTTATAAAATTTTATACGAATCTGTTTTGGAAGCTGATACGCCTCATGCGTTTGTTTTTATATCTGACTCTCATAGAGGGCGTTAATTACACGGTTCATATCAAGTACTACTTAACATAACTTTTAAAGTTAGGTTAAGCACTTAAGTTATTCAATTTCACACCAAAAATGTACTCTCGATAAAATTCGATACTGTATATAGAATTTTTGACAATCTAAGGTAGTGACTAGCCTCCATTTGTTGATGTTTTTAGTTATTTATGTTGAGTGAGATAATAAATAGAAATATCATCACACTCCAGCAACGATGTCATTGAGTAAAAATTATCAAATTTTTGAGAACGAAATGTCTATTCTTGGAACCATATAATATAAACATTTAAATAAATCTTAGCACTTACCTGATATACACAGTTTTCATCAACTATTAGTAAAGAGTAGACGGCAATAGTAATGTCGAAATCTTGATGTAATTTTGAAAATTTGAATGTTTTTGGTACACTAACGGTTCTATCCATATCTTCAATGATCCCACTATCTAAAACGTATTTTCCACTTTTCAGAACGACTATAAAATATTCTTGACAATCTGTGAATTTTTTCGAGGTCGTTTCTTTGTTTTGAGTGAAAGTAACATCTGATAACAGTATTTCTCCTGTGCATCTACTATCGGCAGCTGAGACATATGATTCAAATTCTATTACATTTATTTCATTTACGAGTGCTTGTTTTGTTATAGCTGAAAACAAAAATATTTGAATATACTTCGGAACAAATCGTGTAGATGATAAAAGTTTATTTTTTGTGAAGCACTAGAATAAGGCATAAACCATCTAAGAAAATCACGTGTGCATTACTAAAAACCAGAAGTCAGTTTGTCAAGTTTTACACGTGTACCAGAACCGATAGAATAAATTTTTTCCCCTGAAAAAAGTGAGAAGTGTAAAAGTTAAATTGAACTATTCAGTATAATACCTGCATCTTCTGATATTCATATTATATTACATTTTTTCTAGAACCTGTGGCTGAGTGATTTAAAAAGGATTTGAAAGACAAAATTTAACACAAATTAACATAACATTATAAAATTTTTATAACATTCATTTAATAAATACTTTATACATTTTTATTTATATACTACTCTTTTTCTTTCGTACATAAACGATCTACTTCACAAAACTGCAAAGCCGCAGACCATAGCACACTGGTGTCGTCTTTCGAATCAGCCACCCCAATAAACACCCAAATACGTAGTAGCAACAGATCACCATCAATAAAGATGGTAAACTCACTTTCTTCAGATACAAGTAGTAATAATTCGATTAATAAAATGTTTAATTTGATAATCAAAGTGATCACATAATTATTCCTATCTATATTTTATAAATAAATAAAATACCTACTCGCAATAAGTAAAATTCTTTCTGCTTCTATTCGTTCTCTTCCAACGATGAAGTTCTTTGAACTCTTACAGTAACTGAGAGCTTTAGACGTTTGAAATATAATAGAATGTTGTTTTGATAATTCCAACTTATATTGATCCAGAGTGGAAATAGGTTTTTCAGGCGATGGACAATCCTTATTTTCATCAAATATAATCTCTTCATTTTTGGTAACATCACTACGAGACGTCCATTTTGACTTATTACGTTTCAAAATTCGTTTTAAAGAAGATCCGATAGAGGTAGTTGATAATAAAGAAGATATTCCTGAAGTCCCAATGCTTTCTTCACATGCTTCCATGTTTGAGTCACACTAAAAATACCATAATTTCATATTAATTTGAATGATTCCCGAAACATGAATTTGAAACTCTTGCGAATCGGAAATAGTTATTTATATTACAAGGAATGTAAGTAACATTTACTAGTTGAGACTAATTTGCGTCCAAGCCATAAAGAGGGCTAATAATAAAGTTCAAGACTAGTAAATATACTTACATGCCGTGAAATGTAGAAAAAATTTTTCCTTTTCACGCAACATTAATTCTGATGTATCTATTAATTTAATTCGATACTTTTCAAATGAAATTATGGTCCGGTTTCTACAGCATCTTAAGCATTAATATTTTATCAACGTCAAGCTGACAGTATAACCCAAATCTAAATGGATATAGAAGAAGCAACAAATATTGCTTGTCTGCCGCTCGACAAAGAGGTATGAAGCAATATTAATATGTCACGAAATGGTGCCAAAGATTACTGCTGCAGCCGTACTTTTAGCATATTTTTTATGAGAAATCTGCTGTTAAAGTCTCCATCAATCTTATGGTGTGAAAATTCTATGCTGAAGACAATCCTTGTCATAGGTAAAGTCGCTTAAATAATCATAGGAAATGACATATAAATTTGTACAATTCTGTATATTCTATAAAATAATATAGTATCACTGACCAAAAGAGCTTCACAATTTGACTGAAATCCAAGGTGTATAGAAGAAAAATGACTTTTTTTAAAGTACTACATTTACTATAATTTCAGGATAGCTTTCTACTCTCGTCGTGGTCTTCTGAATCTCGACTTGTTTACTTTTCAGTATATTTCTTATTTGCCGGAAAAGCTAAAAGTCTTATGTGCAAAATGTGATAAGTTAGATGTCGGCAGAGAAGAAGACTTTTAGCGTTCGAAAATATCTGAATCAAAAGCGACATGTGACAAGGTGCGTTATCTTGACGAAAAAGAAAGCTATTGACCATTTTTCTTTGCAAATGTTTCATATTTGAGGTCAAAGGATGTCCCGACCATTTGTTGGCTTCAACGGACTCAATTCTAATTTCAAACAGTTATCAAAGCTACTAAATGTTTATAGATAGATTTCAATATTTAGCGTGCTTCTTTGGCATTTTTTTCAATGTGAGATAAAACTTAATG
This sequence comes from Diorhabda carinulata, assembly GCF_026250575.1. Taxonomy (NCBI): domain Eukaryota; kingdom Metazoa; phylum Arthropoda; class Insecta; order Coleoptera; family Chrysomelidae; genus Diorhabda; species Diorhabda carinulata. The sequence continues at coordinate 36,172,766 of NC_079462.1, forward strand.
TGTTGTGCAAGATCACCACAGACCCAAAAGTTAATGAGGAAAAGTCTGAAAATTTTACCAGGCCAATAGACCTAATATGAGGTATAAGAGGCATCACTGGATGTAAGCCTCACCAAGACATTATAGATGTTAGATTATCTGACACTTGCGAGCAAATTAACCCATAGAATGTAAAAAAATATGCTGATTTTTAATAAAAACTTGTAATAAAAAAAACTAAAGCAACTATAGTAGTAGTCTGACAACCTAGAACTCCTCCCCACGTCTTAAATGATGTAAAAAATCATCTTAATAACTTATTTTTAATAAATGGATAGGTCGAGGAGGTCCTTTTGCATGGCCATCGCGTTCCCCGCATTAAATAGAATGGATCAACTTTTTTGGAGATATAACAAAAGCTTGATATATGCAATACCGGTAAACATAAGGAACGATAGAATAAACTTCCATTGTGACGTTATAAGACAGAATCTTGGAATGTTATTCCAAGAAATATCCTTCGGATGTGTGTAGAAGTGCAAGGTGCCCACTGCGAACATTTATTATCAGTTTTTTTTGTTTTTATTTGATATATTGTAGGTTAATCAACTAAATTTCCCTACATATCAATCTTTTTCTTACGTAACACATTGGTCGACAGTATGCAGTTCAATTAAAAATATGTTTCTTTAATATGTACAAAGATCTAAAAATATACATATCTCCTAAACCTTTTCGTTTAAAAATCGATTAAAAAAATTATTTTTGCTATCTTCAGATTGTGCAAGTTATTCCAACACACTAGATGGATATACGTATGTCCATGAAAAATTCATAATGTCACAGCTTATTTTCACGTCATCTATTCACTCCCGAATTTTTTTAATGTCCCGGAACACTCTGTAGTAGATTTAAGTGTTTTGCAGGGTAAAGGTTCTGATAGTGGCGATCCCCTGATGGTATTAGGTAAAAAAATGTGCTAAGAAGCCTAAACATGACGGGAAAACTTAATTTTATAATATTTAAGCCATAATATATGCAAAAATCAAAAGAATAAGAGCACAGCTCACGAGAATCCGTGAGTGAAATAAAAAAAAATTGCAATTTGCATTCTATAGTCTTAAAAACATCCTAAGATCTCACTGTTTTGACTGATCGCCGCTGTGAGTTGAGTTAAGTAAAGTTATCTATTGAATACTTACGTTACACGCACTTAGTTCATTCAAACTAGCTGCGTCTCCAAGTGCTTCGACCAAAAAACTTCTTGGGTCGTATTCAGAACAAGAAGAAATAACATCTACTTCAGAAGAATTCGAATCGTTCGAGATATCTTGTGTAAATTCGATATTAAAATCAGCGGATCCTATTAAATCTTTTTTTATGAACGAATATCCGTCCAATGTATTTATTGATCCACACTCATCGCTATTTGTATTTGCCACTGTTTCTTCTTCAGAATTATTACTTATTCTTGAAATCCTGCGTGTGTACATTCTACTTACATAGTAATTTAAAATATTTTCATATTTATTTAGTATAATACTTTGAATGATTGCAGAATCATTTGATTCCACACTGCTATTTCTCAACAAGGCCGTTTTTCCCATTATGGGGCGTTTATTTTTACTTCCCTGATGAGATTCTTTTGGATTGACATCGTTCCCAAAATTATTTTGAATAAATCTACCATCACTATCAGTATTTAGAGTTAATGTGGATAGTCTATTCTTGTTTATTTGTATACGATCTACTGTAGCTGCTCTATTATATAACAAATTTTCTTTTACCTTGTTATTTTCAGTGTTTCTATAAGATACGTTTGTTTTGTCGTTAGTTTTACATTCTTTAAATGACGAGCTTCCTTTTCCTGGAGAGGTAGATATATCAATATTATCCATATTTTTTACTGCTTTTGTACCTAAAACAATTAATACTTCAATAGTAGAAGTTTTGTCAATTGTAATTATGTGAGAATGTTAAGAATATATACGGTATGAAACAGCCAAATAAATAATGAGGAAAATTGAGAAAAAATTATAAAAGGATGTGTTATATGACACTGGTCAATACCAACTTTCTTATTTTATATGCAACTCCCTGTATCAAAAATGTTTCTTATTGCTCTGCTTTTATTACCTCCTCGTTTAAAGAAAATTTACGACCTTTTAAACTTTTTTTCAGTTGAGGAAATAGATGATAGTAGGACGGAGCCAAATCTGGTAAATAAGGGTAGTAATTCAAACCCTAAATCACGAATAGTAATCACCAGTTATTGTTCTACCCTTATCAAAAAAAATCAATTATGATTACTCCATGGCAATCCCAATAAACTGAAGCAAGAACTTTTTCAGCAAATTTTTGGACACGAAACTTCTTAGGACTTGGAGAACCAGAGTGTCGCAATTCCATCGATTGTTGTTTTGTTTCTGGATCTTAGAAATGTACCCAAGTGTCATCCATAGTAACAATTCGGTTTAAGAAGTCTACATCGTTTTCAAATCGAGCACAGATCGAACGCGATGCTTCTACCCTTGCACGCTTTTGGTCAACATTGAAACATTTAGGGATCCATTTTGCAGCAATTTTTCTCATGTCCAAATTGACGTGAACTATATGAAATATTTAGTGATTCAGATATCCGTTTTAGCCCAAATCGACGGTGTGATAAAATCGTGTCATAAACTGCATCGATATTTTCGGGGACTGACACAGAAACTGGCCATCCCGATGGGTCATCATCTTCAATGGGAAATTTACCTCTTTTGAAGCTTGCAGTCCAATTTTTCACGGTCGCATAAGAAGGACATTGATCCCCAAGGGTATTAAGCATATCTGCTTACCTCTTAACCCTTTTAAATACAGGTACTTGTTGATAGCTCGATACCCCAATTTTTCGATTTTCACAATTTCGGTGGACATCTTTTTTCTTTTAATTTATTGCGTAAGTCTGGTTTATTTTTTTGACGTCAAACTTTACACTGACACTTTTAATAAGTTATTGTTCGTTGCTATGGCAACGCAATATTTTGTTTATGCATGGAACTGGTCTAGGCTAACTAGATATTAATACATCCTCGTATCTCCATTAAATTTGTTATCAATGAAGAAGGGACCTTTATATGATTTCCAATAATTCCTGCCCAAACATTAAACTTTTTAGGATATTGCGTATGTTTTTCTGTCATCCAGTAATGATTTTCATTAGACCAATAGGGGCAATTTTGATTATTAACATGACCGAGAGGTGTATATTTGTTATCATTATAATTCAATACATCTTCTAATTGGCTCACATTGTTATCTAGCATTACCATTATTCCTAACGACATAGTCTTCCTGAGTTGGTATCATTTCATACGGACGCATTTTATTTTCCATCAATATTCGAAAAATTGATATGTGGCTAATGTTGAAAAATGGAGCTGCTTTCTACTAGAATCATATGGGTTTTCTGGAAACCCAAGCATAATATACAATTTCGTTTCATCATTAGAAGTTACTTTTTATTTACTCCCTGTAGAAAGTACACGCATGTCCTAAAAAATTCATAAAAGTAGGTATCTACGCCTATGGTAGATCAAACAAAACTGTCGGCAAGGGTGATTATATAAGTTTTTATAATCTGCAATTGATATTGGAAGAACTATAAAAAGGATTATCAGTTTCCGAACAACAATTAACGTGATCCGAACATTCGGATCATAAAAGTTAACCCGATCATAGAAAACCCCTGATGTGTGCAATGAACTGACTTATTACAAAATCCATGTTATATTCGAACTTCGCGTTCCAATCAAATTCACCTACAACGCCAACAGTAAAACTTTAGATAAAACAATAGATTATGGATGTTTATTTAGAATATAAAGTGTGAGGTTATGTCGAGTATAAATCCGTGCTGATCAAACGTATTAAGAAGGCTTTTGTGCACAACGTCACAAAACAAGATATTATATTTTTTGATAGTTTATAGTTTGACGAATCCAGCGATACCCTTCTTTCTATGTGTTATCGATCAAAATCTAAAGAAATTTGAGTTCAAAGTTCGCTCCTTTAACATGAACTCTTATGGAAGTCATAGTTAAATTCTTTGATTACATATTAAATCAGAATTGCTCAAATGTTAACGTTTCATTTAACAACTTTAAAGCGTTGTTTTAGATCATAATTTATTAATTTTAAATTTTAATTCTCCAATATATGTGGTATAAAAATCAATATATTTTAATTTCAATATGACTAGTTTGATAGACGCGGGAGTCTCATAAAGAAGTTATCTGCGCATTCGGAAAGAGCTGAGAGATCACTGTAAAGTAAGCATTTCTTTAAATAATTTAAATTGTGATTATAATGAGTGGATATCAGTACTGGCTACATGGTACTTATAGATTAATAACTTAGATAAAGTTGGTTGAGGTTTTAAATAAAATACAGAATAATAATAATAATAATAATAACATAACCTAACCCAACTTTCTCAACTAAGTAAGAAGAATAAAAACTGAAAATATCACGCCGTAGTATTACAAACCCTTTGTCAAATTTTCGGGTTATAAATGGGGTTTAATTTAAAGGCCAGTTAATTAAATTTGTAAAATAAAAATGGAAATTACAAACTGAATTGAAGTATGGCATTGTTACCGTAATAGTATTATTGGAAAAATTCCATTAAATAAGACATGATCCAACTCCTAAATGATTAATGGCAACATTGGACATGCCATATATGACACAATACAAAATGAGGTCTTAATCGAGTTACGAGTACGTTGCGCTTCACATAAAGCTGAAAAGCACACATTTTCATAAATGAATTTCTCAAAATCTATTTTCACATTTTAAAATTTCATATATAAACTCCTTACCTCATGGACTATTCGCCATGAAAATATGAATATCTAATTAGGTGGACTATAGTCTAAAGTTCAGCCACACTTTTCACTAATCAAATAGGAATTTCAACGTTAACAGACGTGAGCATTGCGGGTGTGTTAATTGGAACGTACCATTTAGCTGTTTATCTTCAGAATCTATATCAACAATGTGAAGAAATTAAATTATAAGAAACTGACAACCGGTCACAAAACTAACATTGTACTCAAGCCGGTTCTGCCTTATTATATATCGAATTACCAGGTTTTTATGATATTCTACATAATTGCAACTCAAAGTATTCAATTTAAATGAAATAGATTTATGAAAAATATTAATATGGACAATTATTAACGATATTACAATTTAATAAACTGTACTTACTTTTTTACAAAATAAATTATTTATACACACTTTCCACTGATTACTGTCCATATATTTTTATTTTCAACAAATAATTAAACAAGTTTTTACATATATATATCAATACATTCTCCTAATGCTACGAATAGCACAATGATTTAGTTCGTCTTCAGTGATAACGAATTACTTGCAAGTTCGAAACTTGAATACACTGAATGTGCTCAACCAATTTAGTAAATATAATACAATAAAAGAATTATCGCCTTTGAATCAACTTGACGTTTGCAATAGATAGATCCTTTATAAAATGAACATGTTTGGGATAACACGTTCGAACTTTTATCCTATTCATAGCCAAATTCACAAAACACCCTCTTAGATTACTTATCTATTATTTTCGATCGTACGGTTACAAAAAATTTTGATTTTAGTGAATTCGTATATGGGATTAGCTTAGTTTAATTTGAATAATTGATAAAAATCTTCATATTCACGATTTTCGTTGAAATGAATGATAATAAAATTATTACTTTTTAAACTTATCATAGAATAATAATAATAATATTATTATAAAATAATTCGTCAAAGTATGAATGCATTGAACTGCTTCATCAAAAGCATGCGCAAAAGAAGCTCAATTCATAGATGATCACGCTACTAAATTTTTTTCATCTTCTTTCGTAAATCTAACCGTCCTAATTAATTAATTAATAAATTGGCCAAATTGTAAATAAGGCTACGCAATTTCATTGTTATTATTAATAAGTGGCAACAAATATATTTTACCTTAAAATAATAGTTCTATTAAAATATAAAACGTTTACGTATCAAATGGCGAAAATTATAGTTCGAGATATATTTCGTGATTTATAATCAAAACAATATCAAATATTTACCTAATTTTTTTAATTTAATTTCCGTCTAAGGTGTCAATAAAATATTGGATCTATTTTATATGTGTATTAATAAAAAAACAAGATTAGATATAATTAAGAAATTTGAAATTGCAACTTTAAACAAGAAAATTGAAAAATAGAAGGACTTACCAATATAAATTTGATGACCATCGTAACTCTTACATTAAACTGTTGTTTCTTCAGAAACCACTAGAAATCATTAAAATCAAAACAAACAATTTTATTTAATATCCATTTACACAATTACTAATTTAATGGGTAGCCAAATACCTAAAATAAATATAATTTTGTAAGCAATAAACATTAATTTGACCTGATAATATAGAAATACATACTAATACAAAAAGCTGAATCATATAGCAAATGAGATTAATGTTTCTGTTAGTAGTTTCCCATGAATTTGTAATTGGATATATTCTCAAAACTTTAATACAGGCGTGTTTTATTTTAAAATTGTTGTAACCGAAGCAAAATTGCAAAAGTAATAATTAAAGTATTATAAATAAAGGTTAAAAATTATACACTAAACTTCTGGAAAAGAGAATACGTAAAAGTAAATTGGAAGGACAACATGCAACAACATACCATCCGGATATAAAAACTAATTATAATATATTTCAATAAATTTATAGCAAGTAATCGAATTAATATGAAAATAAGAACAGAAGAAATATTTTGCCTTATTTTTCATTTAACAAAAGTTTTCGGCTCAGTGGAAATATAGGAATATAAGAGTCTGCAGGAGGTGGAAAACCGAATGGAGTATGTAAAAGTTTCATATAAACTTTCTGTAGCTGCTTATTTAGTATTTTCCATATTACTGCAAAGCGTTATCATTAGAAAAATACAATGAAAAACTAAGATTTAAAATAGGATGTCCCGAAAATAATTGAACATAACAAATATATGATGATTTTTTTAGATGTTCTATTTGTTCAAATTTTCAACTCGACATGAAAAGTGTGAGTCAGTTTTGTGTAGATTACCATGTGTCTAGGTTTTGCTAAAATGTTTTATTTTATTGTTTCAAGTACTTCTAATCTACATATATTAATGATAATAATATACAGGAGATGATTGTTTGTATAAAAATAAGATGGATTTTAGTGATGAAACATTATTTTCACTCCACCTTTTTTTTTGGAGATATCACAACTACAATGTTGAGACCTTAAATTGAGTTTTTTTTTATTTTGAATTTCGGTAGGCAGAGAAATTTCGTGCAATCGTAAAGATATTATTACCCGGAAAATAGTAACTTTTAGTTTCTTTATTATCAAATTTGTATTTATGTTTCTCTCAGAATCTGTAGTTTCGAAAAGAAAAGATTAAGAATTGTTTCAAATAAAACGGCATTTTAAGTATTTTTTATTTTATTATACTATAGGGTGATATATTCATAGAAGTTAGTTGATACATGGCAAATTAAACCTCAGTTATTTTCTTAGTTATCATTGAAATATTTTCATTTTTGTATAATTGTGTGTAATGAAAATATTTATCTTTTTCTATGATGATGATGTTTATATTGTACTTATTGTCAAAAAATAATGAGAACGAAATTATGAAATAAATGAGATTATTGAAATTTCTCTTGTTTTATTTTTCTTGGAAATTTCCTTTTGGCTAGCAAGCAAGAGTGAGACGAATTTTTCACTTATTTAAACAATAGGATGATAAATGAAATTATTTTATAAATTCAAAAGATGCCAGATCTGAAGACTAGGACGGTTATTCGTATTATGCTTTTGGAATTCCAAAGTTTGCTTTGCAGCTTTCATACCCATAACTTTTGACGGTTTATTTTTAAAAATTTTGCATTTGAAGTTCTTCAAATAAAAAAAAGTTCAAAAAATTGAGATATAGAAATTTCTGTGGTGACTTCCTTCTACTTACCTACCGAGTAACGAAATACTCGCGAATGGATTTGCAAAATGGAAAGGGGCACAAATTAGCAAATTGCGTCACTTATTTTATTTACAAAAACTCTAAAACATGAATTTGGTTTAGATATTTAGTACTAGCAGCGCTATCTATGTACAGAAGCTCATACTGAGCTCATTTCAATATTAGTTTCTACTAATTCGTATGTCTCAGCTCTTGACTTTTTGTCACCTATTTATAAAACTGAAAGGAAGATGGCGTCCGTTATTTTCACACCAATTTATTTTTTTATGAAGACCAAAGTTGTGTCAGAATGAAGAAACATATTTTCATTGAATAATGTGTCCAACATCACGGAAATATGAATGGAAACTTATCTCGAACAAGCGAAACATAATTTTTTGAAAATGAGATTAAAATTTTTTGACTCCTTTGAGAGATGTATACAAATTTATATGAGAGGTAGGTAAATAAAAGAACCCTCTGTAACTTATTGTAAGTTAAGAAAAAGAATTTACCTAACTGACTGCAATATCATCATATTCGATTAAATAGTCATTATTTGTTATTTTATATACAAAGAACCCAAAATTGAAATTCTCATTATATTTCTTCTTTCTAATGTATCACACTGTAATATATCTTCATGTAAATGTAATCAATCCGGATTACTATAAAGTAGCTCCCATCCAATAAAATAATATGTTTGGTTTGTAAAGGAGTTGCAACATTCTGTATAGTTCGAGATAATTTCAAAATATGATTTTTAATGACCACAACTATTATTTGGTACACTCTGTGTAACTCTTTCAATATCTATATTATGTTAAAAGACAAAAATAAATAACTAGATATAAAAAGGTTTTATACATGAATTGGTAAAATTACTTTGATATCATGAGATATCAATATTCTTTTAGAATGGTTCAATAATTAGTTAAAGATCGTCTATTTGGTTTAATTGATTATTTTGGGGACGTCCTGTAGATAGTTTAGATTGTAACCGTAATTGATGTTTAAATAGCTACAAAAATGAATTTTTTTAAACCTCAAATACAGAAGACACCCTAAATAAATAAATAAATAAATAAATAAATAAATAAATATATATATATATATATATATATATATATATATCTACTTTGTAAAGCATTTACAAAAAAATGTAAGGAATTTTTTTTGAAAACTACTAGGATACATATAAATGATTAATATTTTTCTTATATTGTAAAATATAAATAGTTGAGAAAAACCTTGTATATCATAATTGACAAAAATAATTTCAGAACTAAAATAATATGAGCCTCTGTTAAATAACAAAAAATCGTAAAATTTTTGGTTGTAAACAACTAATAAAATCAGGTATTGAAACAAAAAAACAAAAAAGGGATTTTTTGTATAATTGGAATTCGAAAGCGGACGAATTTTATTTAAAATATTTAAGTAGTTTTAGTGAGACACTTGTCATGGCGTATCACAAGTTATTGTATGCCTTCATCATAGAAGGTTGCCGCATGTGTTTGGAACCATATTGTAACATGTTCTTTCAGCTCTTCGTCAAAGTTGAAGTGTTGATCATCAAAGGAAAGATTACAGGTGTAAGAAGAGATGAACGTCGCTACGAGCGAGGTCCGAGCTATACGGAGGATGATCAAACACACCCCAGCCAAATTCTTGGATTTCTCCTAATGGAGCGAATACATAATCACGAATGCCATACGGAGCTAGTTTGACTTTAGATTTTTGCATTTTATCAAGAAGCCCTAGTTTTTTAACAATACTTAAAGTCAAAATGCTTACTTTGCATCCTGTATCTAGCTTAAATGTTACCTTATGACCTTCTACAATAATTTTCTTCAACCATGACAATGGTTTCTTTACGCTACTAACAGAACCAACTTTTCTTATAGACTGAACATATAACTCATTTGAACTGCTCTCACACTCAATATTTTCTGATTCACTATCACTGAAAGTTTCAGTTTCTACTTTATTCACTTTTCTTCTGCCCGATCCTCTATAGCTCTTCTTTTTCTCCCATTTCTTCTCAGACTGATTAATATTATACTCTTTTTTACACACATTCGCAAAATGATTGCGTCTCTGACATTTTGCGCACGTTTTATTCCAAGCAGGACATGTATTTTTCTCTCGATGTACATAGCCACAGAATTCACATTTCCCTTCTTTTTTTTTCTTTCAAAAAGGGCTTAGATTTTACAGATCTTACACTAGCTTTATTCTGCAAAGCCTATTTGCAGAATGTTTTTGACTAACTTATCTTGTTCTACAGATGTCTATTGCTTATGTCAACTTTAGATCAGATTTTCTTAACAATTCTTCTCTAGTGCTTTGGTTGTAGATGCCCATCACTATCCTATCTCTTATGAATTCTTCTAATAAATTACCATAACCAGTTGTTTTTCCTTCTGTTCTTAATTCTGTCAGAAAATTATCGAAACTTTGTCCCTCTTCTTGTGTTATACTGTTAAATAAGAACCTTCCATATATAACATTTCTCTTTGGTTCATAGTGATCTCTAAATTTTTTCAAGACATTATCAAGAGTTTTCTGGGTCTCCGGTAACTGATCAAAAGAGTTAAATAAATCAAGACCATCATCACAAACTCAATAGAATTGCAACCTTTTTATCATCATTTTCATTACTTAAACTTATAGCAGTCAGAAAATTTTGGAATTTTTGTTCAAATTTTTGCCAGTTATCAGCTAGGCTTCCTTCAATGGATAAAGGATCTGGAGGTTTGAAGTATGATTCCATTGCTATTGGTTTCTACTTATATCGCGCAGCAAAGTCCAGCTTACTAATATCTAAGTACGAATGTACGAAATTTACTCAAACTTATATATCAAGTTTTTACACCTGACACCATGTATTATTCCATAATCCGAGCTATTTTGTTAAAATAAAACTAATCTGTTAATGTAACACCACTTGTATTTATTAGAACCTGTTAACAAAAGCCGCGTATTGGAATCGTCTTTTCTCAAGTCCAAAACATTGGCCTCAACCCCCCATGCCTGTTGAGCCAATTAATTGTAACTTTTAATTGACTCGTACAAAGGTGGCGAGATAGCTATGAAATAAATATATAATTGATAACCTATATAATACATCAATTGTTTGAAAAAATTACTCAAGGATTTTTATAATCTGAATGAATTCCTTTTCACTGATTAGTAATTTTAGCCAATATAATATGTTCAGAAAAACAATGGTTATTCTATAAGAAATTGTTATGATGTTTGTAGAGTGTTTATAATTCAATATTTTTAATGGTTTACAATGGATTCTGGTGGGTTTATTTTAGAAATCTTTCGTTTATATTATATTCTGTTATTGACCATTATTAAACCTTTTTTTTGTTAAAAGTATCCTTCATTTATTTTTCTACATTGGTTATCGAGAATTTACAAGAGGTATAATATATTTGAAAAACAACACGTGCGGTGCAGTTTAGGAACACTTTTTATCTGTTTGTAGAATAGTTTGTTTACATTATATCGACGGTTTAATACCGATAACGAAAAATGACCGTGCAGCCCCTTTTGGATGCCTTTGTCTTTGTTCCAAGAATTGTTTGTTTCGAATATATTATTTTTTATATTTATGAGATTACGTTCAACAAAATTCTTAGAGAGATAAGGACCACCCTACACTATGAGAAATTTTAAAATCACAGTATTCTACATAAATAATCGATAGTTGGAAGAATTTCTTATTTACTTCACATTTCGAATTTATTTTTGATATTCATGAAAAAAATAACGTTCAATAGAATATTTTTAAAGTTTTAAAATCACAGAATTCTCGATATCAAGATAACAAAAATGTTTTGATTTGGTCTTTATACATACCTATGAAGCTAATTTTTTGGAACTTTGAATGAATTTCAGTAACATTGTTTCAAATTCTACGATCCTCAATTAATAAGAAAATTTTCATGTACCTGTAATCACTAATGAAAGTACTAATTCGAAAAACGAAGGTATGTCGTAAAACATTAAAAGTATACAGATTCCCAAAAGGAAATTACTATTATTTGCTGCCCTAACCTCTACTTATATAGTCATTTAATAATATTAAGTTATTGTGAATTGTAATAATTAAATCTATGCCATGTTTTATTGTATGTATTATATCTATTATCATTAATTATTTAAAACTTTCTTAGAAATATTAAAAATATATCTTGCTTTATATTGCTTTATTTATTTTTTCTTTGAAAACACTATTTTATTCAATATGGAAATTATATAACAAAACATGTAATATTTAATTACTTATTATTTAATAAATCACAACTTTACATCTTTTCAGTTCATTGACCCCTTTCGAATTCTTTGGGAATGTCTAGACTCGTTTTTGACTTGCGCACTGTGAATGTTGAAGTCACAAGCTTTGAACAATGCATTTAATTATTTAAATAATGAAACTTTGACAGTATTACAAATTCGGGAAGATATATTTGATGCTAAATTTTCTATTCGTAAAATTTCGTGTAATTTTGTTTTCGATTGTGAAGTGAAAACTATTTTCTTATTGATATAGGTAAGATATAATTGTCTTTATGTAATAATTAACGAGATTTGTCCAATTAAAGTTTCCAGAAAAATGAACGAATTCAGTGTATTACATTTTAAGGAAAGCTTAGGTTTTATTAATTTTTTTTTAATATTGTCAAAGTAATTAAAATTAAGCATTTTCTTCAGATAATTTGAAATTGTGTGAATCATTAATTTACTTATAAACATTAAACAAACGATAATCTAAAATATAGATATCCTTGTCTGTCTAGACAGCATGTCGGCCATCTTTGTAGGTCGATGCAATTATTGTTCACGTCAAATCTTTTCAACTGTAATGTGTTTTTTCGTATAAAAATATATATAGATATTAATATTAAAATACCTTATTTCGATTGTAGTACAAAATAGTTATTACTAGATAAATAAAATACAGAGATACCGAATCTGTTTAATAACGACAAAAAAATCTTTCGATTTCTAGTTTTAAAAATGTGACTAATGTTGAAAATTTTTATTGGAAACTTTGGAAATTTTCAGTATATCGATAGAAAAGTTTTTATTTTAAAATTTTCGTGAAACGGAGTGAAAATAAACATTAAAAGAATTTTCCGTGTTTCAATACAATATTGTGTGGTGAAAATCATGGATACCCGGAAAATTCTTAACTACCAAGATGGTAATTTCCTCATTTGTGAATTGGTGAGTGATTTTTTGTCTTTTTATTTGATTTTAAATTCACTACCTAAAATATTTCTTCTCATTTGGTCTCAGATTATGGAGTGAAAACTATTTTCTTTTATATATCGGTAATATGCGGCCATTCTTTTGGAACTTTGAAATTTCAAGTGCATTAAACTGGGGATCTTTTAATAAAACAAACTTAATCTAATCGTTTTTCACATATTTTTTTTTTATTGATAGATACTCAATACATAATTAGCTAAAGGGTTGTTAGTAAACTAATAATTGAGTTTTCTGTTTCATAGAAAACTTTCCAAGTGAAGGTTTCAAATATTTTTTTTTCTGGTATTTTTTCGTCTTGTTCAATAATTGGTAGGTATAGGAAAGAGAAGATAATTTGTTGTTTGAATTTAGTGCTTTGCTGCTTTGTTTTTTCAAATAGAAAAAATTTTGAGCTAATGAAATTATCAAGAATGTTTTTCAGGTGACTGATTTGCATTTTGAAAACTGTTCAGTCAAAACTTTCAATATTCACTTTCCAATTATTTAATTTCTTGTATGAGCTCTCGGGGTACAATAATTCGTAGGTAGGTAGAAGATAGTTTTTAGGGTTGATATTTCAATATCTTTGGAGGGATTGTTATTCTATTTTTAAAATTTTATGTTTATTTTATGGTCCAAATGTAATATTTACGATTGATATTTTGATAAATTGTTGAACCTTCTCAGACCCTTTCTTTATCCTTCCAAGAATTTACTTTTTTTGCTACATTTGTTATACCCAGAATATAAATGTGTTATTGAAAAATGTCACGTCACAGTGTGAGATGGGGCATTATCGTGAAAAAAAAACAAAAACCATTTGACAGTAATCCTCGGAGTTTGCTCTGTTTCTTAATTTCCACGCATGTGACTAAATCAAACGGCAAAACGTCGGAGCAAACGGTGGAAATGAGTTGTCGAGGTGTCGAAATTTGCTTAGGAGTATCGTAAGATACCAAAATTTCATCCCCTATGACTATTCGAAATATAGGTTTTCATTGCAACTTGAAAAAGAACATACATTGTGGATGTACCTCGTATGAAGAAAATACTAAAATCATTTATTAAAACTTTTTATTCAAATTTTTATAAAATTTTCGATCCGAATTATTGCATCAAATTTTGTTTGAAATGATTTTTTTTGTTATTTATTGAGTGAGCAGAAGTTTGATCAGATGTTGTTGGTTTTTGTGTTTTTTGGAATTCTAAGAATATTTTGTTGAGATTAATACACTCACAGATTTTAATTATTGAGGAAAAATAGTTTGAATTTATTTTTGAATAACTTTTTTAACATTCATAAAGTTTTAACAAACATCCAATTAAACTTAAAAAACAATGTTTTCGAAATCTTTAGGGATCTTTTAAAATATAAAGTTAAATTTGAATATTTTATTTATTGTTCTTAATCTCGATAGAATTGATCATGTTGTGATTAGAATTTCGTTATCGCATGGTTATGTGATAACAAATCATTTTACGCTCTAAACTATAAACTTAAATATTTTCATAAGTAAGTCAAATTATTATTTTTTTTTATAATTTTACCAAATGTTATTATTGAAAAGTAATGATAAAATTAGTATCCAAGCAAGATTTATACTCAAAGATCGTAAAATTAAACCTCATTTTCTCAGTTGTTTCAAAAAATTACTCAAGGATTTTTATAATCTGAATGAATTCCTTTTCACTGATTAGTAATTTTAGCCATCATATGTTCAGAAAAACAATGGTTATTCTATAAGAAATTCTTAAGGTGTAGGTTGTATGTTCAGAAATGGTTATTCTATAAGAAATTGTTATGGTGAAGGTAGAGTGTTTATAATTCAATATTTTTAATTGTTTACAATGGATTCTGGTGTGTTTATTTTAGAAATCTTTCGTTTATATTATATTCTGTTAGTGACCATTATTAGACCTTTTTTTGTTAAAAGTATCCTTCATTTATTTTTCTACATTGGTTATCGAGAATTTACAAGAGGTATAATATATTTGAAAAACAAACTGTGCGGTGCAGTTTAGAAACCCTTTTTATCTGTTTGTAGAAAAGTTTGTTTACATTATATCGAGGGTTTAATACCGATAACGAAAAATGACCGTGCAGCCCCTTCTTGGATGCCTTTGTCTTTGTTGGAAGAATTTCTTATTTACTTACTTGGAACTTGGAATAAATTTCAGTAACATTGTTTCAAATTCTACAATCCTTAATTAATATAAAAATTTTCATGTACCTGTAATCACTAATGAAAGAACGAATTCGAAAAACGAAGGTATGTCGTAAAACATTAAAAGTATACAGATTCCCAAAAGGAAATTACTATTATTTGCTGCCCTAACCTCTACTTATATAGTCATTTAATAATATTAAGTTATTGTGAATTGTAATAATTAAATCTATGCCATGTTTTATTGTATGTATTATATCTATTATCATTAATTATTTAAAACTTCCTTAGAAATATTAAAAATATATCTTGCTTTATATTGCTTTATTTATTTTTTCTTTGAAAACACTATTTTATTCAATATGGAAATTATATAACAAAACATGTAATATTTAATTACTTATTATTTAATAAATCACAACTTTACATCTTTTCAGTTCATTGACCCCTTTCGAATTCTTTGGGAATGTCTAGACTCGTTTTTGACTTGCGCACTGTGAATGTTGAAGTCACAAGCTTTGAACAATGCATTTAATTATTTAAATAATGAAACTTTGACAGTATTACAAATTCGGGCAGACATATTTGATGCTAAATTTTCTATTCGTAAAATTTCGTGTAATTTTGTTTTCGATTGTGAAGTGAAAACTATTTTCTTATTGATATAGGTAAGATATAATTGTCTTTATGTAATAATTAACGAGATTTGTCCAATTAAAGTTTCCAGAAAAATGAACGAATTCAGTGTATTACATTTTAAGGAAAGCTTAGGTTTTATTAATTTTTTTTTAATATTGTCAAAGTAATTAAAATTAAGCATTTTCTTCAGATAATTTGAAATTGTGTGAATCATTAATTTACTTATAAACATTAAACAAACGATAATCTAAAATATAGATATCCTTGTCTGTCTAGACAGCATGTCGGCCATCTTTGTAGGTCGATGCAATTATTGTTCACGTCAAATCTTTTCAACTGTAATGTGTTTTTTCGTATAAAAATATATATAGATATTAATATTAAAATACCTTATTTCGATTGTAGTACAAAATAGTTCTTACTAGATAAATAAAATACAGAGATACCGAATCTGTTTAATAACGACAAAAAAATCTTTCGATTTCTAGTTTTAAAAATGTGACTAATGTTGAAAATTTTTATTGGAAACTTTGGAAATTTTCAGTATATCGATAAAAAATAGTTTTTATTTTAAAATTTTCGTGAAACGGATTGAAAATAAACAATAAAAGAATTTTCCGTGTTTCAATACAATATTGTGTGGTGAAAATCATGGATACCCAGAAAATTCTTAACTACCAAGATGGTCATTTCCTCATTTGTGAACTGGTGAGTGATTTTTTGTCTTATTAATTTGATTTTAAATTTACCACCTTAAATATTTCTTGTCATTTGGTCTCAGATTATGAAGTGAAAACTATTTTCTTTTATATATCGGTAATATGCGGCCATTCTTTTGGAACTTCGAAATTTCAAGCGCATTAAACTGGGGATCTTTTAATAAAACAAACTTAATCTAATCGTTTTTC
Organism: Diorhabda carinulata; assembly: GCF_026250575.1. Lineage (NCBI taxonomy): Eukaryota > Metazoa > Arthropoda > Insecta > Coleoptera > Chrysomelidae > Diorhabda > Diorhabda carinulata. The sequence continues at coordinate 36,189,764 of NC_079462.1, forward strand.
ACATATTTTTTTTTTATTGATAGATACTCAATACATAATTATAATTTTCAGTATATCGATAGAAAAGTTTTTATTTTAAAATTTTCGTGAAACGGATTGATGTTCGTATTCGTGGCGTGTTTACAATAATCCGATAAAGAATTTTCCGTGTTTTAATACAAAATTGTGTGGTGGAAATCATGGATACCCGGAAAATTCTTAACTACCAAGATGGTAATTTCCTCATTTGTGAATTGGTGAGTGATTTTTTGTCTTTTTATTTGATTTTAAATTCACTACCTAAAATATTTCTTCTCATTTGGTCTCAGATTATGGAGTGAAAACTATTTTCTTTTATATATCGGTAATATGCGGCCATTCTTTTGGAACTTTGAAATACATAATTAGCTAAAGGGTTGTTACTAAACTAATAATTGAGTTTTCTGTTTCATAGAAGACTTTCCAAGTGAGTCTTCGCTTCTACTTATAGGTTCATCCAATTCCTTACTTGATGACTCCTGAGTGTGTATTTCCTGATTTTGAATATCAGATGACATCCCATTACTGGTAGGAGCAGTGCTATTACTGGCTGACCGGCCCTCCATGTCTGCAACTTCAACATCGGAAGGTATAAGTATATTATTATCTTCAGTATACTTCTCAATAAAAGTTATATCTCTACTTTTTACTACTTTATGTGTTAAAGGATTTATTAATCGATATCCTTTGGAATTTTCACAATAACCTACCATCAACATTTTCTAAGATTTTTTATCCCATTTTTGACGTTTTTCTTTTGGTATGTATCATAGCAACAGAACCAAAAATCTTTAAATGAGATAAATTGGGTTTTTTACCTTTCCACAGTTCATAAGGTGTTTTACCTTCCAAAGCCTTTGTAGGAGATCTATTTACAATATACGCAGCAGTTGCCAAAGCTTCAGCCCATAGTTTCTTCTCCAGGTTGGCATAAAACAACATACACCTTGCTCGCTCCACTAGTGTTCTGTTCATTCGTTCTGCCAAGCCATTGTGCTCTGGAGTATACGAAGTAGATGTCTGATAAATTATACCATGATTGGTTAAAAATTTCTCCAAATTGTTATTACAGTACTCTTTACCATTATCTGTGCGTAACTTTTTAATTTTACAATTCAATTCATTCTCTACTTTTGACTTGAAATTTTTGAACGTACCAGGTACACTCATTTTATCTTTAAGAAAGTACAATGTACCATTCGTGTGTAGTCATCAATGAAAGTTATAAAATATTTCTTACCTCCATATGAAATATTTTCCATAGGGCCACATAAATCAGAATGTATTAGTACAAGTGGTCTTACTGCTCTTGAACCTACATTTTTAAATGGTAACCGAGCATGTTTTCCCTCGCAACAATAAATACATGTGATCACATTACCTTTGTCTGAAGTCAAAGCACACCTTCAACACAATTTGGCAGTTTCTTAATATCTGAAAAATTCAAGTGTCCCATTCGCAGATGCCACAGATAAGTGTCATTAGAATTCATAGTTATTCATGTCATTGAAGTTAGATGAACCTCTTCTCCACTTATGTTCATAACGTATAGGTTATTTTTTAATACTGCATTACAGATAACCTTTCCTTTAGCATACTGAATGCCACATCCCTTGTCATAAAATATAACATTATGCCCTTTCTTCACGATTGTGCTGACTGAAAGGAGATTGCCAGCTAAACCAGGAACAAACAGTACATTTTTAACTTGTATTTTATCTTTCTGATTTATTTGAATGTCCACACATCCAACTCCTTTTACAGTTAATGGCTCTCTGTTTGCCACAGTAACACTTTTCACAGTTGGCTCAGTGACATTATACAACCAGTCATCTCTGCAAGTCATGTGCAAAGATGCTCCTGAGTCTATTAGCCATTTATCACTCACATTTTGTTTAACAGTTACTGGGAAAGCAGCTACAAAACTTGAACCTTCTCCTTTATTTGCTAACTTCTTTGGTTGTTTGCATAGTTTAGCAAAATGACCATATTTATTGCAATTATAGCATTTTGGTCCTCTGTTTTTAACTTGCTGAGTATTACTTCTGGATTTCTTATAATTTGTATAAAAGACTGTTGACTTTGATGTACTAATTTATTGTATTAACTTAGACTTAACTGAATCAACACTTATTTTAATGCCCGAGCTTTCAAGCTCCATAATCATGGGCTTGTATTCATCTGGTAAGCCTGTCAGCATCAAAGTACCAACCCATTCATCGTTTACGTCAAAATCAATGTTACACAGCTTGTGAGCAGTATTCATGATCTTGCTCACATATTCTTCAACACTATTACTAGATTCCAATGTAGTATTTAGTATTTATCAAGTCTTTTAGTAAGCCAACTCTTCGTGTGAGTCCTTTATCATCAAAAGCTTGTTATAAACATTCCCATACCTCTTTTTCAGTTGAACAATCTTGAACATGAACATAATTTTGAGGGTCCAGAAGTAGAATCAACTTGGCTTTGGCCTTTACATCCTTACTTGCTTCAATTGGTTTGTTATCAGACGGTTCGATACAACACCACAAATCCTCATGCTGTAAATATATTTTCATAGTGAATTTCCAAGTGGTAAAATTTTCTCTTCCGACTAGTTTTTCCAAATTAGACAAATTTGAACCCATTTTGAAGATGAAGTTTTATAACTTCCAAATTACTTAACTTAATTTTAACAGTTGTATAATCACTTCCTTCAGTCTTCTGTTATTTCCACAGAACCACGCTCTGCTACAATAAAGAAAAATACGTGGTTTGAAAATAATAACTGATATGATTTTCAGAACAAACAATTTATTGTAATTTCAGTCTTAACATAAAAGAGCAAGATTGATTAGATCTATTGACAGACGTCAACTTACATTAACTACATTTGACAGTTAAATAAAAATTGGTTGCATTCCATATATTCTTTTTATTGAAATTTCTCTTGTTTAATTTTTCTTGGAAATTTCCTTTCGGTGTGCAAGAGTGCGACAAATTTTTCATTTATTTTGAACAGTAGGATGATAAATGAAATTATTTTATAAATTCAAAAGATGCCAGATCTGAAGACTAGGACGGTCATTCGTATTATGCTTTTGGAATACCAAAGTTTGCTTTGCAGCTTTCATACTCTTAACTTTTGACGGTTTATTTTTAAAAATTTTGCATTTGAAGTTCTTCAAATAAAAAAAAAGTTCAAAAATTTGAGATATGGAAATTTCTGTGGTGACTTCCTTCTACGTATCTATTTAACCGAGTAACGAAATCAATAGTATTTACTCGGGACATAAATTAGCGAATTGAGTCACTTATTCTATTTACAAAAAATCCAAAACATGAATTTGGTTTAGATATTTAGTACTAGCGGCGCTATCTATGTACAGAAGCTCATACTGAGCTCATTTCAATATTAGTTTCTACTAATTCGTATGTCTCAGCTCTTGACTTTTTGTCACCTATTTACAAAACTGGAAGGAAGATGGCGTCCGTTATTTTCACACCAATTTATTTTTTTATTAAGACCAAATTGAATCCCATACTCTTCGAATAGTGGTTGAAGGTCGAATGCCCAATAGTGACATCTCTTATTGAATAGCTCGGTTCCATAAATTTTGAGTATTAATTTCATTAGGAAACATTGTTTGTTAAATGTTTAGTTCTCTTTGTTTCCACTATAAAATTATATTGATATACAGGGTGCGCCAATTTTGTTAAAAAGTTGAGTATTAGGGGGTCGTTTTAATACGTATCAAAAACATTTTTTTATTAGTTGTATTTGAGGTCCATATTTTGAAATAATCTTATCTGTAACTTATTGTAATTTAAGAAAAAGAATTTAACTGACTTTCTTAATAAGATGCATTATCATCGTAGTCGATTAAATTGTAATTATTTGTTATTTTATATACAAAGTGAGCCCAAAATTGAAATTCTCATTATATTTCTTCTTTCGAATGTATCACACTGTAATTTATCTTCGTGTAAATTTTTTTAGTATTCTCTATACGTTAAATTTATAAGAAAATTGCTAAAATTTATTGTAAACCCTAATTATTACCATTTCTTCAAAAAATGTGGTCAATCCGGTATACTATAAAGGGCTCCTATCTATCAATTTAATATGTTTGGTTTGTAAAGGGGTTGGAACAATCTGTATAATTCGGGATAATTTCAAAATATAATTTTTAATGACATCAACTATTATTTGGTACACTTTGTGTAACTCTTTCAAGATCTATATTATGTTAAAAGACAAAAATAAATAACTAGATAAAAAAAACTTTTATACACGAATTGGTAAAATTAATTTGATATCATGATATATCAGAATCTTTTTAGAATGGTTCAATCATTAGTTAAAGATCGTCTATTTGGTTTAATTGATTATTTTGGGGACGTCCTGTAGATAAGTTTAGATTGTAAACGTGATTGATGTTTAAATAGCTACGAAAGTGAATATTTTTTATATCTCAAATACAGAAGACTCACCCTATATATATAATCTATTTTGCAAAATAATTACAAAAAAATGTGTTCGTAAGAACGGAATTTTTTTTTGGAAAACTACTAGAAAACATATGTATGATTGATATTTTTCTAATATTATATCGTAAAATACAAATAGTTGAGAAAAACCCTGTATATCATAATTGGTAAAAAAAATTTGGTAAAAATAATTTCAGAAATAAAAAATGTGGTCCTCGCAATAACAAAAAATCTTAAAACTTTTAGTTGTAAACAACAACAACAATCAAGTTTTGAAACAAAAAAGAAATTTTTTGTATAATTGGAATTCGGAAGCGAACAGCATTTTATTTTAAAATATAGTTTTATTGAGAATGATTTTGTATAATTTTGTAGGAATTTTGATTTGAGAATCGCAAATTTAGTGAAAAAGTAATTTTCCGTGAGAAATTTTCTTGTTATATTTTGTTGAAAACCACGAAGGCGAATTCGACAAATGTGATTACTTGGGTGATTTTTTACTTTTTTGCTTACAACACGGATATTTTTTGTGAAGTTCATTTTGAAAATTTGATTTTATTGATATAATTTTCATTTATAACTAACTCACTCAAGTCGAATAAATTACAACATCTTGGGTAATATAACTTTGAATTTATAATACCGGGTACCATCTAAAAATTGTGGACTTGATATTTACGAGGCGGAAAATTTTAGTGTCTGACTGATTTAAGAAGTAATAAAAGTTTTTTTCTGAATATATTGTTACATAATTATCGTAAGATACCAAAATCTCATCCCCTATGACTATTCGAAATATAGGTTTTTATTGCAACTTAGAAAAGAAACTTACATTTTGGAAGTACCTCGTATGAAGGAAATACTAAAATCAGTTATTAAAACTTTTTATTCAAATTTTTCTGAAATTTTCAGTCCGAATTAATTTATATTTTTTTATATCAAATTTTGATTGAAATGATTTTTTTTGTTATTTATTGAGTGAGCAGAACTTTGATCAGATGTTGGTTTTTGTGTTTTTGGGAATTCTAAGATTATTTTGTTGAGATTAATACAGTTACAGATTTTAATTATTGAAGAAAAATAGATTGAATTTATTTTTGAATAACTTTTTTAACATTCAGAAAGTTTTAACAAACATCCAATTATATTTACTAAACAATGTTTTCGAAATCTTTAGGGATCTTTTGAAATGTGAAGTTAAATTTAAATATTTCATTTGAGCATAAAATTCATAATTCACTCGTGTTTAAAGCAAGTTTATTCTCTAAATTATTACTCAGATTACTCAGAATATGTCGCAAATTTGGACTACTCCCATAGATTCAAACAGAAGATTGTTAATATTTATGACCAACGCTAATTTTTCTCATTATATGATACTGATCAAATAACATCTTGACGTTGTTATTTTAGATTGATTAATTCTTTTCAGCGTTTACTGTAACATATTTAAGTCCAGTAAATAAATGATGAATAATTATGATGATAATCATATGATAGAATTGCTCGAATACACCTCAAATTCACTTTGATTCGAAATAGTAGTACATGGATCCTTCTGATCAATATAAATGATAATTAGATAATTAACTAACTTGAAAATGTGATTTCCATTCAAATGACTTTCTGAGTAATCTGTTGAGATTTTCCCAAACTTTGAAGAATTTTCGGTATCGATTTCGGTGTGTCGCGTATCGATTTTAAGTGATGGAAATCATGGAAATGGAAAATGGATATGGGGGCATTCCTATGTGGACAAAGTTATGTGAGTACAAATCATTTTACGTATCAAATTAACTTCCTAACTCTGAATCATAAACTTCAATAATATTTGCATAGTAAGTCAAATTACTAATTTTTTTTTTATAATTTTAACATCTTCAAACATTATTATTGAAAAGTAATGAACGCTCTGAATAATTAGTATCCAAGCAAGATTTATACTCAAAGATCGTAAAATTAAACCTCATTTTGGAAAATTTTCTCAATTGTTTCAAAAAATTGTTTCAAAGGATTTTTATAATCTGAGTGAATTCCTTCTTACTGATTAGTAATTTTAGCCATCATATGTTCAGAAAAACAATGGTTATTCTATAAGAAATTCTTAAGGTGTAGGTAGATTGTTTAGAATTCAATGTTTTTAATGGTTTACTACTATGGAGTCTGGTATGTTTATTTTAGAAATCTTTTATCATTTATGAACCATCATTACACCCTTTTTTTTGTTAAAAGTATCCTTCATTTATTTTTCTACATTGGTTATCGAGAATTTACAAGAGGTATAAAATATTTGAAAAACAACACGTGCGGTGCAGTTTAGGAACACTTTTTATCTGTTTGTAGAATAGTTTGTTTACATTATATCGAGGGTTTAATACCGATAACGAAAAATGACCGTGCAGCCCCTTTTGGATGCCTTTGTCTTTGTTGGAAGGATTGTGTGTTTACATTTCAATCTTATTTTTGGCATTTATGAGATTATGTTCAACAGAATTGTTGAAGAGATAAGGACCATCCTACACTATGAGAAATTTTAAAATCGCAGTATTCTAGATACATACTCGTAATAATACCAAAATAACTATACATGTTGAGGGTTTATTACTAATAAACGAAAATTGCCCCTGAAGCACCTTCTTAGATGTCTTTGTTTTTGTTGAAAGAATTTCTTGTTTATTTTACATTTCGAATTTATTTTTGATATTCATAGGAAATATAACGTTCAATAGAATCTTTTTGATATTTGGAGATGAGGACCACCCTACACCAAGATAACACAAATGTTTTGATTCATATGCAGCTATTCTTATGATATTCCTGAGAAACATAACGTTTAATAGAATATTTTCTGATATTGTTTATCTAATTTGGGGATGGCGACCACCCCCCATCCATGGGAAATTTTCAATTCACAGTATTTTCGATAAACAATCAAAAATAATACCAAGATAACAAAAATGTTTTGATTTATATGCAGCCATTCTTTTGAAACTTGAAATTGTTTTAGTCAGTAACATTGTTCTAAATTCTACGTTTTTTAATTAAGAAACAATCTCATGTACCTGTAATCACTCATGAAATTACTAATTCCAAAAACGAAGATATGTCGTAACACATTAAAAGTATACAGATTCCCAAAAGAAAATTACTATTGTCTGCTGCCCATAAATTCTACTTATATAGCCTTTTAATAATATTAAGTTATTGTGAATTGTAATAATTAAATCTATGCCATATTTTATTGTATGTATTATATCTATTATCATTAATTATTTAAAACTTTCTTAGAAATATTATTAAAAATATATCTTGCTTTATATTGCTTTATTTATTTCATCTTTGAAAACACTATTTTATTCAATATGGAAATTATATAACAAAATATGTAATATTTAATTACTTATTATTTAATAAATCAAAACTTTACATCTTCTTAGTTCTTTGGCACCTTTCGAATTCTTTGTGAATGTCTAGACTTGTTTTTGACTTGCGCACTGTGAATGTTGAAGTCACAAGCTTTAAACAATGAATTTAATTATTTAGATAATGAAACTTTGACAGTATTACAAATTCGGGCAGACATATTTGATGCTAAATTTTCTATTCGTAAAATTTCGTGTAATTTTGTTTTCGATTGTGAAGTGAAAACTATTTTCTTATTGATATAGGTAAGATATAATTCTCTTTATGTAAAAATTAACGAGATTTGTCCAATTAAGTTTCCAGGAAAATGAACGATTTCAGTGTACTACATTTTAAGGAATGCTAAGGTTTTATTATTTTTTTTTAATATTTGAACTTGTGTAAATCATTGATTTACTTATGAACATTAAATAAACGATTATCTAAAATATAGCATCAAAAAGTTCGTTTATCCTTGTCTGTCTAGACAGCTTATCGGCCATCTTTGTAAGTCGACGCAATTATTGTTCACGCCAAATCTTTTCAACTGTAATGTGTTTTTTCATATAAAAATATATATAGATATTAATATTAAAATACCTTATTTCGATTGTAGTACAAAATAGTTATTATTAGATAAATAAAATACAGAGATACCAGATCTGTTTAATAACGACAAAAAAAATCTTTCGATTTCTAGTTTTAAAAATGTGACTAATGTTGAAAATTTTTAATGGAAACTTTGGAAATTTTCAGTATATCGATAGAAAATAGTTTTTAATTCAAAATTTTCGTGAAACGGATTGAAAATAAACATTAAAAGTTATTTGTTTTTCTTTGATGTTCGTATTCGTGGCGTGGCGTGGCTTTGTTATTGACTACCAATGTTGACATCAATAAGTTTAAACAATTCATTTTTTTATTTAAATAGTGAAATTTTGACATTGTTATTAATTCGGGCAGACATCTAAATTTTCTATTAGTCAAATTTCGTGTAATTTCATTTTAGATTGTTAAGTAAAAACTATTTTCTTATTGATATAGGTAAGATATAATAATTCTCTCTATGTAAAATCAACAAGAATTATCCATCTAAAGTTTGTGTGAATTCAGTTAATTACATTTTATCGAAAGCTACGATTTTATTTATTTATTTTTTACATATAATAATAATAATAATTTATACATGGAGTAACAGTTTAGAAATATGACTTATATATAATTATTTGTGGAAAATAAATATAGGTTAGAAAATGATAATGTAACAATGGTTATACGATATTAGAATAAATTAGAAAATATGTAGGTTATTTAGATTTACAGGGCGACGAGAACTTTTGGAATGGTTGAAAATAATGAATGTTATTTGTACTAGAAGTAATCTCGAAACAAAAATTCTTGTATATCGCAGCATTCAACTTCTAATTGTTGTTCACACAAGAACACTTTGTATTCGAAGAGTGGTGAATTTAGGTTTCATCTATATTTAATCGAAATATCTTTTTCTTTTGAGTATATTCAAAATTATAAAACAAGTTGTCCAAGTATCAAGACATGGCAATATCAAAATTTATTTTTGTTAAAATTTGTAAATAAATTAGTTTATATTTCATATTAATAATTTATAAAAAATGTCGTAGGCTTCTATAGTTATAGTCCATTACGCCCTTTCGAAAAAATATTCTCACATCTGTGAACAAGATGTTTTATTTCTGTAGTAGTAGGTAGTAAAGATATGGATTTTTCCAATAAGACCCATTCAAAATGTACAGATAACAAAATAATAAAGTAATAAATATTATGGGTTCGGACCGTTTTACATTTTGTACAGAGCTGACCAAAAGAAAATAGTTCACTATCATATTTGGCAAGCTTGATTATCAAATTTTGAGGAAATGCTGATATTTTTACCGTCTCTCCAAAATAATATATGTCTCAAAAATTCTTCTCTAATTTATAATTGTTTTCTTGTTAAACTCTAAGTTTGTTTAAACTTGTAAAAACAATATGTTAATTAATCAAGTTTCGAGGATTCACAAACTGGAGATCTTTTGAGTGGTTTAATAAAGCATCTTCTTCTTCCATTCAAATCCAATTTAGAGAAAATCGTTGATTATATTATTGCAGCTATGTTACAAAGTGGGGGTGTTTATTTTGGAGGAAATAGAGATCATTTTTTTAATAACCATCATTTTGTATTAGTGCGGAATCAATTATTTGTACACACTTTTTATTTACTGAAAACAATATAGAAATAATCTCAAATCATTCTGTAAGATAAATACACGGAGAAAATATGACTTTCCAATGAAACAGTTACTGTTAGAAATTATCTCTTCATTTAATAAACTTTTTGTCATCACCCCTTCATTTGTTTAGAATCGCTTCTCACATTTTATACACAAAAAATTCTTTTCCCTTCTTATCAATCGAATAACTAAAGCATTTTTCTTCATATTTGTATAAAAATTGATTGATTCTAAAATAATAATTTAATTTTCTTACGAATTTTCAACAAAGTTGAGTGTTATTTACTCGACATCGCAATATTTATTCTCCAAAATGCAAATTCTAACAAGTATATAAAGAATTTCGAATGCAGATCGATAGTAATCGGAAAAAGAATATAAAAGCCCACCAAGTTCGATAACTACAAAACATTACTTTTGAATAAACTGTACCAAAAAAAATTTCTGGGTTCCAAATATTTTAATTCTGGTATGTTTATGTTAGAAATCTTTTATGAACCATTATTAGACCCTTTTTTGTTGTTGAAAGTATCCTTTATTTATTTTTTGTACATTGGTTATCGAGAATTTACAAGAGGTATAAAATATTTGAAAAACAACACGTGCGGTTCAGTTCTAGAACACTTTTTATCAGTTTGTAGAATAGTTTGTTTACATTATATCGAAGGTTTAATACCGATAACAAAAAATGACCGTGCAGACCCTTCTTGGATGCCTTTGTCTTTGTTCGAAGAATTTCTTGTTTACCTAACATTTGGAATATATATTTTTTTATATATATGAAATAACGTTCGGCTGAATCCTTTGTGAATGTTTGTCTAATTTGGGTAGGAGGACCACTCCAAATATGGGAAATTTTAAAATCACATTATTCTAGATACATACTCGTAATAATACCAAAATAACTATACATGTTGAGAGTTTAATACCGATAACGAAAATTGAACGTACAGCCACTTTTTAGACGACTTCATCTTTGTCGGAAGAATTTCTTATTTACTTCACATTTCGAATTTATTTTTGATATTTATAGGAAATATATTTGGGGATGAGAACCACCCTACACTATAGGAACTGTAAATATTAAAATCACAGAATTCTCGATATCAAGATAACAAAAATATTTTGTTTTGTACTTTATACATATGCAGCTATTTTTCTGAACTTCAAATAAATCTTAATAACATTATTTTAAATTCTACGTTCTTCAATTAATAAACATTTTCATATGCCTACCTGTAATCAATAATAAAATTACTAATTAAAAAACGTAGATATGGCGTAAGGAAAAATAACGTTCACTACGATTCTCTCTAATTGTTTTATTCAATTTGGAGTTAAGGACCACCTTACACTATGAGAAATTTCCAGTATTCTCGATAATTAATTGAAATAATACAATATATATTGAGGGTTTATTACTGGAAACTCCGAAAAATTATACGTGCATGGTCCTTCTTACTTACCTTTGTCTTTGTTTGAAGAATTTTTTATTTACTTTACATTTGGAATCGATTTTTGATATTCTTAGGAAATATAACGTTCAATAGGATGAGGACCACCCTACATTATGCGAAGTTTTAAAATCACAGAATTCTCAATATCAAGATAACAAAAATGTTTTGATTTGGTCTTTATACATATGCAGCTAATTTTTTGGAACTTGGAATAAATTTCAGTAACATTGTTTCAAATTCTACGATCCTCAATTAATAAGAAAATTTTCATGTACCTGTAATAACTAATGAAAGTACTAATTCGAAAAACGAAGTTATGTCGTAAAACATTAAGAGTATACAGATTCCCAAAAGGAAATTACTATTATTTGCTGCCTACAACCTATATTTATATAGTCATTTAATAATATTAAGTTATTGTGAATTGTAATAATTAAATCCATATTATAATTAAAGCCATATTTTATTGTATGTATTATATCTATTATCAATAATTATTTAAAACTTTCTTAGAAATATTATTAAAAATATATCTTGCTTTATATTGCTTTATTTATTTTATCTTTGAAAACACTATTTTATTCAATATGGAAATTACATAACAAAATATGTAATATTTAATTACTTATTATTTAATAAATAAAAACTTTACACCTTCTCAGATCATTGTCCCATTTCGAATTCTTTGCGAATGTCTAGACTTGTTTTTGACCTGCGCACTGTGAATGTTGAAGTCACAAGCTTTAAACAATGCATTTAATTATTGAGATAATGAAACTTTGACAGTATTACAAATTCGGGCAGACATATTTGATGCTAAATTTTCTAATCGTAAAATTTCGTGTAATTTTGCGATTGTGAAGTGAAAACTATTTTCTTATTGATATAGGTAAGATATAATTCTCTCAATGTAAAAATTAACGAGATTTATCCAGTTAAGTTTCCAGGGAAATAAACGATTTCAGTGTATTACATTTTATGGAAAGCTAAGGTTTTATAATTTTTTTTTTAATATTTTCAAAGTAATAAAAATTAAGCATTTTCTACAGATAATTTGAACTTGTGTAAATCATTGATTTACTTATGAACATTAAATAAACGATTATCTAAAATATAGCATCAAAAAGTTCGTTTATCCTTGTCTGTCTAGACAGCTTATCGGCCATCTTTGTAAGTCGACGCAATTATTGTTCACGCCAAATCTTTTCAACTGTAATGTGTTTTTTCATATAAAAATATATATAGATATTAATATTAAAATACCTTATTTCGATTGTAGTACAAAATAGTTATTATTAGATAAATAAAATACAGAGATACCCGGATCTGTTTAATAACGACAAAAAAATCTTTCGATTTCTAGTTTTAAAAATGTGACTAATGTTGAAAATTTTTATTGGAAACTTTGGAAATTTTCAGTATATCGATAAAAAATAGTTTTTATTTTAAAATTTTCGTGAAACGGATTGAAAATAAACAATAAAAGAATTTTCCGTGTTTCAATACAATATTGTGTGGTGAAAATCATGGATACCCAGAAAATTCTTAACTACCAAGATGGTCATTTCCTCATTTGTGAACTGGTGAGTGATTTTTTGTCTTATTAATTTGATTTTAAATTTACTACCTTAAATATTTCTTGTCATTTGGTCTCAGATTATGAAGTGAAAACTATTTTCTTTTATATATCGGTAATATGCGGCCATTCTTTTGGAACTTCGAAATTTCAAGCGCATTAAACTGGGGATCTTTTAATAAAACAAACTTAATCTAATCGTTTTTCACATATTTTTTTTTGATTGATAGATACTCAATACATAATTAGCTAAAGAGTTGTTACTAATCTAATAATTGAGTTTTCTGTTTCATAGAAAATTTTCCAAGTGAAGGTTTCAAATATTTTTTTTCTGGTATTTTTTCGTCTTTTCAATAATTGGTAGGTATAGGAAAGAGAAGATAATTTGTTGTTTGAATTTAGTGCTTTGCTGCTTCAATATCTTTGTTCTTTCAAATAGAAAAAATTTTGAGCTAATGAAATTATCAAGAATGTTTTTCAGGTGACTGATTTGCAATTTGAAAACTGTTCAGTCAAAACTTTCAATATTCACTTTTCAATTATTTAATTTCTTGTATGAGCTTCTCGGGGTACAATAATTCGTAGGTAGGTGGAAGATATTTTTTAGATTTGATATTTCAATATCTTCCGAGGGATTGTTATTCTATTTTTAAAATCTTATGTTTATTTTATGGTCCAAATGTAATATTTATGATCGATATTTTGATAAATTGTGGAACCTTCTCAGACCCTTTCTTTATCCTTCCTAGAATTTAGTTTTTTTTTGCTACATTTGATATATCAAGAATATAAATGTGTTATTGAAAAATAACCCTCTACTACCTACTTTTTATTTGTTCCAATGATCTATAGTGAAATTAGGTATTATATATCTTTGAAAACCAACCACCCTTTTTTTGTTTATTTAAGCAAACTGATATACCTCTTCTAGATGTTTCCTTTTGTTATTCATATTCTAAATGTATCCAAAATTTAGCTCTTGATAAAGGCTTTATTTATTACTGCGTAGAAAATGAAACAGAAATTTTTGAACTTGAAATAAATTTAACACTATATAAATTCTACGATGTTTCTTTACTTAATAAACATTTTCATGTACCTACTTGTAATCACTAATGAAATGACTAATTCTAAAAACGAATACGTAGAATATGTATATTTTTATTTGGCAAATAGGATGTCCCGAAAGTAATGGAACATAACAAATATATGATAAATTTTTTAGACGAAATGTTCTATTTGTTCAAATTTTCAACTCGACATGAAAAGTATGAGTCAGTTTTGTGTAAATTACCATGTGTCTAGGTTTTGCTAAAATGTTTTATTTTATTGTTTCAAGTACTTCTAATCTACATATATTAATAATAATAATGTATAGGAGATGATTGTTTGTATAAAAGTAAGATGGATTTTAGTGATGAAACATTATTTTCACTCCACCTTTTTTTTGGAGATATCACAACTACAATGTTGAGATCTTAAATTGAGTTTTTTTTTTTATTTCAAATTTCAGTAGGCAGAGAAATTTCGTGCAATCGTTAAGATATTATCACCCGGACAATAGTAACTTTTAGTTTCTTTATTATCAAATTTGTATTTATGCTTCTCTCAGAATCTATAGTTTCGAAAAGAAAAGAAAAGAATTGTTTCAAATAAAACGGCGTTTTAAGTATTTTTTATTTTATTATACTATAGGGTGATATATCTATAGAAGTTAGTTGATACATGGCAAATTAAACCTCAGTTATTTTCATAGTTATCATTGAAATATTTTCATTTTTGTATAATTGTGTGTAATGAAAATTTTTGTCTTTTTTTATGATGATGATGATGTTTATATTGTACTTATTGTCAAATAATAATGAGGACGAAATTATGAAATTATTGAAATTTCTCTTGTTTTATTTTTCTTGGAAATTTCCTTTCGGCGTGCAAGAGTGTGAGGAATTTTTCACTTATTTCAAACTATACGATGATAAATGAAATCATATTATAAATTCAAAAGATGCCAGATCTGAAGACTAGGACGATTATTCGTATTATGCTTTTGGAATACCAAAGTTTGCTTTGCAGCTTTCATACCCTCTACTTTTGACGGTTTATTTTTAAAAATTTTGCATTTGAAGTTCTTCAAATAAAAAAAAGTTCAAAAAATTGAGATATAGAAATTTCTGTGGTGACTTCCTTCTACTTACCTACCGAGTAACGAAATACTCGCGAATGGATTTGCAAAATGGAAAGGGGCACAAATTAGCAAATTGCGTCACTTATTTTATTTACAAAAACTCCAAAACATGAATTTGATTTAGATTTTTAGTACTAGCAGCGCTATCTATGTACAGAAGCTCATACTGAACTCATTTCAATATTAGTTTCTACTATTTCGTATGTCTCAGCTCTTGACTTTTTGTCACTAATTTATAAAACTGAAAGGAAGATGGCGTCCGTTATTTTCACACCAATTTATTTTTTTATTAAGACCAAAGTTGTGTTAGAGTGAAGAAACATATTTTTATAGAATAATGTGTCCACCATCACGGAAATATGAATGGAAACTTCTAAAAAATTGAATCCCATACTCTTCGAACAGTGGTTGAAGGTCGAATGCCCAATAGTGACATCTCTTATGGAATAGCCCGGCTCCATAAATTTTGAGTATTAGTTTCATTGGGAAACATTGTTTGTTAAATGTTTAGTTCTCTTTGTTTCCATTATAAAATTATATTGATATACAGGGTGCGCCAATTTTGTTGAAAAGTTGAGTATTAGGGGGTCGTTTTAATACGTATCAAAAACATTTTTTTATTAGTTTTATTTGAGGTCCATATTTTGAAATTATCTTGAATGCTTTAAACATAATTTTTTGAAAATGAGATTAAAATTTTTTGAGTACTTTGAGAGTTGTATACAAATTTATATGAGAGGTAGGTAAATGAAAGAGCCCTCTGTAACTTATTGTAAGTTAAGTAAAAGAATTTAACTGACTTTCTTGATAAGATGCAATATCATCGTAGTCGATTAAATTGTAATTATTTGTTATTTTATATACAAAGTGAGCCTAAAATTGAAATTCTTATATTATTTCTTCTTTCGAATGTATCACACGGTAATTTATCTTCGTGTAAATTTTTTTTAGTATTCCCTATACGTAAACTTATAAGTAAATTGCTCAAATTTATTGTAAACCGTAATTATTACCATTTCTTCAAAAAATGTGATCAATCCGGTATACTATACAGGAGCTCCCATCCTACAAAATAATATGTTTGGTTTGTAAAGGAGTTGCAACATTCTGTATAGTTCGAGATAATTTCAAAATATGATTTTTAATGACCACAACTATTTTTTGGTACACTCTGTGTAACTCTTTCAATATCTATATTATGTTAAAAGACAAAAATAAATAACTAGATATAAAAAGGTTTTATACATGAATTGGTAAAATTACTTTGATATCATGAGATATCAATATCCTTTTAGAATGGTTCAATAATTAGTTAAAGATCGTCTATTTGGTTTGATTGATTATCCTGTAGATAAGTTTAGATTGTAACCGTGATGTTCAAATAGCTACGAAAATGATTTTTTTTATATCTCAAATATAGAACACTCACCCTATATATATAATCTACTTTGCAAGGCATTTACAAAAAAATGTGTTTGTAAGAACGGATTTTTTTTTGGAAAACATATCTATGATTGATATTTTTCTAATATTATATCGTAAAATACAAATATAAAATACTTGAGAAAAACCCTGTATATCATAATTGGTAAAAAAATTTCTGTTAAATAACAAAAAATAAAAAAAAATAACTTTTAGTTGTAAAAAAACTAATAAAATCAAGTTTTGAAACAAAAAAGGAATTTTTTGTATAATTGGAATTCGGAAGCGAACAGCATTTTATTTTAAAATATAGTTTTATTGAGAATGATTTTGTATAATTTTGTAGGAATTTTGATTTGAGAATCGCAAATTTAGTGAAAAAGTAATTTTCCGTGAGAAATTTTCTTGTTATATTTTGTTGAAAACCACGAAGGCGAATTCGACAAATGTGATTACTTGGGTGATTTTTTACTTTTTTGCTTACAACACGGATATTTTTTGTGAAGTTCATTTTGAAAATTTGATTTTATTGATATAATTTTCATTTATAACTAACTCACTCAAGTCGAATAAATTACAACATCTTGGGTAATATAACTTTGAATTTATAATACCGGGTACCATCTAAAAATTGTGGACTTGATATTTACGAGGCGGAAAATTTTAGTGTCTGACTGATTTAAGAAGTAATAAAAGTTTTTTTCTGAATATATTGTTACATAATTTTCATTTATTATACATATACAGGGGCAATCTGTTTATAAATATAGTGTTTGATTGAATGGTTTGACGTGAATAAATAAAGGGGACCACAATCTATTTGCATAATTTTTTTGTACTTTTTTAATTGCAAGGGTATTTAGAAAAAATATTACAATTCATGTTTTTGTTTAAGGTGTTGGTGCGCGATTATACGCGAAATTTTAACCCGTTAACGAAACAAAAGGTAAATGTAGTGCACGTTCCATAATGCGGTTTGCCAAAAAGTAGTTGATTGTTGGATAAATAACAAAAAAAATGGTTTTCCATTTTTCATAACAAATATTTCAAACGACATATTTTACGTTTCTACTTGGTACTGCTAGATAATTCAATTCATTTAAACGTACGATGAAATTTTCCAATATTTTAAATCAAAAAAATTTTTCTCCATCCATTATTCCAAAATTTATGCTGAGAAATTGACATTTTTCCCAAAAATTGAATGTAACACAATTTCAATATGATATACGAGGTATATCCACAAAGAAAGTTCCATTTGGTTATAAAAGAACATACGTGCAGGTCAAAAAACATATTTTTCATGCTGTTAACCTAATTTTTTATGTAGTTTCGAAAATTTTTTAAACACTTGTTTTTGTATGCCTCCTCCATGTTCTTCCGGCTCGTTTCAACTATGAGCGAGAGATTTCAGGTATAAGAAGAGATGAAAGTCGGTAGGAGTGAGGTCCGAGCTATACGGAGGATGATCAAACACACCCCAGCCAAATTCTTGGAGCGGTTTTTTTGTCACGTCACAGTGTGAGATGGGGCATTATCGTGAAAACAAAAACAAAAACCATTTGACATGTAATCCTCGGAGTTTGCCCTGTTTCTTAATTTCTACGCATGTGCCTAAATCAAACGGCAAAACGTCGGAGCAAACGGTGGAAATGAGTTGTCGAGGTGTCGAAATTTGCTTAGGGGTATCGTAAGATACCAAAATTTCATCCCCTATGACTATTCGAAATATAGGTTTTCATTGCGACTTAGAAAAGGAACTTACATTGTGGATGTACCTCGTATGAAGGAAATACTAAAATCAGTTATTAAAACTTTGTATTCAAATTTTTCTAGAAATTTTGATCCGAATTATTGCATCAAATTTTGATTGAAATGATTTTTTTTGTTACTTATTGAGTGAGCAGAACTTTGATCAGATGTTGTTGGTTTTTGTGTTTTTGGGAATTCTAAGAATATTTTGTTGAGATTAATACAGTTACAGATTTTAATTATTGAAGAAAAATAGATTGAATTTATTTTTGAATAACTTTTTTAACATTCAGAAAGTTTTAACAAACATCCAAATTTCGACTACTCCCTTAGATCCAAACAGAAGATTGTTAATATTTATGACCAAAGCTAATTTTTCTTATTATATGATACTGATCAAATAAAATCTTGACGTTGTTATTTTGGATTGATCAATTCTTTTCAGCGTTTACTGTAACATATTTAAGTCCAGTAAATATTTGATGAATAATTATGATGATAATCATATGATAGAATTGCTCGAATACACCTCAAATTCACTTTGATTCGAAATAGTAGTACATGGATCCTTCTGATCAATATAAATGATAATTAGATAATTAACTAACTTGAAAATGTGATTTCCATTCAAATGACTTTCTGAGTAATCTGTTGAGATTTTCCTAAACTTTAAAGACAAATCTGTTGGGTTAATGAGATGATTGTGTGATGAATGTCATAAATGAGGCAGGCAACCGCCGCGATATGGAAAAGTGATTCGTAATTTTCGGTATCGGTTTCGGTGTGCCGCGATTCGATTTTAAGTGATGGAAAATGGATATGGGGGCATTCCTATATAGACAAAGTTATGTGAGTACAAACGATTTTACGTATCAAATTAACTTCCTAACTCTGAATCATAAACTTTCTATAATATTTGCATAGTAAGTCAAATTACTAATTTTTTTTATAATTTTACCATCTTCAAACATTATTATTGAAAAGTAATGAACGCTCTGTATAATTAGTAACCAAGCAAGATTTATACTCAAAGATCTTAAAATTAAACCTCATTTTGGAAAATTTTCTCAATTTTTTCAAAAATTTACTCAAGGATTTTTATAATCTGAATGAATTCTTTTTTACTGATTAGTAATTTTAGCCATCATATGTTCAGAAAAACAATGGTTATTGTATAAGAAATTTTTATAGTGAAGGTAGATTGTTTAGAATTCAATGTTTTTAATGGTTTACTACTATGGAGTCTGGTATGTTTATTTTAGATATATTTTACGGACCATCATTACACCCTTTTTTTGTTAAAAGTATCCTTCATTTATTTTTCTACATTGGTTATCGAGAATTTACAAGAGGTATAATATATTTGAAAAACAACACGTGCGGTGCAGTTTAGGAACCTTTTTTATCTGTTTGTAGAATAGTTTGTTTACATTATATCGAAGGTTTAATACCGATAACAAAAAATGACCGTGCAGACCCTTCTTGGATGCCTTTGTCTTTGTTCGAAGAATTGTGTATTTACATTTCAATCTTATTTTTGGCATTTATGAGATTACGTTCAACAGAATTGTTAAAGAGATAAGGACCACCCTACACTACGGGAAATTTTAAAATCGCAGTATTCTAGATACATACTCATAATAATACCAAAATAACTATACATGTTGAGGGTTTATTACTAATAAACGAAAATTGACCGTGAAGCACCTTCTGATATGTCTTTGTTTTTGTTGAAAGAATTTCTTGTTCACTTAATATTTGGAATATATATATTTTTTATATATATATGAGATGACGTTCAACAGAATCCTTTCAGGATGTTTATTTAACTTGGAGATAAGGACCACCCTACACTATGAGAAATTTTGAAATCACTGTATTCTACATAAATAATCGGGGAAATTTTCAATTCACAGTATTCTCTATAAACAATCAAAAATAATACCAAGTTAACAAAAATGTTTTGATTCATATGCAGCCATTCTTTTGAAGCTTGAAATTGTTTTAGTCAGTAACATTGTTCTAAATTCTACGTTTTTTAATTAAGAAACATTATCATGTACCTGTAATCACTCATGAAATTACTATTTCCAAAAACGAAGATATATCGTAGGAAAATTAAAAGTATATACATTGTGTTTTAAAAAGAAATTACTATTCTATGCTGCTCAAAACATTTCCTCATATAGCCATTTAATAGTTATAAGTATTAATTATCACTAATTATTTAAAACGTCGTTTGAAATATTATTTAAGAAATCTCTTGCTTTATATTTATTAATGATTATTATAATAAATTAGAAAATATGTAGGTTATTTAGATTTACAGGGAGACGAGAAAATTTGGAATGGTTGAAAATAATGAATGTTATTTGTACTAGAAGTAATCTCGAAACAAAAATTTTTGTATATTTCAGCATTGAACTTCTAATTATTGTCCATACAAGGACACTCTGTATTCAAAGAGTGGAACATATCAGCTAAAC
Source organism: Diorhabda carinulata (assembly GCF_026250575.1). Classification (NCBI taxonomy): domain Eukaryota; kingdom Metazoa; phylum Arthropoda; class Insecta; order Coleoptera; family Chrysomelidae; genus Diorhabda; species Diorhabda carinulata. The sequence goes on from NC_079462.1 coordinate 36,210,784, forward strand.
AACTATTCGAATATTTCTATTAATGAAAATTCGGTTTCATCACACCTCGTTTCTTTCTTCTTTAATATTGGACATATTCCACCACCTCTTAGCTGTACTACTGCACCACACATTGATATGTCTTTATTGTTGTTTCCTTCACGAGATCCACAATGTTCTTCCTGTTCCATTCAAAATTCCTTCAAAGTATTTAGCCCATCTTTCAATTTTTGTTGTGAATCAATTAAGGACTCTTCTCTCGTTTTTCCCTGATATAAGGTACTCTGTAATTACCTAACTGTGTCCTCTCGTGATTTTTTTGTTCTATTGGTAAAAATTTCTCAATTCTTTGTTTTTAAACTTGATGGTAAATGAAACTTTTCTCAGAGTTGACTTTAGTTTCCGTGTAAAATTCAAAAATGTGATTCATATGTTTCATTTGTTCAACTAATTTTGGTATATACCGTATTATGAATAAACTTTGAATTTGTGCACAGTTTGTTTACTAGAAACAACTGAATTGTAACATGTAACTTACCCTATACACATGATCTGCTGTCCAAAATATCCATGTCAAATCAAATTAATTGTCAATAAATCAATAATAAAAGTATTCTTATTACGATCAAGTAATGCTATTTCTCAATAATCCTTAATAAAAGTCTTGTACATTTTTTTCAAAAATACACGTTTCAGAGTTTGCAAAAATACCCAAACTTATTTTTAGTATACCGATAGATTCGTTCTATCGATGTCGGTATTTAGTTAAAAGAATTTAATATTTTATGATGGACTTCCTTTTTATTATTTTGAGGGATTGCAGCTTTATTATACTTTTATTGTTGCCGAAATGTAAAATTATGTATTTTCTAGAAACATCACGTTCGATGGAACCTTTTTGATCCTTTCATGTTTATTATTTTACAAAATTTTATATCCTCTCAATCGTTATTTAAGAACGATAACCGCCCGATACTAATGTGTCTAAATTTTACATTCACCAAGTAAATAATATCTTTATTTGAAATTACTTGTAATCATTAATTGAAAATAAGGCTTTAAAACAAAGTAGTAGGAAAAACTAAGATATGAAAGTACAATCAATTCTGATAAAGTTTGATATAAAGCGGGGTTTCCTCAAAATTCCTGAATTATTATGGAGGTGTATCTTTATATGGAAAATAACCATTTTCTTCTCTATAATTTGAATGTAAATTCACTTATAAAAACTGAAACACGCGGTAGCGCTAAAAACAAATTTGATGTAATCTTAGTGGTAATCAACTAAAACGAGCTTCACGGAAAATTCCCGTTTATGAATTTTCCGAAAATTGTTACAGATAGTTTCCAATATACGTGTCCATACCATATTTTCGTAAGTTTTTGAAAGAAAAATAGAAAGATAGGAACGAGGACCACATGATATTTTTAAAAAATTTTCCAATCACAGCATAAATATTACACTGTCATTCTTTTACTATTATGTTTTGAAATATAATTGCTAATCATCCTGTATATACGGCAACACCAATGTTGCTTTTCGTGCTCCATTCTCTCAATTTTTTCAAAAAATCATTCAAGATGTATTATAATATGAAATCCTATTCACTGATTAGTAATTTTAGCCAATAGTTATATGTTCAGGAAAACAATGGTTATTCTATAAGAAATTTTTATAGTGAAGTTAAATTATTTCAAATATTCAAGATTCCTTCGGACAATTTCAAATATCAATTAATTCTATAACTCTATTTGGATTGCAACAACATTCTTTTATGTAAAACTTTCATACGAACTTTCTGCAGTAGCTTTCATATTTTCAATGTTACTGCAAAGCGTTATCATTTGAAAAATACAGTAAAAAAATTTCATTTGCAATAGAATACCAAGAAAGGATTTAAATATTTATAATCTCTACACCAAATTAAATTTTTACATATTATAAAGGCAAAATAAAAATTTGAGATACCCATCCCATCAACAGTTTGACAAAAGTTCAATTTTGGGAAATGAAAGTTCAGTTAGTTTCGTAGTTTTCATTGAAATGATTTCATTTGTGTTACTTATTAGGTGTATATTGAGAATGCTTATTATTTTCTAATGATTATGATGTTTATATTGTATCCAGGATTTTCTTATTGTAATAACCAAGAACCAATTATAATTTTTCTTGTTTTATTTATCATGGAAATTTCCTTTCGGCGAGCGAGCAAGAGCGGGACGAATTTTTCACTTATTTTAAACTACACGATGATAAATGAAATTATATTATAATTTCATAAGATGCCAGATCTGAAGGCTAGGAAGGTTATTCGTATTATGCTTTTGGAATACAAAGTTTTCTTTCCAGCTTCCACAGCTTTAAGTTTTGACGGTTTATTTTTCACAATTTTGGATTTTCTTAATTTAATAACCACAAACCAATTACCTATTATGAGAAGTTTAAAGAAATAATGAAATAATTTTTGGTTTAGATTTTTAGCACTAGCAACGCCATCTTTACAGAGAAGCTCATACTGAGCTTATTTTAATATTAATATCTACTATTTCGTATGTCTCGACTCTCGACTTTTCGTCACCTATTTACAAAACTGGAAGGAAGATGGCGTCCGCTATTTTCACACTAATTTATTTTTTCATTAAAACTAAAGTTGTATCGAAGTGTAGAAACATATTTTTTATTGAGTTAATGATTTAATTATGAAGAAAATGTAAATAGAAAAGTCTAAAAATTGAAAAACACTCTTCGAACTGTTGATGATGGTCGAATACCCAATAGCGCCACCTCTTATTGAAAAGTTGTATTTCATTACTTTTCAGTAATAATTTCAGTAGAAAACATTTTTTTTAAGTGCCTACTTCTCTTTGTATCTGATATAAAATTATATTGATATACAGGGTGTGCCAATGCAGCTAAAAATTTGAATATTAGGGGTTCATTTTAAAACGTATCAAAAACATTTTTTATTAGATGTCTTTGAGGTCCATAATTTGAAATTATTTCGAACAAGCGAAACATAATTATAAAAACATGAGGATGAGGTTTTTTTTAGTTCTTTGAGAGGTGTGGGTAAATTTATATGATAATCGTAGGTAAATAAAAGAACGCTCTGTAATTAATTCAACTAGATATTACAACAAAAACTCTAATGACAAAATGTAATGTCTATCAAAATAGATTAAATAAATTGCTTAACGGAAATTTTGAAAAAAAAAACATAATATCTATGTATTATAATTATTTGATTTCGTATTAACGCTCAGGTTATTTTTCAAACAATTTTAAAAAATGTAAGATTTGAATTTATTTTTTTTTGTTTTAGGTGTTTGTGCGCGATTCGACGCGAAATTTTAACCCGTTAACGAAACGAAAAATATATAGTGTGCGAATCGATAAAGCGGTTTGCCAAAAGGAAGGTGATTGTTGAATAAATAACAATAAAACATATTTCTTCAATTTTTGTAACAAATATGTATTTTAAATTACAAATATATGTGTTTCTAAAATGGAAATGCTGCTGCATGAGGAATATATGAATACATGTAAAATTCTATTTTCTATTATCGTTTTTCTGTGTCACGTTTCTTTCCAAAACTTAACCTGTCAGAAAAAAAAAAATTTTATGTAATAAATTTTTTACAAATTAAATTTACAAATATAAAAAAAATTATAGATATCTGGAGAATAATATTCGTATGAATTTGTCTTTTTATGTTTGTTTTTTTCAGTTAAGTAAATTGAAAGTATGTGTGTGATAATTATTGTATCTTGTATGCGTGTGTAAAAAATTCCGTTTTGCAATCTTCATATCGATGGCTACTTCATTTGTTATAAATTTTCGTTTTTCTCTCCCAAACTGGACCTGAAATTTAAAAATATAAAATGTTGTAAACTTCGAATATGTGAATTACTTTGATAATAATTGAATGATAAAATAATTATACCCTGTTTTGTTCTTATGCAGAAATTGATAAAATTGAATTCTTCGAGATGAAAATTACATTTTTTTAATAATAATTCGAAAAAAAAAAACATATTTTCTGGACATTTTATTTTATAATCGACTGTGAACAATTTATTCAAACGTCAATTGTTTCTAAGTCATATCAACCCTTAAAAAAAGAAAACTGCATCTGTTTCTTTTTTAATTTTGAATGTTTTCTGCTCAAGTTAGTTAAATTAAATGGAAAATTTTTTCAAACGTAAATTATTTCTAATATATATCAATCATTTAAAAAAAACACTGAATCTGTTTATTTTTAATATTCTCTGATCAAGTTAATAGAAGAAAGTATGTATGTAATAATGATAAATACCTTTTACGGAATGGAAATTTTCTAAAGTCCATCAAATAGGAAGCAAACTTGTGTGAAAAATCAAGTTTTCCAATCTTCATATCGACAGCTATGTCATTTGTTATAAATTTTCGTCTTTCTTTCCCAAACTGGACCTGAAATTTAAAAATATAAAATATTGTAAATCTGTGGATTACTTTGATAATTGATTGATAAAATTATTATACACTGTTTTGTTCTTATGCAGAAATTTATAAAATTAAATTTTTCGAAACTAAAATTCCATATTTTTAATAATAATTTGAAAAAAAATCATTTTCTGGACTATTTTATTAATTGAGCCACTTGGAAAAATTTTTCAAAGTTATTATACATCGTTGTTTTCTAAAACAAATTTTCATAAAATTGAATTTTTCTAAACTAAAATTCCATATTTTTAATAATCATTTGAAAAAAAATCATTCTCTGGACTATTTTATCATATAAGCGACTTGGAAAAATTTTTCAAAGTTATACATCGTTTTTTTCTAAAACAAATTTTTATAAAATTTAATTTTTCTAAACTAAAATTCCATATTTTTAATAATCATTTGAAAAAAAATCATTCTCTGGACTATTTTATCATATAAGCAACTTGGAAAAATTTTTCAAAGTTATTATACATTGTTTTTTTCGAAAACAAATTTTTATAAAATTTAATTTTTCGAAACTAAAATTCCATGTTTTTAATAATCATTTGAAAAAAAAATCATTTTCTGGACTATTTTATCATATAAGCGACTTGGAAAAAAATTTTGAAAGTTATTATACATCGTTTTTTACTAGAACAAATTTTTATAAAATTGATTTTTCGAAACTAAAATTCCATGTTTTTAATAATCATTTGAAAAAAAATCATTTTCTGGACTATTTTATCATATAAGCGACTTGGAAAAAATTTTCAAAGTTATACATCGTTTTTTACTAAAACAAATTTTTATAAAATTGAATTTTTCGAAACTAATATTCCATGTTTTTAATAATAATTTGAAAAAAAATCATTTTCTAGACTATTTTATCATATAAACGACTTGGAAAAATTTTTCAAAGTAAATCTTACATGGTTTTTTTCTAAAACAAATTTTTATAAAATTGAATTTTTCGAAAGTAAAATTCCATTTCTTCTATTCTTTTTTAATATTCTCTGGTGAAGTTAACAGAAGAAAGTATGTATGTAATAATAATAAATACCTTTCACGAAATGGAAATTTTCCAAAGTCCATCAAATAGGAAGCAAACTTGTGTAAAAAATTAAGTTTCCCAATCTTCATATCGACAGCTACTTCATTTGTATAAATGTTCATCCTTCTTTTCCATTATCGACTTAAAAATTTGAAATTTGAAGATATAAAATCATGTGATAAATATCTAACGTAAACTCCGAAACATTTAATTGAATTATAAAATTATTATACACTGTTTTTTTTTCAATGTAGAATATTATAAAATTAAATTTTTGAAAGGTAGAATATTCTCTATTAATTTTTGGGACAAACGGTCTTGGTGTTCATAATTTTGAACCTTTCACCACAAAAATACTAAGAAGAATGAAAAATGCCCCACCCCACATGTTCTGGTCGCTTTGTTGGGATTGGCTACATCTTTCGAACCCTTGTTTCGATTGGCCGAGAACAAAGTTGGGTGAAGGAAAAAGGGCCTCTGTTATAAAAACGTCGTTTTCATCCATTGTATGTCATTACATTATAAATTTTCGCGGCGCTTAAGCTAACGTTGTAACTTATTATTCTAAATCCTTTTGAAAATTTTTGTGAATTGTGAAGTGCATCATTTACAAATGTAAGTAATTTCTGTCTTTACTATTTTCATTTTTGTATTATTGATGTTTAATAATTTTGTGAATATAAAATTTATTTCTCAAATAATATTCTGGATATATTTTTATCTTTTGGACTTATTTCATTTTTTTATTTCTGGAATTGTGATATTTTAAAATTGTTTTTTTTTCTTTAATTTTTTTTCCAATCTTCAATTATTTTCTTATATTTAAATTTCAAGTGCAATTTTGTGGATAAATGTTAAATTTTCACTGTATAATTATTCCAGATTTCCAATTGTTATTTTGAAATTAGTTATTCATTGTTACTGTATACTTGCATACATTTTATTTCCCGTAGAAGATCTTGTCATCTTCGTTTTGAGTTCTTACAATTTTTTTCATTATAATATCTGTATGAAATTTGTTAAGAATACATATTTTCTAAACCATCGTTAGAATTTATTAAAATTTATTATTTTCTTGTATCCAAATCCAGAAGTAAATTCACAAATTCAAAATTTTCTCTTAATTCAGGAATTGTCTCATATTGCATTTTTAATATATTTTTTTTTTATTTTTGAGAGGTGGTTGTTATAGAAATGTTCAATTTGATTTTTATAGTTTTTTCCGTCCAAGATTGATTGGTAAAAAATCCCTATATTGAGTTTAATTTCTATAGTTTCTATTTTTTTTACTAATGTTTAAAATTTATCTGAATATGAATAATTAGAATGGTCGACAAAAAAAATGTTTTTGAAGTAACACAAGAATGAATAGCATATTGTGATAAAATGGAAAATATGAAAAAAATAAATAATAGTAACACTTAAGTTAAGTTTTTCAGAATCATATTCATTTGTAAAATATTTATTGAAAAAAATTATTTCACTTTTTTTAAATCTTATATATTTTCACCATAAATGAACTGCGGCGCGTTTGACTCGACACTTTCGTCTTTATATTCACTTTTTGCATAATGAACAGAAGAAACTCAACAAAATACTAATTTTTAATGTTATTTTTATGTTTATAATTCTGAATAATACAGTTCAGGTACTTTTCGGCCATAAAATTTACTGATTTTATCCGCCCCTTTATAAAATTACCTACCTGCTAGCCAATAAAAATAGGGATAATTAAACTATTGGAAAGTCCTTGGTATTAGGGATTAATGAATATTTTTTTTATTATTAGACTGGTATTTCCATTTTAAAAATTAATGTCTCACTTGTGTTATGAAATTATTGTCGACCATTTTTATTATACATAAAAAATTTTGGGATATATCATAAAATATTGGGGTGCAGTAAGTTATACTTTTATATAAATGAATGAATGAATTAATTAAAAGGCTAGATAATGACTATAAATAGCGGCTTGTGATAAATTCATCCGAGAATTAACTTTGGACGAAATATGACGGATCGCAGTAAAAACAACCATCTATCGTTAGAAAAAACTGAACTTGTTTTTCAAATATTGGAGAAAAAATGGCGACATCTTGTTGTGGTTGGGCTGGTGCATCATTCTCTGCAAAAAAATTCATTGACTGCGATTCTTTACTGACAGGCCGTTCTGGATTTTGAGCTGCTGGTGCTGGTACTTGTTTGATTTTTAGGTGCATAGTCGGGTAATTGTGTCTAGTGACGTCTCGTTTCGACAGTTAGCAGTTTTCAGCCGGTCTATAGCTTCCATCTTTCTATTGTGCGGACTTGAAGATAATGGAAGTTTTTTTATCATCATTTTTCGTAACATTTACCGTAGGGTATAGCATGTGAAACAAGTTTTTTAGCATGTCGTGGCGTGAAAAACGTGACTAGGATCTTGGAATAAAAACTGGAATCTAAGGAAGAAAAATATGAATGAGGGAGGGTGAACCTGTTTAATTCATTTTTTTACGCAAATTTTCATATAAATGAGGAGAATGAATTAATTAAAAGATTGAAGACGATAAATAGCGGCTTGTGATAAATAAATCCGAGAACAGCTTTGGACGAAATATGGCAGATCGCAGAAGAAACCTAACCACCTATCGCTGACATTGCTGAAGTTGTCATTCAAATATTGGAGAAATTTGGGATTTATATTATACAGATTAAATTTCTATTAACAATTAACCTCTCAAATTATGTTGAAATAAATTTGAAAATTTGTTTTATATTCACAAAGTTCATAAATGATGCACGTCCTATTTTTTTATGCACGTACTGTATTTATAATTGCGACAGAGTAATAATTGTTAGCGTTGTTTCTTCCAAAACTAATACATGTTCAACAACTTTGCAAATTGGTAATTTGCTTTTGGTAATAAATAATCATCGCACTAATTTTCCAATCAAGACTCTGATTAGACTAGAGAATAAATCGTGGGGTGCATGAAATTTCTATCAACGATCCAACCGCTCTTATTAGGTCACACCGGTATTTTTTACACATTACACACAGATTTCTTTATGACCTACTATTTCGTTAATATTAATTATTAATCAAAATTATCTTTTTCAAGAGATTTGGCAAATTTAATCTTTCATTTTTAATTTTTAAAACTTTTATTATTATTCATACAATCATTAATTGATTAACTTGAAATATATACTCAGAAGGCATTAGGATCTGTCTCTGAAGCAACCAATGGCAAACTAGGCAGTTATGATAATTAATTGCAATATTCAATTAGAGGCCTCAATAACTGCATCCATATATACATACATATATATATTAAATAAAGATGCACTATCTTACGGTTTAGTCTAATCAAGGGTTAAATTTCGACTAGTTACTTAGGACCTAGCTAATTCTTAAATAATTCAAATCATTAAGTTTTTAAGATTCGTCCACAAGACATTCACCGAAAAATGATTAGTTAGATGCTAGATATCGAGCGAAACACACTATGGAAAATTTCGCAGCTAAAAATTTATAAACAAATAAGATTTTTATAAAGAACTATTTTTTGACTTGAAACAGATTTATTAATGCTCTATCGCATTTATGAATAACTTACTGTACCTATCTACTTTCTACTCAATTATTATCTGGCTTTCATCACATTTTTTTATATCATGATTATTTTTTATTTTCAATGGAACTTTTCAGTTTTTCCTTATATTTTCAAGGCTTGGAAATATGATCGATTAGTAAATTTTTGTAATGAATCGAACTCTTAAAAATTTGTTAGGTGGTAAGGTCTCAACTCCAAGAACACAAACACACACACACAAGATAATATACAGACACAAAGGAGGGATAAATTAAATTATCTTTATTAAACATTGAATTTCAAAATTTGATTCATATTAGAAATGAAATAGAAAGTTTATTCGCGCGTAGTCGTCGACCGTTCCTATGGTCACATTGTTATTTACATAGTAATCAGAATTCATGATGACCTACTACTTAATTATTTGAAAAATCTCAGATTAATTTTCACTTTTTTCTGAATTTATTTGGGTTTTCATTCCTAACATTTAAAGACACTTTGCTCAATCATGAAATCGAAAGTTTAAACTGAATCGAAAAGTTGTAGGTAACAGTCACACGCATCTTAGAGTAAAATCACATTATCAATAGTATTAGACTTGGGGCGCGTGAAATTTCTATTCATATTTATTCAATTTGGTTCATTATATCCCTCTTTTAAATAGAAATGCTCAATTTTTAAGGTTTCTATCTTCATCAATTCCAATACCCAGAATCCATACAGCAAGCAAAGCTCTCTATCTGACAACATCCAAAATAAAGTCAATCTAATTGTGTCTCTCGATAAATGAAATTTTATTCGTTCACCTCACAATAAATAATCAATTTCTTTTATTCGCGTCGATTTAATTGGATAATATTAATCGGTTATACGAATTATCACAATACTCCTCATCAATTTAGGGTATTTATTAGGTGGGGTGCGTGAAATTGATATCAATACTCTATCGCTCGTATATATTAACTGCTATTTACATAAAATCTATCATTCTCAATTAATAATAATTAGTTGTGATTATTGTAGATTATACCTTTTCAATCTATCAACAACTCTATGAAAAACATTATTTTTGTTCATTTTTTGTGCTGGAAATCCATAATTAAGACTTTTTCATATTTTAATCTAATCAATATCCTAGATTAATGAGGAGTGATGAGATAAGTGATAACGAATAATAAACTATTATCTTTCTACAGGATTCTTTTAAAGAGAGAGCCGCTCAATTCAACTTTATTTCCAACTACTTTTTATAATTTTCTTACATCTTACACACATCTTATTAATAACATATTGGAAATATTCTGCTCCATCACAACAGAATTTCTTTGGAAAATATCCATCATAATTCTAGTGCCTTTAATAAAGGCAAGAAATTAAATCACGGGGTACACCATTTTAGGAGTTAATAACAATTGACCAATAATATAATTGATATTTAGTCTTCTCTATTAATTTCTTATTAATTATTAATTATTTAATTAATTTAATTTAATAATTTAATTAATTATTAATTATTATATTAATATTATATTAATATATATTATATTAATTTCTTATTAATATTATTAATTATTAAATTCTTATTTCTTATTAGGTTGAGTTAGGATTTTAATTAGCTACACAAACATTTAATACTTCAAAATTATATAAAAACTTGACATTTTAATCTTTCGATGTGGGAAATAAATTCAGGTACAAACTGATACTAAGGTTAGACTGTATTCACTATTTTTCAGTTGATAAAGTTAACAAACATATTTTTTTGTTGATTATATTTTCAAGTTTTCGGGGTAAAAAAATTTTTCTAGAAAATTTGTACACGAAATCCAAATCGATCACTTTTCCAAGATGTAATAAAATTGGATATAAACATTCAAGTTATTTAACATACATAAATTGAAAGCTTGATTATAATTGAGGAGATCTGATAAAGTAGGTACCAACATAATTTATATAAAATTGGAAAACAAAATAATAAGTTACAACCCGCGTACCGGTCTTGATTCATTCACGATCGAGTGAATGAGTAATCGAACAAAGTGTTGTGCCGCGAACACTATCGTGATCAACATGTCTCAGTAGAAATATCAACGGCGTATATTAGCAGCCCGATCAACAGGTAAGTTTTTTTGAGTTATCCGCATGATTATGAACAATATATAAAGTCATCTAAAAAGTATTTTGCCCTTCTTGATTAAAGTTTGTTGAAATATTTGTTTCCTAAAATCTATGTAAGCACATAGGCGCTTTCATTTCTTATCTTGGATATTTGTGGACATTTATTTCTATATCAGAGACGGAGTGGGAATAAATTTGAGGTGATGATTTTCGACGAGTTTTTATTTTGTACATTGAGGCTTTTGTAAGATTTTGCAGTATCATGGCTGTACGATTTGATACGATACGACGCAACAAATGATTAATTTTGGATGCTGGTGTAAGGCCTGGCCTGATTTTCTTTCTATTGGCAAACTCCGGAAGCTCTAGTTGTATAGTAACCAATGGACCATTGGACCTGACCAATGCTTACGGGCAGTAGTCAGTCTGTTTTCATGTATCAAAATTCCTACGTTACAATTTTTAAAAATGCGACTTTTTTTTAGTTTTTTCAATAACTCTCTCTTTGTTTATTGGCGATTTTATACTTAAAGATCGATCGGATCGCGCTCAGGTTGTACACTTGCGTGGAATATTCTGGTTACAAGAGAAGCAGGAGAAAATTAAGCTAGTATCGGGTTCCTTTAGGGCTTCTGAAGATATCATATATCGTTATTTGAAATCATTGGCTAGGATCTATGAAAGTTATGGAACAGTGCTACAGGTATAACCGATATTCAAGCGAAACTTGGAATAGATGTGTATAAACAGCTCCTTATCTTGGCAAAAGATGATCGATTATTTAAACACATTGCTCTTGCGATTGAAAATGGATTTATCGAAACAACCAAAACGTGAAAATCAGTGGTTAGACAAAGGAAAATTACCAGAACCCGCTGCAAAAAAAGATCGATTCAAGCGAATAGCCTTGTTGTATGTCTGGTGGAATTATGAAAGATAAGTGTACATTGAAATTATTCCAGATGGCGGAGTTATCTATGCCGAGGTATATAGTAGGCAGCTGATTCAAGAGTATGAGGTTTTATGTTAAGTTCTCAAAGATCCTGCTGAATGTTGGGTTAAAACCATAGATTAGGTACGATCGGCTCTAATTTTGAATATTAAGGCTTTCTTTTAGTATGATTTATTAACAAACGAAATGAATATTGGAAACGGACATTATTTATGAGACATCAATATTTTCTATCGTATTGAGAAATGGCTCCTTTCCCTTTGCTTCTCAACACAGCATCCTCTTTGTAAAACGGGAAAATACTTTTTAGGTAACTTTATAAATTTTTTATCAATGTTTTGATGCGAATAAAATAGAATCATACATTGTTGTTTATGAGACTGGTACTTGAATGCTAGCTAATTATTTTCCAACGTCCGTATATTATCTACATAATGATTGTCCTCTTTTCAATAGATTTGACACTTTCTTATATTTTCAAGTTTAACCTTATCGAATCATTGATATTCAATGGGGTATTTTCTTTTAAAAATTTATACGCAGTTTATTACGGTTTCACTCTGTTTGTATCTCTGAGTAATTGCATCATTGTACCACTCAATCCAATACATCAATTTGACTTGAAATAATTCGTTGGGTGCGTGAAATTTCTATCAATAATCAAACTGGATAGGAAGAAGACGACGGACGCGGCTCGTGAATATCGAGCTCGTCTGCAGACGCCCGGAACTTTGGAATTTAACGGAACTCCTTTCTTTGGAGAAGTGCAAGCCTGAGGAATCAGCTACTAAGGCACGTTTTTCCGAACAATACAATTTACATTAAAATTCAAACCAATATCAGCTTTACAATCGAGGCGCGCACCACACTCGAACTACTCGAGTGTAATGGGGTTTATCCTCTTGTGCTTGATTTTTACATGAAAGGAAAATAACGCTCATATCAAATTAACTGCTATTTACATTTTTTTGCTTTAGATTCAAATTTCAATGCCATTTTATTTTTTGTCCAATCAATGCTTTAGATTGACGTGGTATGATCAGTACCTAGAAGGTAATCAAGTATATTCTGACTTGAAATTCATTCTTTTTATTAAATTTTATTATATTATATATTATTTTATTATATTCTTTTCACCTGTTTAATTTTAATAGTTTTTTATTAGAAAGCATAGCATATTTCTTAAATATGTAGATGAATATTATTAGTGAATATTTATTCGCTCAAAAACGTTAAGAAATAACTAGATCTAGCCACTTTATATCAAAAACAAAAGTCAACCGACTTGTCTTGTTAAAAATAGCTCTAATTAGTTGAAATTACGTATACTTGAATTACTATATTTAAAAGTTGGAAAATGATTAGGTAAATCTTAGGTATCAGTCATCATAACACTTCCCAAGTTCCAGCCATACCATAATCGTAGGTAATAGGTAGAAATCTACTAATTATTTTCGGGGTCCGGGATAGCGTGAAATTCCTATTAAGAATCAATGTCACATATTCATTTAATTTGGTCCATTATATCCTTCTCTTATATAGAAAAGTTTCAATTGTTTGGGTTTCTTTTCTTATCTATCCCTATCTATGCTCATATATAGCAAGGATAGTTTCCAAGACAAAAGCCAATATAATTAAATAATTTTTTTTGTTGTGTATCTTAAAATGAATGAATAATTTCTTTTATTCGCTTCCATTAATTTGGATAATATCAATCAGTTATACGAATTATCACAATGCTCTTCATCAATTTAGGGTATTGATTAGACTAAAATGGGGTGGGGTGCGTGAAATTAATATCAATACTCTATCGCTCGTATATATTAACTGCCATTTATAAGAAATATTTCAAATTATTCTCAATTAATAATAATTAGTTATTATTGTAGATTGTACCTTTTCAATCAATCAACAACTTTATGAAAAACATCATTTTCGTTTATTATTTGTGCTGAAAATCCATAATTAAGACTTTTTCATATTTTAATCTAATCAATATCCTAGATTGATGAGGAGTGATGAGATAAGTGATAACGAATAATGAACTATTATCTTTCTACATGATTCTTTTAAAGAGAGAGCCGCTCAATTCAATTTTTTCTCCAACTAATTTTTATAGTTTTTTTTTACATACAACCATACAATATCCATACACACAACTTACGGTTAATAAAATATTCTTGGAAATATTTAACTCAACAAAATTTCTTTGTAAAATACCCATCATCATTCTAATGCATTAATAAGGGCAAGAAATTAAATCGTGGGAAATTTGGAAATTCTATCAACTATCAAATTCTATCACATTATTTCATACATCCTTTTTGTCTTGCTTTCCAATTAGAATCCTCCGCTTTGTTTTTGCTAATTTTATTTACAGAAATTATTTATTTTCCTCCATCATATATTCGTTGGACTACAAGTAGTTTTCTTTTACTTTCTCCTGAAAAAAAAATGCTAACGTGCAATTAGTTATACCAATTAAATAAAAAATGAAAACTTTGTGTTATCAGAAATTGGCTGAACTTGGGAGATTAGTTAAATCCTAGTTATTAGTAATCTTATAATTGGCATCTATCAGAAAGTAATCGCGGTGTGCGAATCCACACATATAAAATCATATATATACATATCAACAGTATTTAAGAATTATTATCACACATGATACGAATTTTTAGTTCAGATTTTAAGATTAATGATTACTGGTAGCTAGGATTAAATTACTTTCTGGCTTTTAAAATATTATTGACAGGTTTCCAATATTATTAATCAACTTCTTTGAGTTCAATAATCTTCTGTTGTGCGCATTATTTAGTTTTAACCATTGTATTTTAATAATTTCTTATGAAAACAAAATATCAATCTTCATAAAAATTAATTGATCCAAAATCTCTTGAACGATTTTTTATAAAATTGAAAATTGAATCGACATCCTACATTCTATTCAATGAAATAAACTCTTATAATTTTTTCTATTTTTGAACTTTTAATTGTTGGTTTAGTTGATAATTTACGTCTATGTAATGTAATACACATTTTCTCTTGACAATAATTTGAATACAGATGTTAATAGCATCCAATCACAAGCCTAAAATTTAGAAGCTGGAAGGTAATTAGTAGATATTTTAAGTAGTTTAGTGGCATTAACAGTGAGAAAAACAAGAAAACACCAGCAGGAACAACAAGAAAAACATGAAAGCACCAGAGGTATATCATCGAAAGGTAGAAAATTGTATTTAATCATTCATAACAATCATCGTTTCGATCAGACTAAAAATTAAACACTAGAGTCACGTGATATTCTATTAAAATATTAGCCAATATACATTAGTATTAGTATTAAAAATAATTTAGATGGTAGTGGCGAAGAAGAACGACTTGCAAAAATTTCATACTCTAATCAAATTTCCTAAATTGGTCATGCCATTAGTACTTACGTAGAGTTTACCCAACTATTTTCTTTTTGCTCAAAATTATTTTTCTTCTCAATAGAAAATTTTTTCTCCATCTCCATCTCTCTAAGCCAACAACCAATAAAATGATTTCTATCAAAGTTTTAGCTAGCCCTTTATGTTCATTTTTTTCTTCAAAAACTAATCTAATATCTAACTAATCTTGATAGATATTCTATTCTAAGTTATCACAATACTCGTTATCAATTTGGGGTATCGATTAGACTAAAATCGTGGGGTGGGGTGCGTGAAATTAATATCAATATTTTATCGCTCATATATATTAACTGCTATTTACGTAATACTCAGATTTCATTATTTATTTCAACCAATTCATATTTTGGTCTAATCAATACCCTAAATTGATGTTGAGTGGTATGATAACCGGTAGGTAGGTACCTACTCGGGACCTAGGGAATATCTTTGTTCAATTACTCCATTTCAAAAAAATGAACCATTTCAAGCTATTTTTTTATGCATTAGATAACAATATTCACGGAATTTCACTTACTTTTCAGTTATTATATTTTAAAAATTCATATGGACCTTTCGATTTGAATAACGACATTTCAGACAATATCAATGGATTCGGCATTTTATGCCTAAAAATGTCATTAACAAATTCATCACAACATGAAATTTTTCTTCATGAAATTCGAAAGCTAGCAAATACGTAATTATTTAAATTTCAGTGAATAGTCTACTACAAATACCATATAAAAAATATTCAATTATTAATTTGAGGGTAAAATATAGGTACTTGATTATTATTATCACAGCAATTCTTTGAAATATATGGATGATTGATGATTGTAGTAATGTCAATAAACATATATACAAAATAATTTAAATACTAAGTACTAGGGTTTAAGGATAATGACTTGGAATTTTATTATATATTGTATGTAATCGAATTTTCAAAATTGGTAGGTCGAATCTACAGAACTAATTACTCAATAAAATGATTTTTCTTCTCAATAGAAATGCGTCGTCATTTCACTTGAAATTATTGGAAAACTACAAGGCAATTTTTAATGTATAGTCAATAAAGTCAAGCAATATGTGTGGGTAGTTAGTCCTTTGAACTACTCTTCAATATTTTTTCCACCACTTAGGCTTACGATAAAATGAAAAAATGAAAAATGACTTACTCATATTCTGAGCGGTTAGAATGAAGAAATTATAACGCGCCAAAAGACAAATTTTTAGTCTGATCAAACGGTTTTGTTTATCTTTCAACTTTTATTTAGGTATTTGAAATTTCCTGCTTCAACTTTATTATTTGTATATGTACAGTAATTGGATTGTCAAAAATAAGGAATCAAATTACTGATAAATTCAGGGTCCCACATTCTAAACATTTCGAAATTTCCAATTTTCTACGGAGTGTTTTTCAGTCCCATTATTTCCTTTTCATCCTCCATTGATGTGGTAGATGTGACCCACTCGCATCGCCCGATGAAATACCACCGCATCGGATCGAGGCAACGTGAATTGGACTAAGGGTTTCCAATTTCGTCGCTGTGCCGATGCGTCCGGTTTCCAATGTGGGAGTAAATAATTGTATAGTTTTGCCAATTTTCTAAAATTGTTGGTAATACACAAGCCTCGTTATTTGTTTCTTATTTTTCTGTGCTGCAAAATACTCGAAATGTATTATTTTTAAACTAATCAAATTCAATTAGGGCTTCGAATCTTTCCGAAATTCTCGATTCTTCAGTTCAGTCTTATTATCTCGTACGAGTAAAATAGAAAATATCCGCTTATTTCATCATATTGAACATTTTCATGGGACATACGTATTGTTGCTGCTTATATATATTTATGTTTTCAAAATAATCTTGATACTACTGGGGCTCAAGAACTACTTACAATTTCATTTCATAAATTAATCATAACTTCGAAATTGGTCATGATATTTTATTGCCGCTCTCTGTTTTATATAACTTAATTTTTTTTTTCAGTTCCATCTCTATTTAACAATAAATGGAAAAATATCTATAAACGTTTTAGCAAACTCATTTTGATCATTTCACATTTCAGTCTTCAAAAACATTTATCTTGATCGAATTTCTATGTGCCTACAAATCATCATGATATTCGTCATCAGTTTGAGGTATCGATTAGTCTAAAATCGTGGGGTGCGTGAAATTAATATCAATACTCTATCGCTCATATATATTAACTGCCATTTATATAATACCCAGATTTCATTTTTCATTTTAACAAAAACATATTTTAGTCTAATCAATACCCCAGATTGATGATGAATGTTATGATAACCGGTAGGTACTTGGGATGTAAGCATTAACTCTCTTAAATTTAGATCAATTATTCCATTTCCGAAAGAATGGGGCACATCTTAATTCATTTCTTCAGGTTCTAGATTCCAAAATTTAATCAATTTTAAACCATTTTCTATAATCATGTACCAATTGAAATGCTTAACCTCAAGATACTCCTTATTTTGATTTTAATTGCAAGACAAATAAAAGTAGTTTATTATAATTGAAGACAAAAAATGTCGCTAAAAAACTTTTGACTGAACTGAAGAATGGGTTTTTCTTTTCTTTTCACTTTTATTAATTGAAAATTTCCTGTTTTAATTCAAATTTTGTATCCTCCCATGAAGTAGGTAATAGGACTTGCTTAAGGCTTTCTTATCTCATTGTTGTCATCGTCCCAATATTCTCGGTAATCTACGTAGTCGATATAGTCTGTAGTCGTTCTTTCACAAATATATCATTTACCCCAAAATTTCTCTATTTTATAAAACCAAAACTAATTAGTTGAGGGTTTCAAATCATCATTGACATTTACATAAATTGTAAGGAGTCCTTTCCTTTTCAGTCTCAATTCCTGGTCTATAAACATTTTCTATATTCACGTTGAAAGTTTCCATCGAGAATAGGGATTGGTGATTCGTGTAGGATTGATGTAACAAAAGCAATATGGGTAATTGGTCCTTGGTACTATTCTTCACACTTCTTTCCATCAATCAAGGATTTTGAAAAGACTAAAATAAAATTCGGCGTAAAATTAAAAATAGCAGTTAATATATATGAGTGGAAGGGATTGTTGATAGAAATTTCACGCGCCTCACGACTCATTTTTTAGTCTGATCAAAAAAACTCGATTGATGAGATAGTTTTGTGAGGCTTAGTACCTAGGGTTTTACCGATTATATCTGCTTTTCAACCATCACCTGCACTACATCTTTCCTCTCGATCAAACATTCAGCTGAATAATTTTCCTCTTTCCCCTTCAATTAATTGAAACTCTCTTTTTTCGACTCCTCTTTTGTATCCTCTATGATTGATTTCATTTCTCATTTATCTACGCAGTCAACTAAGGGTCTTCTCTCATTATTTCTCGTTTTGATTTGTCTTTTGTGTCCCATAGGAAGTGGTTCAATTTCTTATTCACCTACGTAGATAATTAAGAGTTGTTTTTCTCTCTGCTTTTCTCGTGCGGAAAATACAAGATTTCTTCTATTATATTGAAACCAATTGTAGGTGGGTTTCCTCAAATCATCTTTGACATTCTTTTCCAGTACGTAAATCCCAAAATTTTCTCCATTATATTCACGTTGTTTTATTTTTATCGGGAATACGGATTGGTGATTCGTGTAGGATTGATGTAACAAAAGCAATATGGATAATTGGTCCTAGGTTATTATGTTTCACACTTCTCTCTCATGGATCTTAGAGCCTTTTGAAAAGACTAAAAATGGAAATCGGCGTAAAATTAAAAATAGCAGTTGATATATATGAGCGGAAGGGATTGTTAATAGAAATTTCACGCGCCCCACGACTCATTTTTTAGTCTGATCAAAAGAACTAGGTTGATTAGATAGTTTTGTGACGCTTAGTACCTGGGGTTTCACCGATTATACCTGCTTTTCATCCATCACCTGCACTACATCTTTCCTCTCGATCAAATATTCAGCTGAATAATTTTTCTTTTCACATTAATTAATTCAAACTTTCCTGTTTCGATTCGTCTTTTGTGTCCTTTAAAAGTGATTCCATTTCTCATTAATCTACGCAGTCAACTAAGGGTGTTGTTCTCTCTCATTGTTTCTCGTTTTGATTCGTCTTTTAATTTTTCTTATTTTATTCAAATTAATTCAGATTTTCCTGTTTTGATTCGTCTATCGTGTCCCCAAGGAGTGGTTTAATTCCTCATTCATCTTCATTAATCATTGGTATCTAATTTCTAGCTACACCCTGTATTATTTTAATTTCTTTTCTTTCGCATACACTTCGTACTGGAATGTGATCTTCATTTTCGTAAACACTCCGTACTGGAATGTGGTCTTCACTTTCGTATACACTCCGTACAGGATAGGTTAGGGGACAACGATTGCCACTTTGGTTGTTTTTTGTTAGTAGAATAGAATAGAGTAGAAATAAGTAGAGTAGATTAGACTAGATTTATGATTCTCAGTATTTCTTATTATTTATTCCATCATTTCAGAGATTAATATATACCGATAAATAGAGGGATTTAATGTTAAAAAACATTCATATTCACTGATGTGTATTATATAATTGGTAAAACTGAAGAGAAACGATTTTCTAATTAAACAGAAAAATATCACAAATAATAAATAATTTCATAAATACAGATTTACAAACTCAAACCGTGAATAACAATTTTTTTTCTGTGCTGCAAACTAAAAATTCTCTATATTATTCATTGATGTTTTCAGGATATCATATAAATTTTCATATTTCGAAATTTCCAATTTTCTACGCAGTGTTTTTCAGTCCCATTATTTCCTTTTCATCCTCCATTGATGTGGTAGATGTGACCCACTCGCATCGCCCGGTGAAATACCACCGCATCGGATCGAGGCAACGTGAATTGGACTAAGGTTTTCCAATTTCGTCGCTGTGCCGATGCGTCCGGTTTCCAAAGTGGGAGTAAATAATAGTATTGTTTTGCCAATTTTCCAAAATTGTTGGTCGGTCATACACATAGCCTCGTTTTTTGTTTCTTATTTTCTGTGCTGCGGAATACTCGAAATGTATTATTTTTAAACTATTCAATTTCATTTAGGGCTTCGAATCTTTCCGAAATTCTCGTCTCCAGAGTTCTTCAGTTCAGTCTTATTATCTCGTAAAAGTAACATACAAAATATCCGCTTATTTCATCATATTGAACATTTTCATGGGACATACGTATTGTTTTGCTACTTATATATATTTATGTATTCAAAATAATCTTAATACTACTGGGGCTCAAAAACTACTTACAATTTCATTTCATAAATTATTCATATCTTCGAAATTGGTTATGATATTTATTGCCGCTCTCTATTTTATATAACTTAATATTCTCTTTAGTTCCATCCCTATTTAATAATAAATGAAAAAATATCTATGAACGTTTTAGCGAACTCATTTTGATCATTTCACATTTCACTCTTCAAAAACATTTATCTTGATCGAATTTCTATGTGCCTACAAATCATCATGATATTCGTCATCAGTTTGAGCTATCGATTAGTCTAAAATCGTGGGGTGCGTGAAATTAATATCAATACTCTATCGCTCATATGTATTAACTACCATTAATAATAATGCCCAGATTTCTTTTTTTATTTTAACAAATACATATTTTAGTCTAATCAATACCCCAGATTGATGATGAATGTTATGATAACCGGTAGGTACTTTGGATGTAAGCATTAACTCTCTTAAATATAGATCAATTATTCCATTTTTGGAAGAATGGGGCACATCTTAATTTATTTCTTCATGTTCTAGATTCCAAAATTTAATCAATTTTAAACAATTTTCAATTATCATTTATCAATTGAAATGTTTAACCTCAAGATACTCCTTATTTTGATTTTATTTGCAAGACAAAAGTAGTTTATTATACTTGAAGACAAAAAATGTCCCTATAAAACTTTTGACTGAACTGAAGAATGGGTTTTTCTTTTCACTTTTATCAATTGAAAATTTTCCGTTTTAATTCAAATTTTGTATCCCCCCATGAAGAAGGTGATTTTATTTCCTTCTGAAATTGGAACCGTTGGACTTGCTTTAGACTTTCTTATCTCATTGTTGTCATCGTCTCAATATTCTCGGTAATCTACGTAGTCGATATAGTATGTAGTCGTTCTTTCACAAATGTATCATTTACCCCAAAATTTCTCTATTTTATAAAACCAAAACTAATTAGTTGAGGGTCTCAAATCATCATTGACATTTACATAAATTTTGAGGAGTCCTTTTTTTCTCAGTCTCATTTCCTGGTCTATAAACTCCAAACATTTTCTATATTCACGTTGAAAGTTTCTATCGATAATATGGATTGGTGATTCGTGTAGGATAGATGTAACAAAAGCAATATGGGTAATTGGTCCTAGGTACTTTGTTTTACACTCCTCTCTCTTCGATCTTAGAGCCTTTTGAAAAGACTAAAAATGAAATTCGGCGTAAAATAAAAAATACCAGTTAATATATATGAGCGAAAGGGATTGTTGATAGAAATTTCACGCGCCCCACGACTCATTTTTTAGTCTGATCAAAAGAACTCTATTAATAAGATAGTTTTGTGAGGCTTACCTAGTACCTGGGGTTTCACCGATTATACCTGCTTTTGAACCATCACCTGCACTACATCTTTCCTCTCGATCAAACATTCAGCTGATTAATTTTTCTTTTCACTTCAATTAATTCAAACATTCCTGTTTCGATCCCTCTTTTGTGTCCTCTAGGAGTGATTCAATTTCTCATTCATCTACGCAGTCAATTAAGGGTTGTTGTTCTCCCTGCATTTCTCGTGCGGAAAACACAAGATTTCCTCTATTATATTGAAACCAATTGTTGGTGGGACACCTCAAATCATCTTTGACATTCGTTTCCAGTACGTAAATCCCAAAATTCTCTCCATTATATTCACGTTGATTGTTTTTATCGGGAATATGGATTGGTGATTCGTGTAGGATTGATGTAACAAAAGCAATATGGGTAATTGGTCCTTGGTACTATTCTTCACACTTCTTTCCATCAATCAAGGATTTTGAAAAGACTAAAAATGAAATTCGGCGTAAAATACAAAATAGCAGTTAATATATATGAGCGGAAGGGATTGTTGATAGAAATTTCACGCGCCCCACGACTCATTTTTTAGTCTGATCAAAAGAACTCGATTGATGAGATAGTTTTGTGAGGCTTAGTACCTGGGGTCTCACAGATTATACCTGCTTTTCATCCATCACCTCCACTACATCTTTCCTCTCGATCAAACATTCACCTGAATAATTTTCCTTTTTCCCCTTCAATTAATTCAAACTTTTTTTTTTCGACTCCTCTTTTGTGTCCTCTATGAGTGATTTCATTTCTCATTAATATACGCAGTCAACTAAGGGTTGTAGTTCTCCCTCCTTTTCTCATACGCAAAACACAAGTTTTTCTTTATTATATTGAAACCAATTGTTGGTGGGTCTTCTCAAATCATCTATGACATTCTTTTCCAGTACGAAAATCCCAAAATTTTCTCCATTATATTCACGTTGATTGTTTTTATCTGGAATACGGATTGGTGATTCGTGTAGGATTGATGTAACAAAAGCTATATGGATAATTGGTGCTATGTTATTATGTTTCACACTTCTCTCTCATGGACCTTAGAGCCTTTTGAAAAGACTAAAAATGAAATTCGGCGTAAAATAAAAAATAGCAGTTAATATATATGAGCGGAAGGGATTGTTGATAGAAATTTCACGCGCCCCACGACTCATTTTTTAGTCTGATCAAAAGAACTAGGTTGATGAGATAGTTTTGTGAGGCTTAGTACTTGGGGTTTCACCGATTATACCTGCTTTTCATCCATCACCTGCACCACATCTTTCCTCTCGATCAAACATTCAGCTGGGTAATTTTTCTTTTCACTTCAATTAATTCAAACATTCCTGTTTCGATCCCTCTTTTGTGTCCTCTAGGAGTGATTCAATTTCTCATTAATCTTCGCAGTCAACTAAGGGTATTGTTCTCTCTGTCATTGTTTCTCGTTTTGAATCGTCATTTGTGTCCCCTAGGAGTGGATCAATTTCTTATTCACCTACGTAGTTAAATAAGGGTTGTTTTTCTCCCTGCTTTTCTTGTGCGGAAAACACAAGATTTCCTCTATTATATTGAAACCAATTGTGTTGGTGGGACACCTCAAATCATCTTCGACATTCGTTTCCAGTACGTAAATCCCAAAATTCTCCATTATATTCACGTTGATTGTTTTTATCGGGAATACGGATTGGTGATTCGTGTAGGATTGATGTAACAAAAGCAATATGGATAGTTGGTCCTAGGTTATTATGTTTTACACTTCTCTCTCATGGATCTTAGAGCCTTTTGAAAAGACTAAAAATGAAATTCGGAGTAAAATAAAAAATAGCAGTTAATATATATGAGCGGAAGGGATTGTTGATAGAAATTTCATGCGCCCCACGACTCATTTTTTAGTCTGATCAAGAGAACTCGATTGATGAGATAGTTTTGTGAGGCTTAGTACCTGGGGTTTCACCGATTATACCAGCTTTTCATCCATCACCTGCACTACATCTTTTCTCTCGATCAAACATTCACCTGAATAATTTTCCTTTTTCCCCTTCAATTAATTCAAACTTTCCTGTTGCGATTGACCTTCTGTGCCCTCTAGGAGTGATTAAATTTCTCATTCATCCTCGTAGTCAATTTAGGGTTGTTGTTCTTCCTGCTTTTCTCGTGCGGAAAACACAAGAATTTCTCTATTATATTTACGTTGATTGTTTTTATAGGGAATACGGATTGGTGATTCGTGTAGGATTGATGTAACAAAAGCAATATGCATAATTGGTACAAGGTATTATGTTTTACACTTCTCTCTCATCGATCTTAGAGCCTTTTGAAAATACTAAAAATGCAATTCGGCGTAAAATACAAAATAGCAGTTAATATATATGAGAGGAAGGGATTGTTGATAGAAATTTCACGCGCCTCACGACTCATTTTTCAGTCTGATCAAAAGAACTCGATTGATAAGATAGTTTTGTGAGGCTTAGTACCTGGGGTTTCACCGATTATACCTGCTTTTCATCCATCACCTCACTACATCTTTCCTCTCGATCAAACATTCAGCTAAATATTTTTCTTATTTCATTCCAATTAATTCAGATTTTTCTGTTTTGATTCGTCTATCGTGTCGGTGTCCCCAAGGAGTGGTTTCATTCCTCAATCATCTACATTAATCATTGGTATCTAATTTCTAGCTACACCCTGTATTATTTTAATTTCTTGTCTTTCGCATATACTTCGTACTGGAATGTGATCTTCATTTTTGTAAACACTCCGAATTGGAATGTGATCTCAATTTCACATACACTCCGTACCGAAATGTGGTCTTCACTTTCGTACACACTCCGTACAGGATAGGTGAGACTAGTTAGGGGACAACGATTGCCACTTTGGTTTTTTTTTGTTAGTAGAATAGAATAGAATAGAGTAGAAATAAGTAGAGTAGAGTAGAGTAGATTTATGATTCTCAGTATTTCTTATTATTTATTCCATCATTTCAGAGATTATTATATACCGATAAATAGAGGAATTTAATGTCAAAAAACATTCATATTCACTGTTGTGTATTATATAATTGGTAAAACTGAAGAGAAAGGATTTTCTAATTAAACAGAAAAATATCACATATAATAAATAATTTCATAAAAACAGATTTACAAACTCAAACCGTGAATAACAATTTTTTTTTCTGTGCTGCAAACTAAAAATTCTCTAGGTATATTATTCATTCATGTTTTCAGGATATCATATAAATTTTCATATTTCGAAATTTCCAATTTTCTACGGAGTGTTTTTCAGTCCCATTATTTTCTTTTCATCCTCCATTGATGTGGTAGATGTGACCCACTCGCATCGCCCGGTGAAATACCACCGCATCGGATCGAGGCAACGTGAATTGGACTAAGGGTTTCCAATTTCGTCGCTGTGCCGATGCGTCCGGTTTTCAAAGTGGGAGTAAATAATAGTATTTTTTTGCCAATTTTCCAAAATTGTTGGTCGGTCATACACATAGCCTCGTTTTTTGTTTCTTGTTTTCTGTGCTGCGCAATACTCGAAATGTATTATTTTTAAACTAATCAAATTCATTTAGGGCTTCGAATCTTTCCGAAATTCTCGATTCCAGAGTTCTTTAGTTCAGTCTTATTATCTCGTAAACGTAAAACTCAAAATATCCGCTTATTTCATCATATTGAACATTTTCATGGGACATACGTATTGTTGCTATCTATATATATTTATGTATTCAAAATAATCTTAATACTACTGGGGCTCAAGAACTACTTACAATTTCATTTCATAAATTAATGATATCTTCGAAATTGGTCATGATATTTATTGCCGCTCTCTATTTCATATAACTTAATATTCTCTTTAGTTCCAACCCTATTTAATAATAAATGAAAAAATATCTATGAACGTTTTAGCGAACTCATTTTGATCATTTCACATTTCACTCTTCAAAAACATTTATCTTGATCGAATTTCTATGTGCCTACAAATCATCATGATATTCGTCATCAGTTTGAGCTATCGATTAGTCTAAAATCGTGGGGTGCGTGAAATTAATATCAATACTCTATCGCTCATATGTATTAACTACCATTAATAATAATGCCCAGATTTCTTTTTTTATTTTAACAAATACATATTTTAGTCTAATCAATACCCCAGATTGATGATGAATGTTATGATAACCGGTAGGTACTTGGGATGTAAGCATTAACTCTCTTAAATTTAGATCAATTATTCCATTTCCGGAAGAATAGGGCACATCCTTAATTCATTTCTACATGTTCTAGATTCCAAAATTCAATCAATTTTGAACCATTTTCAATAATCATGTACCAATTGAAATGCTTAACCTCAAGATACTCCTTATTTTGATTTTATTTACAAGACAAATAAAAGTAGTTTATTATAATTGAAGGCAAAAAATGTCCCTATAAATCTTTTAACTGAACTGAAGAATGGGTTTTTCTTTTCTTTTCACTTTTTTCAATTGAAAATTTCCTGTTTTAATTCAAATTTTGTATCCCCCCATGAAGTAGGTAATTTTATTTCCTTCTGAAATTGGAACCGTTGGACTTGCTTTAGGCTCTCTTATCTTATTGTTGTCATCGTCCCAATATTCTCTGTAATCTACGTAGTCGATATAGGGTTGTTCTTTCACAATAAATCATATACCCCAAAATTTCTCTATTTTATAAAATCAAAACTAATTAGTTGAGGGTCTCAAATCATCATTGACATTTACATAAAT
Source organism: Diorhabda carinulata (assembly GCF_026250575.1). NCBI lineage: Eukaryota > Metazoa > Arthropoda > Insecta > Coleoptera > Chrysomelidae > Diorhabda > Diorhabda carinulata. The sequence goes on from NC_079462.1 coordinate 36,237,705, forward strand.
TGTAAGGAGTCCTTTCCTTTTCAGTCTCATTTCCTGGTCTATAAACATTTTCTATATTCACGTTGAAAGTTTCCATCGAGAATAGGGATTGGTGATTCGTGTAGGATTGATGTAACAAAAGCAATATGGGTAATTGGTCCTTGGTACTATTCTTCACACTTCTTTCCATCAATCAAGGATTTTGAAAAGACTAAAATAAAATTCGGCGTAAAATTAAAAATAGCAGTTAATATATATGAGCGGAAGGGATTGTTGATAGAAATTTCACGCACCCCACGACTCATTTTTTAGTCTGATCAAAAGAACTCTATTGATGAGATAGTTTTGTGAGGCTTAATACCTGGGGTTTCACCGATTATACCTGCTTTTCATCCATCACCTGCACTACATCTTTCCTCTCGATGAAACATTCAGCTGAATATTTTTTCTTTTCACTCTTTTCACTCTTTTGTGTCCTCTATGAGTGATTCCATTTCTCATTCATCTACGTAGTTAATCAGGGTTTGTTTTTCTCTCTGCTTTTCTCGTGCGGAAAACACAAGATTTCCTCTATTATATTGAAACCAATTGTGTTGGTGGGTCTCCTCAAATCGTCTTTGACATTCTTTTCCAGTACGAAAATCCCAAAATTTTCTCCATTATATTCACGTTGATTTTTTTTATCGGGAATACGGATTGGTGATTCGTGTAGGATTGATGTAACAAAAGCAATATGGGTAATTGGTCCTTGGTATTATGTTTTACACTTCTCTCTCATCGATCTTAGAGCCTTTTGAAAAGACTAAAAATGAAATTCGGCATAAAATAAAAAATAGCAGTTGATATATATGAGCGAAAGGGATTGTTGATAGAAATTTCACGCGCCCCACGACTCATTTTTTAGTCTGATCAAAAGAACTCTATTGATGAGATAGTTTTGTGAGGCTTAGTACCTGGGGTTTCACTGATTATACCTGCTTTTCATCCATCACCTGCACTACATCTTTCCTCTCGATCAAACATTCAGCTGAATAATTTTTTTTCCCTTCAATTAATTCAAACTTCCTTTTTTCAACTCCTCTTTTGTGTCCTCTAAAAGAGTGATTCCATTTCTCATTAATCTACGCAGTCAACTAAGGGTGTTGTTCTATCTCATTGTTTCTCGTTTTGATTTGTCTTTTGTGTCCCCTAGGAGTGGTTCATTTTGTTATTCACCTACGTAGTTAATTAAGGGTTGTTTTTCTCTCTGCTTTTCTCTTGCGGAAAACACAAGATTTCCTCTATTATATTGAAACCAATTGTTGGTGGGTCTCCTCAAATCATATTTGACATTATTTTCCAGTACGAAAATACCATAATTTTCTCCATTATATTCACGTTGATTGTTTTTATCGGGAATACGGATTGGTGATTCGTGTAGGATTGATATAACAAAAGCAATATGGTTAATTGGTCCTTCGTATTATGTTTTACACTTCTTTCCATCAATCAAGGATTTTGAAAAGACTAAAAATGAAATTCGGCGTAAAATACAAAATAGCAGTTAATATATATGAGCGGAAGGGATTGTTGATAGAAATTTCACGCGCCCCACGACTCATTTTTTAGTCTGATCAAAAGAACTCTATTGATGAGATAGTTTTGTGAGGCTTAGTACCTGGGGTTTCACTGATTATACCTGCTTTTCATCCATCACCTGCACTACATCTTTCCTCTCGATCAAACATTCAGCTGAATAATTTTTTTCCCTTCAATTAATTCAAACTTCCTTTTTTCAACTCCTCTTTTGTGTCCTCTAAAAGAGTGATTCCATTTCTCATTAATCTACGCAGTCAACTAAGGGTGTTGTTCTATCTCATTGTTTCTCGTTTTGATTTGTCTTTTGTGTCCCCTAGGAGTGGTTCATTTTGTTATTCACCTACGTAGTTAATTAAGGGTTGTTTTTCTCTCTGCTTTTCTCTTGCGGAAAACACAAGATTTCCTCTATTATATTGAAACCAATTGTTGGTGGGTCTCCTCAAATCATATTTGACATTATTTTCCAGTACGAAAATACCATAATTTTCTCCATTATATTCACGTTGATTGTTTTTATCGGGAATACGGATTGGTGATTCGTGTAGGATTGATATAACAAAAGCAATATGGGTAATTGGTCCTTCGTATTATGTTTTACACTTCTTTCCATCAATCAAGGATTTTGAAAAGACTAAAAATGAAATTCGGCGTAAAATACAAAATAGCAGTTAATATATATGAGCGGAAGGGATTGTTGATAGAAATTTCACGCGCCCCACGACTCATTTTTTAGTCTGATCAAAAGAACTCTATTGATGAGATAGTTTTGTGAGGCTTAGTACCTGGGGTTTCACTGATTATACCTGCTTTTCATCCATCACCTGCACTACATCTTTCCTCTCGATCAAACATTCAGCTGAATAATTTTTTTTCCCTTCAATTAATTCAAACTTCCTTTTTTCAACTCCTCTTTTGTGTCCTCTAAAAGAGTGATTCCATTTCTCATTAATCTACGCAGTCATCTAAGGGTGTTGTTCTATCTCATTGTTTCTCGTTTTGATTTGTCTTTTGTGTCCCCTAGGAGTGGTTCATTTTGTTATTCACCTACGTAGTTAATTAAGGGTTGTTTTTCTCTCTGCTTTTCTCTTGCGGAAAACACAAGATTTCCTCTATTATATTGAAACCAATTGTTGGTGGGTCTCCTCAAATCATATTTGACATTATTTTCCAGTACGAAAATACCATAATTTTCTCCATTATATTCACGTTGATTGTTTTTATCGGGAATACGGATTGGTGATTCGTGTAGGATTGATATAACAAAAGCAATATGGGTAATTGGTCCTTCGTATTATGTTTTACACTTCTTTCCACCATTCAAGGATTTTGAAAAGACTAAAAATGAATTTCGGTGTAAAATAAAAAAAAAGCAGTTAATATATATGAGCGGAAGGGATTGTTGATAGAAATTTCACGCGCCCCAGACTCATTTTTTAGTCTGATCAAAAGAACTCTATTAATAAGATAGTTTTGTGAGGCTTAGTACCTGGGGTTTTATCGATTATACCTGCTTTTCATCCATCACCTCCACTACATCTTTCCTCTCGATCAAACATTCTGCTGAGTAATTTTTCTTCTCACTTCAATTAATTCAAACTTTCCTGTTGCGATTGACTTTCTGAGCTCTCTAGGAGTGATTAAATTTCTCATTCATCCTCGTAGTCAATTTATGGTTGTTGTTCTTCCTGCTTTTCTCGTGCAGAAAACACAAGATTTTCTCTATTATATTCACGTTGATTGTTTTTATCGGGAATATGGATTGGTGATTCGTGTAGGATTGATGTAACAAAAGTAATATGGGTAATTGGTCCTAGGTACTATTCTTCACACTTCTCTCTCATCGATCTTAGAGCCTTTTGAAAAGACTTAAAATGAAATTCGGCGTAAAATAAAAAAATAGCATTTAATATATATGAGCGGAAGGGATTGTTGATCGAAATTTCACGCGCCCCACGACTCATTTTTTAGTCTGATCAAAAGAACTCTATTAATAAGATAGTTTTGTGAGGCTTAGTACCTGGGGTTTTATCGATTATACCTGCTTTTCATCCATCACCTCCACTACATCTTTCCTCTCGATCAAACATTTAGCTGAATAATTTTTCTTTCCACATTAATTAATTCAAAATTTCGTGTTGCAATTGGCCTTCTGTGTCCTAGGAGTGATTCCATTTCTCATTCATCTGCGCAGTCAACTAAGGGTGTTGTTCTCTCTTTTATCTCGTTTTGATTCGTCTATTTATTTTTCTTATTTCATTCCAATTAATTCAGATTTTTCTGTTTTGATTCGTCTATCGTGTCCGTGTCCGCAAGGAGTGGTTTATTTCCTCATTCATCTACATTAATCATTGGTATCTAATTTCTAGCTACACCATGTATTATTATAATTTCTCGTCTTTCGCATACACTTCGTACTGGAATGTGATCTTAATTTTCGTATACACTCCGAACTGGAATAAGATCTTCATTTTCGTAAACACTCCGTACAGGATATGTGACAACGATTGTCCCTTTGGTTGTTTTTTTTTAGTAGAATAGACTAGAATAGAATAGAGTAGAAATAAGTAGAGTAGAGTAGATTTATGTTTCTCAGTAAATCTTATTATTTGTTTTATCATGTCAGTGATAAATCGAGGGATTTAATTTCAAAAAACCTTCATATTCACTGTTGTGTATTATATAATTGGTAATACTGAAGAGAAAGATTTTCTAATTATACACAAAAATATCACATATAATGAATAATTTTATAAAAACAGATTTACAAACTCAAACCGTGAATAACAATTTTTTTTCTGTGCTGCAAACTAAAAATTCTCTATATTATTCATTCATGTTTTCAGGATATCATATAAATTTTCATATTTCGAAATTTCCAATTTTCTACGGAGTGTTTTTCAGTCCCATTATTTTCTTTTCATCCTCCATTGATTTGGTAGATGTGACCCACTCGCATCGCCCGGTGAAATACCACCGCATCGGATCGAGGCAACGTGAATTGGACTAAGGGTTTCCAATTTCGTCGCTGTGCCGATGCGTCCGGTTTCCAAAGTGGGAGTAAATAATTGTATTGTTTTGTCAATTTTCCAAAATTGTTGGTCATACACATAGCCTGTTTTTTGTTTTTTATTTTCTGTGCTGCGAAATACTCGAAATGTATTATTTTTATACTAATCAAATTCATTTAGGGCTTCGAATCTTTCCGAAATTCCCGATTCCAGAGTTCTTCCGTTCAGTCTTATTATCTCGTAAACGTAAAACTCAAAATATCCGCTTATTTCATCATATTGAACATTTTCATGTTGAGGGTCTCAAATCATCATTGACATTTATATAAATTGTAAGGAGTCTTTTTCTTTTCAGTTTCATTTCCTGGTCTATAAACTCCAAACATTTTCTATAATCACGTTGAAAGTTTCCATCGAGAATAAGGATTGGTGATTCGTGTAGGAATGATGTAACAAAAGCAATATGGGTAATTGATCCTTGGTATTATGTTTAACACTTCTCTCTCATCGATCTTAGAGCCCTTTGAAAAGACTAAAAATGAAATTCCGCGTAAAATAAAAAATAGCAGTTAATATATATGAGCGAAAGGGATTGTTGATAGAAATTTCACGCGCCTCACGACTCATTTTTTAGTCTGATCAAAAGAACTAGGTTGATGAGATAGTTTTGTGACGCTTAGTACCTGGGGTTTCACCGATTATACCTGCTTTTCAACCATCACCTGCACTACATCTTTCCTCTCGATCAAACATTCAGCTGATTAATTTTTCTTTTCACTTCAATTAATTCAAAAATTCCTGTTTCGATCCCTCTTTTGTGTCCTCTAGGAGTGATTCCATTTCTCATTCATCTACGCAGTCAACTAAGGGTGTTGTTCTCTCTGTCATTGTTTCTCGTTTTGATTCGTCATTTGTGTCCCCTAGGAGTGGTTCAATTTCTCATTCACCTACGTAGTTAAATAAGGGTTGTTGTTCTTCCTGCTTTTCTCGTGCGGAAAACACAAGATTTTCTCTATTATATTCACGTTGATTGTTTTTATCGGGAATACGGATTGGTGATTCGTGCAGGATTGATGTAACAAAAGCAATATGGATAATTGGTCCTTGGTATTATGTTTAACACTTCTCTCTCATCGATCTTAGAGCCTTTTGAAAAGACTAAAAATGAAATTCGGCGTAAAATAAAAAATAGCAGTTAATATATATGAGCGGAAGGGATTGTAGATAGAAATTTCACGCGCCCCACGACTCATTTTTTAGTCTGATCAAAAGAACTCGATTGATGAGATAGTTTTGTGAAGCTTAGTACCTGGGGTTTCACCGATTATACCTGCTTTTCATCCATCACCTGCACTACATCTTTCCTCTCGATCAAACATTCAACTGAATAATTTTTCTTTTCACATTAATTAATTTAAACTTTCCTTTCTCGATTCGTTTTTTGTGTCCTCTAAGAGTGATTCTATTTCTCATTTATCTACGCAGTCAACTAATGGTGTTGTTCTTTCTCATTTTTTCTCGTTTTTATTTGCTTTTGTGTTCCTTAGGAGTGGTTCATTTTCTTATTCACCTACGTAGTTAATTAAGGGTTGTTTTTCTCTCTGCTTTTCTCGTGCGGAAAACACAAGATTTCTTCTATTATATTGAAACCAATTGTTGGTGGGTCTCCTCAAATTATCTTTGACATTCTTTTCCAGTACGAAAATACCATAATTTTCTCCATTATATTCACGTTGATTATTTTTATCGGGAATACGGATTGGTGATTCGTGTAGGATTGATGTAACAAAAGCAACATGGGAAATTGGTCCTAGGTAATATGTTTTGCACTTCTCTATCATCGATCTAAGAGCCTTTTGAAAAGACTAAAAATGGAAATCGGCGTAAAATAAAAAATAGCAGTTAATATATATGAGCGGAAGGGATTGTTAATAGAAATTTCACGCGCCCCACGACTCATTTTTTAGTCTGATCAAACGAACTCGATTGATGAGATAGTTTTGTGAAGCTTAGTACCTGGGATTTCACCGATTATACCTGCTTTTCATCTATCACCTGCACTACATCTTTCCTCTCGATCAAACATTCAACTGAATAATTTTCCTCTTTCCCCTTCAATTAATTCAAACTTTCTTTTTTCGACTCATATTTTATGTATCCTCTATGAGTGATTTCATTTTTCATTCACCTACGTAGTAAACTAAGGGTTGTAGTTCTCTCTCCTTTTCTCATACGCAAAATACAAGTTTTTCTTTATTATATTGAAACCAATTGTGTTGGTGGGTCTCCTCAAATCATCTTCGACATTCGTTTCCAGTACGAAAATCCCAAAATTTTCTCCATTATATTCACGTTGATTGTTTTTATCGGGAATACGGATTGGTGATTCGTGTAGGATTGATGTAACAAAAGCAATATGGGTAATTGGTCCTTGGTACTATTCTTCACACTCCATCAATTAAGGATTTTGAAAAGACTGAAAATGGAAATCGGCGTAAAATTAAAAATAGCTGTTAATATATATGAGAGGAAGGGATTGTTGATAGAAATTTCACGCGCCTCACGACTCACTTTTTAGTCTGATCAAAAGAACTCGATTGATGAGATAGTTTTGTGAAGCTTAGTACCTGGGGTTTCACCGATTATACCTGCTTTTCATCCATCACCTGCACTACATCTTTCCTCTCGATCAAACATTCAACTGAATAATTTTTCTTTTCACATTAATTAATTTAAACTTTCCTTTCTCGATTCGTTTTTTGTGTCCTCTAAGAGTGATTCTATTTCTCATTAATCTACGCAGTCAACTAATGGTGTTGTTCTTTCTCATTTTTTCTCGTTTTGATTTGCTTTTGTGTTCCCTAGGAGTGGTTCATTTTCTTATTCACCTACGTAGTTAATTAAGGGTTGTTTTTCTCTCTGCTTTTCTCGTGCGGAAAACACAAGATTTCTCCTATTATATTGAAACCAATTGTTGGTGGGTCTCCTCAAATTATCTTTGACATTCTTTTCCAGTACGAAAATACCATAATTTTCTCCATTATATTCACGTTGATTGTTTTTATCGGGAATACGGATTGGTGATTCATGTAGGATTGATGTAACAAAAGCAATATGGGTAATTGGTCCTTGGTATTATGTTTTACACTTCTTTCTATCAATCAAGGATTTGGAAAAGACTAAAAATGAAATTCGGCGTAAAATACAAAATAGCAGTTAATATATATGAGCGGAAGGGATTGTTGATAGAAATTTCACGCGCCCCACGACTCATTTTTTAGTCTGATCAAAAGAACTCGATTGATGAGATAGTTTTGTGGGGCTTAGTACCTGGGGTTTCACCGATTATACCTGCTTTTCATCCATCACCTGCACTACATCTTTCCTATCGATCAAACATTCAGCTAAATATTTTTCTTATTTCATTTCAATTAATTCAGATTTTTCTGTTTTGATTCGTCTATCGTGTCCGTGTCCCCAAGGAGTGGTTTCATTCCTCAATCATCTACATTAATCATTGGTATCTAATTTCTAGCTACACCCTGTATTATTTTAATTTCTTGTTATTCGCATATACTTCGTACTGGAATGTGGTCTTCACTTTCGTACACACTCCGTACAGGATAGGTGAGATTAGTTAGGGGACAACGATTGCCACTTTGGTTTTTTTTTGTTAGTAGAATAGAATAGAATAGAGTAGAAATAAGTAGAGTAGAGTAGATTTATGATTCTCAGTATTTCTTATTATTTATTCCATCATTTCAGAGATTATTATATACCGATAAATAGAGGGATTTAATGTCAAAAAACATTCATATTCACTGTTGTGTATTATATAATTGGTAAACAAATATCACATATACTAAATAATTTCATTAAAACAGATTTACAAACTCAAACCGTGAATAACAATTTTTTTTCTGTGCTGCAAACTAAAAATTCTCTATATTATTCATTCATGTTTTCAGGATATCATATAAATTTTCATATTTCGAAATTTCCAATTTTCCACGGAGTGTTTTTCAGTCCCATTATTTTCTTTTCATCCTCCATTGATGTGGTAGATGTGACCCACTCGCATCGCCCGGTGAAATACCACCGCATCGGATCGAGGCAACGTGAATTGGACTAAGGGTTTCCAATTTCGTCGCTGTGCCGATGCGTCCGGATTCCAAAGTGGGAGTAAATAATTGTATTGTTTTGCCAATTTTCCAAAATTGTTGGTCATACACATAGTCTCGTTTTTTGTTTCTTATTTTCTGTGGTGCGAAATACTCGAAATGTATTATTTTTAAACTAATCAAATTCATTTAGGGCTTCGAATTTTTCCGAAATTCTCGATTCCAGAGTTCTTCAGTTCAGTCTTATTATCTCGTAAACGTAAAACTCAAAATATTCTCTTATTTCATCATATTGAACATTTTCATGGGACATACGTATTGTTGCTACTTATATATATATTTGTTTTCAAAATAATCTTAATACTACTGGGGCTCAAGAACTACTTACAATTTCATTTCATAAATTAATCATATCTTCGAAATTGGTCATGACATTTTATTGCCGCTCTCTATTCTATATAACTTAGTATTTTCTTCAGTTCAATCTCTATTTAACAACAAATGAAAAAATATCTATGAACGTTTTAGCGAACTCATTTTGATCATTTCACATTTCATTCTTCAAAAACATTTATCTTTATCAAATTTCTATGTGCCTACAAATCATCATGATATTCGTCATCAGTTTGAGGTATCGATTAGACTAAAATCGTGGGGTGCGTGAAATTAAAATCAATACTCTATCGCTCATATATATTAACTGCCATTAATATAATATCCAGATTTCAATTTTCATTTTAACAAATACATATTTTAGTTTAATCAATACCCCAGATTGATGATGAATGTTACGATAACCGGTAGGTACTTGGGATGTAAGCATTAACTCTCTTAAATATAGATAAATTATTCCATTTTCGGAAGAATTGGGCACATCTTAATTTATTTCTTCATGTTCTAGATTCCAAAATTTAATCAATTTTAAACCATTTTCAATAATCATGTACCAATTGAAATGCTTAACCTCAAGATACTCCTTATTTTGATTTTATGTGCAAGACAAATAAAAGTAGTTTATTATAATTGAAGACAAAAAATGTCCCTATAAAACTTTTAACTGAACTGAAGAATGGGTTTTTCTTTTCTTTTCACTTTTATCAATTGAAAATTTCCTGTTTTAATTCAAATTTTGTATCCCCCTATGAAGTAGGTAATTTTATTTCCTTCTGAAATTGGAACCGTTGGACTTGCTTTAGGCTCTCTTATCTTATTGTTGTCATCGTCTCAATATTCTCTGTAATCTACGTAGTCGATGTAGGGTTGTTCTTTCACAATAAATCATATACCCCAAAATTTCTCTATTTTATAAAATCAAAACTAATTAGTTGAAGGTCTCAAATCATCATTGACATTTACATAAATTGTAAGGAGCCCTTTTCTTTTCAGTCTCATTTCCTGGGCTATAAACCCAAAACATCTTCTATATTCACGTTGAAAGTTTCCATCGAGAATAAGGATTGGTGATTCGTGTAGGATAGATGTAATAAAAGCAATTTGGGTAATTGGTCTTAGGTATTATGTTTTACACTTCTTTCCATCAATCAAGGATTTTGAAAAGACTAAAAATGAAATTCGGCGTAAAATAAAAAATAGCAGTTAATATATATGAGCGGAAGGGATTGTTGATAGAAATTTCACGCGCCCCACGACTCATTTTTAGTCTGATCAAAAGAACTAGGTTGTGAGGCTTAATACCTGGGGTTTCACCGATTATACCTGCTTTTCATCCATCACCTGCACTACATCTTTCCTCTCGATCAAACATTCAGTTGAATATTTTTCTCTTTTCATTCCAATTAATTCAGATTTTTTTGTTTTGATTCGTCTTTTGTGTACCCTAGGGATTCAATTTCTAATTCACCTACGTAGTCAACTAAGGGTTGTAGTTCTACCTCCTTTTCTCATTCGCAAAACACAAGTTTCTCTTTATTATATTGAAACTAATTGTGTTGGTGGGTCTCCTCAAATGATCTTTGACTTTCGTGTCCAGTACGAAAATCCCAAAATTTTCTCCATTATATTCACGTTGATTGTTTTTATCGAGAATACGGATTGGTGATTCGTGTAGGATTGATGTAACAAAAGCAATATGGGTAATTGGTCCTTGGTACTATTCTTCACACTTCTTTCCATCAATCAAGGATTTTGAAAAGACTAAAAATGAAATTCGGCGTAAAATTGAAATTAGCAGTTAATATATATGAGCGGAAGGGATTGTTGATAGAAATTTCACGCACCCCACGACTCATTTTTTAGTCCGATCGAAAGAACTCGATAGATGAGATAGTTTTGTGAGGCTTAATACCTGGGGTTTCACCGATTATACCTGCTTTTCAACCATCACCTGCACTACATCTTTCCTCTCGATCAAACATTCAGCTGAATAATTTTTCTTTTTCCCCTACAATTAATTCAAACTTTCTTTTTTCGACTCCTCTTTTGTGTCCTCTAAGAGTGATTCATTTTCTTATTCATCTACGTAGTTCATCAGGGTTTGTTTTTCTCTCTGCTTTTCTCGTGCGGAAAACACAAGATTTCCTCTATTATCTTGAAACCAATTGTGTTGGTGGGTCTCCTCAAATCGTCTTTGACATTCTTTTCCAGTACGAAAATCCCAAAATTTTCTCCATTATATTCACGTTGATTGTTTTTATCGGGAATACGGATTGGTGATTTGTGTAGAATTGATGTAAACAAAAGCAATTTGGGTAATTGGTCCTAGGTAGTTTGTTTTACACTCCACTCTCTTCGATCTTAGAGCCTTTTGAAAAGACTAAAAATGAAATTCGGCGTAAAATAAAAAAATAGCAGTTAATATATATGAGCGAAAGGGATTGTTGATAGAAATTTCACGCGCCCCACGACTCATTTTCTAGTCTGATCAAAAGAACTAGGTTGATGAGATAGTTTTGTGAGGCTTAATACCTGGGGTTTCACCGATTATACCTGCTTTTCATCCATCACCTGCACCTACATCTTTCCTCTCGATCAAACATTCAGCCGAATAATTTTTCTTTTTCCCCTTCAATTAATTCAAACTTCCTTGTTTCGATTCCTCTTTTGTGTCTTCTAGGAGTGATTCCATTTCTCATTCATCCATGCAGTCAACTCTCTCATTGTTTCTCGTTTTGCTTCATTTGTGTTCCCTAGGAGTGATCCAATTTCTATTTGCTAAAGAGAATCTAAATTCCAACGACTAAAGAAAATCAAAAAATTCTATTTGCTAAAGAGATGCTAAAAACAATCCAAGACTAAAAAAAACATGCTCAAGTCTAGAGAAAATATTCTAAACGTCAAAGAAAATATCAAAATTCAAGAATATCAAAGAAAAATGTAAATATCAAATCTATTCCTATTTTTATAGCTTTCGTCAACTTTAAGGTAAGAACTAGTTGTAACAAATTGTAAGGAATTGTATTACTAGAGTTGAGTGTTTTAATGTTTTTGATTTTATCTTTCCATTTAATTCTTCCACTTTCTGTGCGAAAACCAACTACTAACTACTAATTTTTAACGTAAAGTTACTAAAGTGTTGTGTTTAATTTGAAGGTAAGTGTTTACTTGAACAATTTTATGGACAAAAAATTAATTAGGAAATGAAATAAATTTTATTAGCTTTATTTGAAAAGTTATTGAAAGAGTTGTATTAATTTTTGTTTGTTTTAGCGTCCCGGAAGTTTGTGTAATGGCTAAGGAGGCAGCAGGAGTTGAAGTGAAGTGTTATGTTATATTTATGTTGTTATGTGTTGATGTAATTTTTTTAGTTTTATTGTAAGAGCTAGGAAATTGACTTTAATGATTTGTAATGTTTATAGTTAGTAAGCTTAGGTTAGGTCCACTCCTGGGAGCTGTAAGACCTTGAAGTTGGTGGAGTGGCTCAGTAACTTGCTACTCTTTCGAGCCTCTAGGACGGGAGAGTAGAAGCGAAGCTAACAAACAGCTCACTGTTTAATAAAAAATACGTTGAGACTTTAATTTATTCCCAATTTGTCAAATATTTGTTTTGGTTTTATTATTTTGTTTTTCGCACAGAAAATATGGAAACTCTGAAAAATATTTATTTAGGATTTGAGAGAAGTTGACACTTTTCGGGAATTTGGCTGTAGAAAATAAAAAAATGGTACACGAGGTTGCGCCTCAGTTGAAACTCGTAATAATAATTCTTCCATCTATTTTATTTAACTACACTTTATTTAACATAACATATTTTGCAATTTAATATTGAGTTGATATAAAATATTAGTTTGAATAAATAGAATGCGAGTTGGATGGAGTCTAAATGAAATCAGTGTGGTGTTGTGTTTGTACGGCGTCGTGCTTTGTGTCTTGTGTTGCTTAATTGGTTCGATACAATTCCGGTTTATTTTGAAAATTGAAACATTTGTCAAAATTTATTTTATTTATATAGAAAGATGAATTTTGTTAGTTGAGATTCAAAAACATTTGTGAGAATAAATTTTCTTGAATGTTTTAATCGAAAATCACCTAACCTAATTTAATACTTATATAAATTTATAATTTATATAATTTTTTGATATTTACATTTTTCTTTGATATTCTTGAATTTTGGGATTTTCTTTGACGTTTAAGAATATTTTCTCTAGATTGGTCATGTTTGTTTTTAGTCTTGGATTGTTTTTAGAATCTCTTTAGCAAATAGAATTCATAGATTTTTTGCAGATTTTTAGATATTCTTTAGATTGTCTTTAGCAGTACTTTTAGATTTTATTTATTAGGTTAGGTTAGGTTAGGTTAGGTTAGGTTAGGTTAGGTTAGGTTAGGTTAGGTTAGGTTAGGTTAGGTTAGGTTAGGTTAGGTTAGGTTAGGTTAGGTTAGGTTAGGTTAGGTTAGGTTAGGTTAGGTTAGGTTAGGTTAGGTTAGGTTAGGTTAGGTTAGGTTAGGTTAGGTTAGGTTAGGTTAGGTTAGGTTAGGTTAGGTTAGGTTAGGTTAGGTTAGGTTAGGTTAGGTTAGGTTAGGTTAGGTTAGGTTAGGTTAGGTTAGGTTAGGTTAGGTTAGGTTAGGTTAGGTTAGGTTAGGTTAGGTTAGGTTAGGTTAGGTTAGGTTAGGTTAGGTTAGGTTAGGTTAGGTTAGGTTAGGTTAGGTTAGGTTAGGTTAGGTTAGGTTAGGTTAGGTTAGGTTAGGTTAGGTTAGGTTAGGTTAGGTTAGGTTAGGTTAGGTTAGGTTAGGTTAGGTTAGGTTAGGTTAGGTTAGGTTAGGTTAGGTTAGGTTAGGTTAGGTTAGGTTAGGTTAGGTTAGGTTAGGTTAGGTTAGGTTAGGTTAGGTTAGGTTAGGTTAGGTTAGGTTAGGTTAGGTTAGGTTAGGTTAGGTTAGGTTAGGTTAGGTTAGGTTAGGTTAGGTTAGGTTAGGTTAGGTTAGGTTAGGTTAGGTTAGGTTAGGTTAGGTTAGGTTAGGTTAGGTTAGGTTAGGTTAGGTTAGGTTAGGTTAGGTTAGGTTAGGTTAGGTTAGGTTAGGTTAGGTTAGGTTAGGTTAGGTTAGGTTAGGTTAGGTTAGGTTAGGTTAGGTTAGGTTAGGTTAGGTTAGGTTAGGTTAGGTTAGGTTAGGTTAGGTTAGGTTAGGTTAGGTTAGGTTAGGTTAGGTTAGGTTAGGTTAGGTTAGGTTAGGTTAGGTTAGGTTAGGTTAGGTTAGGTTAGGTTAGGTTAGGTTAGGTTAGGTTAGGTTAGGTTAGGTTAGGTTAGGTTAGGTTAGGTTAGGTTAGGTTAGGTTAGGTTAGGTTAGGTTAGGTTAGGTTAGGTTAGGTTAGGTTAGGTTAGGTTAGGTTAGGTTAGGTTAGGTTAGGTTAGGTTAGGTTAGGTTAGGTTAGGTTAGGTTAGGTTAGGTTAGGTTAGGTTAGGTTAGGTTAGGTTAGGTTAGGTTAGGTTAGGTTAGGTTAGGTTAGGTTAGGTTAGGTTAGGTTAGGTTAGGTTAGGTTAGGTTAGGTTAGGTTAGGTTAGGTTAGGTTAGGTTAGGTTAGGTTAGGTTAGGTTAGGTTAGGTTAGGTTAGGTTAGGTTAGGTTAGGTTAGGTTAGGTTAGGTTAGGTTAGGTTAGGTTAGGTTAGGTTAGGTTAGGTTAGGTTAGGTTAGGTTAGGTTAGGTTAGGTTAGGTTAGGTTAGGTTAGGTTAGGTTAGGTTAGGTTAGGTTAGGTTAGGTTAGGTTAGGTTAGGTTAGGTTAGGTTAGGTTAGGTTAGGTTAGGTTAGGTTAGGTTAGGTTAGGTTAGGTTAGGTTAGGTTAGGTTAGGTTAGGTTAGGTTAGGTTAGGTTAGGTTAGGTTAGGTTAGGTTAGGTTAGGTTAGGTTAGGTTAGGTTAGGTTAGGTTAGGTTAGGTTAGGTTAGGTTAGGTTAGGTTAGGTTAGGTTAGGTTAGGTTAGGTTAGGTTAGGTTAGGTTAGGTTAGGTTAGGTTAGGTTAGGTTAGGTTAGGTTAGGTTAGGTTAGGTTAGGTTAGGTTAGGTTAGGTTAGGTTAGGTTAGGTTAGGTTAGGTTAGGTTAGGTTAGGTTAGGTTAGGTTAGGTTAGGTTAGGTTAGGTTAGGTTAGGTTAGGTTAGGTTAGGTTAGGTTAGGTTAGGTTAGGTTAGGTTAGGTTAGGTTAGGTTAGGTTAGGTTAGGTTAGGTTAGGTTAGGTTAGGTTAGGTTAGGTTAGGTTAGGTTAGGTTAGGTTAGGTTAGGTTAGGTTAGGTTAGGTTAGGTTAGGTTAGGTTAGGTTAGGTTAGGTTAGGTTAGGTTAGGTTAGGTTAGGTTAGGTTAGGTTAGGTTAGGTTAGGTTAGGTTAGGTTAGGTTAGGTTAGGTTAGGTTAGGTTAGGTTAGGTTAGGTTAGGTTAGGTTAGGTTAGGTTAGGTTAGGTTAGGTTAGGTTAGGTTAGGTTAGGTTAGGTTAGGTTAGGTTAGGTTAGGTTAGGTTAGGTTAGGTTAGGTTAGGTTAGGTTAGGTTAGGTTAGGTTAGGTTAGGTTAGGTTAGGTTAGGTTAGGTTAGGTTAGGTTAGGTTAGGTTAGGTTAGGTTAGGTTAGGTTAGGTTAGGTTAGGTTAGGTTAGGTTAGGTTAGGTTAGGTTAGGTTAGGTTAGGTTAGGTTAGGTTAGGTTAGGTTAGGTTAGGTTAGGTTAGGTTAGGTTAGGTTAGGTTAGGTTAGGTTAGGTTAGGTTAGGTTAGGTTAGGTTAGGTTAGGTTAGGTTAGGTTAGGTTAGGTTAGGTTAGGTTAGGTTAGGTTAGGTTAGGTTAGGTTAGGTTAGGTTAGGTTAGGTTAGGTTAGGTTAGGTTAGGTTAGGTTAGGTTAGGTTAGGTTAGGTTAGGTTAGGTTAGGTTAGGTTAGGTTAGGTTAGGTTAGGTTAGGTTAGGTTAGGTTAGGTTAGGTTAGGTTAGGTTAGGTTAGGTTAGGTTAGGTTAGGTTAGGTTAGGTTAGGTTAGGTTAGGTTAGGTTAGGTTAGGTTAGGTTAGGTTAGGTTAGGTTAGGTTAGGTTAGGTTAGGTTAGGTTAGGTTAGGTTAGGTTAGGTTAGGTTAGGTTAGGTTAGGTTAGGTTAGGTTAGGTTAGGTTAGGTTAGGTTAGGTTAGGTTAGGTTAGGTTAGGTTAGGTTAGGTTAGGTTAGGTTAGGTTAGGTTAGGTTAGGTTAGGTTAGGTTAGGTTAGGTTAGGTTAGGTTAGGTTAGGTTAGGTTAGGTTAGGTTAGGTTAGGTTAGGTTAGGTTAGGTTAGGTTAGGTTAGGTTAGGTTAGGTTAGGTTAGGTTAGGTTAGGTTAGGTTAGGTTAGGTTAGGTTAGGTTAGGTTAGGTTAGGTTAGGTTAGGTTAGGTTAGGTTAGGTTAGGTTAGGTTAGGTTAGGTTAGGTTAGGTTAGGTTAGGTTAGGTTAGGTTAGGTTAGGTTAGGTTAGGTTAGGTTAGGTTAGGTTAGGTTAGGTTAGGTTAGGTTAGGTTAGGTTAGGTTAGGTTAGGTTAGGTTAGGTTAGGTTAGGTTAGGTTAGGTTAGGTTAGGTTAGGTTAGGTTAGGTTAGGTTAGGTTAGGTTAGGTTAGGTTAGGTTAGGTTAGGTTAGGTTAGGTTAGGTTAGGTTAGGTTAGGTTAGGTTAGGTTAGGTTAGGTTAGGTTAGGTTAGGTTAGGTTAGGTTAGGTTAGGTTAGGTTAGGTTAGGTTAGGTTAGGTTAGGTTAGGTTAGGTTAGGTTAGGTTAGGTTAGGTTAGGTTAGGTTAGGTTAGGTTAGGTTAGGTTAGGTTAGGTTAGGTTAGGTTAGGTTAGGTTAGGTTAGGTTAGGTTAGGTTAGGTTAGGTTAGGTTAGGTTAGGTTAGGTTAGGTTAGGTTAGGTTAGGTTAGGTTAGGTTAGGTTAGGTTAGGTTAGGTTAGGTTAGGTTAGGTTAGGTTAGGTTAGGTTAGGTTAGGTTAGGTTAGGTTAGGTTAGGTTAGGTTAGGTTAGGTTAGGTTAGGTTAGGTTAGGTTAGGTTAGGTTAGGTTAGGTTAGGTTAGGTTAGGTTAGGTTAGGTTAGGTTAGGTTAGGTTAGGTTAGGTTAGGTTAGGTTAGGTTAGGTTAGGTTAGGTTAGGTTAGGTTAGGTTAGGTTAGGTTAGGTTAGGTTAGGTTAGGTTAGGTTAGGTTAGGTTAGGTTAGGTTAGGTTAGGTTAGGTTAGGTTAGGTTAGGTTAGGTTAGGTTAGGTTAGGTTAGGTTAGGTTAGGTTAGGTTAGGTTAGGTTAGGTTAGGTTAGGTTAGGTTAGGTTAGGTTAGGTTAGGTTAGGTTAGGTTAGGTTAGGTTAGGTTAGGTTAGGTTAGGTTAGGTTAGGTTAGGTTAGGTTAGGTTAGGTTAGGTTAGGTTAGGTTAGGTTAGGTTAGGTTAGGTTAGGTTAGGTTAGGTTAGGTTAGGTTAGGTTAGGTTAGGTTAGGTTAGGTTAGGTTAGGTTAGGTTAGGTTAGGTTAGGTTAGGTTAGGTTAGGTTAGGTTAGGTTAGGTTAGGTTAGGTTAGGTTAGGTTAGGTTAGGTTAGGTTAGGTTAGGTTAGGTTAGGTTAGGTTAGGTTAGGTTAGGTTAGGTTAGGTTAGGTTAGGTTAGGTTAGGTTAGGTTAGGTTAGGTTAGGTTAGGTTAGGTTAGGTTAGGTTAGGTTAGGTTAGGTTAGGTTAGGTTAGGTTAGGTTAGGTTAGGTTAGGTTAGGTTAGGTTAGGTTAGGTTAGGTTAGGTTAGGTTAGGTTAGGTTAGGTTAGGTTAGGTTAGGTTAGGTTAGGTTAGGTTAGGTTAGGTTAGGTTAGGTTAGGTTAGGTTAGGTTAGGTTAGGTTAGGTTAGGTTAGGTTAGGTTAGGTTAGGTTAGGTTAGGTTAGGTTAGGTTAGGTTAGGTTAGGTTAGGTTAGGTTAGGTTAGGTTAGGTTAGGTTAGGTTAGGTTAGGTTAGGTTAGGTTAGGTTAGGTTAGGTTAGGTTAGGTTAGGTTAGGTTAGGTTAGGTTAGGTTAGGTTAGGTTAGGTTAGGTTAGGTTAGGTTAGGTTAGGTTAGGTTAGGTTAGGTTAGGTTAGGTTAGGTTAGGTTAGGTTAGGTTAGGTTAGGTTAGGTTAGGTTAGGTTAGGTTAGGTTAGGTTAGGTTAGGTTAGGTTAGGTTAGGTTAGGTTAGGTTAGGTTAGGTTAGGTTAGGTTAGGTTAGGTTAGGTTAGGTTAGGTTAGGTTAGGTTAGGTTAGGTTAGGTTAGGTTAGGTTAGGTTAGGTTAGGTTAGGTTAGGTTAGGTTAGGTTAGGTTAGGTTAGGTTAGGTTAGGTTAGGTTAGGTTAGGTTAGGTTAGGTTAGGTTAGGTTAGGTTAGGTTAGGTTAGGTTAGGTTAGGTTAGGTTAGGTTAGGTTAGGTTAGGTTAGGTTAGGTTAGGTTAGGTTAGGTTAGGTTAGGTTAGGTTAGGTTAGGTTAGGTTAGGTTAGGTTAGGTTAGGTTAGGTTAGGTTAGGTTAGGTTAGGTTAGGTTAGGTTAGGTTAGGTTAGGTTAGGTTAGGTTAGGTTAGGTTAGGTTAGGTTAGGTTAGGTTAGGTTAGGTTAGGTTAGGTTAGGTTAGGTTAGGTTAGGTTAGGTTAGGTTAGGTTAGGTTAGGTTAGGTTAGGTTAGGTTAGGTTAGGTTAGGTTAGGTTAGGTTAGGTTAGGTTAGGTTAGGTTAGGTTAGGTTAGGTTAGGTTAGGTTAGGTTAGGTTAGGTTAGGTTAGGTTAGGTTAGGTTAGGTTAGGTTAGGTTAGGTTAGGTTAGGTTAGGTTAGGTTAGGTTAGGTTAGGTTAGGTTAGGTTAGGTTAGGTTAGGTTAGGTTAGGTTAGGTTAGGTTAGGTTAGGTTAGGTTAGGTTAGGTTAGGTTAGGTTAGGTTAGGTTAGGTTAGGTTAGGTTAGGTTAGGTTAGGTTAGGTTAGGTTAGGTTAGGTTAGGTTAGGTTAGGTTAGGTTAGGTTAGGTTAGGTTAGGTTAGGTTAGGTTAGGTTAGGTTAGGTTAGGTTAGGTTAGGTTAGGTTAGG